>NW_022884356.1:6973022-7697363 GCF_011952205.1 Bombus bifarius
ATAATATGACAAGTTTTCAGCCATTTCGTGCCGACTTCGGCTATTGTAACTTCGATGAACAAGCTGAAGGGATAGTTTCGTGTGATGCAACCGGTCACTGCTACCTCTATTTACAATTTTATTTGATTGTTTTAATGTTTTTATTGGCGCATAATCTATCATAATGAAATTACTACCATATATTTTAAGAATATTTTTAAGAAGAAGATATATATCTATGTGATAATGCGCAATAAATTTTCAATTTTTTTTTCTTTTTAATGAAACCCAATCAAAATTGCAATCGTTATTCTTGATTATCCTGTTTTTTCTGTAACTAATGTAGTTCAAATAATCGAGGCTCTACTATACTACGATATAAAACAGATTACAAAGATGAGTAATTGAAATGGAAGTGTACGGTAAACTGCAATCTCGTAGAAAGATTGGAAAATTTATTTCTTTGAAATATTCGATCTCGTTTCATAAATTGAATATGAGTTAAGAGGTAGGACAAAAAGGCGCGTAATTTTCTCCTGCATTGCGATAAATCGCTCAACTCGGCTATTTATACAAATGGTTCAATAGTCGCGTGTAAAACATGTACACGGTTGGATACACTGTGCGCGGAACAACTAATTAACCATTGAATCGTAAATGTTCGACGACGCCAATGACCGGTAGTTAATTCAGAGCTTTGAGACGTTTCACAGCTATACGATTACAAATAGTAACACTCGCTACGAATTTGTTTCTACACTCCGTGTCCAGCAGATGCTTCCAATAATATTAGCAGTAACATTATCAGGATCCTCTTGCAAAGTTAAAATAATATTATTTGCAAAGTTATACAATTCATGAATCACAAATTATGAATAATACTATAGTGTTTCTTATAGAACAGTAACATGGTTATATACACAGTAACAAATAGACTGTGGATATTTATGGAAATTTATATTTTCAGAAATGTAATTAAAAAAGTGTAATTCACGCAGAAATTTGTTACGACAAGCTTTAACTCGGTAATTACTGATTTATTAAAGTACGTTTTAACAATTAATCGATAATTTTTCAAGTGAAGCTTATTTGTCTGTATATATCCTCGTACTTATGAACGGGAGTTGTATGCTATATCTTCCAGTAAAAAATTAGAAATAAAGATAGAAATCAATGTTATATCGAAGAAACAGCGTGTGATTCTTGGAACTTGTCAATGTGACGCACTGGGCCACGTGACGATAACTAGTATAGCTACTTATAAACAATAACACAACCGTGGGCGAAGGGAAAGAAAAGAAAACCCGTCGTTTATCGATACATTATATTTAGAGTGGTGCTACTGTTCACGACGAATCGCACTTTAGTAACGCCACACGATTGTTAGTATTACCGGAAGTTATGGCAATTACTGCAAGCCGTTGCAAACGCGGGTGCAGCTGCGAATCCTATTTTCGAAAGCGCTCAGCGATATTTCTACTCTCTTTTTCGGCCGTGAAACAGTATGTTTCGCGTAGAACGTGACAACGGATATCCGTTACAAGGTCAGTGCTCATTCCCCAATTTTTGTAAGTTTGTAACATTAGAACTGAACGTAAAAGAACAGATTTGATAACATTTCTCATTTCCTACTGTTCGAATCTATATTTTTTTAAAGCTATTATAAATTCTATACTTCTGTGACGGGTTCGTTTCGGGTTTTTTCTCGATTTGATTTATTCAACAGAAGCTCCTTCTTTCTTCAGATCTTCTGTTACAATCGTATCAAACGACAAACGTTATAACAGCGACTCAGTTGAAATTATAAGTTGATCTTTTATATGTTTTGGGAAAGATTGATTTGCTTAACAAATTTTTAACGAAAGAACACATTAAACGGAACGCAGGATGATTTTCTTACTAGAGTTTTCCCTTAAAAGGCGGTGTAACCGCCCACTATCCGCCTAATTACGCTTCACTGTATGTATAAATATGCGAAAACTGAAAATGACACGCTCACACGTCACTTGTGACGTTGCAATGTTCGATCAGCGCCTTTTCTCGTGGTCTCCAGCGAGCGAATCTTCCTATACATTGTATATGTTGCTGGTTATCGAACAATGTCTGGAAGCAAGTATCAGAAGAGGCGGGAGGTTGATAAGTATTAATAGTGTATGTCTGATACGTAATTAGAGAGCGCATGGTAGAATTACAATTCCTCCTGGTGACATTAAATCACCATCCTCGGACAGCCGACCGATAATTTTTCATCGAGGACTAAATTATGAATTATCGTGGCTCGAGCACGTATCGAATCAAATGACGAACGATAAGAGGGCGACAGTCGCGACGCCAGAACGGAATTAACCAGCGACTGTGCATGCGAAGCCACGCTATTAAATATAATTTACGAATGGAGCAGCGTTTTTATGTACGGCTTTCGAACATGTCAGATTCATCTGGCCGACTGGAGCCTCGAAATAAATCATTCGATATTGAACGAAGCACCGATGCCTGGAAAAGAGAAGGAGAGTAAGGAAAGGCGAACCTTCGTCTTGAACACTCCTCCTCGACGAAATGCAATTTTCTCTCAAGTTATCGATGCTAATAGCATTACATTATTTAATGTAATGGCAAAAATTATCATGGTCAGAGATAGCAAGTATTTTATATAATTACGATATCTACCGATGCTAGTTCGATTCGCGGTTCCGCGTCAATGTTTATGGAAGCGTTAATAAAGTCGATGAAAATTATTTGTATTATTGAAACAATTGCTCAACGATTTTGTTCGATCGGACGGAAAAATGGGGATGAACGCGTATGAAACGGTTATTGTTTATTTTACAGAAATTTTCTGTAGTAGTAAAGGACAGAGGAGTGGTCAGACGAAGAATTGTGTTAATGTTCATTAGGACGAAAAATTGTTTACAGTTTTAAAAACACGAATCTTTATCGCTATTTAGTGTATGGTACATACCTATGTCCTCTTATAGTTCTGAACTCTTTTTTTTTATCTGTATGTTTAAATACAGGGATTAATATTTAATTTTCACAAGCTTAAAATATTCTGATTTTCATAAGCTTATGTAAGATTTTCGAACGATGCAGACTACGTTTACACCTTGACAAGAATGTGCGTGTGTGCGCGCGCGCGTGTGTGTATTTATTCCAAATTAAGGCTAACATCACGCGAATGAGATGTGCGATGCGATTCAAGGTCTTTTTCGTCTCAGTGCACGCAATCTGCAGCTCAGCTTTCAACTTCTCGGTTACGTGGTTACAATCAATTCTTCCTCCCAAATGCAATCTTCTTTCTTTCTTTGAAGGGTGAATTGATCTTTTTTTTTTTAATGGTTTCTCCAGTTCTTCCAAATAAGAGGTCCTTACTCATCTTTTTTTCTTGACCGTGTCGATTATCTAAAATATGACCGATAAAGTGAATATATTATTACTTCGTATCACTAATTCTACATCTGATTGAAACGATTTATAAAAATGAAGGTTGAAATCTATTAAATTAATAATCAAAGTAATAACTTGCAGATAATTTTCAATTATGATCGCATTGCTGCACGCGTTCCCATTTTGACCTATAGCAACTGGTCAGTCATCGAAATCAAACCTTTTTCGAAATAATAATTACCAATTAAATTAAAACGAAATTATTTTAATATCGCGTTTGCACACATTGCAAGAGCAGGTTAGAATTACAATTTATTCTTGGTTAATGATAATTGCATACAATCGGAAGAAAAATTCTTGCCGAATGGATATGTCAATGTTTCATAATCACAATGAGAATTCAATGGACGATACGAATTGATCAAATGGAAATTATAAGCGCGGCGTTGGTCCTTAACGAGTTAAAATGAGAAAATCAACAAAAATTCATCTGCTAACGGATATTACGTAGACGCGTTTACCTTCTGTTATCGTTTTTTTACCCTGGAACGAGTCACAAAATACAATGAAACCGTCAGCACGTTGTTGATTAACTCAGCGAAAGTTGGCAATGATATAAACAGAAATAGCGGTAATTAAGTGGTAGAATGGTAGCACGAAATCGAGCAAGTAGCATTGTGGTCGTCATGTTTGTGCCATGGGGTGATAGGTTCTTTCACAGTTCCTCTGTGTACGAAGGCTGTTGTGAAAACCACGCCTCGAATATCGGCCATTTTGATGCATGAATGGGTGGATTCCTATTGGTTATAACCCGCTGGAATTCAGGGTGCACAGTTTTTAGAATCCCCTTTAGACCCTTTAGGGATGATCTCTCCTTGCCTAAGTTCTATTGTGTCGAGAACAGCTTGGATGGTGAAAGCGGTTCCCGCCTATTTCACACCGGTGTCTCACTCCGATCCATTTTGTCGGCAGACGTGTAAGAGACACGGCGTTGCTTCATTTGCCTATTAGATATTCACAGAATAAGATCGTCCAATCGTTCTTATTCGACTCAAGTCTTCTGCGATGCTCAGGAAAGACAAACACGAAGAAAGGAAGACGATGCTATTGGAGTTTTTTTATTTACATGTATTTCTCTGAATAATTGCTTATTTTTTAAATGGATTCTTATATCTTTACCAGTTTTATTATCTTTAAATGTTTATGTTTGTATGCAACACATACGTCGGATATGATACATGTACGTGTGCAACTTAATTATAAAAAATACGGAATTTATTGGTTACAAGTAATATAAAGCGCATTCTATATAATTTTGTGCCTCTCCAAATTTTACTGCTTCCCTCTATAATTGGGTAGCTTAGTTTTTCCTTTAGAGTAGTTTTTCCTTATCCTGATCAAATTTTCTTTTGGCCTTAATCTCTAATACGATGAAATGTGTAACGTAATACTTTTCTTTACATTGTAATTCGAAGTAAAGCAAAGAGAAGTTGCGTGCATCTCTGACGAGGTCAAACGAAAAGACGCGATCGGATTATTTCGTATAGTAGCGTTTGTTCGATAGTCGGTGGAGGAACAGTCCATGGTGTCAACGTCAACACTTTCGTTACGAGAAAGGTGTAGTTAGGAACAATTTTATTAAACAATTTCGATAGTATTTTACGGCTGCATTATAAAATATTACATTTTTGGTTGGTATTATGATTCGATTATAAAATTATACTTCGTCTTTGAAAAGATATGACATAAAAACGTAAGAATAATTTTTATAGAATTCTGTACGAGGAAGAGATCTAGCTACGAGCAAA
Source organism: Bombus bifarius (assembly GCF_011952205.1). Lineage (NCBI taxonomy): Eukaryota > Metazoa > Arthropoda > Insecta > Hymenoptera > Apidae > Bombus > Bombus bifarius. The sequence goes on from NW_022884356.1 coordinate 6,978,194, forward strand.
CTGAAACGATACACTTATTTAGCTTGTTACTTATTTGATTTATTAGAACGGAAAAAATAAAAAAATTAGGTACGAAGTTACATGAAAATAAAATAAAGTTATTGACTATTTTAAAAACAGTGAAAGCTTTTTGGAAATATTAGCAACCGATCGGTCTGCAACGATTATTTACCGTCGATCGAATATCATTCTTGTCGAATAAGCAAACATCAAGTCCGATATAATAAAATTAGGTATCTCATAAATTTCACTTAGCTTTAATCCTGCTACGGTTTTAAAATCGTTATGTCCTGGTTTCACTCTCGTTCCAACGAATAAAAGAACACTTGATATTTTAACAAAAGCTTTGCCATAAAATTGAAACGTAAAGTCGCAAGTAGTCAATAACGATCTTTTCGAAGTACGTTGGAAAATGACGATTACGTGGATAATGATTCGAAGGAAGTAGCAGGATTAGACAATTCTACGTAACGAGTACCGCGGGTATCCAATTTTTAATTCGTTTGTTCTCTTTAATAGCTAGCAACGAAATTCGAAATATGCACTTCTGGAAAGCAGTCAGGATGACCCAGCCTAGTCGATCGTTCCGTTGCACCGCAGCATGCACTGCGCCTACGGCACCTCCGACAGGACCGCCAACTTACGAGGGCCACGTGCCTTACATAGGGGTTGTACCACCTCCGAATCCTGTCCACTACAGACCGTTTTTGCGGCCTGAGAATGCTCATATACCAGGCACGAGAATACCATCGAGCCCGGATGGCCCTCCAGAACATTCAACGTAGCCTCGGTAAGTCTCCTTTGGCGTTCATCGTTATCAGTTATTGATATCAATAAGTATATATTTGAAGAGTTTCTAATTTGTGTTGAAATGTACTACGTTAGTACGATGTAGTGTAATCTGTTAGATTAAGAAAGAGATGTTTAGCAAATATGCAGAAATCTGAAAGAACGTAAAGTAAATCTTTTTAATTGCAAAGAAATACGATTAATCTTGCAAAATTCGTTTATTTGTAGAAAACGATCGTAATTTGAACCTACGTTTGCTATGTGCTTACTAAAAAATCAGTTGTACTTGTAGAAATGAGATCAGTATGAAAATAGTTATGAAACAGCGACAAAATTGCGAAGAACGAAACTAGTACGAATTTCCGGCGGAAAGTTCGAGTGGGATAAGTTTTCGTTTTAGAATATAAAACGTTTTCTGTCTTCCTTCTACGTTCTGTTTCCTCCTTTCCTCTCACACCCTTATTTCGTCTAGATCGTTCGAAGCCGAAGTCGTAATCGCAAATCCGGCACACATAAAACTGATTCTAACCTATAAAATGCCCTTCCATTCGAGAGCGAGTCAGACCGCATCGCTTAGACCAGCGAAGTATTTCTCGGTTCCTTTATGTTTCCTTCTTCCGTTCCTTTCTCCTTCTTCTTCATTTTACGTTCACTGTCTATGGAAATTATTTCCTTGACAATTTCCACCATCGTCGTTGAAACTCGCGCATTTCTTCAACATTGTTTTATTACACCCTCTGAATTTAGACAAATTCTGTCGGATGTAGTGTAGAGTCCTGTGTATGCGCTAGATACGTATGCCATCATTAAACGTAGTACTTTATCGAAGATTTCATTAAAATGTGAACGTGTCTTCTATCAGGGTTCTGATGTGCAATTAGTTGAGAAGTTCTGTAATATTCTGGTTTCTTTCGTTAAATTTTCTATTGGCTCTAACAGTTTGAAATGACAACAACTACAGAGCATATACTCGTATTTCGAACTTACTTACTTTAATATATTCGACTGACTTTGTATCAGAGAAAAATCATAAACAGAAATAAAAGAAATTTATCAATATTATTTTTAAGTAGATATTTCCATAAGACAATCAAACTTGCTCCGCTTATTTAAGAGACAAAACCACTCGACGTCATTCGTTTCAGAACGGAATTACGTATTTTTTTCTTCAGAATTTGTTAAGGAAACTATATTTCTTTTTAATGGGAGGGTTTAGAGTCGCATTAACATCGTAGTCCTTTAACTCCTTTCCCAAACCAATGATACATATACACGCGGATATTTCGATACAATTTTTTGTTTAAACTCAATGAAATAGCGTCTCGTAATTGGATTTTATCGAAACCAGCAGCGAAGCGATCGTGAAGATAAGTTTCTACTGCGGAACGAAACGAGACCAAACTGCAAGGAAATGTGTATGTATACATATATACACCGTTTATAGCGAGAAATTTTCGAACCGGGACGATGAATGCATCTGACCAATTTCATCAAAGCTGCCGCTCCAAATGAACCTCTGCTAACGCGGCAACTTAAAGGTGCGGACTCAGTTTTAACGATGACAACACCATAAAGAATCAAATTTACGAGTACTTTTGACTACCCTTCTTTGGGTGATCATCCCCACTTTACCAAGATTCTTAGTTAGTCCTTCTGTTTCCTTAACCTTGGTGCATCTCGGAGGAATATTCGTGTTCCACGATGGGGTGAAAACGTGTCAGTTGTTGATGATTTTTCATGTACGTTATTGCTCTTATATGTACGCGTGTTACTTAAGTAATTATGCAGTAATTATGCAGTGATACTATGCAAGTGAAACGTAGAATCTGATATAAAAAGGTTTCGTTGGAAGATAAGAATATGCGTAAATATTGCTTGTAGTCGTTGTACTTATCTAAGCAATGGATGTTTTATTACAAACTACTAAACCACTAAAGTCTAACAAGTTAAATCGGCAATCTAACATGTTTCATATACACAGGTGGATACATCATTACATATGTCTGTTATGTTACAGAAATGCGATCTACAGAATGCTTCAAAATTTTTAGTACTCGCGATAATTTACCATGATTTAGATCGTGTGATAGTAAAAGAAATCTAACAAGAGAGGTCAGGGTGATGTTGCGTCCGCCATAGGAACGGCGAATCATGTGCGTCAGACGAGAGTACCGTTGGACGGTGGCCAAATTTAAATCTTTAACACAGCTACTTCACTGAAAGATTTCGCGATCAGATACGACAGGTCAATCTTATCTCGTTTATACATGACATTGATGCTTTGTTTTAAAGAGGGAACAGAGTCAATAAATTCAGGACTATAAAGGATATATCCGGACTGGCATTTTTCTCCGCCAGGGATGATATAAAGGCAACGATCGTAACTAAGAAACGAAAGCAGATTTCTTTTCGTGTTTCTGTTGATAATACCGAATTCAGAGCAACCTGTTATCTATTCTTCTATGGAAATTGTATTTATGAAACAATTTGTTTGGGCTTATTAACATTTTGCGAATGCAAGAATAAGTTGTATGTAAATGTCATTGGATTCAGAACTTCTACCGAACGAATGTTTTGTGTTGTAAATGTATGTACCTACGGTACTGTGTCGATATGTTAGACCTTTATAAAGAAAGACAAAGATACTCGATATTATTTTAATTTTCTTGGCAACCTGAGTTTTTTTCCGGGAAACTTGTCAAACGATTTTTCAGTATTTTCATCTACTACCGTCTGCCATATTCCTTCTTTGGTATTTCAAAAAACATACTTACGTTCCCTTTTTTTCTCATCTAATTAAAAGCAAATACAACTACAAACAACCATAAACCATAAAGGACCACAAAGAAGATTATCCAAAGATTCACTTCTGCAAAATCCATTCTATGTTTGTGGAAATTTTGTGCTATCGTTATGAAATCATTACTGCAGTTATAGATACATGTATGTACATACGTATAGACTGCATTTATGGGGAATTTAAAGATGCAAAAACGCATACAGTGCATGTAGACGATACGTAGAAATATTTACAGCAAAGTATCGAGATGATACTTTGGTAGATGAAACAAATCTCCTGGCTAGGAGAACGTACTCTTTTGTTATTATTGAAAAATATTTGAAAAAAAGGAAGAAATTGATCGTTCCAAGGTCTCAAATTCTACGACAGGGTTGAATCGTCGTTGTACCTTTTGTACACAGAACAGATCAATGAACAATATGTTCGTAACATACGTCCACAGGGACAATTCTTTTCATTGCTGATTCGAATCGTCCAAGGCGTTTACGAGCGGGCCAAAGACACGGGGACCGCGAACCCTGGCGTATCCTCGCGAGGATCGTGTTTGTTTCGTGATTCGCGAGACGATTTCGACTTTGCTAGTGTCTGTCACATAAACTCTGCTAGTTTACTGCAGCCGAAGTAAAATAAGTTGGAGTCAGGGGTGCGCCTCGCTTACGACTTCGCGGTGACGGATAGAGAGGAAAGAACGAGAGGACGGACAGAGGAAGCGAAGCAAGGGGAAAAGGAGAGGAAAAAATACCGCGAGTTGTAAAGCAAACCGCGTTTACGACCGTCGTTAAATTCGTTCTGAGAGACCTGTCCGATAACATTGACGCTGCCAGCTGCAGAAAACAGAAGTAACCCTCTCTGCCGCGATATGCTTGCAATTCTGATCGAATACCATGATCGATGAGCTTTTACTGCCTTTTTTTTTTAAGACTTTTATATGTGTATTTCTTCGTACGTATATTAAAGTATACACATTTTACGAATTGGATATTGTAATGCTGTTTTGAAAAATGAATACTGGGATAAGATAGGTTACGTTTTAGCGTGATATAACGCCAATGCTATGCAAACTTTATAAATATTTAAACGAATGCGAAATGAAAATTAGTCATTATCATTGTATCGTTAATATCTGGTTCGAAATGCACGCGTAATAGTTACGATATCTGAATTTTTGTAAGAGTTAAAAACAGATGAAAGCTACACTTTTACAACAATTTCAGTAATAGGCGATTATAAATAATGTACAATAGTTAGTCAGTTAATAACTGAAGGTTACAATTAATATATTTATCGTCATTAATTGCGATGTAACGTTTAAATTCGCTATTTATTTATTAAAATTCTCTTTCTCTCGTGAAATGAATATTTGAATCTTTCCTTAGATCTAACAAGCATCGAGTGCTTCTTACATTTCTAAACTCGACCAGTTAATAATTTCATGATGCTGAAAATTGTTTCGAAACCAACGAATTCGATAAATTTTCGATGAGAATGGAAACTAGTCAGCGGTATCTGAAAACAGTACGATAACATGGATCTCGGCGAAGGAAAACTTTATTGCTCACATAAATTCTCTCTTATAATTTAAATAAGCGTGCTCAAGATTTACAACTGGACGTGTAGAAAATATCCTGTAAACGCGTTAAAGGGTTATCGACGCGCGACGCTATAGCCGACGAAACGGCTTATATATTTTATCTGATATAAGTGTGCAACAATAAAGATCTAATCGTTGTGTGCACATTACAAGATAAAACCGCTGACTATGAGCGCATATCTTTTTTGTACACGTGTAGTAAAAACGCACAGATTTATACCCTGTTCATTGATGAATACCTTCGATGTTACAAAATATTCATTACGATCGTCGAGTATCTTGGGATCGCTTTTTAATTTCATACACGACTATGCGTTAAATCTTTTTGTCTTTTGTTGGGTTGAGTCGCGTCAGAAGTGAAAATCTTTGCATCAAAGAATTGCAAAAGCATTAAATATGATGCTGCGAATGTTCGGTAAAGATCCGATAACTGACGAATAAGAGCTGATAGCTGATGAGAAGAATATGACTTTTTGAAAATGTAAAAATAATTTGGACTTGAACAGTTAACATTTTTCATGTTTGTCAATGACAGGCTTGTAAATGCTTCCACGATTATAAAAAATTTTAAGATGCTGGGATATGCGGAATACACGTACATGGCGTGTAAAAATATATTACGTATTCGAAGTAAAATATGCTCTATAACATTTAATATTAATGGTTAAAGCAAATCCCTACTAAGGCCGTATTTCATTACTTACATTTATAAAAATATTAAGTTAAATAAACATAGGATATAGGAACGATCTTCTTGTAACATCTTTCTTCCTGAAAAGCACAAAGAGCGATTAATGCCAGACGTCGCACGTTTATGAAATGTAGCTTTTTTTTTCACGAAAATTTATTGCTGAAATTATGTTCCATGATATTTCTTCGGCTAAAAACATTAAACTTTCGAAATATTTCAACACTTTAACGAGCTATGAAAGGGGAAACTACTCGATTGTACAACTTGTAAGAAAAACAAAAATCCTGATTGCGTTCCTTGCCGTGGATTATTGAAATATAATTTATAGGTGCAATAAAAATTAGTTTCAACTTACACGTGTTGAATTACCTATATTCCTAAGAAGAAATGGAAATGATCGAGCCAGTTGTTCCGCGCTAGATAGTTGGTAGCGATGAAAGATTGATATCGTAAATCACTTGTAATTAATTATTATGTGTTATTATATTTTCTAAATTGTTGATTCTAAACTTTTCGTTATCTTATTATACTGTCAAAAGACGATGAACCATTTCTTGGTCGTCATATCTGAAAGAGTTAGCTCCTTCATCAACTCAAAGGAACCCCGGTCGAACTAAAAATAGATTATTTAAATTCTGCAACAAATTAAGAGAAAGATCGGGACGGGTGTATAATAAAAAGCAAATCTGAAAATTGAATTCAACTCGTACAAAGTAATTAATGCGAGGATCGTGAGAGAAAGGGAAAGAAAGAAAGAAAGAAAAACGGAGATAAGCGTTGTGAGACCTTGACGGCGATCGTCGGCCCTATTCTCTACGAATGGAGGCGCAATTCCCAAGACAAAGCAATAATTAACAGCAGCTAAGTGCGTGAGCCGACGCCGGCTCTTCTTCATCCTCATCATCGTCGTGTCTTCCACGTACATGCGCCAAGAATCAGGGAGCGTTAAGCAATGTAACAGGCCCGACTCTGCTGGCAAAAGGAGTTTTACTACTTTCTAACCACAGTCGCGGGCTACAATTAAACCCCCATAAAACCTCGTCGTAACTTTTTTAAAAGCGACCGACCATTCTCTCGCGCGTATCCAAGCTCCCTTCGTTTGCTGGGCAAAAACCACGCTATATTGCATCCTTAATGAAGCCTCGAGACGTTATGGGTATCGACGTCTTCCGGTCAACCCAAAACCGCCATGCTGCAGCGTTGCGTTCGTTTGTCTTGGCCTTTCCTCCCCCGGTAAAGTCCTAATTTCACGAAAACCTTAAATTTTAGGAGCTTGGACTTTACAGCGAGTTCAAAACAGGAATATAAGATTGTGCTACTGTACTAGATTCGATGAGCGGAGCCAATAGGATTGAACATTCCAGCTATTTTCTATTGTCGCGTTGGCTTAAACCTTTCCATTTAAATAGATATTTGACAGAAAGTCTTGATAAATAACCCCCTTGCGATTCTGCTAAATAGAATCGAATCTCGATAATCGAACTTTTATCACGTCATAAACCTTTAAAAGGCTACAATTTTATTCATTTCGTCCCACTCCGCTCTGAAAACTTGTACAAGTAATACAAACTCACTCTATCTCGAATTATTTTCCACGTATTTAGGTTACTGTTACTTTACCTTCATAAATCGAATTAGAAGAAGTTCGATCGCTGCAAGTCAAAGTCACTGCCGCTTCACTCGCATCAGCATCCTTGGTGTCCTTAGAAAATAAATAATTGACCTGTAATGTCAACCTGTAACTCGAACATTTTACTTCTTCCCTCGAGATTCGAGTTATCGAGGTTCGGCTATTCCAGGACATATTCACAGTAAGAAACGCAACAAAACATTCCGTAAAGCATATCTTTTTCGAAACAAAACCTGTCTTCTTATCCGCGGCTAGAAGCCTGGCGCTAAACGTTCGATCGCTTCGTACGATTTTCATCATGCGGTCATTCGCAGCGGGAATCGTTCGATCGCCACGTGATTCGTCGACACATTGCACGGTTAAATGAACGTAGATAAGAAATGAATCGCGGGATGTGGAGCCACGAGACGCTCGCCACGAAATTAGCCCCCGCAAGAGAGGACGCGAAGAAGAAGAGAAGAGGAACTGTTCTTTAAGACTCTGGCTAAGCAGGCTGTGGAGAACCTCGAAACCGGCCAATTTCTCGGGATCTTGAAGCAGACAGCGTGCACGCAGTGGCTCGACGTGGGAGCTGGCGGTGGGCGGGCAGGGGACGTGTAAAAAGGCGAAGAAGAAGGTTAAAGAAGGAACCTGACAAGCAGCCGTGCGGGGCTTTAGCGGGGACTGACGTTTACGGCCCGGAGCGGTCGACCTAACGTCAGTAAAACTTAAGAAGAAATACAAGCGAAGTCCGCATCGACAGTTAAAGTCATACGCGCGAAAATACAACCGGGCTTCTATGAAATACGACGTCTGTTGAGCGCCTACCTTTGGCCAGCAACAGTCAACCGAGGTCCACCCAGGATACGCGTCTCGTTAATGAAAAGAACACCGCCTCCTACCGATCCTCTCATGGACGATAATCGAGTTCTATGACCTAACGAAATCGAATGGCCACCCGCGATCAAGAGATCGTTACAACTTTCGTTGTCAACGAGAGGAAATTCTGTGCTCGGTTTTTGAAGTCAGGGACCGTGAGGAGAACGCAAGAACTGTGATCGCGTCTGTACGTCAAGGGAAACGTAAAACCAAAGGGTATTCGAGCGAAGCGAATAGTTGATCGATTCCTCGAGGCCACCTCTTAACTTCGTTGTTAGGATTTCGAAGGAGACCTTGTAGAAAATTGGACGCGCCTGTGGCTCTTCCAAGAGGCTGAGGAATGCCATAGATAGGAATAAATTGGTATTGGTCGATCTTTTATCGGTTTTTGTTAGCGTATTGTCATTTTTACAAAATCATCCGAAAGAATATTTTTTGAATGCTCGCAATTATGGGAAAGAATCTTTTAGTCTGTATAACCTATATTCGCTTACCTGTCAAAGCTTAAAAATGCTTAAACAAGCAGTAATGTTCGAAACAAGATACATATGTATATAGAATTTCAATGTTCTTAACGAGTGATCGTTCATTCCGCCATAAAGATATCGGACAGGAAACATGACCGAGCATTTGTTGCGAATTAAGAGGTTGGCGTTCTAAATGTGCTTTTTAGAATTAAATAAGCATGATCAAGAAGGCGATACATAATAAGAGCACGTAAGTAGAAATAGTAAAAGGCAAATCGAAATGATAGATCTCGCTGTTTCGCAATAACTCTTATTCTACAAATAAGAGTAAAATGAGAATTTCATTTGATCATGATAATTACAAACGTATGCATCCTCGTTACAAATGTGCGAATACGTACATGTAATATATCGCATCTCCAGATAACACGCATTATTTATTACTAGATTGAGGATCTTTATGAAAATTCATATTATTACGAACGTAACTAGACCAATAATAACCTAGTAATAAAGTAATAACCTAAATAGAGGTTTGCTTTCTTTTTGTAAATATTATTATAGACATTTCGTATAGTTTTGAAACTTGCATGTATCCTATGCACATTTGCATCTTTACATTTGCCATAAACGAGTAAATATCCGTAGTATATTTATTAGAAAAAGAAACTAAGAACGTCACGAAGAAGGTTGAATTTGTGGCCGAAGTGACCGACGATTCGCTAGGATAGGTATTATTTGAAGCATTCGTGCTGATTTTATGGTCTTCCTGCCCCTTATGGAGGACGCGAACGGGGTAGAAGTGAGAATTCGCGAAGCACTTACCAGCAGACGATAAACTTCCAGCCACCGACTCCACAACCGCCGTAGCCGTTTCCATTTTAGCTACGTGCCTGGATGTGTCTTCTTCTCCTTAGATCTCCTTTACGACCAGCCTCCTCTGGTCCTGAAATCTGCCTAGATCAATCGTCGGATGAAAGTCTTTGTCCAGGAACCATTCAACCGTTCGGTACGTTCACAGCTTACGGACCATCGTGATTATTCCTTTTCATTTCTCAGTTAAACTCCTTTTAAAACTATGTCGTACGTTGACACACGGCACATAACACCCGAAAGCAATTTATTTTTATGCGACTTTTAGTGTTGCCATGGAGATAGGAAATCCCTCGTGATGGTGTATGTCTAATTACATACTCATACACTGCAGTGTTATTGCGACCGGTTGATTCCAGTGGAAAATGCAGACGCGATTCTTGTCTCTTCTTTAATTACTCGCTATCAGAGGACAGGCCACCGGTGATTGGATTAAGCATCCGCTACTGAATTATCGAAACAAAATGTAAAAGGCGAAGTAACTGCGAGTTGAATCCTTTTTTCTAAGTAGTGAAAGGCAAGATCGTGACATGGTGGATGCTGCAAATAACATGAATATAACTTGATGATTTAGCATAGATAGGGTGTTCATATGGTTATAATGGTATTATGATGGTGGATATGTTGGTTGGCTGAGTAATACTTTGCTATGAGTTTCTTGACTTCTCTGTGATTCAACTCGAATGACTTTTCGTGTCAATTACGAGAAGGACTTTCAATGCTTTGAAGAAATCTTTAGCGTAAAATTGAAACGAGAGATCGTGCTTATTAACAACGATTCTTTCATATTTTCAACCCTGATGGAACAATATGTTTTGAAATGAGATTTGGCGAAACGAGTAGGTAGTTACAGTTTACAATATTACCGAGACCTTTAAGGATATGAGATACCATTATGAATGGAACTATATAATCCATCAAAAAAATTGTGATTAGGTTGTACGTCTTCAAAAGCGAATCTACTATAGTTTGTACTATTACATTATAGTGTCCGTTGCTAGAAAAAAAATCCGTCTGAAAAGGGTTACTCGAGAAACTTTTTAATTATAAAAAAGTGAAAAAATTCGGTGGAGAGTAATCCACAGAACATAGTGAACCAAATATACAATTATTTAAATAATTTGTGTGGTAAAAAGAAAAACATGCTTCGTCAATTTGCAGGTTATTGTGCTCTCATGGTGTCATTAGCACTAGAACTCCGGATGCAGATATTTTGACTGCTGTTACTTTTCTCTGCGCTCAATATTTTGGTCCTCAGTCTCAAAACTTTGATGCCTAACAAGTTTCTCACATTTTTGCTGAAACATAACGCATATCAAATTCTATTTTTATTTTTTAAGTTTCATCTTTATAAGTAGTTCTAATTTGCGTTTTAATATTAAAAAAAAAAAAAAAAAAAGAAAAAGAATCAAGTCAAGTTGAATTTGATGTAATGTCTTTACGTTATTTATATATCTCCTTGCCACTGTATGTTAAATTGTTGTTAAATACTCTGCTATAATTTCTTAAAATTTTGCTAATATTAAAATGAGATGTGGCGTATCCGAGATATCGCATTGGGTAAGAAAATTAGGAGTACAGTTATAAATCAAAGTTTTATGAGGCACTCCATGGCCAGTTGGGAGAAGAAGGCCACTCTACAAATGAATGGAACATGAACTGTGAAGCGAGATATAATCGCAGGTATCTCGGTTTCTCTGCCACTCTTTCAATAGTTCTGTCTTCTTCCGATCATTTTTCGATGTTCTCGTGGCTTAACTGTTTCATCTTAACCCGCAAACATCGATGGAGCTTTTATGACTTTGTAATTACGAGCAGGGTCTGAAGTTAAAATACCATAACTGAGAAGAACCCTTTCTTTTCTTTCTTTAAATCGATGCCAAGATTATTCGTCTCTCTTGCGGATCTATCATTTACTCGTTTAATTGAGAGATCTTCTTCCGCTCGATAAATCGGTTAATCCAACGATAGTCAAGTACGCCAGGGAAACGGAAATTATTTAATATTTATGGTTTTACCAATGATGATATCATGAAACTGTAATTAGATAGGATTCCTGTACCTTTTTGCTTATTTATTCATAGAAACCAAGATAAAGATATCTACGTATTAGGATTTTTTAAATAATTTCGATAATGGCAATGCTTTCACGTGATTTTCTCTTTGACGGTAACCAAAGAATATGTTTGGTAATTAAAGGTTTAAGATGAAACCGATATTCAAAGAACGAAGATTAGTCGTAATAATGGAAATTAATCCCAACGAATAAACAATTTTTTAATTAGCTAATTAATCTTTGTTAGAACAGATTTATATCAATGGAATGTAAATTAGCATACGTAAAAAAATCGTATTTTTGTGTTTGTTAGACAATTAAACGTAGAAATTAATCTATAACATATTCAATTCTATCTCTGAAATTCTAGAAACTATTTTGATAATTGTACATATTTATATCGCATAATCCGTACATAAGATTTGAATTTTATTTAAAAAGACATCGAATTAATTTACACGTCTAATACATTCACCGCACATCCCGCGCTCCGTTTTAGCGCTCAGACTTGTCCCGTGGCTTTACGATTCGTTTTCATGACTTTTCAGTGCAATGAGATAGCGAAACCCTTCTTCCGTTTCATCTTTCCTCTCTTTTCTCCTCTTCACAGCTGCGAAACGCTAGAGATACTATAGTTGATTTTCTTTTATGACTTTTTCAGTTTTACTCTTTCTTTCTTTCTTTCCTTTCTGTTTTACCCCCCTTCCCTCCTTTTTCCTCCTTTCTCTCTCTCTCTCTCTCTCCCCCCTCTCTTCCACTCCCCATATTTTTGAAGCAGTTTTATTAAGGCACGCGTTCCGCGGAGAAAGACACGGGCAATGGGCTATATAATTTCTTTTTCTTTAACGACGTGTCGTTGGAGGCGTTGTTTAAAAAGAACGACACAGTGTTTAATACTAACGAGACAGTGTCGTATTTCTTCGTTGATGAACATAGAAAGACAAGGAGTACGTGTGTAAATGATTCTGTTGATTGATGTTTGTAAAGAAGTTAAACATCGAGGATTCATTAAAAGGGAGAAAGAGTCATTTTCTTTAGTGACGTTGCTTGATGACGCATATAGTCGGAGATATTTCAGAACGAATTGGTCTAATTAAATTATTTATAAATTTAAATTGTATTTCTATTAAAATCATATATCACTCGGTTAAATTATAAATTCTAATCTATAATGTCGTAGAAAATTGAAATTAAATTATATTGGAAAGTCAAAGTAGCATTAATTCCACTAATTTTAACGTGGAAATTTATAATAAAGAAGAAAAGAAAGTCAAATGCAAACACGCACATGTATAAAATATTAGACATTGTTACGTTTAAAACAGATACCAATATGACAAGAAACGTGACTTGAAAGAAATTGTAACTGAATGGTGCACATTACATAGACCAGGTTACTAAATATATTTCTAAACCTCAGGTACCATTCACAATCTTCGCGTTCCAGATTGAAAACAAAGCTCGTCAAAATTGATGATTGTACTTTCTACATATCCTGTCGCGAAATAATGCATAACTAAGGTGTGAAATAATTCTATGCGACGATCATTCAAATTTTATTCAACGATAATGATGCTTGACATCACCGATTGTTAGTTCTTAATCAAAATTTAATTCGAACGTTGACTCTGTGCAATTATAAGATATATTTGTATATCATTCTTATAAATTATTATGAAAAGAAAGATTTTCGGAAATTATAGTACCACTTCATAAATGACAACGAGAGAAAACAATAATTTCAATAATTCGTTTTACTTGTATAGACTGTTTTATCTCATGTAGATTTGAATAGCCCAGAAGGAATCGGAAACTGCAACATTTGATATTTAATCCTCCGTCAAAAAACATTCAATAGTTTTCACAAGCAGAAATAAAATTTTGAGCTACGTAGGTGAGTTAAAAACGTGCAACAATCGATATGATCGTATTGCATAAGCAGTACGAGTTCCATTAACCGGTTCTTGTTTTCCTTCTATCGTTCTTCATTCTTCCGTTCACTGCCATTTTACTTTTTCCGTTCAACCCGTGGTCTTTATCTGCTCATTTATTCACTCTTCCGAACAATTCTCTACCAACTTCCGATAAATACTGCAGATTGTGTTGGATTATATTCTAGATTTGAATGATCTTTCCTTGTTTCTTTCAAGGATTGAATTCATTGAATTGTAAATTTCTTGTTGGTTTCTTTTAATTTTAGTGAGTGCATTATGATTTGCCTTGTATCCTGTTGCATAATCTCCCTTTTTACTATCTTGCCTTATAACAGAAAAATGTAATATATATGTACACCTATGTATAAGACGGCAAACAATAAATAGAATATATCAATATCTTTCTACGGCAAAAAAGTAGGATACCATCTGTACTTTGTTCAACTTCTAAAATCGGTCCGTATCTTTTAATCGCCGCGTAAAACTCACGAAAGACGCAGAGAACAAATTTCAGTAAATGACAGTAAATAACCTAAACATAAATTTTGAGTTTTTTACGTGCGGTAACGGCCGACCCGGTTCCCAAGAAAGCGGTGCGAGATTTTGGTGTCAGAATGTTCCAGGAAGGACCGTGGAAATTATTAAATGGGAGACGGTAGTTAACGCGTATTTTGCTTCACATATTCATTTTCGGCGTCTTTATGCACGATCACGGATTGGTCTTAAAGACCACACGTTGGACACGGTTGTTATCGAACGGACACGAACGACGATTAAAATGACTTCTTTAAAAAAGGGATAAGGAGCGTCTACGAAAATCCTTCAAGCGTCTATCCGGTAGAAGGCGGTCTTTATCGCTGTGATGCTTTTCCAGACGTTATACGTCGACGAGATTCGTTTTACGATGCGGCCGAGTTTTAGTGCCGAACGAGGTTCCGCTTCTCTAGCATTTTCTGACTTTCGCCTTTTAGTTTATTCCTTCGTCATGGTATTTTCGCGAATACTGGCCCGAATCCCAATTTACAATATCATTGTGTGACTGTAATCTTTGTCAAGGCATAGAAATATTAAAAGGCGGATGATCTTTTGCTACGACGAATGTACGGAGTATTGCGATAGAAAACAATTGGAGATACGAGCACTAAAATGGTTGTAAAATGTTTTCTGGATCTCGTTGATAATATGTTTGCTTATAATTATTTTTATGAGATATTTTAGATACTATTTGATACACTATTTTACAGAAAGCTAGATATGTGATATTCTAAAGTTGTTAGAAAGTATTTTAGACGTCGTTTTATAGAAACGTAAGTATTAGATTATACGCTAAAAAATGTTATTTTTAATTTGTCTTTGTTATACTTTTAAAGTCTTTGTGTATACTTGCATGGGGTGAAAGAAGTGTAGCTATACATTATAAGCTTCGAAGGAAGCCAGATATGTTATAGATAACATATAATTAGTAACGGTAGTTATAGTAAAAGAAAATATAAAAGATTCTTCGAGCTTCGTATTGCAATATTAAATCGTTTTACGTACAAAACGGAAACTTCGATATTAATTAAGTGTAGAAAAAAATGGATGTATGTAATTAATTCGGTTGCACATAAAAAAGTCCCATCGAAGCGCAAAATTATTTGACGTACTCGGTTCATTCTTATGTAAACTTCACGTGGAAATCGCAATTACTTGTATTATGAACGCGACTGGTCTTAATTCACTAAGGTAAAGTAAATTATTTAGTTTACAGAAGACATTTATCTTCGAGATAAAGGCATACTGAAAATTCTCTCTACGCTCTACTTTGCGCCGACTTATATCTACATTGTCGTCGTATTATATTTCTATCTATATTTCTATCTACTGTAACAATCAAAACAGTAATGGCAAAACAAATAACGGTACTCGGTTAAAATTATTTAATTATTTCCTTCGAATAACCCAAACTTAAACGCCAAATAAAACTCTACATCATCGCATTATATCTACAAGCTGCATGAAAAATGTATCTACCCTCGTCGCTTAAATTCTCGATACGTATCTAACCAGTCAATCATTCATTCCCTGTGCCTACTATCAACCAAGCATATCGAAGTTCGTCCATTTATCGTGTATCGGATAAAAGAGAGGAAAAGACGAAAAATCTTAAATTGGCATGATGCATCCTGAAGAGGAACCAGCGTGTCTAGACTTTCGAAAAAGTCAGCTACGATACCTTGCCGCTGGTGTGCCGAGCAAGAAACCGAGTCTGGTCTGGCCGGGTGAATGGCGGGTGGGTGCACGTATGAAAACTAAGTCCGGGTTTCATTTGACTGGCTTTACGAGGGAGACATAAAATGGATTTTACTGTCGGCTAGTTCGCCAGTTCTCAAGTTGGTAACATTGCTTTAGCGAGCATAATATAGCCCCCATGCCTTTCTTCTCCTTCTCCTCCAGTTCTTCCTCTTTCGTCGCTATTCCTCTTCTCTTTCTCTTTCCCCTTTCTCTTATTCGTTTTCTTCTTTCCTCGTCAGGACGCACGTCCCTTTCGTTGTCGTTCCAACGTGACTCTTTTCTCCCTTTTTCTTTTCTGCCCTCTTCTTGTCGGTACCTTTTTCATTTTCTTTCTCTTCACCTCTCATCCCTGTCTCATCCACACTGGCCCCGTGTATTCGACCAGTCGAATCTTTAAAAGTCATGCTTCGCGGTACGTTTCCGCCCTGCTCGGTGGAAAGTTTTCGCATGAGAAATGTCTCGCCGACGGATTTAATATCCGCTGGATAAGACGGCATGTTGGTCATTAAACTTAACTTCGAATTCATTTCCTGTTCTGTTTCGGTAGCGGTTAAGGACCTTACGGCATTTTGTTACCTTTTCTTCGGTTACCAGACGCCATTATCGTTCGTTTCTGGCCCCATACAGACGTTTAATGTCCGCGTATTTGGTCGAGACACTTATACATGCATTAATTTATTTCTAGCTTTGTTTATTCCTTATTCCTTGGTTACCCTTCGCTCGTTATCGTTATTTTTACGACTAATCCAGGATAGCTGCACATTCCTAATCGCAATATAATTCTAATAATTCTCCTTGGGATGTAGCAATCTTGAATCCGGATTGTACATCTGGATGGATTTTATTTCTGTAAACTTTTATCGTTGTTGAAGAATTTAATCTGGCATTTAAAAACGGCATAGCAAACGAAATGAACGGAAAATGTTAGAATAAATAAGAATAAAATCTCTATCTATTTATTTACTAAGTACGAACAATTACGTTCCATTTCTTTGCTCAGAGTGGCTACGAAAGTGAAAAGTATATGTTAAATTTCCTATCATTTAGTAGTACATGCTTCCATATTGCCGCAAAAATTTGATACTATGAAAATCAAGAACCTGATAAATAAATTTGAAAAATGAGTGTATGTGTAAATACTTTTTGTAATCGCTTTATGTTCACAAACATATGAATCTGTATAAACATCAACCATCTACTTACTGCACAATCTAAAATTAGCGATAATACACAAAGATCGGTTTGGTAATCGTATTAAAGGTAAGATCCTATCGAAGATAGGCATCGAGTATTCCTTCTGTTTACGTTGAAATGTAACACATCGCTAATCTCGGGTGAACTTTATTTTTCTGATTCTAGATCGATAAACAACCAGTGAAGTAACACGTTTGGAAGAACAGATCGAACCCAAAGAGAAACGAATATGGCGAAGAAGAGAGGAAGAAGAAGGGGAATAAGCGTACGTAAAGGATCTTTGAGGAGGGAAACAACGAGCGAGTGGAATCTCTCCTCCATCTCTTCTCAATGGAGAATGTTCTCCATTTTATTCTAATGTGCATTCTCTGAACAGTCGGATTCGCCAATCCACCACTTGAATGCCGAGTTCACTATTAAGTGGAACCTTCATACTTTTTGGAAATAGCCTCCGGCTATGTTGTTTGGTTCTCTCGTGTCGATATTTATCCGTAGTAGAATACGCGAGAAATTTAGTTGTTCGATACCGCGAATGGATCGACACGAGAAAGTCTCGCCGACGGTAAGGCGAAATTAGGATTAAGAGAACTAAATTTTCTTACTGTTTCGGAAGAAAGGAAGGAAATACGAGAGCCTCCGAACGGTAGAAAAGGATGCGTATCATTCACGGACAATCGATAAAGGAAAATAACGCTCCATGGTCTCTCTCTCTCTCTCTCTCTCTCTCTCTCTCTCCCTCCCCCCCCCTCGTTCGAACAACAGCGTCGCGATTCGAGTGCCGTGTTCCGAACACAAAAGATATTCAGTTGCAAACAAAATCCATAGAGCAAGAGAGCGAGAAAAAGAGAGGAAGAGGGAGGGAGGAAGAGAGAGAGAGAGAGGGAGAGAATGGAACTCAAGAGAATAGGTTATGTTCCGCAGGGTTCTTCCCGTTGTTGTTTTTTTCTACGCTGACCGAGAGAACAAGAAAATCATAAAGGTTTTTGTGAGTGGATAGTGGGATGCCGAGGTTCATGGACAACCTATACCTCGGGCACCCCTCGTCCTTGCACGTCCTTCGGTTCGTTAATCGAATCTTGCTCGCTCCTTCTTTCTCTCGTTATATTTCATTTTCTCCTCTCTTTACGTTTTCCTTTTCCTACCCACTTTCAATTTGTTCCTTTCGTTAAATAGTTTCCCTTCGAGTTATTCTCTTCTCTCTTGCTCTCAGCGCAGAATAACAGAGCGCATCATGTTGTCAAGACAGGAAACGAGAAACGCATGTTGGAGCTTGTTCGTAAGATTACGAGAGACGACCATCGCCGACCGGTTGCTAAAGCTCAGTCGCCCGTGAACGAGATCGCTCGACAGTCTTTTCGATGATCAAGTGTCATCGTGTGCTATAAAACTCGCATGTACGGCCGACCGAGTTCCTCTGGCTTGGACTACGTATTTTGAAACTCTTCGTCGTGCTCGGCTCCGCCTCGTAGTTTCCCTCATTTCCACAGGAAAGTGATTTCGTTCTGTTCGCGGTGGATGACAAGTGTCGATGATCACGGATCTTGCCGGCCCTCGACACACGCGCGACAACGTGATTCCAAGAAACATACTATCTTCTCACGTTCGCTGCAATCCTTACCTCGATAAATTTCTAACGTGATATCTCCAACCATGTTCCTTTGATAATCATGTTAATCTTGGATGCTTAATATGAACTGCTATGGTACCGATCGAACGAAAGGCAAGCGAACAACGAGAAAAGAAGGTGAGGCAAGTGACGCGTTGGAAGATTCGTAGCGAATGATAATATATACGTGCTCGCTTACATTTCAACAAATCGGCAGTGCGGATTGTAGCTTTCAAAGAATGGGTAACGATTCCCTCGAATCCCTCGGCTAGAAAAAGGAACAAATCTAGCGAGAACAAGCGAAACAAGTATATTTCTCGTTTATTCTCGCTATTTTCTATTCGCTTCTTTCACAAATAGATTGAGATTACGCGATTGAAACAGTTTGGTAGAGTCCGAGTAACGGGCAGTAGCGGAACTGGCTGATTTGAATTTAGGTGAAACAACTCTATTGGAATCTAAGCGAGCACTGTTGTACAGATATGCGAACGAACAACGTAATTAAAAACAAGGTAGAAAATGGTGTATTTGAGAGTAAAACGGGTGCATTGAAAGGAGATCGCGCGATTAATTAAATGCGTGCGTGCATGTTCCCGTGATTTAACCGCGGACACGTACATATGTAAGCATTAAGGTCTCATTTTGCGGGCGAATCTTGCGATCTTGTTGCGTGTCTTTCGTTCCGTCAAAGAGCAACGATCGTCGACGAATTTCAGCTAGTCACACGCTTGGTTGGAGTCGGATCTTAAAGAAAACCGATTCCGATGGGAAACCCAGACAGAGCGTCGAGAATTGCTTTAGAACTGCCGACAGATATTTGACATGTTATGGTTTAATTGCATCGTGCGATTCCAGTAGTTCCTTTGCTCGATTCGGTATAATATACGAATTCTCTGTGTTTATTCGAATCGAGCAAGTTTCGAAGTATGCGCAAACCTGGTTCAGTTGTGTTTAGCCAGAGAGCTTTCCGTTGTTGCCAAGCGTGCTATTATATGCGAAGATCGATCATAAACGTGTTTGTATTAGGCGGAATGATAGAGCTCGCAGCACCTTTTGCTATGAAGCGATAGATTATACTAACGCGAATATTCGCGTCCTAAACCTACGGGTAAAGAGATACACGGACGCGCAATCAAGAAATAGGTGGATATTTTAGTTGCACGGACGTGATGTGACAAAACGTTGGCTGAAAAACTGGTCGTTCCATTTCTCGGCAAATTAATTTTCAAATAAGAACACCGAGAGCTGTCTCTTCGATATGCTGTTTCATTCTTACCTCCCTTTTTTCTTCCGCACTCCGCCTCGCGTCGGTTGGTATCCTCCTCTTCTTTCCTTCTCAGAGACACACCGTGATCCTTCTTTCACCCCTTCCTCCGTACCTTCGTTCCTTCTTTCTATTTTTCTCTCTTGCTTTACCTTCTTTTTTTCATATCCATACCACGGAGAACACGTTCCGAGCAAAAATCTGATGTCGAAACCTAATTGGTTGTTATCCGTACAGAGCTTAATGACTTGCTCCGAAATGACTCGCATTTAAACGAATTTGCGCTCCTATAACGAGTATGCGTGCCATTGACGCTTACCACTTCAGAATCAATGCGCATCATCGGCCTGTGTATTTCATTTACACGCCAACGCTTACGGATATTTTTCTATTTACTTCCACGAAATGTAGTCGCACCCACGGACAGAGAATTCGATCGAAGAAACGGTCTACCGATAGATTGCATTCGATCTAGTTGAATTATTATTGAGCAGATATGCGGAATTTGTTCATAATCGGCAATTGAATATGTATATCGAGGAAAAGAAATACAGATCGAGAATATAGAAAACGAGAATAATCAAAGCGTATTAATGATGTTAGAGAATTGATCATGGATGTACGAGCGCTGGTCACGTTTCGAATGCGTGTGCATGTATAAAATTACGCCATGAAATTAAGAAAATGGCGTGTTTCGTGACTGGTATACCGGAAATGACACGGTCGTACGCTCAAAGTAAAACGAACGGATAAATTCAGCCTTCTCTTGCGAATGAATTGTGGGGAAGAACGATTGCGGTTAAAATATCTTGATGGATCTGACAAAAAGCTACGAAGGTGGTCGATATCGGAGGAAATATCTTAATTTCGCAATTTTTTCTTTCTTTCCTTTTCTGTTTGTTTCTTTTTTTTTCTCAAAGAAAGAAATCAATACATGAAAGCCGCTGAGGTGCAGAATGTATTCAGAGAATTTTGTGGTCGGTTTGTAAGCATCGTTTATTATTTGTTTGTGTTAATTCGGCTTTTGCGAGACTTCTGAATGATTTAAATTTAACAAACGACGGGTTCTGTTCGACAGGATAGTCCAGTAAGAAAGAGCATTGAATTTAGAGACTACAATAAATCTCATCTGATTTGAAATCCTTGAAATAATTATCTAATCCACACATTCTATTAATCTGTAAATTATTGCGACAGCATTGAATTCTATAGATAAAGCGTGAAAATATTTATATCGTTACAAATGTTACAGAGGTGGTTGAGTTTGTATGCTAGAAATTTATTTTTACATTGAATTTTTTAAGTTTCTCGTGTAGGTAATATTTCTTGTTTTTTTTTTTTTTATTTAATGTGCACTTGTTTTAAAAAGGATTGTCAATATGAAGCTTAAATTTTTACGTCTGGTATACGTTAATGTAAATTTTTAGAAAGTTTATGCGAAAAATACAGTTCTATGCAGGAACTTTTCAATTGTGTACTCGAGGTTCGTAAATTTGATTTCGTGACCGAAACGTTGCGTTATTAGTCGAAAATTTATTGCTCGTTGGAAGCTTTCCCATATTAATTTAGAGCCATACAAGTGTAATATCTATCTAAAGTAAGTAGTATATGTTATTGAAATAAAAATAATTTTGTTATAAAGGAAAAATCGATAAGGGACAATTTTATATATTTATATTTATATTAGTATTAATCTTCTATAACAAAAATTAATTCACAATATAATTTAAAAACTTTCAAAATTCTTAGGCATTTCTTTATATTTAATAATTGTGATTATTTATATTTACTTGTTACGATTTTTCGTGGCATTGTTTCTGCGTTAATGAAACTATTAAAAATATCATTCTCATAATTTATGAATAAAATAATTAATTAGTATGGTTTCCTCAGTCGTCCACATAAATTAATTCCATCGTAAAAAATGTTTGTAAGTAGAAATTACAGATACAACGCAAGATGCAGGTTGGCGTTATAATATATTCATTCTGAAGTTCAATCGAGAAAATTTGCATATATAACACACGTTTCCAAATCCATTCTGTTCGAGTAGTTACCGTCATATGGAAAGTTATGCGATGAGCTATGGAACGTTCTAAGTGTCAATTTGATTTGGCATGTATCATTGAAAATACCACCTCGAGGCATTCGTATTGGTTTCTGAATAAAGGTGGAGTCGCAGGTACGACACGATACACCTCGCGATTCATGCACCCTGCTGTTTTGCCGTCTTAATGCCTTCTTGTATCTAATGATATGTCAGATGTTTCATGCACATCAAAACCCAGTAATGTTTAGCATAAACGATCGGAACACGGAAGGAAACGAATGAGTGCCCTGTAATTTCGTACTTCCGACAGCTCGTTGCCTAAAACCGTCAACTTCAATGGAAAACTTTTGACATCGACGCGGTTCCAGGTGTTGAAAGAAATGTGAAAGATATCGAAGAGAGAAAGAAATTGGCTGGAGCGCGCTCGTTCGAACGGAAATATGCTTTACGTTCGCGCTTTCGGTAATAAAATTTTACGTGTTATCGATGAGCAAAAATTACCATAGTATGCACGGAAAAGCGTCCAGATAGTGTTACGTATATTATAGCGTGAGGAAAAGGCGGGAGCTGCAGACTCAATATGAAGATACGATGATCTAATGGAAAAAATATACGTTACAAAGGAATATTATTTAATACTATATAGAATACTATTTAATACTATATTACTATAAGAAATACATTATATATAATATATATAATGAGAGTGTAAAAAAGTTTCTCTTCGGAAATATTTAGTTTATTAAGGAATAAACTTGACCTCGTTATACAGGATAAGAGAAAACTCAGCGAACATTGACTTGAGTTTCGTTTTAATATGTAAAGCGTGCTTTCCTTTAATTTTTCTTTTGTCAAGTAAGGTGGATTGTTTCAGTTTTTTGTAAATAGGCTATTTAATTAAAGTGACCAAGATCCCTTAATACATATCTTTTTGTTTCTGTGTTTACTTTATTTCTGTAATTCGTTTCATCGACGATTGTTAGTTATTTTTCCATTAAAATAGCTCAATCTTCATATTTTATTGTAATTCAATTCTTACAGTATAAATATAAGTCAGGTTGATTTTTCTTAAAAGCAATGTTACTTCTAGTAAATTCATTATATTAGGTCACGGTTAAAACGATTAGAATTCGAATAATTTTTGCTGATTGCTGAATTTTCCAAGTCTGAATCGATATCTAAGGCCGCAAATAAATCGACGTGTTACTCTCCTTTAAAAAATCAGTTACATATATTCTTAATGATTTTACGCTGTAAAGATAGTGAGCGAATATATCAGCTACTCGATTTTCATAATCTTGATCCAAGACTAGAAAAACGAATTTCTAAGATTTCTTTATCGAGGAGCAAGTCAACCTATCTTTTCTTGCAATCATCATCATAAGATCAACGTATTCATTTGTTATAAAGTGTTCGATTATCTTTCACGTTATCACGAACAACTTTCCCTATATATATATAAGAAAACAGTTTAGCTTAATTTTGTCATAAATCGTTTAAATTGTAATAAAATTTCAAATGCTTCGTCGTAATGAAATCCTCTAGAATGTACTTACATTTGATGCGCGATTTTAAAAACAATCGCGGTCATTCAGAGATGGTAACAATCATTTTTGGCTGAAATATCATTTCTTGAAACAAATACTAGACAAGTTCCCAGATGTTCCGCATCGTATTCAATTCCTAATTGACTGAGTACTGTTTATAGAACAAATTTCAAAGGTTCCGTTTAATAGTCGTCATAAAGGAACATGCAGTGCGCCTGCTTACGCTATTTTCTCTTGTGAAATGTGAGTCCGTTGCAATGATCGCGTACATTTTCCCCTCGAAATACGCGTATATCTCAGACACATATTATTTTTGCAAGGTTCAACCAAATCTAGATACGCTCTGCGTCACTTCAATTATGAGAGTTATTAAATAGATTTCTATTTTTTCGGAAAAGTGCTGATAATTTGCACAAAGTGATATAGGTACGTTTTTCTACGTACGTGAGTACGTTGACCTCGTGGCGTATCTATCGTCACCATATCCTTCTTTTCTTTTCAATCTTGATCATACTTATTTTTATTGTACTATGTTGTAACGATGTATGATAAATTAACAATGGATCGTTCGCTTTGAACTTAAAATTAAAGGGCAATTAAATTCGATAATTGAAACAAATTCGGCTCGACGATTTCGACCACACATTAATGTTCCTAGTCGCGCAATTGTATCGAACGAATGTTACTAAATTGACGAAAATATACGTTTGAAGAATACAAAAGAAGATCGACATAAATCGCATCTTTTTTTTATTTTAAAAGAGAGTGACTTTCATATTTAATACTTGTTCAACTAATTCCATGTTACCAAAAGTTTTTTATTTAATCTTTATTTATTTATCGTTTTCTTTATATTAGACGTGATTTTCTATTTTCAATTGTAATTACGTCGCATTAAAGTATTTCCATTTGAATATAAAATGGCATTAATGTCAGACAAATCAATAGAGGTTGACTCGTAAAATTTTCTCCTGTGATCTTTATTTGTATTGCGTTTAGAGTAATCGTATTCTACAAATACGAATCTAGAATGGTTCAAGCAGCACATTATTATTGAAATGTTATTTATCTTTGTAAATATTTATATTTTTAACGTTATTCACTAATTAAGTCTCAAATTTTACTTTCAACTTTTATATGTCGGTAATAACTTTACCAATGTTTAATATTTCATATTTAGAAAAAGAAAATGCTGTTAGTCTGTAACCCTTTCGTTACTGACGGTGACTATATAGTCATACGTCGCTGGTGCGTTCGACGAAATTTACAATGTTTTATGATCTATAATATTTATTTTTAATACACTGACTGGTTATCTTTGTAAGTAGCATGTAACTATAAATAAAAGATTATGAGGTAAATCACGTATTTTTTTCAATAAATCGAGTCAATCGATTTTAGTATCGACAACCTATTAATTAGAGTTTTATCGCGTGTACATACGAAGATTTTGTATCGAGTAGGTATATAATTATCTCCGTAGCGAAAGGGTTAGCGACAATGTATACCTTCGATACAGTTACAAAGTGATAATAATTTAATGTAATTGTAAATGCAAAATTGCACAGAATGCACATAATATTAAAGAATACACGAAATATCCAAAATATACTGCTTTTTATGATATTTGATAGGTGAAACAATTTTCCATCGAGGTCCCAATTACTTAACAACTCACGAAATAATAATAATACGTCATTTTTGAATTACATTCTCAAAAGCATGAATTTCCATACAAATTCACAGTTCGATAATTAAGTATTTACTAAGGAGAGCGAAAAATACTAAAAGAAGAAAATTGCAAGAGCAGTGAAAATGGCTGTATTCACGGTTCTAGTGTGAAAAACATACAAGAAGCTAAAAAAGGAAAAAGGAGAAGCAAATAACATGGCTTACTGTCACGGTCGTATACTATGTATTAAATCATTCCGGAAGCAGAGATTATAACGGGGCGTAATATGGAGACCGAGTAGCAATTTCGAAGCATAACGTCATCCACGTTTTTCCTCGTCCATCCTTTCTCCCTCTTCCCTTCATAGCGTTTACGTGGATGTAAACGACAGCGTGTACGAGTGGATGAACATAACGAGAATTTTATAACATCGTGGCCGGTGACACTTTTGTTTTTACAGCTTGTAAGGTATCGTGTAAAAGTGTCCGGAACGATGACCGCCAGGAGTAGCGTGGCAGAGCAACGAAACAACACACGGGAAGAAGGAAGAGAGGAAGAGAGACGATAGCCAGAGACCGTATTGTATCCAATTTATCGGGATTTATCTACTCGTATCGATCAATCTGACCATTGTAGTTATTTATCTAACGATCTATAAATGAAACGGGTGTTGCGCGTGCATCGTGAAATTCAAACTTTTACGATTTGCTTTTGATACATCGAGAAAAGGGACAATCGCGAGGCGGGACATCGTGAGCGCAATTTTCGATAAACAACAAAATCTACGAAGCATGCACGTATCGTTATTCGTGAACCCTAGTGTATTCGGCGTATTTAATTGTTATACTATAACGCGTTAAATAAATGCTGATACGATTCATGGCGTTACTCAGGATGCGTGAACTTTCTACTCCTATCCTTGTCCTCCTGTTGTGTTATACACGGTATATGCGGTTTAAATATATACACAGTACCGTCTCGCTAATTACTGAAAATGCGAAGAAATATTTTATATAAAAGAAGCTTAATAAAATATTTAGATCTTTTTCAAATTGTTATTTATACAACATTCGTTGATATTTGCAAGCCATTGAAAAGTATTCGATAAATTTTTGTTCAAATTATACACATCGGTGGAATGATCTTGAAATATATAATAAAACGTGTGATTCCATTAAGAAAATTTACATTAGAATTTTCACAAATAATATTTCGCAATATTTCATGTTTGTTTCACGTGGAATACTAATCGAAGTTTCGCGTTAACGAGGAAAGCTTTAATCAGAACATGAATCGGTATGCCCCGTCGTTTTTATCGTGTATTAAAATTTCGTTTCAACTACGATATTACAGTTTCCTATTTATGTTCGTAAATGTAACAGATGTAGATGTAACAGATTCGCCAAATGCAACACCAATATCTCTTCAGTTTCTCACAGACAGTTGCAAAATAGTTTAGTAGATAAAAACATAATTAGTGAAATATTGCGCTTTAGACTCGTTGAAGTCTGGAAATATTCGATATTGCACATTACCATATTCATTTTCATTTCAGTCTAGTCATTTTACCGTAATTTATAAAAGTCAGGAGTGTGCAGGGAAAAAATTTCTCTCTGAAAAAGATTTAGCAATAAGAAAGTAGTTCAATCTGACGCGCAATGTACATATAGATCAGCCGGGGTAGGATACAAAAACTTAAAAATATTATAAAAAGCGGTTAGGAGACGAAAGGCCAGATCGATTAAATTCTGATCGGCCAAGACCCGAGTCTGCATCCTTCTTTTATCCAGTCACTGTGCCATAACTTATTGAGAAACATAGACTCTTAGGAAGTACCTTTTTCATATCTTTCTTTTTTTCAAAACTTGGATTTATCAATACGTCGTATATTAAAATTGGACAGACGATTAGGAAAATTGACATCATTTTGTCTGTAACAATCCTGCTGGACGATATGCTAAAATTGAAAACGTGGTTAACAAAATTTGAATTCATATTCAGGAAAATATTGTGTAGTTCAATATCTCAATTGAAGCTTTCTTAATGTATTTTAAAATTTTGATAAATTTAAAAGATACAATCGTTAGTCCGACAAAGTGCTAAAATCATTTGCATAGATGCGTCGAGTACGTTTCGTGAATACGTTTGTCGCATTACTTTGGACGCGATTGAAGAGGAAGGATGAACAAACGCATTGAACAGAGACTTATACACATACATAACGTATAGATAGTACGCATACAGAGTAACGTATATGTACCGGTTCCATTTCGCAATGTAGATCGACGAAGAAGATGCGAAGAAGATGGCGAAAGCTGAAGAACTGACTGATAGTACGGTTTATGCAGATTACACGAGACTCGCCGGTTTGAATAATGTTTGAAATAAGTTGAAGAACTCGTCTTATCTTTCTCCCGATTGCTTCATAGTTACGTACACGTTTGTCGTTGCATCATGACTTGTTAAGCTAGGGCCTCATTGAAAATTAGTCATTTTACCTGCAGATATTCTCTTCTCGTGTCTTCTCGCATTAATCTACATAAAGATAATGAATATTATAATGTTTTTAATTGACGCATCTTTAATGATTAGAAAGTACTTCATTATCTTGGAAATTATTTACGGGGACTTTGTGTAGTACAATTCGATTGCTTAAGAGAAGCATCGCGATATAAATATTGTTATACGTAGATTTGAAGCGAAGATATACTTTTTATTAACGTTGATACAACGCATATGATATTTGAATAAACGTATGTATTAAGATAAACAATAATTTAGACCTGTATCGAACAATGTAATTATACTACAGGTATGCTACATTATACTATACTATAGATATCAATTATTCGATAACATAAGGTATATAAGAAATTACGCAGCAGACAGTATCTGCTAATAATCTAAGTATTTCAAACAGTAAGTAAAATAAAAATATAATAATACTTTACTTCTTCATTAGTCGTGTAAAATTAACACTGGCTATACATTTAACAGAGTCTTGATGAATTATCAGTAGAAATAAAAATTGTAGTATCCTCGAACCATCTAATAAACTCTATCAGCATCCTTCCAGGATTATTATATCAGTGCGTACATATTTCCATGCAGTTTCCTTTACTTTTAATTTCCTACTAATTGACTTATCTGCGTTAATAATCCATAATTTTCTGTTAATTGTCTCATTTAACTGCACTTTTACACTTTCTACTTTAGAGTCGGATCTTTTTCTAATAACTCATCGCGCGTTGCATTATCTCACCAGCGTAACAGTATCATTCCCCACCAATCCTCTACATTAATTAACAAGGTGTTCCACTTATTTCAATTCTTCGACAGAAGGTACAGTTGTTTGTAGCGTAGATGATTGTTTCTACGAACATTGTTCTCGCATCGTGCTAGAAACAAGCCCGACTTGTTGTTCGTTTTAAGATCGAGCTCGTTATTATTACATTTTTTGATTTCACATTTTTCGGTTCCTTCCTTACACGCGATCAATTT
Source organism: Bombus bifarius (assembly GCF_011952205.1). Lineage (NCBI taxonomy): Eukaryota > Metazoa > Arthropoda > Insecta > Hymenoptera > Apidae > Bombus > Bombus bifarius. The sequence goes on from NW_022884356.1 coordinate 7,006,991, forward strand.
TTCCTAATTCGTTTCTTCGAAGATGAACGATCATTTTTCGTCAATTAGACTCTAGCTTTCGCGTGCACGAATGTCATTTGTGAGTAATAGCGTGCATGGAGACTTCTGTGCGCTGTAATTTATTTAAATGTAACTAATCTGTAGCTAAAGCTAGAACGATGATAATAACACGAAGGAAAAAATCTCTCGGCCCTTTGGAATAAAAGCTTCGAACGTCGATCGTTTTTGACGTTCCAGAAAGGATGGTTCGCTGTTCCTTGTTATTAACCCATTAAGAGAGTTAGTATTATCCCAACGTTGCGTGAATGCAATTTGCGTCACCGAACTCCGCTTTTTAGGTTACAGTTGCGAAAGGCAATTTCAAGAATTTGTTTAGTTCTTTTTTTCTTTTTTTTTTTTGCTGTTTCTTTCTCCACGTAAATCCCATGGTTTCCAAATGTTTGAAGCAACCAAAGTATTTATAGCGTTATGATTTGTAATAATCCGTTTACGTAGATTGTGGACTTTTACGCATTTATGAACAAAATTAAAGACGCAAAAATGCATAAAATATATACTTATAATACGCAAACTATAGTATCGGTTATGATATTTAGCGAATACAATGAATCTCTCCGTAACGATCTGTAGCCTAATAACAATTATCCTTTTTTTGAGATCGCGCAAATCTCTGTTTTGTACATCAAATTCGTGTCTACATATTGCACTAATATAATATAATAACACCAGTAATGAACTAATCCGTTCGAAATTTTAATTTTTAGGTACATGGTATCGTTTTATTCTGAAAAATGTATATTATCTATATCATGTTAATCAGACATGCGAAACGCACATATTTTTGTATACTTTATTTTGTACTTACCTACTTACGATTTATATATACAGTTATACATTGTCAGGGCGCTATGCACGTTATGGAAATTTGAATTATACACCAGCTGTAATCTGTTCGCACATACCGTAGAATTTTAATTATAGCGGTAGTAAGGCAAAACTATACATTTTACATATTTTCTATCCTAACAGAAACCGGCACTGTAAAAAAGATATTGGACATGAATGGCTCGAATAGGAGTCTTAAATGAATTTTAAATAACAAAAAAACCTTCTTTTAACACAATTGTTTCGTTAAAAAGAAAAATACAATTTTCGGTTGCATGAAAATATCTAAAATTTCCTACATGAAGAGATTTAGGATAATAACAATATTTTATTTCTATCGAAGCAATTGGAATCTGCACGAAAAGATTACTTTGCAGTACAGTGTACAATTTTATACATTAAGAAACGAATGACATACGATGAAACAATTTTAAAATGAGAAATACGTGTTTTATTTGGTTTCTATCCATTAAATTTGTTCTATCGTCCTTAATACTTGAAAAAAATATCGAGTATAATATTTTTACAAAATCTCGCGAGTCTCTCAACTATTTTTACATTTTTATCACTTTTGATTTGGAATTGTTACCATCAATTTCTACATTAAAACTACTATGCTCCTTTTATTAATTAGATTCAGAATTCGAATTAACATCAATTAGTATGTAAATATGTATCTTATATTTCGTAAACAATGTCCTCGTATCTTTTTTTATAAGACTTTACTTCTTTCTTATGATTAGAGAATTAATTTATCCAGCAGTGTTCATTTTTTTAAATGCTTGCACACTTTTCAGTGTACGAAGAGATAAAAATATGTAGATATAATATCTGGATGCAGCTTCTCACTCAAGGTTGCTTTACTTTTTTTACAAAATAAGGCGCGGTTAAGCATTGTCATGGTGAAAGGTAAACCCGTTGCAGTTTACCAAGTATAGACGCTCGTTTCTTACAGTTGAATATCATCAGCAAGATGTCTTACATATAATTATTTATTTAAAATTTTCAATAATGAATTGAAAACGGTCAATAAAAGAAAAACAGTTTCTAAAACATCGCACAATTAATTCTTTTATCACTATTCACCCAAGTGCTCTAGAAAATGAATTTAAAGTTATAATTATCGTTTCTGATCGATAATATAAAATATGAAATATCCCTTCAACGTTCTGTAACGATAGAATGCAAAGAACGACATATATCTGGTGAATAACCGCAGCGATATAATAAGAAACGCGAGATATCTCGTACGGAATACTAATTGTACTAATTGTAATAAGTGTCTAATTTTGATCCGACTACATTCAACCTATTATGTCACCTAATCTACACGTATACACATCTCATTAATATTTGTCAAGCATGCGTACATATTTGAGACCATTGTGATATTACAATTTTCCATACTTGCAATGAAATATAACTTAAATGTCATGGTACATAAAGATGTACACATTACAACTTTACGAGTAAAGTTAACGAAATAACACTATGAACGTTCATTCATTCCGAGAAGGAGCCTCGAAATTTTCAGCAAATCGTTTTTGCACAGAGATCGTCATTAACAAACTGTACATTGTTCTTACCTAAGCCATATTTATTTATCTATTTGTACTGAAATCGCTATATCGCGTTATATCGATTGATAATATCAACACGAAGATAAGAAAGTGAAACTCAAGAAACTCTGTACCTTGGACAAGGAGAAGCTAGGAAATTTCAGTGCAGGAAAACCATGAGAGTTGGTCGGTCGGTACGAGACGTATGAAAGCGTTGCATCGCCTTAGCCGCAGTATATTTCTGCATTATATAAGCAATATAGTCCTTAGTTTATACCTGGGACGCCGCAGTTAAACGTTGCGAAGACTTTTATAGGCCTATACGTGAATATTCTCGTGCATATACCGGTTACAACGCCTGGCGTGTTTCCTCTTCGACGCAGATATACACATTTATACACGTGCGTCCTTGTGTCGTCGTTTCTTGTCAGCTTCGATGGGAAACATATTCGCTGTGAGATAGGTGATTGCTCGGTGTCGGATAACGAAGTGTTAACCCTTCACCGGTAGCATATATTTTTTATGACGACCAAACCTCGGATTCCCACGTTGTTATCTTGATAAAGAGTCATTTGATTTTCAGTATCGCGTAATATCTCCGTTCCCCTCCAACTATAAAACATCGAAGTTTTATCAAAAACTGAATGCCTGATATTCGTTCTCCGACTCCTTTAGAAAATGAATACATCTACGCAGAAAATAGCGTTCCTAGTAATTATCTATAGTTGTTTAAATATCTACACGTCGATTTTTCGAACAATTTGCATTATTCCATCTTTCAGAATGTCGTTTCGTATTTTATCTGAATTAATGGCTTCTCGTGTCGTGATAAATGTATGCGAAATGTATTAACAAATTTTCCTTTTTCTAGTTCATTCACTATAGCGGCCAGAATCGCTGCTATCTACCATCCACATCATCTGTCATGGTATACTTTATGATAATTAATTGATTTCCGTATCCGTAGTTATAAATATAGATTTTATCAAGTTTCTATGCATAATATATTACGATATTTTACTAGAATCGGTGACTCGCGTATGCGAATGCTATATGCATATTGTCTTGAATCTTGAGAATTGTCTTAAGATCTGACTGTGAATGTTACATCTACGAGAAGCACTTTTCGTTGCTTCATTTTTCGTGTTGTTCCTGTTTAGTATAGTATAACGTTACTATTATATAAACTACGTAATATAACATAGTATAGTATAGTATACTATACAATGTAGCCATTATAATAGAGATACTAAAAGCTCTGAAATTACATTTCTTAAGAATATTTCGTACATTTTTTTATATTACCTATATCTTGTAGAGTTCTGAAGATTTAAATGTTCTATAAACGAGTAAATATCCGCAATCTGGTTATCGCAATTCACGACATTATTGATCATTACGGTACATAACTTCTAATTTGTACAATAATTTACTAATTAATAATGTCAGCGAATTGACAAGTGACAAGTTACAATTAACAAATACGTGTCAGTATATCCTACGTAAAGAAGGAGAGAAAAATATTAAATGGCTGTTATCAATTCTTCTAAATAGTTAGTTACCAATAAGATCAATCTTTCTTGTCTACGATTTCATATCCCTAAACGATAATGTCATCTCTAAGGAAAGTAGCCCTTCAACCTGGTTATTATCTTAATTTTCTTTTCGTTTCTATCGCCTTATAATTACATCGCTCGATGCTCATTCCCATTAAATTAGCTGTCAAAAGTACACTGCCTGTAAAATGTACCATGGAGACCAGTACATATTGCTAATTCATCCTCTGATATACCGGACGCGATTTTACAGCGTACACTTTGCCTGTAACGCGTATGCAGTGTACACCTGCACTTAGAGTTATTTAAATATAAATAAAATATCGAAAGTGGTAACGTTATTAAATATGCGAAAGCAGACAAATCCATTCATTAATGAATTTAACGGTACTCCATATACTTTGAATAATCCAAGATTAAATAACAAAATTACATGCAATAGGATAAAATTACATCGCATATTTAAAAATATTGTACGTTCCAAATTCGGTTTTCTTATTACGTATTATGATTCACCCTATAGTACGCCGAACGCGATGTTTTGAAACTCCTCTATAGCTTGCTATTTAACCGACCCTCATCCTCGACATTGTCAATAAAACGATTCATTCTTTTACCATTGTGAGTATCTTATAGTCACGGTCAAATTCAACACAATATACGCATCGCTTATTTAAAAAGGAAACAGCAATCTCACCACGATATAACGGAGACTTCGTTTAAAATTTATTTGTCATGCTAGCAAATTGCTTCGTGAATTAATTAATTTACTTGAAGCTGCTTGATTGGCCTTCAAACCAGAACTCACAACAGACCTTTTATCGTGAATGCCAAATTATTATCTTTAAATATATATTACGCTACTTCGTCCTTTTTGTCAATACAACAAATATGTTCGAATTCTAATTCTACGTATAATTCAAAATGTAATTCTGTAATTCTATAGCATTATCATTCAGAATTTTTCGAGTATGTAATTGTACGATTGAAAATTCCATAAGTCCTCGATTTTACAGTTCAAAATCCTGTTCATCTACAATTTAGACTCGCACATTCGTCCTGTGCATAGGCTAAATAATAAAAAGTACATTGCAATCATATATCCTTGGTCTGAATTTTCGAAAACTCCGACCCCGGTGAATTACCGCTTGACTTGTCGACAAAAATGGATACATATCCTGATACAAAAAGTGAACAAGGGGTAAAGTTATCAATATGCATAAATGGTCCTTATTTCACCCGAAGGTGATCAAGATCCATGCAAGCTGGTTCAGCTTAGCACGCTATTAAGTTGATGGAATTTCTCGAGAATCGATGCTTGTTCGCCTCGATGAAGGCTAAGTAACGTAGGAATACCGTTTAAGATTAAACAAGATCAAACAAAGCATTTTATAATGTGCATCTTCGAAATTAAGAAATGTTTTTACTCTATTATATTGCAGTATCTCTGTTCTCGAGCCGATATTATACGAAATCACTAGATTATGGCTAACCAACACGTGCAACAACTGCCAACATACATACGTATAGGATTCCTAGATGAAATCCGTGGCTGTGGATACGCACCAACGCTTACCAATCTTATACTGATACTGTTGTAAGATTAATTTGAGTATTTCGAATCTCGATAGCCTTGAAGAATCTCAGAAGTATTATAGCGTGCAATTCTTCGTATCAATCATCGTTGCGGAATGCTATTTATTATTTATTATGATTCTTCCCCTATCAAGATTGTTGCAGAAGGAAAGAGACCATTCTTCTGTCGTTTGAAGTTTTAAAGAACTAACTGAAAGAAATATTTTGCGTGATGAGTAGACTGTGGATTTGTATGCATTTATGCACAATCTAAAGGTACAGAAATGTACAGAATGCACGTATGATACAAAAATATTGTATGATATTATTATTAAATATTCAATGTAGAATACTCGTTCTGATATTTAATAAGTGAAATATATGTCTGCTCGTGCTCTATTTCTCTACTAATAAGTTTGGTCGCCAAGACCGTTGCGAATTTATGCAATTTTATATGCTCATGGATACAACTGGAGAAATAGATGTTATGCAAATATTTATTTAACACATTAAATATCATAACAAGTACTATAGATACGTGTAGGGTTGTTGTAATTATTTAAGAAGTTGCAAGAAGGCGGCGAAGCTTTTTGAATAATTACTAATAATTTCTACACGAATGTTCATTTTATTTTAAAGTTGCTAAGATTCTTCCGATGAAAATGAGTCTAAGAACAATATACATAAATCAGACTACTTTTAACAGTACACGGAATATGGAAATGAACAGCTTCTTTCATTGCTCCTCCATAGTGTTTTCTGAATTGCTGATTGTAGGAATTATCTGCGCGTGACTGAATTTATAGTACGATCAGATGGGCAAAGGTAAGCGTGATCGCAGCGCGATCACCGGCAACTATGTTAATTTACATCACGTGCTATCGCGCAATGACACCATACGGCCATGGCACTCCCAGATTATCGAATTATCGAGTCAATTAATAAAATACTAATATGGTGTAATGGTGGTAGTTTCTCTTTGGAGGTCGAATCCGAATTATTAAACCTTCGTTCCAGTCAATTCATACATTTTAATGCAACCCAGATATGCGCGCACTATAACGTCTACTTGTGCCTTTATTTCACGATGATAGTGTCTTTAATGGGACGATAATACGCATCGAGGATTTCCCGGCGATTTTTCTATTTCCTAATTCGACGACAAGTGTGGCATATAGAATCCTGATAAATATTATATTTAACAAATTTAATCATTGGAAACATTGAAATCGTCTAATTTGTAAATATTCGTAATTTAATGTACTGCAAAATAATTTCTATATGGATAATTCTAATTACAAATTCAATTATGAATAACAGGATTAATACGATGTGCAGCATGAATAATTCTAATGTTATTAAAAATAACCATTTTCTACTTTAATTTATCTTAATCTTTTCTGTAAAAGTTACAAGAAGTATTTTGTATAATTTTTTTAAATATAATTTTCTCTTTTTGTGATAGGGACCTGTTTTACCATTGAGACTGTAAGAGTTCCCGACATCTTCCGCTAGAAGCACATTTGGCGCACTTTCACGAGCGTATAATTAGATGTGCTTTGTAAATAATATAATAGTGTATTTTATTCGAATAGTGTGTATTTATATAATTTTTGTGTCTCCGGAATTTTTGGTATAAAATACTGCATTGTGTGCGCGTAATATAATTCGCAATTGTTTACAATGTTAGAATAAAAGCTGCTAGTTGATTATGTGTATATTAACCTCAATACTCGTCGATATTTTATTTCTGTATGCGATTAATTGGACATAAATAGCACAAAGTGAGTGTTTTGAAAGGATCTATTATTTATATTTATTTGTAGTAAGTGTATCTGATAATAAATTGCACTTTTTGTGCATAATGATATTCTATGAAATTATCATAACCTATATTCTATATACTTACACTATTTAGTTTTTTTGATATTATGAAGTTTATAATAATATAGGATGAAAATGGAACATTTTTGTAATTTTTATGTCGTCCAGGTTGCTCAATTATGAATCCTGATATTCAGGAAAAGATTTTCAAGTTTGAAACGTTTGTCAATGATGTGTTGAAGAAGGATCTTGCTATATTAGAGCAGAAACTCGATACTAAGAATGGAGAAATTGCAGAGTTTCTTCAGTTAAAGGGTATGATAACTACCATTCGAAACAATGGCTTTGATAAAAGTGGCTTTAAAACTCAAGTAGATATTGGACAAGGTTTCTTTATTGAAGCACACATTCCCGATGCTTCTACAATTCTATTGGATATTGGTTTAGGGCATTATATGGAATTTTCTTTACACGATGCTCTGGCTGTTATCAATGTTCGAATTAAACTACTGGAACAGCAAATTAAACATTTCCATAAAGAGATAGCCAATACAAACGCTCATATCAAACTAATTCTCCTAGGCATTAGAGAATTGCAAGGGTTTGATGACTGAGTACAAAGCATATTTTGTACTGTGTAATTTTATGATCTTTCATGTATACATATTTCTCTACTAATTTTTGTACATATTGAAGCTTTAAATAAATGTCAAACGACATTGAAACACTTATTCTATTTTTTGAAACTCTTCATTTCCAAGATCGATGACGTTAGTCAATCACAGCGAGGCTAGTTTGCATAACGTATTCGCGCATTTAATCCAATGCAAATCGTTCGCTATGTCCCATCAACTTCGTACCCCGAATACCACTCTTTTGTTTCCTTGTTAAGCGCAATTGCGTAAATTTGCGAGGACCTTGTGCCTCGCTTATATATGATAGGGGCCAATCGCGAGCGAATCAGTACGTTTTTCGCTTCAACTTTGTTTTCTCATTTCACTACGTTTTTTGGCGTGAAGCGTTCATTTTAATGTCTGATTGGCGGAGCACACCATGCATCGAAAGGCACAAAGAATTTCTCGAGAATCTTATCACAACCTTGATCGATTGCACCTTCGAAAGTGTGTCCCGTGAAAATCCTGTATCGAGATGGAGAGAACCGGGTCATCTGCGGGATATTATAAATCTTAATTTGCAGGAAGAGCCCCGTAATCAAGATTGCCTTCTGGAGGTCGCGACTAAGGTTTTTAAGTATAGCGTTAAGACAGGCCATCCTTATTTTATGAATCAGTTATTTTCTGGGTGAGATATCGATAAGAGCATAAGTCTCGTTTCGAATAGAAATCATTTTAAAAATTATTTATAATTTGCAAAGAATTGGATAATTTGATCAAATGCTTATGAAACATATATTCTAACGTCTGAAATTCTTTAATAGTACATATTATTATTTGTATTATTTTAAATCTGAAAAATTTATGAGTCAGATCTGAATAAACAAAATCTAGCACCTTTTATAAAGTGTTCAATTATATTACATTTATGAAATTTTCTTTTTTCCTAATAAAAGTTCAGGTGCAAATAATAAATTAATTTTTAGTATTAATTAAAATCTGTGCCTTTTGTATATTAAGACTGTATACTAGAGAAACAGAAAGTTATGGTCAATGATTTTTAAGTATATCTACTTCCATATTGCATGTATGTTAACGATACTTTGAATTTTACTTTTAATATTCGCAAAAGCACGTAACAAATCGATGTGTAAAATAATTTTATGTATTTGAACATTAATATTACGATTTGTTTTATTTCTTATAAAATGTGATTAAGACTTCGAATGACATTTTTTGCTAAGGTTTAATTATTAACATGAATAATTAAACAATTTTGAACGTAACTTTGTTACTTGCTGTTGAAATTAGAAAATGTAATGTATACGCGTTATTGGATAAAAATTGATTTAGATTGGATCCATACGGTTTAGCCGGACAATGGCTCACAGACGCGTTGAACTGTTCAATGTATACTTACGAGGTGGCACCGGTCTTGACATTAATGGAAAGCACCGTGATTACAAAATTATTAAGCATGTTTTACAAGGACGAAAATGGTACTACTATCGGAGACGGTCTTTTCTGTCCAGGAGGTTCCTTCGCTAACGGTACCGCCATTAACTTAGCTCGATTTTGGTTCAGGAAGAAAGTTCAATATGTGAGTAATTATTACCATAATAAACAGCGCTGATATCGCATCGTTTGGTTAATGTAGCAATAAAACCATATTCTAAATTATTTAACAGTATTGCCTGATAATAACCGTGGTATCCATTGGAGATGCAGATTATTGGTCATAAGATTGTATGATAAGGCGGAATAAATGGAACAGGTTTTTTCACGTCCGTGATAGTCACTAATTTTGTAATAATAGTTCTTAAAAATTATAATTTTTTTGTACAGAGTGAAAGATGTACAGAGTGTCTCAATAATTCTGCTACAAAACCATATCTCCGTTACTTGCAATGATGAATTAATTAGTTGGTTCGAAGAGAACACGTTCGCTGATGCGAGACATTCTTTTTCATGATCATATTCTTCATTAAGTATTATGTATTTATGTTTGCAAATGCTTAATTTAACAAATACTTTAATCTTATAAAGTTTCGCATATGAGAGACAAGGAAAGATACTGAGTAGTTTATTATGTCTCGCTGTCTTTCAAATTTGGTGAAATTAGAACTAAAATAACTTTTATAGTAAGCATTTCAGACACAGGTACCTTAATCTTCTTGTACAGGGAATACAAAAAACGCGGAATATAAAATATAGAGAATACAAAAACGAGACACCCTGTATATGTATTTTTATCTTCGACGTTTCACTTATTTTATATAATTTAGAATTTTTATCTTCAATACATGTAAGCTATAACAACGTTTAATAATTACAATTAATGGCTTTAATGCAATAAAAAATAACATAAAGTACATATTCTGAAATTTTTTTACGTATTTATGAAGCTTTGTAACTAACATTTCGGATTTAATATCTATACTCTGTAATAACTAATATTCATTATTTTTTTGTGTGTTTTAGAACAAAAATATACCATCTATGAAGCTAGTGCTTTTCACGTCCGAAGACGCGCATTACTCGATTTCAAAGTGGGGAAACGTTTGCGATATAGAAGTTGTTCTCATAAAGACTGATGATTATGGCAGAATGGATGTCAGCGATTTGAGATTTAATATATTGGAGGTACAAAAAAAGAGAAATTATCCATTTTGTGTTACTGCTACTGCAGGTTCGTTGAACGATAATGTAACAGAGATATGTCATATAAATACACGGGTTCAATCGCTAATAAGTATGTTTATTTTTAGGAACGACGGTTTTGGGCGCGTTCGATCCATTGATCGAGATTGCAGATACTTGCCAGGAATTCGGTATGTGGTTACATGTAGATGCAGCCTGGGGAGGCGGTTTGGTATTTAGCAAAAAGCACAGTGTACTTTTAAGAGGAATACAAAGAGCAGATTCTATTCTATTTAATCCGCACAAACTGTTGGCCGTTCCTCAACAATGCTCCTTACTTTTGTCTAAACACAAAAGCATTTTTAAGGAAGCTCACTCTAAAGAGGCTCCTTATCTTTTTCAAAAAGATAAATTTTATTCTAGAGATCTAGATGTTGGGGATAAGTATTTGCAGTGTGGACGCAGACCAGATGTGTTGAAATTTTGGTTCATGTGGCAGGCTAAGGTAATTCAGGAATGAAATATTTGGTTTAACTTATCTTTGTTTTTATAAAATCATTCAGTTTATATCTAGTAGATAATTTCTGTTCAGAGATACTCTTTCTTCGAACTCCATGCAAGGTTTCACATGCACCGAACACAACATAAGTCCTACTTGTATGATACATAGGTACCTGTTCTTCCCTTATTAATCTTTAAGTGTTAACCACTTATGCAAATATGTGAAAAACTAGCCTTGGTAGCACTTTTTCCCCCGGTCTTCCTATAATTGTGCATCTTGTACTTTGTGGTTTAAGCAAGTGCTACGATGCACTCCGTATGAGATAAGGGTCTGTATGCTATGTTTCAAGTGTTTACCAGTATACTTGTGCATATATTAACTTCCCCTGTTAGGAACGAAGAATGTTCATATTGCATCTATCTCAGTGCATTTTCAAGATCATAAAAGAATCTCCTGAAATTCTCAAGAGAGTCTGACGATAGCAGTGGATTTAGACGAGTAACTTTCAAAGTTTTCATCCCTCACTCACACATATACATATTATAATATTCTTAATATACATATATATATATTAAAGATTTGAATAATAAATTATTAAATCATAATACTGATGTTTGATAAATGCTTAACAAGTAGCATTCCAATCTGTATTATAATTCAGATTTTATTCTCAGTGATTCTATCAAATTTAACATGTCTTAATTGAATCACAGATAAGACTAAGACAGAATGTTACTATAGTTTAGTGTAACAGAGTTTTGACTACTAGTATTTTGTACTTATTCACAAATGAAGTTGTTTTACTGACTGCTATGACATTCACCAACATACATGTCAATAGAAAAACTAACGTGTATCTATACTCTCGTTTCTTCTTTGTTGGAAACACGTAAAAATTTTATTATTACTTTTTATTTGTTAATAGAATATTACTAATGATAATTACTAGAAAATATATATTTTATTTCGTTAGTTATTTCGAGATATGTGCATAGTTCCTTCTTTTGACACGCCACAAGAATTAAATGAATTGTGATTCATCAATACATCTATGTAATTATCAGAAATTTATTAGTAATAATACGAATTTGTTATTAATAGTAGTTACGTTATGGTATTAGTAGTTACGTATTAATAGTAGTTATGATTTAAAAGTACCATGCTTAGGAAACATTAATGTTTTCTAATATAATCAAAGAAGAAAAGTTTAATAACTCAGTAATTCTTGCTTTCTTGATATTTTTTATATTATATAAAGTCGAAATAATTTCTGTCATCATTTATTTATTTCTTGAGAATTGAATATATTACAGAACTAATAGGAAATTTGTTTCAGGGTACTTCAGGATTTGAAAAGCATGTTGATCATTTAATGAAACTTTCAGCTCTCTTTAAAGAAGAAGTTGAGAAAAGAGATGGCTTTAAATTAGTGACGGAACCGTGTTTTATAAATGTGTGTTTCTGGTTTATTCCACCATATCTAAGAATTCAGAATTCAGTTAACGATTACAAGAAACGATTAAACGAAGTAAGTTGATTAAATTTTTTATATTTTCATCGTAATATTTAAATACTAAAAAATGGGATGTCTTAGAACGATGAAATATTCAAATATAATGTATAGAAAATTGTTATACATATATACATATTTGTAATACATTTAAACAGTTTTTTAAAATATACTTAATGTTTTAAGAAAGTTTAGAATTACTTTAAATGTGCATTTCATCTAAGTTCTAAACCTTTTTTTATAATATATAAATTAAGTGGCCGACAATAAATAATGTTAACAAACTTTAATTATTTATATAAATGAATCGTAAAATGAATTTTTCAATTTTACATACAGTTTGCAAATCACTTTCTACAAAATGGAATTAATACTTTTTTTTTATATATATTGTATTAGTGATATGTTTATAAGAACAGTTAAATTGCAATTATGTTGTATGAGATCATTAAGTACATATTTCGTATTTTTATAAGTTAATTAAAAAGTATGATATCGATGATAGGTACAATAGAAATCTGTACCTTCTATGGTAGATAAGCAGTCTTATCCTTATCAGATAAGAGATAAGAATTTCATTTTATAACAATCATTTCGCTTTTACTAGCAGTTAATAACTGACAACCTAGAAATATGTATGTATCTAATATTGATTACCACTCCTATCGAACAATGTTTATTCTCGAAGTTAAATCAATGCATAAAGCTTAAAATATTACAAGGATAATATGTCACAAAGATATATTTAATAAAAATTTATTTATTTTAATAGGTTGCACCAAAGTTAAAAGAAAAAATGATCAAAAGGGGTAGTTTGATGATCAATTATCAACCACTGCACGAAAAACCGAATTTCTTCCGTTTTGTTATTCAGAATTCAGGCGTAAATATAGAGGATATTCTCTACGTCTTTGACGAAATGGAAAACCTTGGAGAATCTATGTGATAATTTACGGTATATGCATAACTCAATGTTATGATCTTCTAAATGGTTTATATATAGTTCTTATTTAATTATATTGCAATTCAAACAAAAGGTTGTGCCGTCATATTTTTATTTCCATTTCACCTGTCAATTTGCGTTTCTATAATACGGTTCGCTATAAAGCTAAAAAATTGATTCTTTGTACGCTGTAATTAAAAATGTTGTATCGTGTTTGACAAATATTCCGGCGACAGAACTTTATCAGGTTGCCTCCGAAAGAACTAATGAATTCCAGCCACGAAAATCAATTCGTCTCGGTTAAATAGGCGAAACCTGGCAGCAGGTCGATCTGATTAAGGAAGGGACTGCTACTAAATTTCTAATATCAAGATACGAAGTTAATTGGTGACTGCCTTCGTTGTAGATCGTAGAACAGCGACTTACCGACTAATCCTGATTCAAGTGACAGCATATCGAGAAGCCCTATGTGTATCTATAATACTAAGTTTGTACTATGTGGAGCATACAAACTACTGTTTGCAACCATCGTAGCACAGTTTTTTCGTTTGAAATCAACAGAATCCTTTGACGCTTGATCTTGTCGAAATGGAACGATTATTAGTACTGCAAAACTTTTCTAATGATATTTTCATGTAATGTTGTATAGTATGTCATGTAATGTTTCATGTATAGTAAATGCTTTACTATATCATCTTAGGGAAAGAAATGGACCGGTAATTCCATTAATTCCTTGGCGTACAACATCATTATCGTTTTATTTCAAGTGCGTTTTCATTGTTCATATTTGCGTTTGATTCGCAATAAGCCGTGTTAATGAAATAATGTTTAATTACCAGTATCATTGAATCATATTGGGCAATTTTAGCAAACAGTATAAAATATCTGTATGCATAATTAATTATAAAAGCATGTGCAACGATTAATAGTCATGAAATTTTGCAAAACCGCGGTAACTTATAAATTGTAAGATTAAACGAACTTGTGTTAACATAATACTGACAAAAGCCTATTACACGTGTCAACGCTGGTTCGTTCTTTAATTTATCATTTCATTTCCAAGGAACCATATGATATAACAGAAATAAATTTACCTAATATACGTATAATCGTAATCCATCTTTATCCTTTTACATTACAAATACTACCAACGTTATTAACTTAATATTGTTATTAAAGTATTCATTACGAATGCATTTTTAAATCATTTGTTTCACATATTCATCTATTTTAGATTAGCTACAAAACATAAAACTATCGTTATGTTATTATAATTCTAACAAAAGAAAAAAAAATGTAGGAGAGATTTCTTTGAACCATAACTTCCATATAACTTACTAAATGTTTGTTTAAATTTAGTTCTTTCGTAGTTTCAACATTTTATTTTAATGATCTATTTGTAAGCAATATTTCCTGTTCTACTAGTCTTGAATGCGTTTCTTTATCGTATTAAAATAGGGTGTCCGAGAAACCCTTTGCAGGGAACTGTGCTTGTGTGTTACGTTCCTGTTCCCGAGTCACTGCTAGGGGTGCTTGCCCTGCGGATGAACTTAGACAGTAGGTTGCCGCCACGAAAGACGGTGTTAACGTCGATAGTCAGTCACTATTCGAATCGTTCAGTAACCCGAATGTCAGTCGATATCTTCAAACTCGACGGCCAAGATGGGAAGGCTCTCCCAATTCATGTGCCACAGGTATTGCTTTTTTTCTCTTATTTCTGAAGTCTAATCGACAGTAAAAATTTGTCAAAGCCAGTTACACTTGTCAAAAGTAGTAGTTGTCGAAAATTTCAAATTTATTTCGAGTGAAATAATATCGTATAATTTTGGATAAAAGTTGCGTGCCGATTTTTAAGAAATCAATCGTTCGAACGAAGTGTTATTATTCGGATTATAAGTAAAACGTTGGGAATCGTGGCGAATTTAATTATCGTTGTTGGGACAACAACGTATTTAGTTTTGTATTTATTACTGTGATTTTCGAATATATTTTCATTTTAAAGGAAAGTATAATTCGATATGATTAATTCAATATGGTGATAGCAGTGGTGATAGTAGGTTATTCGATCATTGACATTTAACTACATCAAGTACAATCATATACATACAAATATATCATAGTACAATACAAAGTCATTACTCTATTTAATGTCTCTAAGCTCGTACTTTTCTTATTTCTGTGATGTTGTTGATTGTTTTTCGATTAATAAACTAGCTCGTAATTTTTTCGTTCTACAGGATTGTACTTGATTTTTCTAATTATTTGTAAGATCGTCTGGGACATTTTCTTTGTTATTTGCAGAAAGTGGGATTCTTAGAAACGTATCGTTACATCATGGAAGATGCAGCAGGTTAGCTTCCTTCGATTTAATTGAAAACATAGAATATTTTAAATACCGTGGGATCTCGTTTGACCGACTTGGCTTGACTCGAGACCAAAGTAACCTGGATATCGCCTGGATATGCTAGAAAATTGCCACGAGTGTTCTTCATTTTATGAAATTTCACTAGCATTATAATAAAACACGGTTGTCGTGATTATAGTGACAAAATTTATATGTAAAACTTACAAGACATTTATTTTAGACATGTACTTGGCAAAAAATTAGTATATACGGTATGAATAATTATTTTAAACATATAGCTAATGTTAAAAAATGCCTCCATTAGATATCGAGTAATACTAACGAAGTGGATAATTGAATGAATAATTATTTAAATAATTTTGTGACCTCCGCTCAATGGGGGCTCCTTTTTGGTTTGTAATTATTTCTAACTTATTATTAAATGTAGCTGAATAGCGAATGTAGGGTTGAAATCTCAAGTTGATAATTTCAATTTATTAGATCTGTATTTTATGATATATACATTCTATAATTAAATAGCACTGTATATTATATTTTATAGCCTTTTTGAATCCTCCGTTTTAGATTCCAGAGTAGCAGATTGGTTCTTAATGGGCAGTCCATTTCCATTGCTAGGAATTATATTTCTTTATCTGCTCTTTGTTCTTCGTTTTGGGCCTTTATTTATGAAAAATCGAAAACCATACAATCTAAATAAGTTTATGATTTGTTATAACATCTCTATGGCCATCGCGAGCGCAACTGTATTTTACGGGGTGAGTTCATCCGAAATAACTTACTATATCACGTTCTATTCATCCGAAATAGTCTAATGTAATAGTTAATTGTTGTTAATTAATAATTTTCATATAATTTGGAAAAATAACTTATTCCTTATCGTCGTTACGTTACCATTACTATTCTTCAAACCGATTAATATATTTTTATATTTAAAGCTACTTACCTCGGGCTTCACCACTAAATTCTCTCTCGGATGCGAGACTCATGTCATTTCAAACGACCCTGACTCTTATCGCGTAAGTACCACAGTCATTAAACAAACGCGAATTTCGATATTACGAAAGTTATGTCGTATTTAATAGACGGCTCGATGGGTGTGGAGGCTCTTAATGTTGAAAGTCCTCGAGTTGAGCGACACCGTTATCTTCATTCTCAGAAAAAAATACAACCAAGCGTCTTTTCTTCACGTTTACCATCACACGTCGACCGCTTTCCTTTCGTGGATAGCCTGCAAATTTGTCCCAGGTAAATCTTTAGACATACGCGTAAATTTACCTGTAATTTCAATTTCATACAAATGATTGTGCTCCTTAAATATACGTATAACAATTGAAGGGTTCGCGACAAAAGCGATCCTGTCAATGTTGGTTTTTCCTCAAATCTCGTAACAGTAACAAAGTTAGTAATAAAGCAGACGAAGTATTATAAGTAAATTGTATAAATTACGAGTCATCCGACTACTCTATTTGTAAACAAGAAATCTATAATTTGCAATTTGCAACTCGTCAACTCATTATACAGGGTGGTTGGTAACTGGTGGTACAAGCGGAAAGGGGGTGATTCTACGCGAAAAAAGAAGTCGAAAACAGAATAAAAATTAAAAAAAAATTTTTTTCTTTTTAATTTTTCCATCGAGACAACGATCTACAGTGATACGTTCTAGATCTACGTTATAACGTACTGCACGCGTACCGAGCAAAAATTCAAAGTCGATTTTCTCGAAAACAAAGCCTCGAACGAAAAATTGTTATTCTATATTTTCGACTTCTTTTTTCGCCTAGAATCACCCCCTTTTCGCTTGTACCACCAGTTACCAACCACCCTGTATATCGTTAGGTGAGAAATTATTACGCAAGCGTATCTTAATTCTTCTAACTATATATTATTTGTCGATTCTAAAGAAAGCTAACGAATATTCCTTCTAGTCATCGTAATTTCTTTATTATCGTTGCTACTGTATAATCGCCGATTTCAAAAGATCTCATTATATTTGCAAATATTACGGTTCCCGTAGTTATCTCTCATAGCTTTGTAAATGGTTCGCGCAAACAATTTCATTTCAACTATTACAGCACACCGAGCTACCCGAAAAAGACTCGTATGAGTGGAAATTAAATTGCGCCACGACGTATCAAATTTACCTATTAAGCCGATGCAAAATGGCCATGGTATAAAACACAGAGGAACATGTACGAGCGAATTTCCAACAGTCGTAAATAAAATTCTCCTCTTGCAAAAAATTCATTGCGCGACCATGTAACTTTGTTACAGGCTTCCAACTATTTTCCATCCCTTTCTTCCGAACGTGTTAAACGCTCCTTGTTATTTACAGGCGGCATGTGGACGTTCACGATTATGCCAAACTGCATCGTGCACGTGATTATGTACACCTATTATCTGCTCGCCTGCTTGGGCCCACAAGTGCAAAAGAGGATCGCGCCTTGGAAACAATATATTACGGGGTTACAAATGGTACGTTCCCATTTTCTATCTGACTCCGCTATCTGCCATGCTACGTACACATGGCCCGCAATGCATATATCGTCGGCGGTGTTTCGTTGCGCTCGCTGAATTGCCCTGCTGGAAGCGTTATTCGCTCATTTCACCGCGCACCGTCGCGTATCGCGTAATCGCAAAATTACATTCGCTGTCCTGCAGCGAATTTTTTAAACGTGAAATTGCTATTGATGTTCGACCGTCGCGACCGGTTATACGCAACTGGCTAAGTAAATTAATCTATATAAGCGAATAACGCGGTGTAGAAAATCCCGATCCACCGTGGACAATTCGTTGATCGATTGGTGAAACTGTTTGCGAAACTGGTCGATTGGATAATGGTAATAGTATAGAGTTGGCGTCGGTGCGACGGCGAGTCAATGAGAACAGGGGGTGGAATTTATGATGCGTCGAGAAGCTGCGAATCCGTGTCATTCGAGGGATTCGATGTTAGTTAGAATTTTATGATTCGGAATAGTTTTTATGAAAAAGCGCGTTGTATCTCGACCTTATTTGAAATTCTAATTTATATTTCGCTTATGTCGAAGCTGCAAACGATTCTCTATTTTTCTTATTTACGAACGTTACATTTCCTTCGCGTCTCTTTCCTTACATTTTTCCGTACTTTTTCTACTTTACCCGATCATTACGCCATTATCTTGTCAGAAATCATTTTTTAATCTTTTACTATTTGTTATCCCTCTTGTTATCGTGCATTTATGAAGATAAAGACGTACGTATTAATTGTACGTAGTTGTACCTTAACTCACGCCTTTAATATTTATTAGCCAACTTTTATTCGACTTCCTATATTTCTTCTCTATATATTCTTATTATTATACATTGTATTATAATACAATATTGCATTCTTTTGAAGTAAACTTTGATTAAAATTTTAATGAATATTTAATGTTACCATTGTCACGTATTCTACGTGTTATACACATCTCTAAACACTGCTTAATTATTTAACGCATAAAATTATTATTCACGTCGCGTCGGTATAACGTAAAAACAATTACTTTCAGTGTAATATTTATACGAGAAACGATATATTCGTTCAGAGATGTATAACAGTCTTAAAAAAAGATTGATCAACCGGTTGAATGGTCGAGAATTCAATATGCTCTACCCAAAGCAATCGTTATAGTTGCACTGAAATTATTCTTTATATTTTCACTGACGTGCCAAGAATCATAGACGAAATGCATATAGTCATAAGATATAAATGTCAAAAAGGTTTACAACGCTTGCAGAGTAAGGAAGTATCGGAAATAAATCACGTTTCTGTGCAAACCTTTTTGTTTTATCTGGAATTCATCTGAATATCACGTAGCATGAGTTCGACGAAAGCAATTTTGTATAATAGTTCTAACGTTTCATATCACAGATTTTGATTTTTGAATAAAAAAGGCAGGATCATTTCGTAACGAGCAACTCTCTTTGCAAGAATTCCTCTTCGTTTGCTTGTCCATTAAATCAGTTTTTGTAAATGGAATATATGCGAAAATAATGCGACTAAAATGACTGTTTTTTTTTTTTTTATTAAAGTCTCGAAAATCAGCCACAAGTCATCGTTCGATATGATTGAGATTATCGATCGTTCCGTTTCTTAGTTATCGAGCGATATTTAAAAATGAATTTGATAAATTCACATTTCAATTAAATTTGTAATGCGTGAATCAATATCCGTTTAAGATCGAGTGAATTATTATGCAAACGCATAATTTTATCTACTAACCCTTTTAGTTACAGTAATTCTTTTCAATTATATCAACTTTAAATAAACAATTACGAGTTTTAATTTCCTGCAATTTTCTAATTTCACATCGGGTTCGTTCGCACTTACATTAGAAGATTTTCTTAACCCATTGGGTTGATTTATTCAATAAATTTTATTCCAAATTTATCATGTTCGTTCACGAAGTTTCATCCTCCTGCGGTTTCCTGATAAGGCATCAGTTTCGTCAGCACGTGAGTCTATTTCTAAAGACTTTGTAATAATGCATCCAGTTGGTTTTCTAGTCGTCGATATTTCCAGCGATTTCTATTTCCATCCATTAAATTCGGTGTTCCATGATTTTGGTCAAATTCTTTCGTAATATATTGGCAAACCGTACGAACTGTTTTAAAAAAATGAAATATCTTTGCGCTTTTAAACATTTTAGACCAATTTATTTTGAATAATGCAAGAAGTAATATTTATAAACGTTGGATAGGTTCTAAGGATATATCTTTTACTATAGAATTTTAATAATGGTGCTACCTATACGGTACCGTTAAATCGCAAAAGGTTAAAATATTTTCAGGGTCCTCTTTCACAGTAATTTATTAAGCAATAATATTAGTGAATTGAAGAGTTATAATACAAATTATTCGTTACAGTATTCTATTCTACAATAATTTTACTCCTTAATTTGCAGCTTGTACAATTTCACGTGCTTGATTAATAAAGTCACTATGATACAATTACAATTTATTAATAACTTGTAACTTATGAATTATCAAATTTTGTTAACAGTATTATGTTAGTTGAATCGTACAGGAATTTATAATATCATTATAATATTTTAAAATTCAAAAACTGATTTAATTCTCATTTATTGTTAGTGACGATACTTGTCAAAGATAAAGAGACGACAGCTGTCAGATTTTTCACTGATAACATCATTATTTTCGACGAAGTTGTAAAAAGAAAAATTCCTAGACATCTTAATCGAACAATACCGATAGTCAAATACCGCGTTGTTATCTGTTATCGGCGTGCTCTTAGCTAAAGTGATTGCGCAATTGAAAATTTCATTCGAGTCACCGATTAAACCAGAAATCGTGGAAAAATGGATAAAAAGCTGTTCGAACTCCGTTCGAGTACTTTGGGAAACAATAAAACGCGGCCACGCCTTCGACCACCGAATCTCCATTGTTAAGAGATGCAATATGTTTTCGTGGACGAGAACGAAAAAAGAAAAAAACGTAGGTATTCGTTACGAACAGGTTGTCGAACTAGGTATACGTATGTATAGGGTGTATCAAAATAGTTAAGCAAAAATTAGAATACGGAATGTTAGACGGAAAGAAAATAAGAAATTTTCACATTATAGATTCTAACGTCGATAATTTTGATATCCGAGAAAATTATAATATTCAGCAAGAAGAATATCACAATTCGAAAATTAATTTAATATTTTTATAAATAGTCGATAATAAAGTACTCATAAAATTCCTATCAGAGTGACAGTGTCCTGTCACAATAACAAGTATACGAAAAACTAAATAATGCCAGAAAAGAAACATGCTTTTACCGATATATTTTGCAAGAAGATCATTCAGATCCCTTAAAAAATATCTTAGCAAGATTATACAATTGTCATGAAAAATTAGAAATTGATCTTAACGAGATCTTAATCGTTCTTATATAGTTCTAGCGTTGAACGTTTCTGTCCAACATTTTTGACGTAACCTGTATGTATGTTTCGCGTTTAGTCCGTATATTGGCTCGCATTTGGCTTGCCTAACTCGATAACCGGGTTTTTGCACTGGGAGTTGAAAGGGTTGTAAGTGCCCGATGTGGAATTACACGTGTACTGGCGGTGATTCGATTTGCGTTTCGAGTCCCGGCAGGAAACAACGGGTTAGGCGCACGGGAAAAGGGGCGACTGTTGGGGCTTTTTAATTAAATAATCCGTTGGTGAGTAACTTTTATTTCTCCGCGAGATATCTACACGACGATTTATCGGGTTACGCGGTCATTTAATTTCCAGTTGAAAACGTTTCATGCTGCGACGAGTGGAACTGCAGCTACGAATAAAGACAGACTAGAGTGTCATTTTACTTACAACACGATGAGAGGCCTTATTAAGCTTTGTCGTGCATGAACAACGTTGTTTTTGTTTCACGCTACTACTTCGAAGCGACCATTCGTTGCGATCCTATCGTAGGATTCCTTCTTTTCTTCCTTTGCCGCTCTTTACATTCCAAATTTTATATTTTACTTGAATAGAAAACTTTTAGCAAAAATCTTCGATATTAGATCGTCCTACACATTCGTGTCGTGATGCTAATACATATACGTGATATCTTCATATAGTTTACACATCTAATTTATATATCTAATATAGTTTATGAACACAGTGATAAGTAGGCTGCGGTAGACTACAAAGATAAAGAGACACGTTTCATCTACTAAATATTAGATACAATAAATATATTAGCCATTAACTAAACCTTAAATGAACAAATTTTATTCCATATTTTGTCGCACCCTGTATATAATCCTTAATTATGTGTATCACGTCAAAAGTAAAAAACGTTTTCTTTTATGATTTCAGTTGCAGTTCATAATCATGATATGTCATATGTTCCAAACTTTGTTACCTACTTGCGAGCCAAATCGGAAACCAATAGCTTATATCTACATGTCGCAGATTCTTGTCATGTTTTGCATGTTTTGCGATTATTACAAGAAATCATATCTGCGAAAAAAGACGGAATAGAGATTTAGAGTGACACAAAAGTTGGGGTAAGTTACGATATATCGTATAATACGTATTTCTTTTTTCTTTCTAAACAGAATTATTCCTCCATTAAAATTTTTTGCATCAACAAACTATCGAGCATTTACATAAATTTCTCAAATTGTATCATTTACAAATTTTATATATCTGTCTTAATACAACAATATATTTTAGAGAATTGTATTCATTGCTGAAAATAATTGGTTTTAATAGGATCGTTTCAGTAATTATACAGGAATACCGTTTCAATCGAATATTCTTAGTCAACCAGAAACATATTTACATTATTCAGCCTTTGTTTCACGTGCCTGTATTACGACTCAATTAAGCATAGAATTATAATTATTCGAAAATGATATTCCAATCGTTATTATGGCAATAAATTTTCACCAAATTTGCCAATTATTACTCCATATATCGATTATCCTGTAACTCTTACAATTATTTCATTACCACCAATGTATCGATTACGGTGTTTTAATTTTGCTAGAGTATCAATTTGATATCAATTAATCGCCACAATAAATTCATACGCATGTACCATAATGACCATTTCATTTGAATAGCTGCCTTTTATGCCGGCAGGTGATTTCGGATTACACGCTGTTCGAATGCTTCCTTCAAAATCGTAGAATTCATCATCGAAGAGGCGTCTCTGCATAAACATAATTTCATGGATAATTAAAATGAAACAATCACGGACGATTACGTTTGATATACCGCACTGGTGGAACGTATTAGACAGAATATATTAGCACAGGATACGATATAAGATCAAAATTCTTTGTCTTAAATGTTGCTTTACAAATATGTATACTGCTTACTGCGAAAATGATTAATTATCATCAAAATTAATATTTTAAATCGTACGTATTTTAAATGAATCTTTCAATATATCGAATTCTTTTTGAAGAGGTTTAATGAAATATGTAGACACAAAGAATTTAAAATATACAAAATTTTTAATAATCACTTATGCTAATTGTTATAATTAGTCAAACATAGATGGATTTTACTAGTAGTATGCAGTTTTTCAATAAAAAAATGAACGATATCTAAACATTTTATTTTTGTTTCCACTTGATGAAGGGCGAGCAAGTAGACACGTCGAAAAGTAAATTATCTAACTAGTTGTTAAATGTACGATTCGAGTATATACACAGATTTTTAATTACGTTTTTCGTTTTCAAAAACAACAAACTAAATACAGAACGTGTATGGAAGGATTTGTGTTTATAATATTGTTGGGTACAAAGAGATTGATATAAACGACGCTGCTCGGCTTTGTTAGAAATAAAATTACTTATGGATGTTTCAATTAATTAAAGCTTAATTATTTGACATTATTTTTAAACGAACAGACACACCAAAAAATTGATCAAGGTATAGGAAGTTCCCATCAATTTATATCAAAGTGTAAGACAAAGATACGACGTAGATGAGCAAGTAGGGACAGACTACCAATTGTCAGACGTAACCTGTAATCAAATAACGAGAGCTATAACTTCTGAAGTTTTAACAAGTCTAACGAGTTGAACGCATGTTTCGATTAAAAGTTACTTAACTTAATAAGAAAATATAAAATTTCTCGGAAACAATATCATGTAAATTGCTCAAATAACTTTTAATTCATTCCTTCGGGAAATAGAAACTTTTCTTTATCCCTTGCAGTAATTCAACTACTTCTCCATGCCACTAGAAAGTTTAACGAATGGCCCAGTACTACTAACGCAGTGTTATCAATCAACTTTTAATAAGCAACTTTCGTAATCGTATGTGAAAATTGAAACTATGATATAATTTTTCATATTATATCTTAATCATTATTGAGCCTTAAAGGCTATGTAAATTTTCTTTTAGCATTATCGTCCCATTGTAAGACTATAGCGATGTTATTTGTAATTATCCCAAATAATACCACTCTTTACTATTTCGTTTAATACCGAATAATAATAAAACACTTGTATTTGTTGATTTTATTGGTTTTCACGATTAAAAAACAGCACTGAAGTGAAATTTCGTTCATGATAGCATAAACGTGATTTCCTTTAACAACAGCCTTTAAAAGTTAATATTAATTACCTATAAATACGTTAACAAATAGATCGACGGTATAATATTTTGATAATGACAATTTATTAATAATAATTAAGAAATAATATAGACACAAGACTATGTAATAACATATTTCCAATAATTACTTTTTTCAAACTTGTTTTTCGTTAACTAATTGTATCTTTTCCTTTTTTTTTTTAATCATTACGATGAACCATTCACGATCAATGTATAATTTCAGTTAAAAAAGTGAAGATGACCTTAAAATCTCCGAAACTGCTCCAGATGTGAAAATATTATTACTGCCATATTAATTCCCTCTATACTGAACAACTTTTATTAATATACAACTTTTATCTCGAAAAACAACGTAGATATTCAAGTGTATGTATCACCCTGTATGTCTCTTTTCGTGAAAAGTTATACGCATCGCTCTCGTATACGGCTGCGTTCCCTCTGATGGACACGCGTGTTTAAGGGGATGGTATTACAGCCGTCGTTTTCCTGTTCGACCAAAATTAGCATAGAGGATTAGCGCGTCTGTGGCTTAAAGTCGACACGCATGGTTGCACGCCGATAAGAGTTTATTAACGCCGGCTGTGTTTATCTTGCAATTTTGACCGGCCCGAAACCCTATATCCTACCCTCGACTTTCTCTCACCAGATTTAGGGTAAGCTGATTCAGTATCCCGTGTTAGAAACGATTATAAAAATCAAATTTATTAAAGGCGATGGACTATTTCGATCAACAATTTCTTTGATAGTGGATAAAGAATAATAGGTAGAAAGTTGACAGCAATGAAAATTGAATTCCATAAAGATCATTTTGACTTGTTTCTATCTGCATAAAAATGGATCAACTATTCGTATCCATTTATAACATGCATTAGTGATCTATTTCGTACATTTTTTTTTTTTTTTTAGCCATACGTAAACGTTCGATGTAGTATGAAATCGGGCGATATTGTAGGTCTAACAAAAAGTTCGAGTATTATTCTCTTCATATTTCCTATTTTCCTTTTTTCTAGCTTTTTAATAAAACTCTAAATATACCGGCCATTAAAATCTTTTACGGAAATAGAACTGCACAATATTTCGAAATTTTCAACAAAGTCATATTAAATGAAATATACTAAATTAAATAATTTCTTTAGGAAACTAATCGAATAAATTGCTTTATAAATAAAAGCAGAAAGAGCGATGTCATACAGCATAAGCAAAATTACGTTTTTTTTTCATTCTATTCCACTTTGTAATGTTTTAACAGAGAATCGCTATTCCTTTTACTGAATTAATAATATCAAAGAGCCGCGAATGCATTACTTTTGCTGTGAAGTATTAAACGCGGGTGCGTGCGTGGTCCTTCGTGGTGGCATGCAATACTTATAACTATGAAAGAGAAAGGGGCAAATCCTTTCGTCTGAAATGTGTGACCGCGCAACCAGCTACCTCGCCTTTACTCCATGAATTTATTTTTTAGACCTCGTGAGGTTTGTTCATGTCCGACACTGTGAAGCTTTTGTCGTGCCACAACTTCTGCGATTTGCAAATTTCAAGCAGTCACAGGAACCATCCTCTTTTCTACGGAAAATATTGGCGAGTTCCGTATAGCGAGCTGACGTCGAGGAATAGTTTTATAATTTCAAGTAATTTTTGAATTTTTGTTACAAATACTCAACGCATAAATATAAGACATTCTGTATATCTTTATATTCACACGAATATGAACATCACGGAAGGAAAACACGATGAGTATATCTTTGTTGATTCTCTGAATTTAATGTAATCGTATGATTAAACAAGAGGAGAATTTTTATTTAATATAATTAGAAATGAAAACAATTCGTTGGATTCAAATAGATGGAAGATTGACAAAATTTTGTATTATATTTATTCAGAAAGTTCTCCATTTTGTCTTTCATTACGAATGACAGTATCCATTCCTCTTTTTGATATGCTTTTAACCGTTTCCAAATGCTTCATTTTTATTGCGTTTGAATGACGACGGAAAATCTGCACGGTTCTCATTTTCCAAAAAACTAAACACAAAATCTGGGTAGACCTCCTCATTGTTGCTTCGGCCAAGTCTCTCGATCATTACGGTGTTTTTTCATTTGGAAACAGAAGCTTGCTAGTTTAATGTCAGTTAGCTGTTCGCGTCGTGTAATTTCTGTGCCATTTTAATATTTAAAAATCACCGTGATTATAAGAGAAACGACGAACTAGTAGAAATTTTCGCTTGAAATTAAAAAATTCAGCTTACAGATTTTTCTTCGTAATGTATAACATTTATACACAAATATATATTATATATAAATGTATATTTATAGTAAAAGTTTAATGCTGGTGATGGCAAACTGTTGTTATACAATTTATAATGCCGAAAAGGATGGACCATGCTTTTTACAAAATGTTTCAAATTTTAATATTTAAAATTGTTCCACCGTTAAAACTATCGATAACCGCTACATGGAACTTGTACTAAGTCAAAATGGAAGATAAGTATATACGTGTATGAAAAAATATATAATGCAAGGGGAAAATAAATCTTTATCGACGCATATATTTTGCAAAAGATCATTTAAATCCTCCAAAATGTATAGAATAAAAAACAAAGCATAGAATTTACAGGGATGCACGATTATGGAAGATTTATTTGCGTTTTTTTTTTTTCAAAAAATAATCTTCTTGATCCTCGTTCATACCATTCTAGAAAATGATAACCAATCTTCGTATTTTATAAAATTAATATCTATTCATTTTTACGGACACGCTACATATTTTAGTTCGCAGGTGTTGCTCGTTCCTGCAGTTACAAACTTATGTATGTATATACATATATGGCTGAAATAAGTAATATGCCATTTATTTTCTGGGTGTGACGTCACCCACCCAAGTGACCTCCGCTTCTTTTCAGGCATTCGCATCTGCTATGCGCTTTATGCATGAGATGCAGTATATTTTTAGGAATATTACAAATTTCTAAGTTCTTCTACGTCAAGTGAGCAAGTTATACTTTATAATTTCATAGTTTTCCCCTTTGTTTTTATAAAACCGAGAATCTATCATCGAAAACACGATTTCACAAGCTTTAGATTCCAGAAATATTTCACGTTCGCGTTAAATCTTCGTATCATCGATTAGCCGTTCTTTCGTTAAAAGTATCATTACCATAAGCATCATCGTTTTTCACTTCCATTTTTCACAGAATATAAATCATCCAGCCATGAGACCAGCTGCCGTGCAATTGCATCGCGCAGCCTAGAAACGGCGTCATTTTTTATCGTTCGAAAATTTTAATTTTCTTTTCGGACTCTCATTACTGGCGGGACGCGCGTGGTCGTGATTCTTTTGCAGCGGCGCCAATATCGCGAAATTTATAAGACAGTGTGCCGCTACCATATTGCGGGGCCACACTGTGCGACGTAACTGCTTGCTTAAATACCGACCAAACGCATACATACGTCTGGCGGATACAACGAGTCAGAGCGCGGCCAACTTCCGGTCCTTTGGCACGATACGACGATTCGAAAGCTCGTTCGAATCGCCCGCCGTAATCGTATATCTCTTACCGTGCCAGGCCGCCACTTCCACTCTTGGATAATTATGGCACACCCCATGAAACAGGCTTTCGTTGTCAAGGAAAGAATATATTAAATATAATATATTCCTTTGTTGTTTATAGCGCTGTTTCTTTCGCACGGCGATTACTCTACCGTCTCGAATTTAGAAGTACAGTACCGCGCAAAAGTATATGAATGTTTGATTAATTTTCACAGAAGATAATCTACTTGCAAGATTACAAACAGGAGGATTCAAGACGGTTTTATTCTCCATTAGCGTCGTCGTGAAATATCATTACATTAAATTTAGCTCGATAACACTCGATACAAATATTTTTACGTATCTTTAAAAGTTAATATCCTATAAAAAAAAAAAAAAAATAGCATAATCATGACAGTCGAGCGGAATTATAGTACTAGTGAAATTTCCAAATATTTCCTATAACGCGGTTAATGTATTCATAAAAGATGTCCGCAGACGTTGGGATACTTTTGTGCGATCCTGTCTTGTAATTTGTAAATCCTGTACACAAGTTTCGTTACAAGATATTTACTACAGTTTCAGAATATAGTATCGGTCACAGGAACGCGGATTTTCGATGATTATAGTTATAAGCGAGACGTAATAGAGTAGATGGTGACATTTACGACAGGATGCGAAACCATAGATTACTGCGAGGTGGCTCGAACAAAAGCATGGTTCGCGATAGCATACTGAAATTTAATAACCACCAAGCACCGACTTGAATCCGTTTAGAATTTAATACTAATTTAAAAGAGATTAGTTCCGTATCCGGCTCTAGACAAGGATCACTGCTCTCTCAGCCGACCCCCTGCTTTCGTCCTGGGGTGAATTTCAGGGGCCAGCAACCGGGCACAGAAGCCGTGTTCCCATGGGGGAAGCGGCTTAATTAATTGAGCTTAATTTAAATTTAATTTAATTTTCCTCACGCCCTCGTCTGGTCTCTTTCGTTCTGCACATAGACACGCGTGTCTTTTCTCGTCTTTGAAAATCTTTTGAACGAATAGAAGCATTATCGTACATAGAAAATTATAGGCATCAATATCGATGAACATTTATAGAGAAAACATTGATTTTGTAAAATTTGTACAATCGCGTAATTTTATCTTTTTAGTTCGTCATTTTGTTGTTTGTTTGTTGCTATTCTTCGAATTTACGTCTCACAAAATCGTGAAACAGTTATTTTAAAATTAATGCTTTTGAGATACACGACCAGTAAAATTGATTTCCTCAGAGCGTGCTTGTTGTTTGTTTGTTTGTTTGTTTTCCCTCTTCTCTCGAACATTTAAGATAGCATCCATTATATATGATATTAGAAAGAAAAAAGATCTGCTTCATTTTTATTATAAATGTAGCTGGAATTATTTATCCAAGAACCGTCTCTTGCAGTTTGTCATCTATAATTCTATCGTATTATTCTTCTAGACAGCGATTTACAGAAAATTTAAACTTTCCAGCATCCGAGAACAATAAAATCCCTTCCTGCAACTGCAATTACTCTTCCTTAAGTTTCAGAATGTAATTGCTTGCTGGTGAAGTTCGAGGAAAGAGGCTGTGCAATAAGGATTGTAAACATTTAAATTCCAACTATTCCGAATCCAGTATCGATAAATTTTGATGATCGTGGATTTCCACGATTGAAATATTACCGAGAAATTGTTGGGAAAAATATCGGTTACGGATAAAACTATCGGAATTCTATGGACAAACTTTTTTTAAATATTACGTCTGTCCGCAACGATGCTCTAACACGAGAAGTTACATCGTGTTAAAAATTATCGTTAGAACGCGAATGTTCGTGCATTTATGGAAAATTTAAACACGTAGAAATGCAGAGAACAAATCACACGCATGATACTACGTTAGAATATATAAAACATCTAAATTACGATCGTTATGATATTTAACGAATGAAATAAATTTTTGTTTAAATTCCATTCTTTAATTGTAATTATAGAACCATAAATTTGCAGAATTAATCGTAGTCTAACAATCATTCGACACAGAAAAATTGTTTTCTACGAACAAATTGCCGCTATAAAGCTTCACAATACATTTCACTGCTCGATTTTATGTTTCGAAACATCGAAGGTGGGCCAAAGGAAAGTTTGAAGCGCGTCTAACCTCGAATGATTTACTTGGGATGTAAATCATTTCTCGCGAAGGCTGTGTCGAGGTGTGCTACGTCCCCGCGTGAATTTCCAGAAACGATTCGTATCTCGTTCGTTCCACTTAGCTCGTTGGGATATCGAAGACCCTCTCGAAAGAACTTTTTCCTCGTTTTTCCCGGCTCCACTCAGGCTCCTCCCATTTTCCACGCGGAGGAATTCATCTCGTGGAAAACTTTCAGTTTTGTTCTTCCCTCTTGCGCGCGTTCCTCCGTGTGATTGCTCGTCCGCGGAAAAGAAGGAAGCGGAGAACCGATGCCAAGGAAAACTTTGAATATTTACAGATAGGGCGCGTTCCGACGTTCAAGGGGGCAACCTTTAAAATTTATTAGCGAATATCGATGAAATTCCAGCACGTTTTAAGGTGAGGGAGGAACGAGAAAGAGCGAGAGAGCGAATGTTCGAGGTGAGCGCGTGCGGCTAGAAAAATCTCACTGAGGACTATTTTTTTGCGAAAGAAACGCTGGAACCGGATAACGGAAGTTTAAATTAAATTTCGAAAGGAGAAACGTAAGTAAATTATCGTAGGTTTTCTTACGTGAATTAGGAAACTCAAGTAAAAACATGAATTCTCTATAATATTACTATTTATCAAACAATTGCTCAAATGAGAAATGGAATTGGTTACTAAATTATTTCCCTAGAAATTGCTTTGGACGATTAATGGACTTGAACGAATGCGAAAGTAAAAGAATAAAATTGAAAACGATTTATCGAATTCCTGCAATAAGAAACGTACGATCGATAGAAAAAGATATTAACAATTCCATATTCTACTTTTACAAACTACGTTTTCTCGAAAATTATAAGCATTTATTTCAGGAAAGTTAGGTTTAAGGAAATTGAGTCGAGAATCCTAAAGAGTCACTCGAGAGGTAGAAAATTCCAAGTTAAATTTCCTAGAACGCAAAGAGGGAAGATTCTTTAGTTTCTTATGCAGATTGTGTACAATTTATACAGAACGGTTTTGTAATTCTAACGAACACAAACATGGAATTAATTCTTTCATGCAGCAGCCTGGTCGTTTCCTCTCGTGGTTAGAAACAGACACATTGTCCTTTTAATATGCGACGGAATAAAACATCATTCGGTTAGGCGAACTTCCTCACATTTTTTCGCGTCGACTTTTACACACAGAACCCTGAATATTCATCAGTAAAGTACGATGAGAAAGTTCAATCTGCAAGAAGTGGACGACCGACTTCGTTAGGGTGTTCTCTCTTTCAGTTCAAAGTTTCGGTCTGGACCGGAGCTTCGGATAAACTTTGATAAGGTAACATTGTTACCCGTACCCCTGACAAACGAATAGCTTTTTACTTTGTCAGAGAACATACCCGATATCGCTTCGAGGTAGATAGATCGGATACAAAATTAGGAATGTTGTGCGTAAGATGAAAACTTTCGATAATTTCATTCGACTAAAGATAAGTTCGTACTTCGCGATGAATGTAAAAATATGGCGAAGAAACATTAATAACAAGCTGATTGGTTATTCGACTACTGAGATTGCTTGGTCAAATGTTGTGTTCGTTCGGGGTTGGTTAGAGTTTACATATAGCTATTATTAATATTAATAAAAGACCACTCACAACTGTGGGAAATAAATAGAATAGACCGATTGCTAAGAACTAAAAATGATAAAATAAACTATCGATGACGAGAACCAAGTTCTTGGAGATGACAAGTAACGACAAAACGATGAGTAACAACTAAGGATTACAACTAACTATTAGGTTCTTGCTAAGCGCGATCAACTCGCAGTCGACCTCTCCCACTAATAAAAGGATAAAGGAGCTGGGCTCTGGTGGACGACGGCTCGACAATGATCCCTACAGGACAAGACTGGATATTACAAAATATCGAAAACCGTTAGGCTCGGTACCAAGGATCTAGATTTCAGAAGGTCCTTTGGGATATGACTTTATGATAGTTCGCTAGCATGGAACCGAACAACGACTGACCTGTAACCAACGAATTTTCACTAAGTGCCGCATGTGGGTTGTAGACCGGCTTGCTAAGGAAATTTGTCGATTGACGAATTAAAAATACACGACGCTTCGCTGTATCATAAAGTTGTCCCATTGTATTTCAATCATTGCACGATCGGTCGTGGTTTCTCCAGCAGCCGAATTATAACGTAACAACCTGTGCGCACGATAACCGGATTACACGTGCCTGCGTGCATCGAACCGAAATTAATTCGGTTATAGCCATGACGCGACGTCGAGGAGAAAGAAAGAGAGTAAAAGCGCGTTGGAATTGGCCGTAAGAAAAAGGAAGAAGGACGATAGCGGAGGGGAAAAGAAGAAAGATTCTCCCCTTATCCGGGGCGCTGTTCGTTGTTTGTAACGGGCGACTGGCATCAAAATGGGAAAGAGGTGGAAGGAAGTGTCGCTGATGGGGTAGCTAATGAAGAACAGCCAGGATAATGTCGTTATAATAAGTAGTTGCGCCGTAGATGGTATGGTAGTGTTTTATAAGTCAAATGGTCCGCACGCTTAAGGATTTTAAATGTCCTTACAGACGTTAAGTGACTCGGAGTGGAAGTCAGATAGCGCTTTATTGTCATCAGCCAACCGTGCTCTTCTTTACACCAACATCGTTTTCCTCTGCCTCTGCTAGACCATAGCCACTTATTCTTTTGTCGTCCGTACACGTCGCGTCCTCTTTTCATCTTTCTTTGCTCGAACCAAGATAGATCCTCGAATCGCAAGTTTCCTAGTAGAGTCGCCGATTAAACAAACGTAGCATTTCCAGGTTTTCATGATAATAATCGTTATTTTGTACAACTAAAAAAACTGCAACATATCTTTTCATTTCATCAATTTATTATTATCAAGAATACAACGCAAGTTCTATTTATATCCAATATTTGATTATCCAATTCTGTAAATATTATTATATTTGTAATAATAATAATACTGATATAAATTATATTATTATAATATTATTATCTTAATATTATACCTATAATAATATAAATGATAGTCAGCATCGATTGATTAGCATTTAAAAAAATTATTTAATTATTCTTCTAGAAAGATAAAAAATTTCTCATTTCTCAGAAAAATACAAAGCCTATGTGCCTTGCTACTCATTAAGTAAGCGACACGTTTCGTTTAATAAAACCGGAGTAATAACGACAGTAATGACTAGAGTGTGAAAGAATAGTCGAGAGTCGCTTGCAACGGAAATTCTTTGGATGAATATGCATGCGTCGAGTGTGTGTGACTATGGAAACGCTGTTGGGAACGGTACGCTCTCTCGTTGCATTCTAACCCGATGATTTGTTTCTGCGTTTTGCGATGAAAAATTTCCAAAGCCTATAACCTCCTTCTCGTAAATTCTCCCCCACTTTCCCAAAGAAAGAAGAACAATCATTCGGAATATTTGCGTTCCTGTAGATTTTTTGTCTGCTCGCGATAGCTTTATGATTTTAAGCCTGTAGATTTTTTGGAGTATGTCGTTTATGATAACGTGGAAATCCATCCGGCTGTTCGTCCAACAATATACGGAATATACGATGTCTGACTTATTTCGGTTTGTTTCCACTGCGTACGCTATTCATCCGAATGAAAAGTTACTTGCTTAAAATTTCACTGTATATTCTGTATGTTTTATTGTATTTCACTGTATGTTTACAGTGGCACGACCGAGAATTTGTATTTTATTTAAGAATAATAGAAATAAAATACAAAGAAATAAAAATATAAAGAAAGAAAATCGTTTTAATAGCAAGGAAATTGTGTAAAGTCTGTATATACGAAGAATCACGATATTTGAACACTTATCATAGAAAACTTTATATCGTAATTTGATAACTGATAATTTGATAACTGTAATTCGATCGATTGAAAACAATCCCGTATACGCGAAAGATTAATTCTCCCATGTCGAGGAACGCTTTACCTTATTTCGTGTTATTTACTTTTCCGTTCTGTTTTCCAATTGCATTCGAAAGGAACGGTGTGCCAAGCCAGTTTAGTTATCAGCCGCAAAAGAATGCACTTGGGAAATTGAGCTAGTCTATTCCTCATTTAACGTCGCACGGAATGCGGCTTGTGAGCAATACGCGAAACGTCATTCTCTATAGCAATCGGTAAATTTAATACTTCTATGCAAGGAGGTGAAATAGTCGGTCAAGGTGTTACGCTATTCTTGAAAGCTTCGGCTATTTGCCGGGCTGGTAATCTTCTGGGAAAAATTCTCCATGCGACGCGCGATCAGAAAATGCGGCACAACGATCAGCGATTGTGAGTTCACGTGTGCCCCGATCAATCGTTCTCAGGGCCGTGGGAAAGCAACTTTTCCCGTCATACGGCAGAAGAAAAATTGTCCGACCGTTCCGCAGCCCGATTTAAGCAACCGAGACCTTTTAAAGCGACCTTCCACGTTTGTTTGAAATTTTTATTCACTTTCGTAATCCGGTCATTCATGGTCAGAGACATTGAGCTCGACGGTAATTCCTTACCATTATAGTGAATCATTTTTTATATGTTGGATGATGTATGACGTTTTATATATATTGGAAAATTATATCGTATTAATTCTAGAATTTCGTGAATTTTATACTACCTAGAAATTGACCATTACTTTAATCATACACTCCTATTCGTACGTAAAATTATTATTTAAGGATATCTACGGTCGTTATTTTCTCGATTAATCGAAATCATCTTAACAAAGCGATCATTCGTGTAAGATTATGGTTTAAAATACATACGATACGTGATATATAAGTAATACGTAAATACAAGAAGAATACAATAACAATTGTTAATCTCACCCTTTCTCCTACTTTTTGTCTTTAGCCGTAAACTTAGCGTAATAATAATTTATCAAATTACACCATCTACATCGAATCTTTCCTATTCAATTTCTCGATCCTTTCATTTACATTTACCCATCATTAATGAACCAAAAAAATTAAATGTCACACGAACATCGCAACAATCGATAATTCTCGATTATTCAGTTAAACAACCAACGAGACTAACTGGTATAGTTGGATAACGGGTTCTTTCTAGACGTAAGACAGCTCGCTTTGAACGCTTCAAAACGATACGTATACGTAACATAATAGAAAACGGAAGGAAGCGACGAGTTGCAGCAACTGAAGCGAACAGAGGGGAGTTGAAGGTAGGAAGCGGCCATCCAGTTTCTCTACTCCCTCTTCGTCATTCCATGGGTTGCCAGAGACAGCCGCAGAAACTTGAGAATTTATGGCCCTGTGGCTTGCGGATTTTCGTTTTCTACCGAATACCGCACGATCGTTGTTGGAAATTCCGCGCCTTCGTACGACGACACCAATGGAGACTCAATTAATATTTATGGAGATGCCTCGATTTCGTCCCTCTCGCTATTCCTTTGGTTCATACGACGTCGGTTAAGCTTCGTGGGACAAAAAGGAATATCGTTTTTCCGATCAACTGCACGTTTAACATCGATTTCAACCGAGATCTTTACGGAACTGGCCTTTCAACTGATAAAAGAAGATCACGAGGCTCCGATTTGGATGAAACTCTGGAAGTTCGAAGAACGGCCAAACCATCAGATTTCTTTTTTTTTTTTTTAGCTACAATAACCCAAATTTAATAATTTAAAATAAGTGGAAATATTTGAAACATACCTTGTTAGAGAATTTTCACACTTTGTATATTCCATAAACTTGTGACGCAGTAAAATTCTGCGATTTTCTATTGAATTTATGGTACAACGTTTAGTTTATTATAATTATTATGGAGAAGTAGATTTGTTTATATTTTTACATTTTGATAACACTTCAATGGTTTCTCATGCACCAATGAAGACACATTAAATCGAGAAAAATATCTGTTGAAGCGAAAACAGAGAAATTTTGAATTCTTGAAGCCAGCAGATCTGAATATGTGCTGTACAATTTCAACTTACATAATAAGGGTTAATTGGAAGGCTGAGAAGCATAGAAATGTAAGTCAATGCAGTATTGGTTTCCACGAAAGAGTATTCTACGTTTATTGTTATGAAAATTCCATTGTATTTGATCAGATAATAAAAACGTATCGCTACAAAGAACAAAGTTATATCATGATTATTATAATTATGAACTTAAGAAGATCAAACTGTTTTAGAAGTCGAAGCACGTGGCTAAATCCAAATTCTTAATATCTCGATTTACTCCACGCTGCCTTTGATTTGAACGAATTCGTAATTTTCAGATTTTGAAACGAACGTTTACGATAGTACTTCGTTTCGTATCATATCTCCTCTTTCTTAAGCATCTCGCGTCTAGACAAGGAAGAGTTATTTATGGTCTAAGTAATATTTATGCTGCCCTTCTTCGATAGTAGAGCATAAGTTCATCACGACCCCTGCCGTAAAAGAAGCGAAAGTTTACACGGAGATGAGCATAGTTTGTTCAACTATGTTTTGATGAGATCCTCGTCGAGGATACTCCAAATCCGGTTAAGTCGCGCTTTCGCCGTCTATTTTCGCTCATCTTTGCACGGCTCTCCGCTATTTTATGAATTGAATCGTTCAGCGACGTAAACGAGCCGCGCGCTGACCAACGAGCAATAAAAAGAGACACTGTTGAAACGTGAAATAAAAGCCGGAGGAAAGACTTTTGTTTATGACCTCCTCTATCCGCTTAAAGCTAACACTGTCTTGTTCAATGAAATTTTTAGAAGCTGTCATAAAATGATGTCTATGAATTTTTAAAGAAGTCGAGGGTTGTTTTGCAAGCCAGGCTGTAAATTTAAAAATTCCAAAGGGGAAAAACAAGAGATTTATTCAAGAAACTTTGACTGTATCGAAAAGGTCACAAAATGAAATTGTATACCTAAATATCTTTTTAAATATATAGGCAATAAATATTATTTTGTATATTGATTTATTTCACCCTAATTATAGTAAATTACCGCAATTATTTAATTATAGTATCACTTCACATTTGTTCACAACAGTTCTTTAGTAATATCAAAAAGGGCTTTGATAGCTCTAGTTGTTAGATATTCTCCGAAAAACTAATTAGATTTACTAAATAAAAAAATTAGATTTACTAAATTGAAATTTCGTTCCCTTCTTCCATCCCTTTTTCTGATACTAGTCGACGCGTTTCTCTTACACTTTATTCGCAATCACTTTGGTAATGTTCTTGGAACTACCTACAAAAGTTCGGTTTTCTTTTTTCACTTTCTTTTTATTGACTAACTCGGTACGCTTTGTATTTTATAAGTGTGACGGCGCGGACGACTGCGCTGCTTGCTGCGACATTGAGAATAAAACAAAGGATAGTCGAGTAGCGGATCTGCGAAAGACCATTTTTCCGGTCAGGAGTCGTGGCTAGTTATGAACCTCTGTAAAAATGGAAACGAAAATTCCCCGGACGGAAATAAAGGTAAATTAAAGTACAGGTGGCAGGTTGTTTAAAATGTAACAGCCAATTACCGACCCTCTGACGTTGCTGGTCCCGTCGATCGTGCCAGCGGTTGTAGCATCTTTTCCCACCGATCTTCTTTGACCTTGGTCCTTTATCATCAGCTTCTTGGTGTCACGCGAACCAGTCCTTTTCCTAAAAAAATGTCTTTATTTCAATATTTCAGTGACAACATTATTTATTGAATACTAAACCGTCCAATAAGGCTATGTTTGTTTAAATGGATACAACTTCACTTTAGGTAATTACACTGATTTGTCTTAAATTTGAAGTAAATGTTATTAATTTCTTACGATAATGTGACAATTAATTAAAGTAGACATGTACGCAGAAAACTGCGATATAAAATTTCCTACATAAGTGTCTAAATACTTTTGTGTACGTATCCTGTGTCATAAATGTATCCATGTTTTATTTTCTCGTGCTATTTTTTTTTTATAGACGGAATTTAAAAAATGAGCAAATAAACCACAATAAAGTGCATTCCATGTGTCACGTAAACGTTTTTAGAATTCGTTTCGTCGTATCCGGATTTGCTTGTAACAGAGAGAGAGAGAGAGAGAGAGAGGAGCCAAGAAGCAGGATCATAGCTGTTTCTTCGCTCGATCCGGACACACAACATTAAATCTTTATTGTTGGCAACAAATGTTCTTCCCTTTGCATTTCCCTCATTTCCCTTCCTCTGTAAACCCTATCTCCTTCCTCTTTACCTTTTCCCCTTTTTTCTTTTTTATTTTTTCCTCCGCATCTCGTCACTGTCCTCACGTAAGAGGATCATTCTCGCGTAGTTTTTATCTTCCACTTTGTTCCCATCCCTTACGCCCCTTTTAAACCAGCCAATTCGCCTCTCGAACGAGAAAGTGGTCTGGGACGAAATGCAGGAAGAGCGTGGAATTATCTGGTTTCTAGCGGATAGCCAGTTATCCAGGGTACGATTACGCCCGAGTTATGTCCGGATGTCCTGCCGACGTCGAGCGCCACTATCGTCTCTTTTTGCGCCAGTCGCGAGAGTGAGGAAATTGTTTCGCTCACGGCCACTCCACAGTACATCCAAGAACAGACGATAATCCGAAATTTCATTTTTCCTTCTTTCCCTTGATCGTTTCGTTGTCGTGTCGGATTATGGACCAAGTGAAAACGCCCCACGGTTAGTCAGACTATATTTAACGCATCGTATGTTTGAGATTTTCCAACGGAGAGGGAAATTGATATTAATTTGGATAAGTAACACGGACATGACGGATTAGAATTTAATGTCTGATAATATTGCTACACATATTTTTAATTATAACTATATTTATTCTGAACGTGTATTAAATTAGTAATACGTATATTTCGCGTGGATGCCGAAAGTAGAACGTATCGTGTTTGGTCAGGCGTTAGATGATAATATCATTTAAGAAGCTTTTGTTGTTCTTAATTATAATCGTATCGGAGAGCATTAATTTTATGTTCAATGATACGACATATCTGCAGTATATATATGGAATATATCGTATTTGATCAAACAATAGATGTCGTTCTATTGTACAATGCACATTTTATTTCAATCCAATATTTTCTTCTAAGAAATTTTGTTTCATAATGTCGTTACACGTGTCACGAGCCTTCCACCAATAAAATTTTCTTTCTCTTCGTTTTTCTACTTTTTCCTTTAATTATGAATAAAGTACCAAACTTTCCCTTCAAGAAAATATACTTGATCTTGATTAATCTTAAACCAGCAATACTGTAACGAATGCCTCTACTATACATCGCTTTGTTGAATTAATATTTTGCAATCCCGTCAAGTAGATTTGTATTTTATAATGGGAAAGACGAGCTTTCTCAGAAGTTCAAACACAGCGTTCGTTTATTTTTTAATATATCGACAGAGGATCAGGCAATAGCATCGTTATCGGTCTTTTTCCACTTCTTTTAACTTATCGTCTTCTAGCAACGCGCATTACGAAGATGCTCGAGAGGATGAATGTTCGAGTCGATGGCCCTCGATGTTGAAGTGGATGAAGGCCTGCGGTACATAAGCCTGGTCCATTAATCAGGTCGCAAACGGCATTTCGCAAGCTCAGAGCTTGCGACTCGAGCTCTCGGTATTGGCTAGTCTGCCTTTTCAGAATTTATAGAGGCCTGACGAACGTTGATCTTCTTACGATAAGATACCGTGTCCCTCGAAATGTAGTCATTTTTTCCACCGATTCTTCGTTATTGATGTTCGAAAAAATATTACTTTGCCCCGGTTCGGCTATTTATCGGCCTTTATCTTTTGATTCGATATCGTCTTTCGCTATTCGGTTGCCAGACCTAAATAACCCGACGAACGAGTTAAAAAAGAAAGAAGGTAAGTTATGGTCGTCGGTATGAAACTACATGGGATTTTTAATTTTCTGTTCAAGCATAAATACGTCAGATTCTGATAACAACGTTTTGTCAGTCTTTCCGTTATGACGGGATAATTAAATCTGTTTTATGTCTCTATATACTCACAGTAGGCTTCGTAGTATCATTTATATTAAAATATAGCCGCGAATAGAATTCAAATGGAACCAAAATCGAGATTTCTTTCACTCTTTGAATACCATAATGAGAGCATTGGAAATTTTATATATGTTATGTATCACGTACGCTTTGTATATTTCGTACATTTAAATTTCTCATAAACGTATAAAAATCCGCGGTTTAGTTATCACTTTTGTAATTAAAATGTTTAAGTATATCAGAAATTATAGATAAATAATAAATCGTCGTACTGCAGTATTTGTTTTACGATAGAAATACATCTTGACGAAATTAAGTATGTGTCCAGGCACTTTTGAATACTACTGTATCTCTGTGCACGATTGAACCACATTGCATCACGTAATAAAAAGCACGCCACAGTTTTCATCTGGCTGTCTTCTGCGGTTTCATTCATCGCACATAAGCCCGCAATTTGTTAGTCTGCGGGTGCAATTTTGTCCTTTCATTGCGCTACTCTCTTCAAGACGGTGTAGTAGCGACCGTATTCCTTTTTTTTTCTCTCTTGTCGACGAAACAATTTCAGGCAGGGCTTTACACCGATTTACGCGGTTGAGGGACCGGCGCCTCTCTCGACGGGTTCGGCTCGGCTATTCCGCAGTGCAGTCCAATACCGTGGATCCCCGGAATTATACGAAGAAGGAGGAACTATTTATCAGGCACGTATACTGGGACAGGCGTCCTCTGCGTAATCCAGCAGGGAACACGAGAGAAGCGGACAAGTTGCCATTGTTCCAACAGCTCGAAACTCCGCGAACTCGTGGATCTCCGACTCCGTTTGCAGCCATCGTCCTTCCATCCCGCTGTTTCCGTTGGCTTTGCCCAGTCCCATTGTGTCCCATTCCTCGGATGGCAGGACCAATAGACTGAGATATAGGGTCGTCGTACGAGCAGCTTGACACGACTAGCCCAAACGGAACCAAAGACCGCGAATCCAGCTGATGTTCTTGTTTCGAGGCTGCCGCTGCTGAATACCGCCACTTTGCCGCTTAATCGTGGTCTTCGTCTTCATATTGTCTTCGCATAAATGGCAGATTCCTCTGGTAAACCTTCGAAATGCCACGCAATTCGTGATACCAGATGCCGGCAACCCCGATTATCACGATAAATCGCGCAATTGTCTTTTTAAAAGGTCGCCATATCGGAACAACGAGCAATGGCCTGGCCATGAAGGAATTTCGGGGCAAGCCGCTTCTATTCCGTCGAGCAGGCTAATAATGTTGTCGGAATAGCTACTGGCACGGGTCGAAGGATTTAAGTAGTTGGGTATTTCGGATTGATCCAAGACTGGTAATATTTTCTATCGTTATTAATTCAGACATTGAGAACAGATCGATTTAGTAATATCTTTTAAATCATATAAAAGAAACGAAAATAATTTTGAACATTTATTTTGAGAGCAAACATCGAAGAAATCTAATCACATCGTCTTGAAGATTCTCTCAAACTATATCGTCTACAAGGAAAATATTTTTTGATTTATCAAAAACCATAGAGGTGATCAGAAAATTATGCGAAGTAAAGTACATCTATGTGTCTTACTTGAGTCATTGTAATTTCCTTATTCCTATTTTGCCTCCTAAAACGTTTTTCGAAATCAATATTTTGAGTTTTTATAAGCTTTCTCCGTATTTCCATCGAGGAAAGCTTTACTTTATTCGGATAATAACAATAAAAACAAACAATAATTCTATTATCTAATCATTCAATTACCATTGCACGATATAAGAGTTTGTTTCAAGATTTATTACCCAATTCGTCCAACTGGCGTATGTATCTTACTGAATAGCTCCCTGAACAATCCAATTTCGCCAGTAGGTCAATCAATTTACATGATTTGTTTCGAGGAAGATAGCCTTAACTAAATTGTATTGTACTGAAGTTTGCTCAAAATGTAAACACAAGTGCTTACCTTGTTAAGGTTTCCGAGCCATTGATTTATCATGGAACCAACAAATCTTATAATTGCTTTCGCTTATAGCGGGTCATTAGTAGACATATAGCGTATAGTCGATACATTTTTATACTTATCTGCAAATTTTATTTTTTTTTTTCATCTGATTTATTTTCGTATCACAAAATATAAATAATATAATAATATAATATTATAATTTAGTATACACGTAGTACACATAAAAGTACGAGGACATTGATTTTAATATGTCAGATATGGCAAAGATTTAATGCCATAGAACTTTAATGAAAGACTGTAACAATTTTAGCGAACCTACGATTCAAATGGCTTTTAAGCGTACTGCCGTAATCATAAGCGCGACTATATCCAAT
The DNA here is from genome assembly GCF_011952205.1 of Bombus bifarius. Taxonomy (NCBI): domain Eukaryota; kingdom Metazoa; phylum Arthropoda; class Insecta; order Hymenoptera; family Apidae; genus Bombus; species Bombus bifarius. The sequence continues at coordinate 7,049,999 of NW_022884356.1, forward strand.
GGCTGTCGCCGTTTAACACATTAATTCATGGCTGTGATATACATATATTGGCTACACCGTTTCCACTTACAATTACAGACTTCGAATAGTTAACAGTTAATACTGCTGTGAAATAAGGTTATTCTGCGGTGCAGTGTTCATGTTAGAACACGTGGAAAAATGTATTCCCAAAGGTCGATTCGTTTCACGCAAAGCTTTTTCCATGTTAATTGTTTCGAATGTAGGTATCGTGTGCTGTTTTGAAAATACACGCGTTCCACGCGATAAAGTAACCGAAGATAGGAACATTCCCACCGTGTCTGTTCCCACGTCGAATACACGCACTGTCGTTCGTTTGACAAAGTGATCGTAAACGCGAACACACTTTTATTGTGCGTACAAAGCAAACGCGTCAAGTTGGTGTGATTCCCAAAGGTCTTAGCCTTCCACTAATGCATATCTGAACTTTACCGGTAGGGTAACGAGAAACGTCAGGGAAACGAAGCTTTGTCAGCAATCTATTTGCTCCGATCTTAACATAAACGAATGGAAGTGGAATCTTGTTGATGTTAATAGACAATTCAATATTAGAATGTAGTTTCGTTTTCATAAATAAAAGATCGCAGAAGACGAATATTTCGTTGATTAAAAGAAAAATATTGAAGTCAAGTATTACGCAGATTCTGTATGATACGAGATCTTTTATTATTATTATTATTATTATTATTATTATACCGATGATGCTTTTATTATTTTCTGTATAATCGGAAAGTTTAGAAAATCTACGTTTGCTTTGATTCAATTAATTACGACAAGAGATTTCACAGATACGCCTGTAAGAACTGTATGGGATAGAGGAACTTCAGTACGACTGAGAAGAAACTTTTGCCGCGAGAATAATTGATCTTGCTAGACGTGGAAGACGAATGATCGTCGAAGTCCGACTATTGAAAAACCTAAGAAACGCTGACAAAGGAGGGAATTTTTCAATGAAATTCAATTAGTCCGACAATTCGAGGATATCTTCGCACATCTTTCTTTATAAATGATTTGAGTGCCCAATAAAACTACTTGAATAATGATTACATTAAATTCAAGAAAACATTGCATTAAGTAAAAATAGAAGAAATCAACTCTGTCTTAAATAACATTCGTAGTCATCGTATGCAGTGACTTTCAAAATTGTTGCAACATCGTTTGAAACTGAACAGTTTCTTAAAAATTGAACCGCGTGACTTCGGTCTTTTTTTTTTGAGAAGTTGGAAGCATTAATTTACTAGACGACGTATAAGACAATTTTCTAAAAATTGCAATTGGTCGGAAACGCGAAGAAAGAAGTAAAAATAGTATTTTCAACTTTTGTTATCTGGACTTGTAATGAAAATCTCAACGACACATTTTCCACAATTATATCAGTTATATATTGCCTGCAACAGATATTTGCAGGTCATTGTGTTTTTTTTTAAATTAAAATTATCATTTTAATTCTATATTTTCACATATTCCATCATACATTGCGATCCTTAATTTTCTATATTTCTATAGGATGAAAGAAATCTAAACGATGAAACCATGATTGAAAAAGCTCGTGCGATCCTCTGGTTCAAGTTAAACGACAAAGCAGGATGAGCATCACAGAACGAAATTTGTCTCGGAGGAATAATCGATCCTAAGTAGAAACAAAAGGTCGTACGATGTTCCGAGGTCGAGATCATGGAAAATTATTCCACGTAGCGTCTGGTAGGACGAAAGATATTTCAAACACGACGACCGAGTCTTGGTCAAGTTTTTCAATTACGAAATACACGTGTCCAGGACGTGCACGGAAGAGATATAATTGAAGGAAGACCAGGCTGGATGAAATGATCGATTATCATGCGTTGTTGAGCAACCGTCGCTCACTCCGGAGTCTCCAATTACATCTTTATCGGACAGAGCCATACCTACGCGCCACTACGATACATCATCTTTCCGCTGCTAACTCATAAGACGAAGTTTCGAGGTTGAGCAAAGATTTATGCCAGTTGGCTCGAGCGACGGAACGAACTCGCAACATGTTTCTCTCGAGTTTTCCTTTCTCGACTCGAGCATCGTGCGAGTTCATCGAAGAAATCATTCCTCGCACAGTTGTTGGCTGAATAGCCTCTCCTTGGGACCATCGACTATTTTTCGTTGGAATTTCTTTCGTCGAGAGGAAGTCAAAGATTGTTAAAGTCACTTGATCTTAATGATAGCTATTGTGTTTTTGTGTCTTCCTTTCTCTTTGATATGATAATTAGAAATGGAGCTTAAATGAGAGACGATTAATGTAAATGAAGTGTAACTGTTGAATAATGGTGGCTACTAAATTTAAATAAACGATTATTCCAATTTATTTCGCTCATTTACAATCTGATTTTCTCCGTTATATCATAAGAATACGCGCTATATTATATATTCTTAATAAAAAGTGGAAAATAAAAAGTTCCGATGTATTTTTAGAAATCACGACAATCGATGCAACAATTACGCCATACAATTGATTTCATTCCTCATTACAGTACTTCTAAATGATTCTTCTTTCTTTAAGTCCATTGTATCGACTTTTATTTAAACGATAAGTCATACTCTATAGAAGAACAGTCGCGCGTAATTTACCAAAATTCCTCCAATAAATTATGAACAACGACAAGGTATCATAAGAAGATCCAACTACTTGATTTTTTCTAAAAATATCTCTTCCTTACACTCTGCACGTCAAACAGGCTATGGTATACGAAAACGGCTATTTTACGATTGTCGTGCATCTATTTACTGATTCCGATCAGTATGTGTAGAAGAATGATGTACGTTACCATCAAGAACAAATTAAAGGAATGGCAAGCGGGTCTAGAAATGAAAGTAGAAAGAATCGCATTCAGATTTCTCATTTGTTTTTCAACACGATTTCTCCATGCTGCGGCCTGTGCACGATTCATTTTCCTCTGGTACGAAATTCCTTCTTCCCTCTGTGTCGACAAAATGTACCACGAGCAAGATATTCGTTCAGGAATTTGATAGATGCGAAATGTACGAGCAACGTGAACCAACGAAGAAGCGTTTTGGTTTTACTTTTATTCGCAACGAATTCTCGTCTTGGCTGTGATTTTAGTATACAGAAAGCATTGAAATTCTAGATGTGGAATTAGTTGGTGTCGCAGAAGATATCAATTACGAAAACATAAATAGATAGAATTCAGATAATAAAAATACTAGTATATTTTTTATAATTTCTTTTACATTATATTAAGTGTAAGGATCTTATTTGTATTTCTTTAGAAGAGCGTCACTTTCGTATGATTTATTCAATCAACCATGTATACATTATTTTGTTCTATTATCCTCTGCAAATGGACCGAGTAACTTTTTATTCCATCGCCTCCAAAAGTTTGATTTTTTTACTAGATGAAAAATCCAATATGCATACATATATTTTTAAATCCGTTAAATTAAATAACGATTATTTGCGGACAAAATTTTCTAAATACTGAAATAATTGATATCCCAATATGAATAGTATTTGTCATCAGATAATACGAAATATCGTAAACTCCAACGAAATATAGTAATTATAGTTAGAACAATAAATATTCACTAAAATTTTGTCAGTCCTTTTATCGCCGCTAGCTACCATTTTCTCTATTTGTAATTCGAAAATTATTTACATACGACGAATGAAATTTAAACGTTGGAGAAGATTTCGTACTGTATGCAACACCGGTTGTTCGAAGATTAACGTGCCACTTTCAACAAGTTTATGAAGCAAGATCGCCCCGAAAGAGTTTCCCTGTACTACAAGGTAAAAATATATAACATACGTTTCGCACTTTACTAGAACGAAATTGTACTTTTCTCTGTGTCAAAGTTAGAAAATCACTTTAAATATTATTATTTAAAGCAAGTCATTAATAGGAAAAACTCGAAGAAACTTGTCAATAGTGTATTGAAATTAAATATTCGACTCGTTGATACGTTTCATCCATTAAATATTATTACTAGAATTAATTACGATAATCCTTCTGTATATTTGAAAAGACTTTCCTAAAAATTACGAAAGCCGATATTAAGCCAATATTTCTAAAATAAAACGATCCCACCAAAGTTTATCTCTTACGTGATTGCACGACAGCTTTGAAAAATGAACTTTAACGATAACAAAAAGAATATTCTCTGTCGATCTTTTTATTCGCAATTTTCTAACTAAACGACATCTTACTAAAATTAAACAAACTTCTATCGTATATTTATGAACTTTAGAGTATCTACTCATTTTCCATTTATAACATCATGTACATGCTTTAAGATGAGTCTACCTCGACTAGAGTTTCCTGGCAAACTCTTTTTACTGAAACTGTTCGATGAACCCTCGTTGTCGTCAAAAAATTGTCAACGACGCTAATTGTGGCGCGATTCAACGCACGGAGCGGCTCGTTCACGCGCTCGCTGAACCACGTCGAATCCGCGAGGAGAGTAGATCAAACGAATGGGGCTACTGCGTCATTTTGAGTCCGTCTAGATGCATGCATTTCAGATTATGCACTCCGCTGCAACGCTGCCAGCGATCGTCGGCACAGAGGTGCTTCCATGACTCATCTTCATCCATGATGGGCGACATTTTCTGTGGCTTCAATTCGCCTTAACAATGGCGGGTACGCGTGAGCACCGCTGAGGTAATCTAGACTCTATTGCTACTATCAGGACCGGCGATCAGGGTTGCTTGTTTCTCTTTGAACCAACCGGGTCAACTGGTTGCAGTGTCAACACGCCGGAAGTGCTCCTATAACGGTCCCCTTCACGAGCCTCATACTCTCCTCTACGTCATCCTACTCTTGCAATCTCCTTTTCTTCATCCTACCGCGCCTATCGCCCAATGCGGAGCCATCATCGTTGCACAGACGAAGCTTTTTTGTCGGAATATTTTTTTCAACGAACCGCCGCATGCCTTCGCTCAGCATAAATTTTCAGTAAGCGTATTAAGCCTTTTCGCTTTTAGGTTGCGTGAAATTTGCAGGTTTATGTCTTCTATTTTTGTTACTTGCCATATGCTAGCGAAAGTGTTTAAGTGCACGAGAAGCAGAAATAGAAATAAAATTAGAAATAGAGAAAGAAATGACGGAAGTAGAAGTAAGACTAGTGTTGTATCGATGTCATAGTGTTGTATAAATATACTTGAATAAAATAAATAGTTTTAACGAATACGATTTATACACTAATTCATGCGAAGCTCGTATAACGCATCAAGAACGTCGGAAATATCACAATAAAGGTATGTATGGATAATTTACACGGGCTGAATAATTATTTGAACACGTAGGTAACTCGTTATGGTTAGGAACACCTCGAACCGACGCGGAGGCGTTGAAAAATTTACGGGCTGCAAGATTAATGTTCGCATAAATGGGAAAAAGGAGTAGGCGGAAAACACGCTTGTACAGCGATACGAAGTGTTTTATCAAGTTGTATGCTTTTAGACAAGGGATGAGAAACCGAAGAACTCGTAGTAAGCTCTGTGAGTCTGAACGATTCGCTGGCAAATGTTCTCAGACTATCTCTGTTTCCAGTCCCCTGCGACAAGCGATTTGACTTCTTGAAAGTAAATATCCCAACAACTGGACGATGCGGTAAGTTAAAAGTGGCTATCTTTATAGTTGCACTGTATCAACGATTCAAGATCGTATTTATCAAGAAATTTAATGAATTTTCCCTTGAAAATCTACTTATTTCGTCGAATCTCGATAAATGCAAATCAGACGTTTGTATCGATTGTCACGAATGCTTGAAACTTTCTGAACAATCTAATATTTTGTTTCAAACTGGTCACAGCTGGTAAAGAAGAAAATTCTTCTACAATATCTGTTAGTAACAAAAATAATGATGATGTTTGAATGGAAGCTTTTTTATATCGTTCCTAAGATTATATCATCTCATTAAGTAAATAATTTTATAAGATATTAATGATAAACAATTTCAAAGAACGTGCACCATTTAGACGAAAGTTTAAAGGTTCGTTGTAATTGCGAATTGCTCGCTAAAATTACGTGAACTGAGAGAGAAATTAAAGTTTAGCTCAGCCACGCGAAATAGAAACCGTAAGTATCTTGTTAATGTTCCTTTTCTGAGCGTTCCTCGCTCGAATTTTTCATTTCTTTTCTATTACCGAGATGCGCCCAGTTCCAGAAGGATCTGTATGCAAATAGGAAACAGAACGAGTTATATTCTTTGCACTCCGTTCTGGTTCCTCGTGGTTCTTCCATTAATTACTCGTTCTTCCCTTTCATTCCCTTTTTACTTCACATTGCACGAAACAATGTTTCTCTTATATCGAAAATTATAAATATTAAATGTTTAGGAATGTCGTATGCAGTAAAGTACACTATTTTATATCTCGCTATTAATGTATCTTATATGACACATGTTTTCAGTTTTAATTAAAAAGAAGATTAATTAAGTTCTAAATTACATTGAGGAAAAGATACGTGCTAGAAATTAATGTATTAATAAATATAAAGCTCGCTATTTATTAAAATTATATACCAGTTTTCAGTACCCAGAATAGGATAATTATCTTCCATTTAATTTAACGTTATAGAAAATGTACAAATATTGTTAATTAATTGAATTATAATTATTCACAGTACTTAAATTGTTGTTTCAAATCGTACCATATCTCGAATACATACATAAAAAAATCAGTAAATAATCGATACATCGCTAACACTTTACCCATCATCATCTTACAATACATCGCTTTACCCCGAAGCTAAATATACCCAGGCTACGAAACATCTTTCATATTTCATTTTATTCAAGAAAATGCCCCAATCCTGTCATAAAATTGGTGCTTATATCAGAACGCACGTATCTACGTCATAGCTTTTGCAAATCGATTATTATTATTCAATCTGGCTGTTCAACCTCGGTCATATTATATCGAGGACTTTCATCGGCCACTGACTCGTGTCTGAGAACACTGAATCGTAGCCAGAGTCTGATAGTAATTCATTTGCCTGTTTTCCAACCCTAGCCTCTAGGCTACGAACGAATGGAAGCTCGAGGCCTCGACCAACGTCCAACCAACCAATCATCTTCCCAGCTAGAGATAGCTGCTAGTTAGCTGGATGTTCAAGCTCGCCTGGTTATTCATAGAATGTGTAATTGCAGGGCCCGCGGACGATTCAACGCGGGGACGTTTGTCCGTCATTTAGTTTGCTCGGCTGGGAAGACAGGGGCCCCTCTCTGCTCACCTGGCCGGCTGGAATGGAGCTTGTCGTATTTGCCATCTCTCTTTGTGACGTTTGCTTCGCTTCATTTCCCACTTTGTTGAACTACGAAGACGATGAGCAAAGCTAGAGCGAAGCTGAACGCTCCGAGGAGGCATACTACAGGTTGGACCAACGGAACGGGTACAGGAGCCGGGCTCGTTTCAAAGAAAACGAGGCTAGCATTTTAATGAGACACCACTGCCAGGGAGAGTAGCTCGCGAGAGACCGGCAAATAGATTCGCTGATATCCTTCTTTTTCCAGAAACCCTCTCCTAACCTTCAAATGCCTCGTTTTCATAAACGGACGCACGGAATCGCGTGAATCGTTTGCGTCTCCTCCTCTTCTTCATCCTGCTCGTCTCTCTTTTTCTTTGCTTCTCGCGCCATACCATTTCCTCCGAGTCTTTCACCGCGTCTTAAATGCACGCCCTTCCTCTCTATACGACCGACCGACCAACCGAACGAACGCTTCGTATTCACGTGTCTTCTCGTGTGCCCTCCGAATGCTTTTCCGCCTGTGCACCGTTAATGATTAATGCGAATTCTCGGATATCTTTAGAAAGAGAAAGAGTGTATGTATGCCAACCGAAGAGAAATCGCACATGGATGCTTCAACTTTGATTCGAAAGCCGTGTCCCTCTGAGAGATCGTTGCCTTTTTCTGGCTCCCCTGGCTCTTGCCGATTCGAACGCAAGATCGATGGAGTACGAAGTACATGTTCCACGAACATGTTCGCTTAAAGCGTTTCGAAGTGATTACTTTTCGTTTCATACAGGTGAAAGAATTCTCTGAACGGAAACGTGTACGAGGCCAGTTTGAAAGAGTTCCGAGATTTCTTGGATCTTTATATCAGAGTATATCATATCCATCGATGACCGATGAATGTTGTTCACTATCTTCCATATGTATCAGACTACTTTAACGAATTTGTCATAATTTTATTACAAGTTTATGATAAATTTTGTTTATCATATTGTTTGATTTATTTAAAGCTAAACATATTTATCATGATCAAACTAAACGGGATACTGTCCATATAAGCGTAACCAGTTAGAAATCCCCAAACGTGGTATTCCTGTATGATAGATGAGATCAGGATGCGGAAAAACTTCCTCGAATGGATAAATTTAATAGCGGTGCTGCCGCAAATGCAGAGTCAAATAACTCATTCCACAACGAGCTGAAAACTCCGTTGTGATTGCGTTGTACGAACAACCCGACCGGAGCTTTTCGCCAACGGAGAACTGAATGGAATTAATTCAACGGAATCGGGATCGTTAAGGAGGATTAAATCGTTTTCACGACGACGACGACGACGACGACGACGACGACGACGACGACGACGACGACAACGACGACGACGACGACGACGAAGAATCCACTCCATAATCTCGGCGATGGTCGATATCGCGATTTATTTGATAAATCAATGGGGTGGTTCCTAAATTGTTCGTTCACCTTGATGTAGGTGGCCGTGAGGCAATTAAGAATCATGATTAACGATCGTGCCTGTAACTCTTAGGAAAGTTAGGTTTGACCTGAGTTTCGTTCAAAGTTGACGATACTTTGTCCGACTAACTATACACCAGTCGCAGAAATTATAGAATTATGTTTCGAGATCTTCTAATCGTACGTCAAATATTATATTATTATCAATGTTCATGATTCAAAAAAAGATTAGCTGCTTAACGTTTGGAATAATCAATTTCTGACGTGTATCGAAATATTTACACTATATAAAAATTACGATGTATAAATAAACTAGTTGAGGCAACCTTAATTTTGCAAAAAATATCTACATCAGTCAGAAAAAATTTCCTTTATCTGGAATGAACAAAAATTTGAAATCAATGTTTACAGTAATTTTAGAAAAAAGAAACAATTTCACTTTAACTTACCTCGATTTTCTGTTTTCTTTTTTCGCTGTATTATAGATATAGTGTATCGAATAAAATGTAAGCTACTCTTACAAATTCTTAAAATGATATAGTTATACAGCTTTGGTTTATTACAAATGAAGTAATTTTTCGGTCGTTTATTCCATTCGTAAAATACAATTCCAATTCAGGTAAACACGCACAAAGGCATTGTTATCTCGCTTAAGTCAAACTGCTAACCCAGTAGAATTATATTATCAGCATTCCAGGCCGTTAATAACATTTTCAGGGCAATTAGTCCGCTCAAGGTATCTCACGACTGTTATATAACGTGTTAATAACCGCTAATTAAGTATTTGGGAATGCCATTATAAAGTTAACAACGTTCGAGATGTCGTCGTTGACAAAGAACATCGTGAAAACTGAAAATGATTCAGTTTGGAATATCGTGGCCTGGAAAGCGACCGTCCAATCTAAATTACGATATTTCCCGCGAAACGAGACAAAATTCACTGTCGGCTTGTTGCTGAGCTAACGAAATCTACCGTGGAAATTCGATCTGTTTTTGAGTGATTTGAGACAAAACAGCAAGATACAAAGTTTGTTCCATTCCACAGAGATTTAGAGGCTGGATCCACCCGAATTCTCTCCAAAATTCGAGCCACCTATGACGCGAATATATCTCAACTTGGTTCGCAACATGAAATCACATTTCGACAACTGTGAAAAATAGTAATACGTGGAAATTTGTTTGCTTCATTGAAAAAACAAAAATGCTTTATGACAGAATCGTGAGAAATAAAATCTGTGAAAAGGTAATTATACAGATTCTTTCCATCCGTATTAAACAGATTTTCCCATGATAATTTAATTGTTTAATTCTAATTCTGCATAATTTTACGATTTTTATATCTTTAAATAAGTTGCGATATTTCTTCATCTTTCTCCTCAGCCTTTCGCTGAGTACAGACAACAACTTGTTGATCTATTCTAGTTACCTAGTATTTTGTGCTATTAGGATTAATAAGCCTATTCTCATAAAAGAGTCATATATTACAATTATAATATAATTCGTAATCCAATCCCGTATAAGCTAATAAATTCATTCATTTCTTTTCGTTGCTTCGTGCATCTCGAATAAACTAAATATTCTTAAGAAAGGATTAAAAAAATCCAATATATCAATGACGCCGCCGCAACGGTTCAGGCACGGTGCTCAGAGGCAAGTAGTACACTCGAGCTAAAGCCATCGGTAAATACTCCCTTCTCCGTCGAATATTCCTTCTCTTATCAGATGATGCAGCTTCCTTTAAACGTTGTATAACTGCGCTCTATCTCAAATCATAATTCCCAGCCTCAGATGAAGTCGAAGAAGCACCCCCTTTGCAGATGGAATAAAGATGGGAAGCTATTCGGCAAACAGGAAATGTCTGCGTTCCCAAGAGTTTCTATGACTTCTCATCCGAGTCTGCTTCCGGCAGGCAAACGGTCTCTGATATCTCCATCTTTGTTAACAAACCATTAAAGTTGTACCGCAGTTTGCTCTTGCTCATTAAGTGAACCTTCTTCTTCACCCTTTTCTAATCTTTCATCTACCTTCGCTTGTGTTTGACGCGCTTAACGACAATCCATGACTCTTAATACAAAAAAAACCATCCCTCGACCTTCGATTAATAACTCAAATGTCAAGTTTCCATTTTTTCTATAGCAAAAGAATCAATTATTGGATCCAATCTAGCTGTTTCAATAAATCTCTCGATACTCAAGATTTATTTCGATTCTTTTCGTTTGTACGAAACGTCAGACAGGTTTCGCTAGAAGCTTTCGTAATATTAATTTATACAAAAGGGATTTGTTCTACTTCTGGCTGTACAATGTGTTAAAGAAATAGCGGACGATGTTTATAAAATGTAATTTGAAATAATGGAATCAAGCATACCCATAAGGTGTCTTTCATATTGTGTCTAAGCTGAAGATATTTTTTAACGTTAGAAAAGTTTAATTGGGTCGATAATGAGCAAAAAGACATAAGGCGATTAAATTTTATTACCAAATTTCCAGTGTTATTTGTTTTCGTAGGCATTCTCAGGGTGAAGAACACGAAACGCGAATAGAACAAAGATCTGTCATTTGATATATTGATTTGCACTACTAGCGTAAAATTACATTGTCTACTACTTGAAAAATACTGTCACTGTTTCACTGTCTTCGTGTATGCAATTTCATTGCGTCTTATAAATATCGCTCACTTTTCTACCACTCTGTATAACGTAATCGAACCGGATTCTTTCTGGGATGAAGATCGGAGAATGCAATAAATGGAAAACCCGAAAGTACCGACGAATTATTACATTTTTGTGTAAAGCACACGGTCCATTGCCGTGTCTACGCTTTTTAACGAAATTGAATGCTCCAATCCTCTCCGATGAAATTTTTAAACTGTACTTTTTGAAATAAGTCGAATGACCAATATTTGTTGACTCAATTTAAGTAGATAGTACAAGAATTATTAAACGGAATGGTTTCAATGATCAATGGTCGCTTTATTACAGTACCAAAAGATCGATCTCCCTAAGAATTTGAGACACGTAATTTCCTATGACCCCTTAACGTTGACCAGTGACCAACTGGAAACATGTAAAACCAACGTGTAGTATACAAAAGGAGGTCGATACAGTTAAACAGGAGGAAGCTTTCAGCAAGGCCACCGAGGCCACCCCTTTTGGTTCAGCGCCCCGGAATTCAATAAGCCGCTTATTCCGGCACGTAATGCGGTAAGCCACGCGGAAAAGTTTACGGTGTCTGCTAGTTTCGGTACAGCAGTGCCTTAAAAGTAACGTAGGATATAGGGAGTGGTTCTCCAATGTGCAGCGCCACCCCTTTACGATGCACCGTGTAGCAGTTGATAATATCTGGTAAACCATTACTTCCGTTTTCCGGGCGGACCCTGTAGCTTATCTTAAACTGGGAAGGCGTACGAGGAACCATTTAGGAGATTTAAAGTAAACTACAGTCGGCTATGAGCCAGCACCCACTGGTTTTCGTTCTGTCTTCTATCCTTCTATTCTTTGGTTTTTTCCAGAGTCCGCCTATCTTTCTCCCCTTTCTTCCCCCCGTTTCGTCTCATTTCTACCATCTTTTATGATTTACCATGGTTTCGTTCGTAGCTGAAATAATTTCACTTTTTGTCGGCTAGGACTCGATCACTGTCTTGTTCCGCTGCCACTGATTTACAAATCAGTATTACGAGTATTATAACGAATAACGCCCATGTATTATACCGTAGGTGGAAACAATATAAGTGCTTATGCACGGATAATCAAAGAAAGTTTTGGTCGCTGTAAGATTCTCGAGTAATATTGCATCAAAACGCTATATTGATTCTAATATTCTATCAACATTTTCATTTTTAAATTTCATTACATTTCTTACATATAACACACTAACATTATAATTTTATTTCCACCCTATAAACACGCTTACACATATATTACAAATAAAAACAAATAGACAAATAATAAACAGACAAATAGACATTGTCGAAGTTTCTTCGGTACGGTACGGGAATGCAGTCTTAAGCAAAATCCTAACAGTTTCTATATAGGGAGCACGATAAACGTTCGACAATTCTTCAAGTCCAGTTACAAAAGACGACACGAAACATCCCGAGGGTTGTTCGATTTAACAAACAGATGGAATTCGTAGCAGCGTCCTAGCGAAAATAGTATCGACAGGGAAGCTTCTCACAGGGGTTAGTCCTTAGAGATTGAAGAACCTCCCTCTGAACAAGGGTCGCTATCAAGAGCCAAGCGAAACGCCCACTTCGTTCAGTGGAAACATAGTTTATTTGGGTAAACAATATCTGTATTGGTGAGTCATTGCTATGATTCATCGTGAGAAAGTTAACAGGCCGTTTATATTTAGAAGAGAAAATGTATATATATATATATATATATATTCGAGTTTCCCTATTTGCAAGTAGTTTGATGGAAAGTACTAATTTATTTTTATTTGGTAACTTCGTAACCATAAATAGCTAGCTACGTTAAAAAGAACATACTTACACGTACATACTTCTTAGGCACAACAAATCTTCCACAACTACAGGAAATTTTTGAATACTTTGAAAACTTTGTTCGATACACCTAATTCAATATTTCGGTACCTGATATCTGAAACTTTGATCAGGAGGAGGAATCATGACGCGTGGGAGTAAACGTTCGATCCTTAGGATGAACACACAGGGGAATCAAACTGCTTCTTGCCACTACCTCATTTCATCCTACCATATCCCTGGTCCAAGTTTACTATTTGCATAACTAAACTGTTCCAACAGCCGTGGCTGCTGTTGGCGCTCTTTAGTACGGATGCAAGCACTTTCTCGGCTCGGCTACAAAGTCACTCGATGTACGTGCACATGGATGCAGGTGCACATGGATACTGGTGCACACGGGGTCATGTAAAGTCCCAACAGTTTAGACTTCCTCTCCTTTTACCTGCGCCACCCTCTTCCTTTCTTCTCCGTCGCGTCACCGCGGTAAATTGCATAAAGTACACGGCAAATGTTTAGTTGGGCAATGCGCGTATTAAACGTGGAATTATTATACAATGAAGATATTCATAACACAATGTCGCTGAATATCGATACGTAAAAGGTTTGACATAAGGTCAGTCGAATAGTTTCAGCGACTGAAAGATCTAAATGGATAGAAGCTGATTTCATATAGAAAAATTGATTAAACGCGATACAATAAAATGCTTTTATTTGAAGTTTGTCTTTTCAACTGAAAATTAGTATAGTTCGAAACCTTTATCCTATCAAAGTCTAAAAAGTGCTCTTAACAGACATAAAGAATTATTCTATACGAATAACGAAATCGTTCTATAAAGAGCCAATTTATCCGATAAGGATTGGCTTCGTAATAACTCCGTAATTAAATATTCAAATTCCCATAAGGCTGGTTGCATTACCGTAATTTCCAACGCGAACGTTCGTGTATCACCGTGCACAACCACGCTGACCGATTAAGAGAACACGTCAAATTTAAACTCGTTGCCCTGCCGTAATTTTGTTCGATCGATTCCGAAGGAAAGAAAATCAACGACAACATTTTTATGTGCGACAATTCTATTAGTTTTAATTATTGAAAGGTCGCGAAATTGAGAAGCACAGCAGCTTTTGTTTTTATAATGAGCAACATCAGCTCATTATGACAAACTCGAACGAGGCTGTTTTAAGCTGTCTGGTGTAATCAAGCCAGACAATGTCGGATATTGCTCTATCAATCTAACAACGTCCTTTCTCATTCTACTTCCTTAAACTTCTTGCAACTTTAGCCAGTCTTTAGCGACGAACGCTGAACAAATGACTAAAGAGGAGATAACGGATGCTTCCAGATGGTCGTTTGTAAAGAATTGATATTGAAAGGTAAGAATGAGGAAAAAAGATTGTGACGCGTTTTACGTTTGAGAAAGTTTGTAAAAATTGTCATATACGTATATAGGTATAAAAATGAGAATGTAGAGAAAGAAATTAATTTCACGAACGTTTATACTACGCTAAAAAACACAACAACTGTATATGTCGCAATAGGTCATGTTGTAGACGTAAATTTGTTCGATAACAACTTTCTCAACGTAACAAAAATCAAATTTCCATTGGATTCTATTTTAAAACGAAAACATAAACCGACAAGTAAATTTACAAAACGGACTGCCATGTACTTATATTACATTTCGGAATTACGCATACTGCAGACACAACGTGTTCTCGCCGAATCATTTAACGTAATTACGCGTCAAGCGTGAATATCTCGTATCGAGATAAGTGAAATACAATAAAGATGCAGGAGACTTATCGCCTGTTCTTGTAGAGTTAAATCGTTTGGACTGAAACTGTGGGAAATGGGTTTGGTAGACAGAGAGAGGAACGGCCGCGAAAATGAATGGTAATTGGAGCATTTTAAAACTCATCACCATCATTTCCTGCAGCTCGTCCATTGTGGCCGTAGCTTGTTCGTTTTATCCGGAACGTTCGTACTAATGAACGACTCGGATCCCGGTTAAATTCGTTTTAAATACCTGATAGCCGCGGCTTTCGCTCGGCTAGGGCTCAAAACAACAATGTTAACAAGCTCCGGTCGACATGTGACGACGCAAAAAGGTCAGGTGGTTTTGGAACAATCGCGTTTTCGCCCATTTCACGCATAGTGTTTTTCTCTTTCTCTTTTTTTTCAAATGTTTCGATACTGCCCAATTAGTATTCGTTCAATCCATGGAACAATTCGTGTTCTCGCGAACAATAACGATGTTAACGTTCCAATAGCTTTCATTGAAAAGCATGCGTGTTCCGACGATTTGGATTCAATTTCAGAACAAACTTTCTCAATTTTTTCTAACACGAATATTTCTCATTCTCGTTTTCGCATCTTTTCTTGGAAGTTCCTTCCTCTTAGAAGTTTTTCGTTAACATGAGTATAAGAAAGAACTGTCACGTAGAATTTATTACGTAATATAAGTATAATATTTTAAATATTTTCATGCGTCTGCGTATGGACAGTTTGATTCTATAACACTCCTCCGTTTATTTCTTAATTAATTTACATCTTCCGCGACGATTCTTAAAGTCTATGTAAAGTCATCGATAGTTCAAGTTTGACTTGATCCTCATTTATGAATGTTTTCGGAGATTGAATGGTGGTGGATGTTTAAGCGAAATATATCAGGACGAAAACGAATAAACCATCGTTGATATGTTCTTTATTTTTTATTAGTTTTATTCTTTTTTTCAAATTAATTTCGTATTTAAGTTCATCGTGACGTGAATGAGAAAGCAATTCTATTGATAGATAACTCATAACAGGATGTTTGCACTCATCTAATATCGAGTACTTATTATATTTTTGGTTAAATCAATATTATCATCCATCCGTTTCTATTTGCTTCCTATTCGTGATTCGTAAATTCTATTATGGAAAATATGATCTTGGAAACTATGGACACTATGATCTTGGAAAATTTTATGAGGCTATAAACTTGTCTCACGTTGGATTCGTGACGACAATCGCAAAACTTTAAGAGACATAGAGTTAACAGAAGAAACAAGGATTTATGTGTTAGGCGTTGGGAATTATAAATAAAGCTACTTGGGATTGGAAAATAGTATCCTCTTATTTCTAATATTTATTGACAGAATTCTTTAATTTGCCGAGGTTTATGTGTGTTTATTCAATAAACACTTTTTGTGTATATGTTCAATAAGAGTAAAATAAAAAAAAATTTAGTGAGTTTCATTTCACTTAAAATAGTATTTGAACTTCACGAAGATCCTTTTTAATCGATATACTTCTCAGAAATTTAATATTTAATCCTTTTTATTTCTTTAGAATATATTTAGTACCTTCTAAGCTACTTATAAATTACGAAGTAGAAGCTCTGACAGTATTAAGACACTAGTCTTATAAAAGAAGACAAAAGGTATATATTTATATACAATACCTTAATTTCTAATTTAATTTTAATGTTCATAGCCTTTAAGAATACTATACAAGTTCACAAACGAACTTGTATTCTACTATTTCACTCGTACGAAACACGTATAAATTTTTATTAAACAGGCACATTGATTTATAAAAGGTTCGACGTGACATCGCAGTTTCAATTCACTGTTCGGAGCTATCGTTTTCCATTCTACCATCGATTCGCAAAAGATCTATCGGGCGGGATTGTTTAAAAGCGGCATTATTTCGGTTGGACCAACGGCGATCTAATTTCTAGTTGGACAATGGTCCTCGGGTTCGATCAGAGTCTGGTCCTTCCGTTTCGACCTTATTCTACCTCACCCTACGGAAAACCTTTCGACTCTCCAGTCTCACCCCTGCCCAATATCGACGATAAACAACGCAGAGGGCTGTTCGATGTCAGTCCGCGGATTTTAATTCCAATTTCGGACGTAAATCTGTAAGGGTGTTTACAACCACGAAATCATAAAACTCGGAGCGACGTCATAAATTTAATATGGAACTTCCATAAAGCATAAACATAAACGGAAACGCAAGCAGGGTTGCGCTATGAGAGGGACGGAGTTGGTGGCAATTGTCGAAGGAGGAGCGTGAAACGGAAGTTTCAAATGGGTGGAGGTAGCTGACCTCGCGACCGAGGTGGCAGATGACAACAGTAAGCCAAAACGGTGTCTGTAGTTGGCGGTAGAACGGAGAAAGAGAGGGAGAGAGAGAGAGAGAGAGAGAGAGAGAAAGAAAGAAAGAGAGAGAGACAGGTATTGTTAAGGGTGTCGGAGGCCACAGTGAAAAGTTGCTTTGGAAATTAAAATTCGAACAACAAGCAATATCGTAGGAGCGATGGAATTTTCTGCAGCGAGTGGAAATTGAAACAGAGTAATGTACACTGCCTCACAAAAATATTTACTTACAACCATAGAAAACTTTTATGTACGTATTGTAGATACGTATACATGACATACATAATTTTTGTGGGTTCGTTCTATTTTCTTTTTTCGTACATTCCTTCTATTGGCTTCTATTGGCGGCTATATATCTACGTACAGGTTGTAATTTCATTTTCAAACTACCTGTATCCTCTTGGAATGTTCGCAAAGATATAGAAATCACGTTTTCATAAAATATGAACCTTTTCTTATCGAACGCTAGAAAAGTTTTTATTTATACAAAGAATCTAACAAATTTATGAATATTTTGTATTTAATAGTAATTTTACTAATAGTAGAACGGACGATTACCTAATTTTGCCCGTGTCTCAGCTCAGTGACGATAGAAAAATCGCTGACAGGGCTAAGGCATTCGGGTCGAGTAGGTTGTAATTATCGGTGGATTTTTGGGCAGCGCGATCGAACCGTGAGAACGCGCACGCGATCGCTCGTTAATCCGTCGTTTGTATCCGATTAACGATCGTTTATATCTGCATAAATTTTCGAACGCGTACAAATCAGATTTCACGCTGGCGATTGTTTAGGAGCGACCGACGGATTCAGTGAAGCGCTGCGGGGTCTCGATTGTTGGAAGTAATTCAGGGATACGCTGTTCGGATAATGAGCCTCTTTTTCAGGCACAGTGATTAGATTCGAGCGACATGAATAGCAATTAATTGGGTAACAACATAGGTAAGTTTCGAGAACGATCGAAACGCGTACAATAAAAGATTCTATTATCTATTTCACGATGAGAAAATTATGAAAGATTAAAAGCAGAGAAACATGATTTCCAATAAAAAGTAATCGAACCTGCGAAATAAATAACTCACAAGATAACGTTTCCTACAAGACGTTCGAAAATGATTTTTCTGCAAAGATAGAAGAATCGTCGGTGCTACTTCAAGTGCAAGGAAACACAATTCTTATCGTGGTGAGGTTCAAAGGGCTTAACGAGTTTCCAAGATTATCTTCTTCCAACCGGACTTCGTGCACGTGTGTCAATCCATTTCTCGGTTCTCGTTATAGTTTCCCCTTTGTATGGGGAACCAGCTTCTTTCAAAGTGATCGTACCACCGCGTAATTACGAGTTCCTTTCGCGGGAAACCGTCTCTCTCGTGTGTATATATCATCTCTGCTAACGAGTCGGTCCGTTGTAAGCGCGTTTGTATCGAAGTCGCGTTGAAAAATCGACGATAATCCTTCCTGAAAAAGCACCGGCAATTTTTTGACATAGGTATATGCGCGCAAGTCACATGCCATCGGTTTTTCCTTTTTTTCTTTTTGTTTCGCTCTTCGCCTTTTTTTTCGCTACCGGGAAATCGTGGCGAGTTCGGTTCGACGGGAAGTGGGTCATCGGATTGCAGTACATTCAACTCCATCGACAGAAATTGGTAAAAATATAGTAAAAAGTGAATTAAACGTAACAAACTGTGTTACATGGTGACGGCGTTTACGAAACAACATTAGATTATTTTTTACGTTTTCGACAGACCGATTTTTGGGTTTGTTTTGAAATATCTCCTGAATCTGAAAATATTGTGTATGCGTGTGTGCGTGTGTATATGCGTTACGAACTAAAGTTAGATAGAATATTATCATTATCTTATTTAATTTCGGTCTCATCTGCCTAGTAATGGGTATGGCTTACAATACTTTTCATTCGTCTTTCCGTACTTATACTACCTGTCTTACAATCGCTCCTTAATTAATTGCTTATTTACTTAATTTCTTCTATTCCATTACTTACATTACTACTTCATTACTACTATTTTATTACTAACTAACCTACCTACCTTCGGTTTTCTTTGCCTTCCTCTTTCTTTTCTAGTTCTTTCAGTCAATTTACTGTTTTCTCGCAGTATCTTTCGTACGCCACTTTATCCAGGCTGTTTCTTAGTCTCCAAGTTAGATAGGATACTAATCTCCATAAAATTCTGCAGAAAGAAGATTATTTAGGAAACGAAACATTTTATTATACAAATATTTATATTTGTAGAAAATTAATCGTTAATACAAAATTATTTGTATATGAACTATATAAATATGAATTATTTGTTATTTGAACAATATTTATTAATAGTAGAAACTGAAAAGCCACGAACTAACTGCTTTCATTGTATATCATCCCAGAGGAGAAGAAAAATTCTCGAGTCGTACGTCGCGACAGGAGCACAAATTTCATGAAATTTCTTCGTCGTTTAAGCTAGCGCTCTGCCATAAAGTGTTCGCAATTTCTTTGCGAGCGTTGTTGCGTGGACTAACTCTGTCAAGAACGATTTTCTTCAAAGAGTCGCGTGTTTTTACGAAGCGAGAACCTAATCGTTGATGTAAGAAAGATAGAAAATAGTTGAAAAATTAGCTTTAAGATGAAGAGACGAGAAAGCTCTCGAGTACCGACGAGTTTCCACATGTCACAAGATGTTCACCTGTTTAATTAATGCGATACAGGACCGGTCATGGGAAATAAACGTTGCGAGTTAATTCCCTCGCGAGTCATTCTATCTCGTTTCTGTTGATTTTCTCTCTCTTTCTGTGTCTCTTTGTCGCTATTCTTTGTCGTTCATGGCCTCTTCCTATTTTTCTCCTTTCTCTCGTTTGTCGTTTTCCTATTGGCTTCTACTTTTTTCTTAATCCATGGCGAGAATTATTCCGAGTCGATGAACGCGCGCACAGATAATCGGATTTATCGACCGAGACAATGAAGAATACACCTGGAAATAGCGGTGTCCACTTTCCATTCGGTTCGTTCGCCCGTACATGATTTGGTTTACGTTTATGTCAGCATGCCCGTGGCCTAAATTTTTGCTTCGACTCGCACGATGTGGCTACGCGCCAAAGAATCTAGTTAATGTGGTTTTCGCCATGGTTTATTGAAAATGATCTGTCCTTACACGACAACGAACAGCATCAAATAATGCTCGTAATTCTTCGCGTAATCCTTTTCATTATTTTTGTTATGTTTGTCAAATATATTCAATGTTAACAAATATGTTTTTAATTCGTTTATTAAACAGCCAGTTTCGCGGTATGGTGCCCTTATCACAAAGAATATTTTTAATCTCTCTCGTATCCCTCTGTGTAATTGGTTCCCTTGGTTTCGTTTTGGTCATATTGAAGGATTGTATGCTTTTGAAATCTTTCTATTTTATGATCATTGCGAGAATTATGTTACCATTACACGTTTTCATGCATATGCGCACACACGTACCATGGTATTCGATATTTCGAAATATTCCAGCAGATATCCACTAAAGCCTATCCCAAACAGATCAAAGAGACATTATTTTCTATTGTGCCTTTCGATGCAAATAATCTGTATTGGATTTTACTTTATTTATTGCAAATAAAATGAAGCGTAATCCGTGTGAGCGCAAAACACGTGTAACAGAGAGAAAGAAGGGGCGAGAGAGATAGAGGGCTTCTGTATGGTTTTATCGGGTATTTGGTGTATGAAAAAATAGAAGGGCGACAGGAAAAAAGTTGGAAAAGTCAGAGAGACACCGATTATCGATTCACCGCAAACAGAAAGATCTCAATAGTCCATTCGAGTTCGTGATCGTTATGGGAATGCTGGGGATAACGCGTTTGCAAATACCAACGGACACGGTGTACCTATTCGAATAAACTGCTTCTCGTCCTAGATAATTTGTCACTGCGAAATCCACAGGGATTATTTGTCGAGCTAATAATGTGGGTCCACTGTCCCTGCCCGCTGTGCAAACGATAAAATCAGCGAAAATGCGCCCGCAACGAGTAATTGCACGCGCAAGTATCCATGTTCGCATCTTCCTGTATAATTATCAATGAAAATCAACAGTTATATCGACAATAATGCACGTCCATGTGCTTAACATTTATTGTCATCTTCGTTTTCTGTTATTTTTCTTTCCTTGCTCGAAATAACAGTCCACGCGTGAAATGTGTCGTTAGTTATGATTCGTGATTATTTTCGTGAAACGTTTATGGAAGAGAAACGAAGAAATGTTCAACCATAGTGAAGTTCTTCAAAGTTAATGTACTATAATAGATCAAAGCATAAATATAATTCCGAAATGACAATTGGTTTTCGTAACAATGTAGCAAAACCTTTGATGATTTTATCGAGCGCAGTGCAATTTTCTAGTGGCGACTAAGACCGTGGGACAGTCAAATGACAATAGCTGATCAGTTTAGAATATTCACATAATACAATGTTGACGATTTAATCCGGGTAATAATTAAAACTGTAGGAAAGGAAAAATGTACATTTTCGACGACTTTATGGTGTACAACGCACTTCTTTAACTATAATTGGGACCATAAAACAGTCGAATTTGAAAGATTTGGTATACTACGTACAAGCAGGCAGTATTAACCTTCCATCGAAATAAACAGAAAAATTTCGTCGAGAAATTTTGTTATTCTAAAACAAATAATTTTATGATGCATCGATTCATCCGTAGCAAATGCGTGAGAATCAAAGTATCTGCTTGACGATGTGTATTAATCAAATAGCTGAACATTCATTCTTCTATGAATATCTGTATCGATATCAGTTAGTATTAGTTAATTTTTTAAAGAAACATATTATTATTGCAGATTTTGAAATATTCCTAAAAATAAACTACGAAAAAAACAGACGAATAATTTATTATTGAATAAATATTAATATCAATATTATTATCCATTTACTGTCAAAGCATAAAGAAATTTCGTAGCGACTCTGTTCAATTATTATTTCATACAAGTTTCTATAAAAATACGCTATGAATAAGATTCATGAATTTTAGAGATCTTTAATTTCATCGTAACTTCATCTATTATTTATAATCTTGCGAATGCGTCCTCTATCGTAAAATGGAGTGCGATCGATTACGGATCACTTTTATCGTTTCTATGGTATGTATTTCGACTCCAATACATTAATAATAATGACCGAAACCGTTGAACAATGTATCAGCCGAGCGACATACCGGGTAATTACACTTTGTCGGCTCCGTTAAATTTGTAATCACAAGTTCCACGTTATTACCACCGATAACGTCGAACTGTTCTGTTGACTGAATCGGATTATTTTAATATGTTATTCATGTTTTAGTACCGCAACAATCGCGCACGGGGATTCGAATATTCAGTAACAGATACGCGCGATACCATTGTGTAGCTCATGCTAATTCGAGATTATATCGATTATGCTCGTGTTATCCTTTATTCCAAGACACACGATCGCATAAAGTGTCGCATTAAATGACACAATTTACCCAAATTAAACATCGTTTATTCGATAACGCTCGATCATTTGCATACGTTTGATCGACGACAGACAGAATAAAAAAAAAAAAACCGTGAAACAGCTAGGCAACTGTTTCGCGGCTAATCGGATGCGAGCGAGTTCGAGTGCTGGGTTATAAATCGCGACGGTTGAATATTTCTTTCTGCCAACCATCGATATATCGTCTCTTCTCAGGGTGTATTTAAATATTTCACGTTCAATTTGCGTGCAAACTATTCACCACACCCTTCAAGTTGTCATCCATTTTTTCACGTCGTAACAATGACGAGAAAGCTTTGTTTAATTCATCGCTTGTCCTCTTCTCATATTTATTTTAATGGTTTTCCACAACACGTTAGGTGACTTATTCAAAGAAGATTTTGCATTGTCAATATAGTACAACATCTTTTGCGTATTGATATTGGTTAATTGTTACCTTACGATGTAATTCCACTTGTCTCAACTCCGTTTTTTATTTGTAGAGTTTTAATTACTGCTCGACTTAACGAACATTTGCAGATTAAAACCATTTATCTAAACGTGAATTACTACACGAACGAAAAGTCACTTTCAAAAACACTTTCACATTTACGATATCCTGAGCGATTCTCAATTTATTTCATGAAACATCTTCCATCTGGAATTTAATTCAGACAATATTTATTGTTAGACATGCAACGATACATAACACCGTTCAAAATACGTATTATATAATTGTCTCTAGTTACAGAACTGTTTCTATGTAGTGGCGCACGAAAAACTATTCTCGTTATTTCAGCTTGATTTCCAGCGCTTGTATGTCGCTGTTCGCTCTGTACCCACCCCTTCTACCACCGTTAAAATGATAAATAGTGGACGAGAAAAGTTATCGCGCAGCGTTCATACACGAGGTGGTCACTGATCGATATTATAGGTCAGGTGTGCTCTCTGAATACCGTGCCATAGGACCAAACGGGAGTGAGTTTGATAGTGATGATACAGTGACGCGTCACAAGCGAGTACTGTTAGCTATGTTCTATCAACTTCTCCTGTGAAATTAATTTTTTAAAAACCTTAAAGTTATCTTCTCCATGTTTTGCGTCGATCGATTACACTAGACATATATACATATATATATCATTTTTCAGCAGATATCTGTTGTCCGTATTTTAACGAATAAAATGCGAGTTCGTAATAAAAGAATTGTTTGCATTTATATTTGAATGTCTTAGAGAGAATAGAAGAAATATTTCAAATTCTAATCTCGTGCTGAAGTTTCTCTGAAAATATTAAAACGCTCTCCGTTTTACTGAAACTAGAACGAGCTATCCGTTTTTCAGCGTGGACACCGAAACATCTCTGCCATCGACGTTTATTCGCTTAAAAAATTGATTGTACAGCATGCGACGAATCAAGCTCGAGTGGCCAATAGCTGGTCTAGTGCTTTTCAACCTCCCGCTAAGTTTTCTCCCTTCTGTCCCTGCTTTGTCTCGCACTCAACCTGCTTTCGACCTCTCCAGTTGAGCCGGCTTCCTTCTTCCACCGATTAAGATTACCCACGTAAACATACTCGAAAGGAGGTAAATGCGAATAGCTTGTGCCCCTAGCGAAAAGTATTAACTGTATTCACTTGACCTTTCGTTGAGTGTCGATCGGCCAAGTCCTGGTCGCCATCTTGTCGACCGGTAAATTGTCTTTACGGAGTTGACACGGAGAAAGACAAAAAATGAGAAAGAGATCGATGCCGAAAGCTCTGCCCTAATTTCTTGCTCGTTCGTCGCTCGTCGAAGTGGACGACAACCGAAGAAACGGGATTAAATTCTTTTCAACGATCGTTACAGAAAATGTTACGGACTCTCAAGACCGTCCGTCGTTTTCAACACGAGAAATCTTCGCAGTGAGAATGCGTTAATTCAATTGTATCTCTTTCTCAACGATCCTTTTCGCGTTTTTGTTCCATTGTCATTCGATTAATCTTCGCTTGAATCTCGATGTTACCATCACCCGTAAGAAGCATTCTTGATAATATCTACTTGGATGTTTTTTCAAACGAAAGAAAAGAAGATGATGACAATGCATCGGTGCTTTTAGTATAATTGTCTGTATATCAGACGTGTTGTGATCGCGATACCGTATACTTTCAATTAAGTTTTCTTTTCGTACAGAGATATTTTTAATCAAGATTGATTATTAGCAGCAACTTTTAGTACACCATTTTCTTATATCTATTAGGTTCACATTTTACGAATTATACTTTACTAAGCTGGTTCTTTTCGTGTTTCTTTTTGACGCTATCCAGCTATAATGGTTCTAAATAGTACGTTGCCAAAGAACTTTTAAAACGTCTGCTGGATCGTTACAATTTTTTTAATATTACCGAGACCTATCGAAATGTATGATCCCATGCTAAACGAAATTATGAATTCTATTCTGAAAATCATGCTTAACCTATTTTATTTCGCCCATTGAAGTGAATTAATATCCATTTTATTACATTATCTGCATGGAGAGGGGTTACCTAGCTAAATAGGTAAATAAGTCTAATAGGTAAAGATGTATGTATATATAACGCAATGGATGACAGATAATATGTATATAATAGTTGAAACTGACATAAATAGATGACAGACAGTATATGTTTTTGAAGTCATCCTTGTCTCCAGACTTGCCCGTGTTCCTTTGTCTTCCTAACCTCTTCTCCTCTAGTTTTCTAATTCGTACCTCTCTCTCGTTCCAGACTTCTTTTCGCTTTTCTTTCACTCTCTCCTCGTATTCTCACCCTTTATTTTCCCTTCTTCGTGTCACTTTGTATTTCCTCCTCTTTTTCCCTTCGCGCTTCCCTTTTTCTCCAGAGCTCACCGTCCGCGTGTTACCTTCGCCCCGAACCAAACTGAAAAGTCGACAGACAGTATATAAATATGTATAATAGAAAAGAAGCGTAAAATAAGATTGGATATGTGAGTGTACGTATGAATGTGGATAAATGTGAATGCAAGGCAATAGAGGGGGTAACTGTAAACCAATTTTCTTTTATGGCTGATAGATTGAAAGTAAACTAGATTAGCTATAACTATAATACTATATTATCTTCATCAAATTATACTGTAATCTAAAATGTCAACTTTCATTATTTCGTCAGGAATATCCTTATCAATATTATATCAACAAGTTATCGGTTATAGCAGTGCCAATAATACTGTTAAAGTATTATTTTTGATACTCAATAAGTAAACGGTAGCAATCAATTAATTTCTTAATATAATTTCAATTAATCACTCGAAATTGTGATAGTTTACGTTCATCGTTTCATCCTAAAAAGGATGCAGGGTTCACTTTCGTATACAGTCGTTCACATTAATAGGATTTAAGAGTAATACTCTATCAGTAGTATGAAAAAATGCAACAGACCATAAATAAATAAAAGTTTTACCGCTATCTCGGAAAAAATGGCTCGCGATACTTCAACTAGAATATCGTGCACGAATATTTGTGTACGTTATTTGCGTTTTTTTAAATTTCATAACTCAGATGCATATAATCCTGTACAATTGGTATTTGTCTGTTTTACTTCTTACTCCAACGCGTAACACTTGAATCAATATTTTGATAATCCTCGTTCCTAACAAAAGAAGGACAACATGAAACGAAAGAGCATAAATCGGTGTTCAATTTTATACGAAACATATTGCAAGCAGATGATACATTTTTAGACACGATCCAATCAGTAAGTGACAAATCTGAAATGTCTGCAGTTGAAATTTCATATATTATCTGAAAACGCGTATACGAGTATGTATATCGCTACAGATTGATAATATTATTAGAGACGCATAAATTTCACAGCCTACCGTCACTGAAATCGACAAGTTAAGCTATCACGCCTGTAATAAATACATTAACAGTTGCATTTACCTCGAAGGATAACAAACAAACCTCCTATACAATTTTACGATACTACTAGATTAGAGACATCTGACAATAAGCTGACAAGACAGTGTCTACCACATTGCATCTATGTACAATACATTCCAGCAATGACACGGCATTTTCGCGAAACAAACTATCATCCTGGTACGAATTTTATCGCATACCAGAAGAATCAGGGTAGAAGTAATGGCGGTGACGCAACGCGGAGAAAACGGCTTAGTCGCACTATTATTAAGCATTTTGCGTAATCACCCCTAACGTTGTCTCTGGCTGACTACGGAGTTTCCTTTGTCCCTGCCCCTAGGATTCCCATGCGCGTGATCGTGGTCGTGGTCGTGGTCGTGGTCGTGGCCGTGGTCGTCATAAGTGTGGTGGACAGGCACGGTTTGTCAGAACACGTTAAGCCCCGTCCTTCTCATTAATTACGTGCTCCGCTTCCTACCAGAAATAAACGTATTCCTCTTATTAATTCCGGCGTCAGCAATTAATCTTACACGACAATTAAATTGTTTACGGACAGAAAAGATGCACGTTCGTTGTCAAAATCATCGCGCAAATAAATGGAACGCTTCGTTCGGCAAGAGCTCCGGTTTCAACCACACCACCTCTTCATTCTTTCGTTCGTCGAAATTATAGCGGCGAATACTCGATCGTACTGCCTACCTCCGTCGCCCCTAGGTTCTTAATACATCCTTTTTGGGTTTATTTTTCGAGAAGTAGGGCTGTCTCTCGTTCCTCTTCCATCGTGTTTACTTTTGTAAGAACCTACGTATGTATATACATCACGTACGCTCGCTTGCTTTTTAAATATTAAATACGACAGAGGAGAGACGGAGCTTTTGAAATCGAGCGTGGCTTTAGGGATGAATAATTTTCACGTTATCTACTCCCTGTTTATTGGATTTGGAAGTCGAGCGTGAGCGATTTTTGTACCATTCGAAAGAATATAGTTTGGAGTCGACTACGTCTTCGAATCTCACAAATTCGAATTTTCACAAATAACTCGATATATTATACACCTATCATAATCTGATTTGATTCAACCGTCTCAATGCCAACATACGCCCTCACAACTATTAGGTTTATTTTCCTCGAACGTGAAGTAAGGAAACCTCTTGGCAAGCGGCTAGGTAGAATGTAGAATGCTACAATATCGCTATAACTTGGAACCTAACCCAGGCACCGTGCCATGTATATCCTGATTTTCCTTTATTATGCATCTGCTTGGGCGATCCCAAAGAACCCTTCTAAAATCTTTCAGCCCCATAAACCGTAGCAGCAGCAGCAGCAGCAGCAGCAGTAGCGTTACTAGATATCTCTGTCCTGTTTCCCTCAAATTTTCACCTTTGTTCGCCACGAAATATTCCTCCATTCTCTTCGATCCGTGCTTATTCAGTTTCAAAGTCACGAATATTCGCGTCTGAGCGTAATAACCAGTCGTACGTCTTCTGCTGGAAAAATCGTCCAGATAAATAATAAGAATAACGTCTACGAATCCGTTTCGTCCGAAACGAAAGAGAGCGCAACTTCGCAAACTTCTCTCAGGCTGAATTATAGCTCGTATTATGCCTACCCTACGAAATGCTTACAAAGAAATGCAAATGGCAAGAGTTACGAGGGAAAAAGAATAAGCAGCCTCGAAAGCGGGCAGGCTACGAAAAAATATTCGTGGATCGGTTATAGACAAGTTAGAGGAGGGTCTGTCAGTCGCAGCTCTAACTCGTTGGTTGAGTGACTCACCGCGCGTGGAAAAAAGTGAACGTCCTATCGCCCTTTCTTTCCTTTTCCGCCTCTTACCATGGACAAGCGAGCGTAGTGTCGCGAAAAGGCAGAAAAGGCACGGCGCGCCTCGTATTTGTCACTGGGTGCTAAGGGGTTGTCGGCTTGTCGCCACATAACTCTCCGGATACCTTATACCTCACACGGCTGTTGCCTTAACTTCAACCCTCTAACTCTGCCTCGTCTTTTTCCTCGTCTAACTTGCGTCCTCCGCGTTGTCGCAAGTGTTTGTCTTTCTCGAATCTCCTCCCGCTTTTCACCGTTTCTCCTCTCTCTCTCTCTCTCTCTCTTTCTCTTTCTATTCTCTGTATTTCCTCTTTCGCCTAGGATCTCGGTGCGTCTTTTTCTTCCTTGACTCTCGCGACACGCGGTTCCAGAGCACAGCTGAAAATTTACATTCGACCCGGAATATCTCGCTCAGTGCCGGGCGAGCTGCAATTTGTTTCGTTCCGTCCTTCGTATGTACAGCCTGTTTTTAACCTGTTCGTGCTACAACCGATCCACCTTATGGAATATTTATGCGCCAGTTAGGCCCTTGCAGCGGAGGCAACAAATTGGCAGCCAGTCGTGTTCGAAGACGAACGAGATATTATGGTCAGTGATATTCTAAACTCCATGTGATTTGTTCATATCTAACGCGAATTTCCACTTTCAAACGTGTTATTCCGATTTATGGTTTCTTCGGGACACTTTTCCAATCAACAAACAAATTTTTAACGTTTTGTTTTAAAAAGCGAACATATCATATTTTCAATTCAAAAACTCTCTATATTCACTAAGCGGATCACGAATCGATACGTTTTATGCTCGATTCGCGCAAATCGGCGCAGACTTCGTAAGAATTTTCGCGGATTATTCAAAGCGATTAAAAAACTTGGTGATGTCAGTCAGATAGATTAAGATTGACTTGCAAAATTACAATCTAATTTCAGCGTATTCCAATAAATTGGATCTGGACATTTTCACCGAGCTGAATATCTTTGCCAGTTGAAATCCTTGACGTTTTGCGATCAATCTTCGCGCCAATCGAAATCCACCGAAAATCGTGCACCAACCAGCAGCCTGAGGGATGTACACGATATCTATATACATCATAAAGATTTCAGGAAATCGAAAATGACAAATTCGATGTACGTGGCTATTTCGTATTCGCACGTTTCGGGAAAGCGGTTGAATTTGCGCTCGGAATTGCGATTCGAGCCACTCTCGTTTCACGGACCACGAATATTCTGTTTGAATCGGATTCGACTTCGAGTAAACGCGTGTCGACTTTCCTTAATCCGGCTTGGGAAATTGTACGGCACTTTCACCAAGTGAAAAATATTTTTCGAGTTATTCATGCCGTAAAAGAGTGTAAGTTTTCTCTTCTTTGATCTTCTCGTCCTTTCGATTCCATGTTTCTGCGGTTCTTGCGATATTCTGCTGCAATCAACATCGAACAGGGAATAAAAGGAACAGGGGTACGAGACTTCGGCAACTATATTCCCTCGACATTTATTTCGATCTTCGGCAAACTTTCTTTACAATAAAAATTTCATTCGTTTTAAGTTGATCAAACAGCCCTTGCGTGGATCCTTTTTATCGGGAAACTTTTATGCCGGTAATATTTTTGAAATGAAACAGAGAAGCGGTCAAGAGAGGTTTCCAGAACTTTGTTTGAACAAAGAATCTTTCTCTTTATCTTTTTAATATTTTCTCGTACTTGGATCGTAGAAAGTCAGGAATACAGCGATGTAACGGGAATGTACTTATAGTGTCTGTTTCTGTCATGAAATGTTATTTCATATATAATATACAAATCATTTCTGTGTAATGCCTTTTTATAGTAAGATACGCAAATACCTGAAAGCTTGTAACAACTGTTATCGCAAATTGTATCTCATTTACTTCATTTGGCACTACACAAACCTATATATTGTACGTACTACGTTTTTCCTATTATAAGAAGAATTTTTAAAAACGCTTTTATTTTTATAGTCTTCAAATTGTTTAATGATTTCTCGTGAAAAGAATGTTTCAAACTTTGCGCTCTCTATGGACACAATCTTCTTTCTTTGTGGTCTTTGAAACTTGTGGAACAGTCTAATTTGAAAATCGCTTTTTCCTAAAATATACCAAGTGTGTTTTAAATCCTTCATCGAGGTTTCCGTTTAATTCGACTCAACAGTTTGAATAAACTCAACGATTAAAGTGTGCAAATCCTAGGTGTCAAGAACGATCCGGTCTTTATCCAGCAAGCGTCGAATCGCCGCCGATTATTGGTGAAACGTAAGGAAGAGGGTTCCTATAGTGAAAGGAAGTAGCTCAAACGAAGGAATATTTTACGAAGGAAAAATCGCGAAGTTGACAAGTGTTGGACATCGGGCGTGAAAAAGGGAGGTGGGAAGGTAGCTCGAGATTATGAGAGGAAAAACTTTCATAAAACATCCTTCGCACGACTAGTTTTCGTCGACTTGCGACCATTTTGAGCGTCTGCTAGGGAAGAATTTGAAAGCGTAGGACACAAGGATAGGTGGGTCGATAAGTACGTGGATATTACACGAGTTTGGGGACAGCCATCCCCTGCGAATTACGCTCCTCACTATTCAACTTTTAACTGCCTGCAGAAGAAAAAAGTCGCTCATCGGATCACGAGATTGGGGGATTGCTGCCAAGTGTGGTAAGTTGATTTTCAACTATCACGTACCGTTGATGCTTTTGTTCTTAAACAATGCAAATTTTCATAGTAGATATGTTTAGGTTGCATTGAAATATTTTTACGAAATGGGATAATTTTCCCAGGCAGCTTTGATTTACGATTTAACATTATCCATTGATATTAACATAAGTATCGAGAAAAATATCGACGTCTGTAGTTACAAGTTAAGAAAGTCTCGATATATTTGCGTGCACAAAAGAAACAAAATGTTATAACAGGAATACAAATATTCTTTTATAGCGTACATATTCGTACGTATAGTTCTCAGATTTGAAGAAAAGTATGGCGAGCAACGGTTTGATTCTAAAAAGAGACAGCTATATGCAGCCCTTTTGAGAGAAAAGAAAATACGGGCCACTTGTGCAGCTTGGCCTAGCTTTCTTTCGGGATCGCTAAAATATTGACCGTCTTTTCCTATACGAGTTCTTACACACATTCGTATTTTCGACCAGAAAGGAAATTTCAAATTATGTTTGAAGTTAAACATTTCACGGACGTAGTTCGTATGACGTAAGCTCGTATTATTTCCAGAACATTGAAAGAAACAGGACATGTTTCTGCAAGCTCGATGCTTCTCCCTGAAACGACGAATGCCTGTGTACTGTACATACTTCTGCCTGAAGGTATCTTTTCTTATTCACCTGTGATCCCGAAATATATTTTTTATTTTTGGAATGATAATTGAACTGTAACTCGGATACACGAGATTTTTATTCGTAAGAACGATGGTTCGATGAACTTTTTATTATTCCATTTACGTGTTTATTTCGCGTTTGGCGGTAAATTAAACCTGTAAAACTATAGAGTTTAGAAATACTGTATCGATATACGATGTAATACGATAGCTAAGATCTAGAAATATTAAAAATGCTATATACATGCTGTATATTCTACATATTCTATATTATAATGTATATCTACTCTGGAAAATGGTTCGCAAGTAGCATAATGTACTCATCGTGGATAAAAATAGCTAACGGGAGGATTATTTATCGTCAGAAGTATTTTTCTCGAATGATCGATGCCGGTTTTAATTTAAGGGCACGATCGATTGTTGTTTTTACGATGGGTATGTAAAGAAGAGTTGTAGCCTGTAATTTCATTAAATTCTTTGTTGCCTCTCCAAGACTCGCTTGCGCAACGAACGATTGATAAAGGCGTGGCCCTCGTATTAATTTTAATTAAGGGAAGCCTTCTTCGCTACCATCGACTGTAACTTATCGTACTTCTTTTCTGCAGCGAGTGTTTCTTTCGAACTCGCGAGAAATTGCCCCGGAGATTCATTTGGAGATTGTAAAGAAAATTTATCAAGTCCTTTATCTAATCAAAAAGTCTTGCCAGACATCTTATTCATTTTAGATATATATATAGATATGAAACATTGTAACATCGCTACACGCATGCACTCAAGTTTTGATCAACGTGTGGCAATTAACTTTTGTTTTAACATGTTTTAATAACATGTTATAACAAGGGTAGAATATGCAAAACAAATTCGAAAAAATTCAATTCGAAACTCGCTTTTCTACGTTTGTGTGAAATATATTATTCTATGTAAAATTGTATGCTTGCATTTTTTACAAATAAAGGAGTTACGTTAAATAATAATCTATTATTTACATCGACGATCTCAGATATTATAGAACGATAGTGCAAACTGCGCAATTACGATAAATAATAAAAATGCAACTACGGCGCATGATCTGTATGCGTGCATTAATGTTCCGATTTGATAAATATGCAAAAACGAATTGTGTTTCCGCAGCCGTATTATGAAAAGCAGATACAATTTCGAAGTGCTATTTCAAACAGATGAAAAATATTTTCGAAGATTTATTTCATTCGACCGTGGACCTTGTTTAATAACAAAAAAAAAAAAAAAAGAAACGTAGTTTATTGGTGGTACTGCAAACAACATACACCTAACCAATTGACACTGTCGTACTGGGGATTTTGGAGAATAATATGCATTTACTCGGTTTGTACAATCAACGGAGAATAAATTTTATACATGTTTTCCATTCAATATTTTTCGAATCATTCCGTCCAAATCCCTTTCACGTTTCTGTTTTATTCGCAATTTTATATTTACGTCATATCAAGGTATTTATTGGAAATCGCTTAAATTACAGAAAGGATTGTATCATTTAAATTTGATTCAGAAAAATTTTTCATATTACAGCTAAGGTTGAAATATTTTCGAAATAAATTTTTCGTAGGAATGTTGCATTGCAGACAGGCTTTTACTCAATAATGTCGTATAAAATAATGAAACGTATATATAGTAATAAAAAAAAAAAAACGGCGCTGCGTCTCAGAATAGTAGTCTCAATTCACTCAAAATTTTCTTAACTTCTCCTTCGACTCTCAAATGACTCAACCTTTCTTCAGCTATTTACACAAAATTCTCTCGCTTCTTTTTATAAATCTCACGTATACAACATGCATTCTTGCCACATGCAACAAAATTTTCACATAGTATCATGCATTCTACTGGTCTACTTGTACATTCTTCGAATCGCTTCTCACCTGCTACCGATACTCCAATATAAACACTCGCCATGGTCTCATTGTCATAGTATCGTAAATTATTGCGGCTAAATATACGCTAAACTCTACATGTACTTATAAATTATATCCGCAAATTATTACATACAGTTGAAATGTTATAGATTCAAACAAATACGAGGGATAATCGTATACTCTGATCTTTCTATGCTCTGATGATTCTATGCATCTAATTATTTACAAAAATACCTCAATTTCATAAGAATCGTATTCAAAGTAAAAATCTTAAGAACGTGAAACACAGAAGAAATAAGTCAAAATAAAAGATTACAATCGACTTTCTATGTAATATGTATATATTGACTTGCTCATATACCCACTTGCGATTTTAAAAAAGAACTGCAGCTTAAAAATTTAATTTTCCGTTATTTAATTATCATTTCACGATATCTCTGTTACAGCATTGAAAACATCCGTAGTATTTAAACGTTTCGAGTACGATATTGAACAGAAACTGAAATTACAAACAACACGAAATGGTTTTTTGAAAATCACCTACCACTGCGCCAGTAATACAATACTTTATCAAATATCAAACACGCTTTAAAACCTAATACCTCTCTATCCTACGTCTTTTTCTTTTTTGTTTTATCATGTCATCCTAGTGAATTAAAAAACACGACAGGTGGTAACGCAACGCAAGAACGTTGCAGAAGCTAAAGCCTTTCAGCAAGGGGTGCTTAGGCAATAGCTTATTTGATGTTTTAATAACATTTCTAAGATGCGGCTTTACGAAGATAAGTTCGCGTAATTGTTTCCCTTTAACTGAGCAACTTCAAATTACTCGTTCACCGTGCGTGTATCATCCGCCTTTGTCTCGGCATATTATAGTAGCGAGGATATTTTATTAGGAATATGAGCACAGGCTTTTATTGCGATATACATTGAATTATGACTGGAATTTGTGAGATTCCGCGAATTTTGCTTTTCGTAATTATTAGTATACGGGTTCACGGAAGTGTTCCAACGCTTGTAAATATTTTTTTATGAATATATTACATCTATACAATTTCATGTCCAGTATTGCGATTACCACTATGGGACTAAAATAAAAAATTTAATTAAACCAACTGAAATGAAAATGAACGAAGCTTCAGATTAATTAACACGTAATTTATTATTTCAAGATGTTACTGTTTATTTTTATTTCGAATAAAATTTTTCCAAGTTTGATTAGCAAATAAGATAGATATCACAAACACAGATGGATCATATTAGAACTAAGTTAGAAAAATATCATCGATACAGTTGCTGATCATTTTCACGATAAAGAATCGACCAATGTTCGCGACTACAGATAATATTTTAATGCAACAAAAGTCTCTCATTTGCTACTGGTATTTTCACAGTCTATTATCCTAGGCAGCTGTTCGTTTAACGATCTTCGAGAGACCATACTTCTAGGTCGTCAGCTTTACTGAATTCTCCTCTGCTCGTTTAGCAATGCAGAACGCTGGAAACTTTCCGAGCGATTTCTTTCGCGAACCGGAGTTTCGTTCGCGATCCCGCCGTGATTAAACAGAATCTCAAAGTTCGATGCGATGCTTGCTACCGTTGTTTCAGTTCAACAATACTTCTACGATGCTCGGTAATTAACACTACTTATTTCGTCTGTGTGAAACTATCGACGAGAGGCTTAAACAAGTTTTATGAACATCGATTCTGTCTTCAAAATTAGCGCGAATAATTGTAATCAACAATAATCTGCAAACATTTTTTGTTTCTCGAGTATTTTTTTATTCTTTTTAATATTGGATCAGATACGTGTAAATAGGGTAGATTTTAACGATATACAACTGAAATCTATCTCAGATATTTGTAAGACTAGAAAATAATTTGCAATATTTAAAATAATGAAAATAATTGCTTGAGTAACAAAATACCAACGGGATGCACAAAAATTTCGCAATATGTGTCGTTTTCCTAGCAGATTTGTATACAATATTCCAAGTGCGTTAACCATTTCGAGACAACGTTAAGTGACTCTGCCTAGTTGCGAGTGTTCTCCGAGAACTTTGGAATATTTCCTTCATAATTCTTCTACAACTATTATCTCTTCACGTTTGTTCTTTTTATGTAGTTTAACTTGGGGTTAGAATCGAGTTCGGATACACGTTGCAGTGGCTTAAGTAAATTACACATGCATCGACAGACGCGCCGAAGGGGATTATGCGATAGAAATTTTTCTCGGTGACACACGCAATTTTATTTTGGAGTAAAATGTTATTAGTGGACGCCGAGAATTACGCGGTTCATTCCGGTTTTGCGTTTTACGATTCCAGAATGATATAATTTTGGAAATTTTAGTATTATAAGTCTTCACGAAAATGCTAGCAATGGGTGTTATTCTTCTAATAGTTAATCATCTTCTTTTCGCTTATAAATCTCTCTTTTTCAGTTTTCATTAACATTAAAACAATCCTACATAATAAATAGTTTTTTTTTATTTTTGGTACTTATACTTTGCTTACTATAACACGATATAACATGTTAATTTATTAATTTCTACTAGCTTCTACCTTACATTTATTCAAAATAGAAAGCTACAAGATCAAAATTACTTTGATGTTCGAATATTTCCACGATCGACTATAATTATCGACTATAATCTCTGCTTTTTGATGATATACCGATTCAAACGTTTATTCTCTCGTATTTCGAAAAAGAATTATACCGACGTCGAATGAACGTATCCAGCTGGAAATCCTTTCAGCAGCCAGACGTCGTCAGAGTCTGACTTTATCGTTTTTGCAGCATCACCGACTTTTCGTTTAAGAAAAACGAGATAACGATGCGGTATATAGTATCGCAGCGATGTTTAATACTGCTCGTGGAATTTCGCTTTTTAAATGGTTTCTTCTCTTTCTCTTCTGCTCAAACTTTTTACGTGCCCGTCCGTGCATCATTTCGGTGGCCCCCGAATCATAAATTACGCCTTCTTTAAAAATTGAGACCAGACATCGTGGTAAAAAGTAAAAGTTTCGAGTACTACGGCTTTTCTTCGAGTCACGCTTTACGCTTCGAAGTAGTACACGAAGGAAAGAAAATCTAATGCGCATCGTTCTTAAAGTAGCCGACGAAAATGTTTGAACGCTTACCATAGAAAATTTTTACGCATGTGTACATATATCGCGTGTAATATATTGTTTCTTTGATGACAATTAATCGATAATATTCTGAATTTGGTAAAAAAGATGGAACACGTGACTTATCACCTTTTTTCTCTCTAGTTTTCATATGCATATGCACGTGGCTGTCTTTGATGAAAACATTATTAATTCAAAAAAATTAAATATATCCATATTCATACAGCATAGTCAAATGATATAAGGGACTTTAAAAATATTTTCTGAAAGCGCCGACTTGTATAATCAACTAAATCAAAGGGATTTTTTTAATTTGAATAACATCACACTCGGATTCTACCAGCATCATTTTTAAATTGATGTTTGATGCAAAACAGTATCTACCATCTCAAGTTTATATTTTAAGTCTCACTTTTATGAAACACACAAAATAAAGCATTGTTATTGTTGAAATTATAAAATGATTATGTAAATTGCTTTTTCTGTACCTACATGAAAGTTACATGAAAGTAAAAGATAATAAGATCAGTGTCCTGAATAGTTTTACTTTAAACATTTATTTTAATTATTAATACGAGTGGCCGTAAAACCTTCCATTGCGTTATTTAAGTGAAACTGAAAAATTATAACATTTAAAGTTAAACGCACGGAGAGGTCGACTCAACAAGGTACATACTTTTATCGTGAATTATCCAAGAACATTAACTTTTAACGACAGCTTTCGTCTTAGACCTAGATAGTGAAACATAGATACGTATTAAGTTCAGCTAATAATTGTTAAAGTTTCAGAGTCGTTCCATTATTGTATCTACAGTTTCTATTATCTTATCAGTACAAGATTATGCAAAACACTTTACCTCTACAATTATACGAAGTAAAACTATTAAAGCATTTTCTTCGTATCGGAATACTGATTACGGTAGAAGATTCTCTTTGCAAAAGGAACTACTATAGAATTAAGTAAACCAACTGAAACTATCGTAGATAATCAACGACGAACAATATCAACGTCAATAATTTCGCAACGCTCTTTCAACATTTTCCCATAAGCTTGCTAACACTTATGAACAAGTGTGCACATCGTTACGTACACGCTGTATGAAATCATTACCTCTGAGGCATTACTTACATGTGTAATACTTACACTAATAACCGACAAATCCAATTATTCAACAACGTCTGTGTCATAAACGCGAAGAGGGCTGCTCGACACGGAGGCATCTTTCACGCATCTGGAGGTCTCGTAAATCCGCTAACATACGGAGCTTACTGTGAGAAAATCGTCGTAGCGTTTGGCCGTCGCGTCTTGTGTCGCGGACGTTTATGACTTTCAGACTACTTTCACTGTGACATACCACGTTGTTCTCCCCAATGTGTACAAATAAACCGTATATATACATATAGAACCATACGTTCTACGTACAACCAATGTCGTACGTACAACCAATGTCGTACGTACAACCAATGTCGTACGTACAACCGATGTTGTACGTACCTACACGGATATACATATACATTCCCCTAGTACTTATGAACGGGAATGTATATGTATATCCGTGTAAGTACGTACAACCAATGTCGTACGTACAACCAATGTCGTGCGTACAACCAATGTCGTGCGTACAACCAATGTCGTACGTACAACCAATGTTGTACGTACTTACACGGATATACATATACACTCCCGTTCATAAGTACTAGAACACTTACGCGAGCTCCATTAAATCTGAAAAATGATTAAGAAATCATTCGAATTCTTAAAAATTATTACTTAAAATAATTTACTGAAAATGACAATATAATAGATAATTTTATAAATTTTTAATATAGTAAAATTAATTTTTATAGTCGTACAGTGTTAATAAAATTTCAAGATTTTTTGCATAACACACATAATGTATTCATAAAAATATTATACAAGTGTTCGAATATTTTCGTGAGTTACTGTATATAAAATCATAATTTTACATCGATATAAAATTTTGATCGATTAATTGTTTCCTTGATAACTCGGATTAATGCTCGCTGTTCGACCAGCGTTTTGCGTTTCATCGTGAAATCAGCAAGTGTTCCAATGTTCGGTATTTATAAACAGTACGTAGGCGAAAGGCGCGAGGTTAATCGCATGTCTGAAAACCTCGTAACCCCTTACCTCGACTGCGACATTTCTACGACAGAAATAAGTTCGAGTTTAAAGAACATAACCAGAAAATTTTCCAGAGGCTTCTCTCTAATAAAACGAATTAAAGAAAAAGTCTGTTTATTGGATAATATTACGTTTTATGACAAATATTTTCAACAACACAAGGAAAAGACGTGCGGAAGAAACACAAACACACGTGTGTTCACGTTAAAAACACAACGTGTAACCTGTTAGCTTGACAAGCTAGTAAATCATTCACAAGCATTGGTTTTTGACGATCCGTGAAAAGCTGAGAGTGTAAAGGGTGCAGAAGGCTGACCTATAAATTGTGAGACGGACTATACCATTACGTTGCACTCTAAATCCATAATTCAAGGGGCTCTTTGCTTAGTAATTGTCAACGATACATACAGTCCCGACTGTAGGTAGGAAATTTCAACAGACAATTGTAGTTTTCGTATAACGCGTTTAAATCGACTGCGAGCTCTATTGTTCTAAATTCCGCGTACAATCTTGTTTACATTGACAAAATTCGCGGAATTAACGCTGCCCTAAAAAAGACACGATATACAGCATTCGAATATGAATTTCACGGTCCAAGCAACTATTTAGTGAGGCGAACAAATTAATCGTGACTTTGTTTAAAGCAAAATCATTAAATATGCTGCAGAGAGTTTATTTATCTACAATTAGCATTAAAAGTATCTTTACGTAATGGTTGATCAATTTTTTAATAGGAACAAAATGAAAATAATCGAAAATTAATATTTTGTCTTGGAATTGTATAATTCTATTCTGGCCTTATTCGCTTTTGGTGTTCATATTCTTGTTAATATAATTCTATACAAATATGTACATTATCGCTTGTAACGGTAAATGAATTTCAACACTACGACATTAAAAAGATCAAAGTTACATTAACGCAACGTTTCATTTGTAATTTTGTTCTGTTTTCTTTTCAATGTACACTGTAGCGACTCCATTCGATCGCGATTATGAGAATAAATTTCAAGAATTTGCTAGATATATTATATTAACCTAATACATTCACTGTCACTAAAATATAGTTGTTTCATAACTTGCATGCATCGATAGCAGCGAATATCTTACGTAAACATCTTTCCTAACTCCTTTCAATTTTCCGAACAACATTCACATTACTCTCTTAACCCCTTGTGTCATTTATACCGCAACAAGAGACGAAGCAAAGGAAACGTAAGGGAAATAGAGACGAAGTTTTCCACTCGATTTTCAGAGCCGCTCCATTCATCCTCGAAGTAATCACACGAATCTCGTACACGTAATGATTGTGCAACGAACAATATCAATTCAGTCTCGGCAGACAGGAAAATCGGCGAAAGTCGAGAGACACAGCTCCGAAAGGGGTAGAAGAGACGAGCTGCGAACAGGAGGCTAATTTTCCCCGGAGAGGGATTAACCCCTCACGGACAATGTATAGTCCATGGAGAAGCGTCAGCGTGGTAGAGAACCACGAGGGACGGAAGAAAGACGAAGAGAGGATCTTAAGGAAGAGACTCTTACCAGTGGTAGATACACGTAAGAAGAACTTGCGGTCTTGAGAGGCTAAAGATGGTGGCGGTGTGGTAGAGAAGAGCACTGTGGTTGAGGAATAGCCGGTGTACAACTCGCTCTTACCAGATTTCCTACCGCTATCAACTATTTTGCATTTCGTTGTTATTCAGAAACAGTCGCAAACCGCGCCGTCTAGCGAACCTGTTGTCTTTCTACTATCTTTTCTCGTTTCTCGCCTCTTCTCTATCCCTGCCATCCCTTTTTCCATGGAACTTCTTACCCAACGAGATGTTTTATTAATGAAAATGAAGAAGCACCCTATATTTTCCTTGATCCTCTCATTCCTGCCCTTTTTGTCGCTCTTGCCTTTGCTCTTTGCGATTCCTCTTCATCTTCGTTCTTCTATCGTCCCGTGTTGTCTTCCAATCCGTATCTGGCGCCAGCTTTGTGTCGATTGTCTTTCGTTCCTGCAGCGTCCGTTTTCCCATTTTCCAGGATATTCTCAGCGACCAAGTATCTCGTTCGAAACGATTTCGACACTCGTTGCCTCTTCGTCCTTCGGCTGACGACTCGCTTTGTCCATTTTTCCTTTTTGCTTCTCCTCTGTCGCCATCTTGCCGTCACCCTTCGTACCGTCACTTCCGCCGGTGCTTCAAGTAACGATATTACTTTCCGTACAGCGCGCCACGGCGGTCCGGTCTCCGGGGAATGCGACAACAAGCTATGCGCGAAATTAATTCAGACTGGCAACAAGCACGCCTCGGTAAGCCGACGCGAAGCTCGCGAAAAAGGTACACGGCCGTTCTAATACCTACTAAGCAGATGTAATAAACACACGGACATGTTCTCCCAT
This sequence comes from Bombus bifarius, assembly GCF_011952205.1. Classification (NCBI taxonomy): domain Eukaryota; kingdom Metazoa; phylum Arthropoda; class Insecta; order Hymenoptera; family Apidae; genus Bombus; species Bombus bifarius. Next base: position 7,091,398 of record NW_022884356.1, read on the forward strand.
CTTCAATTTTATTACTTGCGAAGCGCGTGTTTCGACCAACTAACTGCTTAAAGAATCGTATTTTGAATGGGTAGACACTGAGCCGGCCTACACCTTGAAATCAACATTAGGATAGAGAACAAGTTATTTCGAAATATAGCTTCTTGTCGCAACTGTAAAGAGGACCTGATGTAGATTCGGATGAAACAGAATTTTTAATTTATAGCGCATATCGAGTGTCATTCTCTCTAATAGAATTTGATGCGCCAATAGGAATCATTAATTTTGTTTCGTAATCTGTTGCTATCAAAAATTACTCCAACAGTAGACGCATTAATTCCTGTTAGAGGAAGAAGAGATTTCCTTGTATGTCACACGTATCTCAACATTTCGAACAAATATCGTAAGCACAGGAACGTGCTTTAGAGTAGCTATGCAGCAGTAAGATATGCTTACATGTATTGTCAATCCGAGTGTATTTCCTAATAAATACATCCTAATAAATATCAAGAAGCTGTACAAAATCAACGCGCGTATCGTTTGATTATAAATTACTGCAAAAATGTTTAACAAATTTAAAGAATTTTTAGATCATAATCATTGCCAATCCTAACAAATCAACTATACACAATCTGCACCAAGAAACAATTTTATTTCACCCTAACATTGCCAAATCGTAACTCTCAAAACTTTCCTAACAATCCCAACTGGTCGCGTTCTAAAAGGACGTTTATCACTGGGAAACACGAGATCACACGTAAATCAGACGCGCTACACGGAACCCCAGGCGAAACACTTTTCCCAATAGCAGTCTCCTTGCGTTGTGGTTGTAACGGTGTGCATTTATGGCGTGGAAGAGGAGTTCGAAGCGGATGACCGATGAAACTGATGACGGGCGGAAGGTAGCGCAGAACCGGCTGCTGGTTTGGCTAAGCCGTAGATGCATAAATGCACAGTCGAGCGAACAGAACGTTGGTTCGGCTTGGTGGCGTAGTTTGTCGGGATGTCGTGCAGAAGCAGGGTCCAGTTGCACGCGGAAATGTAGGGTCGTCCTGTTTCAGCCTTCAGGCTACTACCTATATCCCTCCTTTACCCTCCCTCTACGCGTCCCTCCCTCTTCTCTGTCCCTTTTCCATGGAGGAATTCCTCTGTTCTGACCATCCCATTCGCGAATCGTGGTTTCATACGCTAATGTGCCGGAACCCGTTGCTTTATCAGATTATGACAGATTGAATGACTCTAACGAATCATTCAAGTTCGTTATTGGTTTTCATTCCCTCGTGTCAGAGGAATGTGATTGATTAACCATTTCGCTACTACGGGCGACTACAATCGCTCTCTGTAAAATGCCACTGACGTATTACTACAGGCGGCTATAGGCGCTCTACGTAAGATGACGCGTTTTGTACATTTGTACGACGAGTATTGTACATTCTTAAGCCTTTTATTAAAAGTAAAATGGTGTGACGAGAGGGCGTATGTCGTCCTCTTTCCACAATGAAGAATTTGTTGAATAATGATGAAAATGATGAAAAAACCGAAGTGTGTTGTCGATTATAATCGATTGATGGGAACTGTGGAGCGAATCGCGATACCAGTGTCAGATTTGATATTAGCCTATGTGTAACACCATGTTTCGAAAAATACCACACGCAATACCATTATTAAAAGCTATTAGTATCGTACAATTATATTCTATTATATCATATTATTATGTTCTGTAATCTGTTTGTTTCCAAATTGTAATTAAAAGTGACTGTGTTAAGAAGTTATAAACACTCTATTTTGAGGAAAGTATTTTTCTTCGAAAAACACCGTCAGAGCAGCTCGGTTTGCAGTGAGACATAAACGCGGTCGCTGACGATCTTCTTCGCGCACCGTGCACTGTTTTGGCGCGGCGGAGAAGCCGCCCGTAGCCAAAGGGTTAAGGGCTAAATATCTGTGAATTTTAGATGCTTAAATCTATGTTTGCTGGAATGTAATTAAATCTTGGGTAGCTGTGCTATTACAAGCGTGGAAGTATTCAATTGTCTATGGTGAAAGTCTATATAGGGTGTCTGATTTGAACTGAACGACTAAATTGTCTTTGTGGATCACTGATCGTGTAGATCATTTTGCCTTGATATCGACTGTAAGTTTAATTACTGTGAAATCAATTGAACTTTTTTCAAGGCTTGTTCGATGTTTCTTTTTTCGTTCTTTTTCTTCTTTTTTCTTATAGTAGTTTTTTCGAATTCTTCTATCTTGCATTAATATTCAACGTTGTCGAGCGTTGATCCGTATAAGAAACGTGTATTATGTTATACATATTATGTATAACGTTGAAGTTCCTCAAGACACGTATTCTACACCACATATTTAGAGAAAAGAAAGTTTCGCGTTATGTTTTATTCAGCCAAGAATGTCTTTAGCGTTTTGTTGGATGCTAAAATATACAGTATTATGCATACCTGTATAAAACTATGGAACATTTCTTTTGAAAGATTTCAGTGCATAAAGCATTTTAAGAGATATTCTCTTCCTGTATTTTTTCAACTACATACTTTACATTGATAAGTATAATTTCGTTAGAACTTTAACCTACACAAAACTTCAAAGTATCGAATATTTATGTAGGCTTAAAGAATATAATCACATTTCATAGTTGAAAATCAACAAACAGTTAATTGTATATCTTGCTAATCGTAAAATTTGTGTAGTTCTTTACCTCTGCCATGCAAATGCGGTTTGCAAAGGATTTCAGCCGTAATATAGTTGTTACACGACATTTACCATCAATGTAAATGACACGTGCTCGTGTTTCCGAATAAAACTCACTGCCCTTTATTACAAATCGGTCAATTACTTTCAGCGTTGAGCGAAGGCAATTTTGATCACGCAATTTGACACACATATACGTACACACAAGTAATTAAATCGTCTGCGCGGATCATCGTTGATGAGAAGATCAGTCGAGATGCGATCGTAATTTTCTATGCAATAAATGCCTGTTTATTGGAGAATATTTTTTAGCAAAGTAAACAGATGATCTTGTCAACTAGTCCAATGAATGGCAATCGTTGTAGTAATCGTTGCGATCAAACAGCATAGCCACAAATAGCGTTTGTCCCTCCTATTTTGTGGCAAGTTAATTACGAGAGCAGAGTCTATTATTCCGGCGCAATGTCAACTCATAGCTGTGTTATTGGACGTACATTTAATACCTAAATTCTTCTGTGACCACGTCGCTGTTAGCTCTTGTCCTTTGTTGGAACTGCAATTTCATTGAGCACAATTGTTGATGTAAACGGTGGCCACAGCTATTCGAAAACGCGTCTTTTCCAAGATTAAATTATTCGCTGTGTTGAAGATCCATTGCATAAAAGGACGGCGTTTGTATCGGTTGTAATTTTAAATTTGGGGGTTGGATTCTATACTGAATAATTATAGCGTATTATAATAGCATTACGCGACTTCATTGTCAAATTGACGACGAGGAAAGAATTATTGGAATTTACTACAAAATTTTTATTTAATGGCGTTTAAAGATTTAAGATTCACGAACTCTTTTATTGAGATTTTCAATACTTTTATAAATACGATTATATTTGTCCGATTATACCACCAATTGCGTTTGTATTTTCAACTATACTTTACGTTCAACTTTACTTCTATAAAGTTTAGTATCTCGCGACAAAATATATAGCGACACGATTTCATTTAAAAACGTGTTAAATGATGGAAGAAGAATCGTATAATGTAACATAGGCAATAATGTTGCCTTCCACGTAAACGGTGAGTACAGTTAACAACAAAACTTCGCCTCTTTACTACGTGCTTATCGTAATATATATATCGATTACGGCAAGAACGTAGCACAAAAAGAGCGGCCAGTTGCTAAACCGCGTATTCAGCAGAAAACAAAAGAGCACGATTGGCGAAGGAACGCGGAGCAACTCAAACGGTCACGATTGTTGCAAGTAGTAACAGACGCCGCGAGTCAGCCAAACATTTTAACGATCCCTATAACCCGCTGACTTTACAACTCGCCTCGGCGGCGATCCACTCGGCTGGTTGACTGAGACTTATACAGCGGAGCATCCACATGCTTCTCCGTTGCTTTAAAGCATGAAAGTATAACAACACAATAAACCTGTCCCGTTCTCCGCCCACACTGTTCCTGACTCGTTACCTACTTTCGCTCGTCTTCTCCGCGTAATAAGCCTTCAACATTGCACGTTTTCTACCAACTACGCTTCGCCCTCAGCCAACCTCTTCTGCGCTGCTCACCCCGTACATGCGCCACGAAGCCAGAGCTTCTGCCTTGATCGGTGCATAAATAGGTTTGCCAAAAGTTTATCATGGATTAGTCTCCGGCATTGTACTCCGTTTCGGTGGTAAGGAACAAGCCATGGAGAAGACGAGGATAAGCATCGCCGGTAGGCGAGTACACAGGTGGAAGCAGCAGCGGAGGAAGGTGACTCGAGTACACCGAGGGTGTCTACCTACTCGGCTACACACTCATCCTCTCTTCTCCACAGCCGAGCTAGTGCACGTTCGAGCGAGTTCAACGAGGCAACTGCTTATGGCATCATAACCAAGCTTACGAAATGCTCGTCGTTGTCGTCGTCGTCGTCGTCGTCGACGTCGCAATGGCGACGTCGCACCCATTTCACGTCGAGCCAGAGTCTGGGGCCAACGCTGGAGCTTGCCTCGAGGTCGGTTAGACCCGGTTGAAGCCGCTTGATTCCACTCTAGAGTGGAGCGCGCTTCCGCGGGTCATCCGACCGTACACCGCGAGCGGAATGAAGACGTTTACGTGGGTAAACCTCGACGCCTTCAACGAATTTTCCGCGAGGATACAAGCACGCCGTTAGTTGAACACACGACGGCACTACCGCGGTATCTTCGTGTGCTCCATCGCGTCGCGAACTGTCTGCTGCAGCAACCGAGGACTCCCGCGATTTTAAAGCTTGGTAATGTGAAAACCGGTCGTAGTAGAGGGGTGGCGAGTGAAACTGTTTGCCGAGTGGGGTGTAACGTGCCGGAAGTCGTTTACGGGAGAAACGATACCTGCTGGCAGCAGTTCTGCCAACTTTGTTTAACGCGATACCAGTCGGCACGTATTTTTCTTGAATTTTATGATATGCGTGGTATGTCTTATACGAAAAATTGAAAATCATCAGATTTTAAAAAGCAGAGCTCAGTTCGTGTAAAGTACACGTATACGAGAACACGTTCCTCGAAGGAAATTGAATCGAATAAATCGCTGGATCTAAAAATGTCAATTAAAGGTAAATAACTAAAGAGTTTCATATGCAAGAGATGTAATTTCGTAGGAGATTAATTTTTTCAACGTAGCCAACCCTTTCGTTAATCGATAAACAACTGTATATACTAAATAATAAATTTTACATAATGTACAAATACTCCAGGCGAATGACATTTTACGAAGTTTTAAATAGAAACCATTTGAATAAGACGTATATTCCTTCTTTTCGTTAAATAAGCGCAGCACAACTTACAACGAAGGAAATGAAATGTCATTTTTCTTCGCAATTCTTAAAGAATGTTTTTAAAGAATTTTTCCAAAGAAATGAGCGAGAACAAAGAAAAAATAGTTCCTCATATTTTCAAGATAGATTCCGAGTTTAATTTCGATCAACATTACTGCTAGAAAAATAATTGTTTTACGAAGAAGTATTCGTGGTCCTTTTTCCAAGTCCCGGATTCTCGAGACAACGTAACCAACGAAAACCGCTAGAGGATTTGCCAACTCCGGTGTGTACTGCCCCGTGAAAGTTTTCTCATGTTGAATTCAGAAAGCTATTCTTTCGGAAAACGAATACCAGTTAGATACTCCCTTCCAGATTTAATTCAACAACTTCGTCCCTCTGACTCTCTGAAAATGTAATGTCGGCGTTTAATAAAATACGAGTAAAATGCAATTACTGTGAGATATGGCGACACGAACGCAAGTTCGCAACGCAAGAATATCTTTTATACCTTTGGTTACTTAATAATGAAATTTCGAATTTCAGCAATTCGTTTGATCTATGCTGGACGACATACTAATTCTATGAAACCAAACCTTTTATTACACGCATGCATACAGTATGATTCTAGTAATTATGCTTGGCTTTATATGTGTTTCAAATTAAAGAGAGATCGTGCAAAAAAATTTTACTCATCAGAATCTATCATTCTGTAATGTGAATTTCTTACACTGTAAATCCTCGACGTTTCGATCTTAAATTAATCATCAAAATGCAATTATCAAAAATTATCGATGAAAGCTGGAACTACATAGTTTTTGTACCGAGCGATAGAAAAATAATATTTTACACGTCATTCGTTCAAAATTCCTCCTAGTTTTATATCTGATCTCTCAATGATATCTTCAAATTTTATGGCAGTAAAATGATTCAAAGCTTGGTATCTTGATAAACCCACGAGATCTCGAATTTGGAAGCAAACGATCTATCAATTTTATAACTATTTTATTGAAAACCGAATCGATTTGAATCAGAATCAGCAAGAAAAAGTAGTTGGAAAGTTGAAGGAATTATCTGCACCATTTTAAAACACGTAGAATAATAATGCAAACGTCGTTACTGTAACAGAATAAATTTAGCAAGGGTGGAGGGAGAGGCACAGTTACCGAGAACGAAACGAAGCGTATTCGTTGAATGTTCGATAAAGCGGGGAACGCTGACGATATATTATTCAAAGGACCTTTATCTTCGAAAGTAGATTCTATCGTGCTCCTTATTTCGGACTTGAGTTCTTGCCTCTATTTACGGCCACTTAGATCGAATGGATCCCACGGTACAGGCTCAATTAAACGAGTGATAGGGCTGTAAAAAATTTGCTGCTTCGCGAAATCTTTTTTCATGTACACGTCCTTCCTTTCATTTTCTTTTATAGTCGATGTGTCGTGGATTTCTTATCACAAAGGTGGGGCCATCATTTCGAGGTAGAAAACTCGCAGGCAGCGCAATGACAAGAAAGCGTACGAAGTTTTATTCGAGTGCACACGATGACATATAAAAGTTTTCTCGTGCAGCAGTCAGAGAGTTGTTCTGGCGAATATGCGAACGTGATCGTATTCTGCGTCTGAATTTAATACACTTCTGCGTTATTTATACGTTTAGTTGCAGGCTGCAGAAACAATATATTTCAATAATAAAAATTTCATAGATCAGATACGATTGTTTCCGAGGGGTATCTTTTTATTTTTTTAATTACGATATCTATTTAGTTTGGATAGTTTTATCGTCGTTGAGAATTCACACGCGTACAAATAACAAAATGCTTCGCGTCGCGTTCTGTAAAATTTCTTGATGTGCGTTTCTAGTTCATTTGTCTACATGCTAATTTCACGTTACGTTATATAAAGTAGAAAATCGTTGTATAAGACATGTAATAGAATGACACATTGTTAGTCGGCTAGTTTGCTCTCAATTGTCAAATATTGGATCTTGTCATTGAACGAAGTGCATTTACGTACAGAAGTTCTACGAATTTACACACGAAGACGAACAAGACATTTGCATGAGAGAAAATGTCCGCGTAGTATCTAAAGTGGTGTACAGTCTTGGATAAAATTTCCGTCCAAACGCTTATACTTATCATTTATTGTTACAAAAAAAAAACAATCCTATTTTATTCACGCTATAAATAGTTTTCTTCCAATGAACATGTATCTTCAGAATATTCATTCTATATACGACGATATATACGATGTTTTAAAATTCCATTTATATGACATATTAAGTTTCGTCTCCTCCAAAAATTACGTTCCATCGTTTCTTCCATTGTTTTTCTGCAACTTGATATTAAATAGGACAGTTAGGTGAAAATTACGACGAAGTGGAGTCTTATTTACGACCGCCGCGTCGCGTTGCGTCGTGGAAGCATACGATATTCGCTCTCTTCGTATTTCGGACTGTACATCGAGGCTCTCTAGGCGCAAGCTCAGGCTTGGCATGAGATTGGACCACATTGCACAGCTGCAAAGTACCGCATTTTCTAAATCCCATGGGTCGAAAGGCGCAAAATTCTTCCTGACGAAGTAGCAGAGAAGAATATACAGGTGCTGAGAGTTATCTTAAATGACTAAGAAGAACCACGAAACACTCTTACGAATGGAAAGTATTGTAGTGGCGCGACAATTTTTCTTAACGGGAACAGCGCAATTCATTTTATTGTTGATTCAACGTTGAACGAAATTTATATATAATATTCTAATGAGAAAAATATAAATTATACGCAATGCTATTTACCGCGTATATCGGTATTGCATGTAGGTGGTACATTCATTATCTAAATACGACTGCTTGCATTAAGGTTAGAAGTCCTTTTATAAATCGAGAAAAATCTTTCTAATCTGACTTGTGATGCAGAAATTGAAGAATCCAAAGACGAGGAGCTAATCAATTAACAAAGTAGTTCCACCAAACTCGTCATAATGTTTCATGCTGTATTGCCGTGATGATTATAAGGAGTGAAATCGTCGCAGTTGAATATACCGTAATCTTGTAATTAAAATATATTTTGTCAAAAATAAGGGTCCGAATACTTTCGAACAGTAGTACGTGTTACAATTTTCGTCTCAAATAATAATTAACTTAACATTTTTATCATTTATCTCCCACTCTTTTCTTTCGTGAATTCCAACGCTAATACTGATTATTTAATCCTTTATTCAGCATCTAAAGCATTATTTCAATTTTTGTTTAGTATGTCCCAACAGTGAAAAATATAGCTTTGTGATATGAGAGTACAAGGTTGGAAGTGGGAGATCGTAACGTGTAAAATGTCGAACACGTAAAATATGAGGATGATATGCCGGACCAAGGTACTTCACGGTTATGTAAGATTTCCTGCTAGATGCAAACCTCAGCAGTATCGAGAGACATCACGTGTCGGCAAACGTGAAAGCAATTTTCTATAGATGGCTCGCTGCTTTGCCCTGATAATAATGAAATACTATTTAAAAATAGAGACAGTACTTTAGTTACAAGTATTGTTAATAAAATACCAGTTCGAAGTTGAAACCAAAATTGCAACTATAATCGTATTAAATGTATGATACGTATAATACATGTTAGCGTTCCTTCGTGCCAATATAATGGTAGATAGCCCGTCGCTATTTAACTTTACCGATAATTTATGACTGTAAACCGCAGACTCGAATTTGCCGAGCTATAAGATGTCGATGACACGACTATTCAGAGGATGCGTGAAACAGTTTGACGAAAAATAAATTAATAGAGAGATAAATTGATGGCAGGCGATTCGACGTTGAGATTTTGTTTAAAGGATCTGGCAACAGTTTCGATGCTAACATATATATCTAAGTTGTAATATTCTGTGTTTGTTTCTATTCTGTTTACGGCTGGCGGAAAATTTTCCGAAAGAGAAGATTGGCTTGTTGCTTCGAAAGCTGGTTAGGGAATGTTTGAAGGAGTTTTCGTGGAATTCTGTGGAATGGGAAAAAATAGAAGAGGTTAAAAGGCTGACGTTGCCGGGGGTGTCTCTGGTCTCCGTCTCGTCTAGGGGTTGTAACAGGTACATCCGGCTCGAGGCCGTTTGTTCTTAAACAATGGTTGTAAAAGTGACCCTCGTTGAGCAGCCGCTCGACATGCCACAACACGCGGTTTCCAGATTCAAAGAAAGACCAGAATACAACCGTAACATGAATCATAATTCATTAATCATACATTGCTAGAAATAAAACTCCAATCAGAAAAAGATACGTAATATATTCAATTACGTATGTCGTTTATATAAAATACGCAAAATCTATTAAATATGAAAAATACGCACTTGTATAAAAATCCGCAATCTACTAATAATAAATGAACGAATAATACTCCTGCATGTAGAGATATTACCTGGTAGCGGTATTTTTGACACCCTTTTTTTCGAGCATTCGCTTGAAAAAATCTATCATAGAATTTTCTGTTCGTTGTACTCACTACGTTCTGTTTTCACAATATACTGGTCGCACTCAATAATTCTTTGATCCCTACATATACAACAATACGGGTTAGGATTTTATTCTCTACGAGCCTCTACCACACTCAATATTCAAGAAATATTTGTATATCGACGCTTAATTCAGTCTCATGTTAATAATAATATAAAAAATTCTTAAAAATATGTAAATTATTTATGTTTTCATGTATTTACATTTTATATTTTTCTATATTTATACTCACATTGAAACGTGGTAGCATCGAGATATAAATAAATATCTATCGAAATAAAAACTTCGGTGTATACAAATGCTTGGAAACTGAAAAGGGGAAATTCCATATACCTTTTGTATTTTCTTTTGTATGTTTTTACTATAATACGATTAAATAAAATCTCGAAATGTTTAAATATAAAAATATCTCCGAAATTTAAAAGAACAATATGTTGCATATTAAACGAATAAAAACCCTTTTCATTTAAGGAAATATAACATCACTTCAAATCGAACATGTCCGTCTTACCAATCGATCTTACCAATCAAACATGCATTATACTTGTTTCCTACTGCAGAGAAACCAAGATTCGGTTGAAATTTACACGTTTGATTTTCCTGAAAACACTGGAGCAAAGGAGCGATACAGAGATCAACAATTCTATGCAATTCCTCTAATGATTTGGCTCGTAGAATTTCCAGCACGTCGATTCGAGGAGGGCAATAAACTTTCGAGTACCATTTACGTCTAAGAAGTTTCGGTAACTTGCGCTAAATTAATTATGTTACGCGTACGATCCTACGTAGTATATCACGTCAAGCACTATAGACGCGCAACAAGCTAGTGGCAGCGTAACATCACCAAGTATCCCATGGATTGACACAGTTAATGCTACCACTTGCGACAGCTTTCTCAAGGATCAACGAATCGGCTGTTAATTATCGCAGCAATGTAAACGTTTGCCTCCATTTAATTATGGATCTCGAGAAATTACGCTAATCGATCGCTCGAACGTATAAACGATCGTGTTACGAATTTACGCTGAATCCGTGGAAAGATCCGTAGAAAGAAGATAAGCTTACGGCTTGTTTTAAACGACTCTCGCTACGAAAGGTACGATTTCCTGTTTATCAGGCGTTTAGCAATTATAATAACATTTCACAAACGATTCAACGAAATCTCGTATAAGCGAAGAAAAAACTTTTCTCGTTACTTCGCCGAGCGTATTTCAGTCGGTTAAAGGGTGGGATTTTGTTCCGAACGCAAACCATCAGCCTCTTGGTTCCGCTTCTTCGCGGGATTAAATAGGGAGGATTAATTAAAGGTGAAATTCATCGGCGTTGAACGTATCGCGGCGCGGGTGCGTAATAAACGTTCGCCTAGAAAAGAAAAGGGGGAAGAAACGCGGATAAGAGCGGGCAAAGAGAGGCGATGGGTTTCCGCTGCGGTTGATTTATGAACGAAAATAATGATGCACGCTCGAACGGCTTCGTAGGTTAATCAACAAATGATTTTCTCTCTGTCTCTCGGTTTTTCCGTGAAGCACACGGCACCGTTGGGAGGAGAAACACGAGACGCTCCAGTGGTTCGCGAGAAACGAGCAGTAGAAAGGGCCGTAAGGATAATAGGGTCCCGAGTACAATAACGTGTGATCAAAGGGAGAGTGTCTAGTTATCCGAGTGCAACGGCACAAAACACACGGAGAATCGCAAATCGATAGAGGTGAAATCGTGTTGGCGAGGGTGCAATGCGGCAATGGCTCACCCCCTCCACCACCCTTCTCTCCTACTCTCTATCCCTTCTCCTTCTATCTGTCTCAATATCTGCACCCTATCTTTTTCTTCATCTCTTCTTTTCCATTCTCACACCGTCACACCGTCTTCCTCTCACCCTATTCAATCCATCTTCTTTTTTCTTATTTCTCTCAGCATATCCTCGCACGTTTTCCCCAGCTTTTCCTTTCTAACCGGTTTTCTCTTCGTGTATATACTTCTCTGTTCTTTCTGTCCTTTTCTCTTCTTTCATGCAAAGTTCCTTCGTTTCTTTTGTAGGCGCAAACTACTCGACACTCTTCATTTTCCTTCTTTCTTTTCCTACCACGGTTTGTCGTGTTTTGCGATGGTAGAAGCGAAATCAGCAGGCACCCCCCCTATCAAAACACCGACCCTGTCCCAGACCACAAGAGATTAGTCAGTGTTCACGGAGAAATTCTTCCTTCCTCCGTCTCTTAGCCATTTCTTTGTCGATTCTATAGTCGAAATCTTTCGTTTTAATGAGAAATTTTGATAGAGCCACTTCCTAGCCATATTGAATTGCCACGATTATATCGAGCGCCGTAGTGAACGTAGATTTGACAACGAAGGCAGATTGATAGGGGGAATTCTTGCTTCGGGTCAATCTTAATCGTTAAATGAAGTTAATATTTTGACTACTTTAAACCTGTTGCTTGAATACTATATATTTGTGGCATGATAAATGTTTTTATCTCATCATATTAGATACATTAGATTCATAAATTTTAGTTCTTTGTATCTTCCTTTGTTTTAGCAATTTCACAGACGAAAAGCATAAGGAATAGGACGATATGTCGCATCATATGCTATATCCTCACCTAACTGGTACAAAATAGTTTAGCTCTTTTTAGTTCAGACTACATACGTTGCTTCATTTTCACTAATCCACTTACTTACTTGCAGTCGTATTTCTCAATTTCCTGCTATTCGCACACGTTACTACTTAACAACTAACAAGATATTCAGCCAACGCAAAACATACACAATTACTATTATTTACGACTCAGAATTGTCTACTATTCGTACCATACTACCCATACTATCGATGCTATTCACGCTATTCAAACTTACTACTATTCATAACAAAAACCAACATATAGTCAGATTTCACATAGAAAAACTTTGACGATAATTAAATCAATAAAAGATATAAAAACTACTCGATTACCGAGATCCTTCAAAGATTGGAAGAATGTTTTATATTGCTGTTTGCTTCCCTATAGTTTGAATAGTAGGAAAAATCAATCCATTCACTTGGATTTGACTGAGAGCGATCGATGCAGCCATTCGTGAAGGTGGCAACCGGAAGGAGGCCTCCTCCATAAGCTGTGAGACACGTCCTTGGCGTGGCGGCGAAGACAATGGGATATTAGATTGTAGCCAACGACGTGATTTGCCACAGGGGAAGGATTTTGGCTAGCCATTCCGCGTAATTACTGCGGTATCTGAGAGACGTTTAATCCCGTTTACAAAGCATTACCAGTTAATGGATATGTCGGGTCGCAGACTCGCGGTGCAGTAACGGTGTTCAAAGTCGGGCTACTCGATACTGGCCACGGGGATTCATTGAAATCGAATATACTTCCCTTGGCTAGTGCCACCTGACCGTAACGAAAAGAGCCTGGATTTGTTTGAAAGCGGTAAACATGGTGGCGAGGTGTAAATACGTGTACCGGCTGAATTTCAAGAGCGAGGTACAGTCAACTGTGAAACGGAGTTTTAGTCACGGTTTACGGAAATTGTTGCGGTTTCCATCGTTCCTGAACTGTTCTTACTTCAATTGCTAATGTCTTAATGCGTTAAGAGGTTGTTAAGTTAAAAGTTGTACTTTGAATTAATCGATAACGATGCACAAAACTTTGACAATTTTGTGTTCTCTTACATTTACGATATACCACGTTTATAGTTTATTTCTTTTATCCTAGTTTCAATGACGACAAATTTTTCGTTAATCCGAGCTCTATTTTCACCATGCATTTATTACCACGTAATATTTAAAAATCTACAGACATATTCTGATTCGTTTCTTTTATATTGTACCTTCTATAATATTTCCTATAATACTTTTATCCTAATTTGAACACCATCAAATTTTCCAAGATCCAAATATCTCTATCTTCGACACAAATACATTACTCTCATTATTCTCTTATGATCTCCATTTTGCAATAATTTGACGATGGTTTGAATTACACGGATCAGTTTCGCATGGGATTTAATAGGATCAGCCGTGAAATCCTTGACAAGATTCGAGATGCAGGGAGGGAACTCATCTAATGGTTGTTCACGATCACCGTCGTCGTCTAGATCATCGTCTTAGGTCCGTCATTTGCGGATGCCATAGAAACTTGGTCTCATAAAATCCAACGGTCAAACTTGGTCGTCCGGGGTAGCACGAGATCAGCCCCAGTGCCGTATAAAATAGCGTAATGCCCGAGGTACGTCGATCGGAATCAGGTGCAGCCAATTTGGCCGACGTCCAAAACCCTTGGCATGTAAATCCAGTTTGGAGGCATCAATGCTGATGGTACCGACCGGAGATCGAGCGGAATAGCATGCTCTCGACGGTCAGGGCCGATCAGCCGAGCTACACAGACTTGTTTTTCGTTCGTTTCACGTACAACACCCAGTCGAACCTTGAAAAATTTCTTGTTGAACCCGATAATTCGGCCAGTTGCATTAAAATTTTCGCGATCCTACGGTAACTACATGGTTTCACTATCGATTTAACTATTATGTGCTTGAACTGGGGTGATCGCCCAAGTAACTGCAATTGCGTGTGCTCGCTTCTATTTCAAATCGATGCATATAGAATTAAGAAAGTGTAAGAAATGAAACGTATGCGTGTACTAAATTTATTGTAATAGTGTAGCTGAACTTTCTCTGACTTTTATTGAAATTTATTTTCTGACGTTTATTGAAATAAAATTTTAACTATTCTTTCAAGACATCATGCACAGCATATTCCTAAAGAAACCATTTGCATCCACGATAATCGAAATACATTAAAAATATAAACTTACGACAAAGAATGCTTTCAATCAATTTCGCCAATTCCATTCACTGAATCCTTTCGCTTATCCTGAAGAAAATTTCTACAGATGTCTCGTACGTCACATGCTTGCCTTGAGAATGCAGAATCCAAGCTAATACGAAGTATTCTACGGAACGCATCAATGACAGAGCAAGCAAACGTCAGGCTCGAGGGATTATCATCGGCTGTAGATCGAAATCAGAGCAGCAGGTTCAGGAGAACCTGCGGATTGTTCGTAGCTGAGTGGCACGATAATGGTATCGAAAGCAAGCCTGAAACCGCATCGAGGTTCGATTTTATTTCCCTCTTGCTTTCCCATCGCATTTTCCACGAGCTTCGTTGCGTGCAATTTCCTCAGTCTTATGTAACTTCCTTGTCGCTCTTTGGAGCTCCTCACTGGCCTCCGCCGGCGTTCTCACGCGAAAGTTCCGTGCCACGACAAACGGTTTCCTTTTATTAATGTTCAGTGCCGACGAATACGTCAGACGTTCCTTTATTTTCCGGTCCGCCTCTGAGGCGAATTTCCATATCGAGGCATTAACGACGGAAGTGCAAGCTGCTCAACGGCGATAAAAGTAAACGTCTCGAGGAAAGTACCGTGCGAACCTCACAGGCGACGAGCACGCGATCTCTTTGCCATGACCCCGCCTGTGTATGGTGAAGCAACGTGCTTGTTGCTTCCCTTGTGTGCGTCCTTTGTCGATGATTCACGAACGTATGACGTTTCCAAAGAACGAACTCACTTGTGCAACACAAATTCAACATACACTCGTTTCAACGAGCATACGCTTTTGTGCGAGTGTTGAACAATCGGAAAAAGCGTGGCGTAGGGAGTACAAGATTTTGAAGCAAATCTGCAGCAAATTTTAGGTGAAATTTTCACCCGAAGTCTGACAATTTTTGGCTTGCGAGATGATTATAACCTCGCGAGGATGGTCGAATGGTTTCTTCGTATAATGGCTTTTAGATATAAATGTATATGTTTGTACCGATTTGTCTAAAAAATATGTAGCGGAATTTGAGAAATTTTGTAAGCCAATGTATTTTTATGGAACCAGTATTTTATTGAATTTTCTTTCAATGATTTTTTCATCATTTGTTAAACGCTAGTACTGTGCTACTTTTGCAGCCTTTTATCTTACTCTCGCACCTTTAATCAGTGTCAAAACGCTGAATTACTCGCAGCACGACGACCGAGCCTCCCCTTTTCCATGTAGGTATTCTCATCAAGCGTGCTAACCCTCGCACGATGGCACTTACATACGTGTCAGCAGCTAGCTCGACCGGTCGGAGGAAACTCGGTGCAAACTATATCGCGGCACTGAATAGCTCGGAGCTGAAGCGACTCTTCCACGAAACCGCGGCATCGGCCTCGGTGTTTATTAACCCCAGCCTACGCCATGCAGCTTTTGCTTTGGTCATGACTCTCTTTGTCGAATCTGCGAACCAACTGCGTGACAACGCACCTGAGGACCTCTAGAGTGTGAGATTTTTGACCTACTTCTTTGGTCAGTTTGAAGAAGATTGAAGTATAAAAAGGTTTTTTATAAATAATAAATTATAAAAAAAAACTGATACAACTCAAAATAAAATATAACATTACTTTGTTAAAAAGTTTCTCATCCAACATTTTTTTAAATGAAAACACATTTCTCAAATTATATCGCATTTGCAGCATTCGTTTATTCCAGCGTAGTTTAAAAAGGTTTAAGAAGTACTCGTCGCTTCAATAAGGTCACAAACATGATTTCAACGAACAATCCGATAAATAATTAAAGCCTTAATTATTTGATCGAAGTAAATACGAATCAACTAGCGCGGAATGTCTAACTATATCTTACAGCTCGTTTTGTATTTTGCTGATTTGTCTACCGAGAACTATTCTCGATCAACAAACTTTTACCCAAGCAACGTCAACTCTTCTCCACTCGACTGGGCGCAAAACTTTCTTCAAACTTCCGAATCCGCCGTTTAACCTAAAGATTCCAGGAACATCTCTGCAAGAAATTCTCAAAAATTGTAATTATATCTCTTCTACCAAAGAGTGTCTCAAATCGTTGCAATCGTTTACGGAATAAGGTAAAAATGTCCAAACATTTTCACCGTTGAAAATAACAAACTCTAATCTCTCCCCAGACAGGATGTCGCTTGTATTTAGTAACGGGTACACCAACCACGGAAACCAAAATCTTCCAGCACGAAAATGTCCATAGCCAGCGATCGTGTTGCATATCCAAGCCACCAGAATTTCCGACAGCGTTGTCGTGCACACGTAGCCAAAGCCAGGCATCGACAAAAGTTGCCTTGCATCGAGCATTCATTGAAGCTGTTGCGGTCCGTGGGATCGCGGCCGTGCACAGAACTTCGTGTGTACGTACTTATCAGCACGTCCGTGACATACCTTTCTCCGTACTTACACGCCGCGACAACGTTTCCATGGAACTTTAAACACGCAGCCAGCCACGTACGGACAGAATGGTCCGAGATTAGAAGCGGCTCGTTATTGCGAATTGCCACATAGTTGAAATTGTACGAACCTCCGGAATTAGAGCATATTCGTATACATATGTATATAGGTTACAGCAAACTGTTCGTCAAAATTTGATTGGTTATTAAAATATATAAAAGAGAGAAAAGAAAAAAGGAATTTGATAGATACAAGTAGATCTAGATAACAAAGTAATTTTTCTTTCATCTTGCTTTATTTTGTTACCTTGTTGAATTTCATGTAACCTAGAATTTGCTAATATCCAGGCTAAAATGTGAAATGCATGTTGCACAGCGATGAATACAGAAGCAAGTAAGTAGTTACATTGATGGGATTTTGTAAAAAAAAAAAAAAAAAAATTTCAAGCTACAGTGACAAGAGTATAAGTAGGGAAATGTCGATTTGTAAATTGCGTTAATTTTATTATGGAAAGCGTTACTTTTATTCGCTTCGCAGAATATAAGATTTAAAAATTCATATCTCGTATTTTAGAACATTTTTGAAAAACCCTTCGCGTTTTGAGTAATAATTACAAACTCGTTAAATTTTGCACGAGGACCGTTCCTATTTATATAATCGTCACTGCAGCTTGTAATTAATAAATTTGTTCCTCTGTAACGTCTGTTTCATATTTAAAACATCGAACATTATTTTTACTTCTTTTTATTAAAATAAGAAATCTACCCATTAAAGAAATTAAATATCGAAAGATCGTGTGAATTATCTCTGCTTTCCTGAATTTTGTAGTTTCCTTTATTTTCTTATGTTTCTGCGGTCATCGATTATTACACATAAAATTATTAGATTATTCGTAAAGATTAACAGATTTCGGTTACAACCACATCCATTACACAACCGTGATGGGTTAGTCGGAGTTTCTCTTGCATTTCAATCGTTCTGCGTTTACTGCCATCGAATGCACGTTCACTCGTTTTCCAGTTATTAAACTCCTTTTACTTGGCAGCTTATCGGGATAGTGCTTTCGATAGGCAACAGTCGCTGATAATGGGCCGCATCCAGTCGATTAAACTCTGATACTAACTGGAAACTGCTTTTTATGCATTGTGTATACTACGGGCTCTTTGAGCAGGGTAATCGGGTTTAAGATTACTCGACCATCTACAAACGTATTTTTTTAGTTATCTCTTAACGATGTATGATCCCTGTGTCATAGCATCGGTATTGGACATCATCAAACGAATAAAATTTTTAATTCGATCAATTGATAAATACCTACGATTAAAAGAAATTAATCTTAAAAAAGTCCGAATACTTTAATATTTATATTGGATGCGAATAGCCGCAAGATCTTTCTACAAAGAACGCTGACGAAATTAGGCCATTCAGTTTAATGAACATCGGAAACGTTCTTCCGGTTCTGTTCCGTTTAAATTAAGCTTCCCCCAATTCGTTCGATAGGTGGCCTCGGTCAAGTGACTCGAATTCACGCGGTTTAAAATTATATTCATACATACATTTAAAATCATTCAAGACATTTGATTTCAAATCAAGAACGCTGACACGCTGAATTTAAATGAACTAAAGTGACTGTAATTGAAAATGTATACCTAAACTCGACTTGTTTTAGGAAACTAATATAAGCACCAGTCAGAAACTATATCGATCAACCCTTCAAAATCTAGTGTTTGAGTTTTTGTATACATTTGAATATTACTTGAATATATTGCATATTGATATGACTCTAATATTGCAATTCTACCATATTACTTCTTCTAGTAGCTTAATCATTTTTTCATTTTGAGTTAAACCTTTTTACTACTCACTCGAGTAACGAAATATAGTGATAAAATGTAATTTGTAGTAACAATAGTAATAAACAAATATTCTACTTTTATTTCAAAATAAACACTTGAGATACGTCGTTCTCTATCAATAATAACGAAGCTGTACGAAATTTCTCATCTGCAGACATACCGTCAATTACGAGAATAAACTTTTAAAATAAAATTCCGACGTCGTTCGGTACATTTCCGATTATACAGAAAATGATGAGATCAAATTCGACAATAACGATCCGCAACGAAGGATACGAAATTGGATTGAATACGCGAAAACCGTGGAAAAATTGACCGTATTTGCGCCTCGTAAATAGTTAATATCCAATTCGGGAGTAAAAGCGGTGACCGTGTTTTATTAATAAATTCCTCGTGAGCTGTTCCTTGTTTCGTGGTTGGTTTATTTCGACATTTTACTCGCGTGCCCATAATAAAAACCATGGGGGTTAGTTTTAAATTATTTTTTAACAGCGTGGCGTTTAAGGGTTGGCCGTAGTGGCGATTCGCAGCCAACGAAGCCACCGCTTTGCAGAACAATAAGAAACGAGAATAACATTGGAAATCTCGGACGTGAAATAGTCAGTCGGTTAAAGAATAACTATCTTGCTCCTTTTTTCGTCTGCATTTTCTATATACCTTGTTTCCCACGGTAGAAAGGTTTCTTGAAGAGAGCTATTATTGTTCTTCTTGACGTCGAAGATGAGAGAGAGAAAACGTAGATCGTATATACCCGTAACGTAACTCGTGCTTGTTTTCGTTCCATGAAATGAATTAAACGTGTAATAGATTTTCCGACGTATGCTGGTTAAAAAGGAAAACGCGAAAGGAGATAAGAGAAAAGATCTTACATCCAGAGATATTGGAAATTAAAAAATACATTTCTTGCGTTTTACACATTTTTGGTAAAAAAGTGATGCTCGTGGTGTATCAACTGTTTGCATAATTGTAACGAACAGGTATCTCATTCGAATAAATCAATTTCATAAAATTGTTAAACCGTAATTATTTTCAAAAAATTAATTAATTAAAAGACATTCCAACTGCTGTATGAGATGTCATTTATCATGTCAACTATCTTAAGAGTAATTAATTTTGAAATTTTCTTAAAACGATATCAAAAATTGAATATTAGTCAAGAGGAGCTGTTTTTAAGAAGGGTAATACGTAATTAATTATGCAGAGGCTCTACATAGAAATTTCACGTAGCTATCAAGCCAGCTTTGGTACGTGTCTCTCTTCGTATCCTATTTTTTATCCTGTGTGTAACTTGTCTGACGCTAGAATTAACTCCGTAATTTGATAACAACGAAAATTCAATAACATAGACATAATTCTATACAACGTGATTCTAAAATCTTCCGTATACATATTCTATTACAAAATATTTATATATTTCAGCTAATTATCATGGAATTAATCGTACCAATTATTCGTAGAGCACGAAATGATCTTTCAGAATGTTCTGCCAAATACATAAAATAACCATACAGAAATTTCTTATGTTAACTTACATAAACAAATTATGGTGCAAATTCACAATCGTCATCTCGAAGACCGACTTATCACATTTATCCGAAACACTTTACGTGTGCATCGCGATTTCGTCGAAATACTACAATTTACATTTTCATGTGGCTTCTTCGCATCAGAAATATCGTTCCCGGAAACTCAGTTTGTCCTATATGAAACGAAACACGCCTATATATGGTCCCCTCGAAATAGAAGGGGGAATATCCCATAATACGCTACTGATATACGCACGAACCCCAAATGTAAGAATATATATTACAGGGCAGCATAAATATTTATACGCGGTCGCATATTTAGTATCAGCAGCATCATATATCTATGACAATGTCAGGCATGCTAAGATCTTTTCTCCATGTTAATTTTATTCTTACGGATGCCGTTGGTTCCGGGCGGCGACGATGGCGGTGGCGGTGGTCGGTCGTCGGATTATTAATAAAAATTTTCCTCGTTTTATTCTTTCTAGACCATCTCTCGTAAACCGACGACTCATGGCGAGCTAGCTCCACCTCCGGCCTTTCCTTTTCCGTTGTCTCTTTATGACCACCATTCTCCCCTCTCCCCCTGCCCACCTACTTTCGTCCTTGCCTTTCTTCTTTCACCCCTTTATTCAACCAGCCTCTCTTTCTTCTTCATCTTTTCTATACAATTCCAACCCACCAACCCGCTTTCGCCTCGGTTTATGTCTCTTTTTCCTCTTTGTTCAGATTCCATCTTCCACGTTTTCCTTCCTTTGATCATCCTCTCTTTCCAGCTCTCTCTCCTTCTCTCTCCCTCCCGTCCCTGTGATTTTCATCCCAACGTCCGTCCTGTGTCCCTTATTGCCCCCCTCACGATCTCACCTAAAGCCACTATCCCCCCCTTTTCATCCTCCATTCACAGCGGTCCCGAACGCGCACCGATGTAAGTGCAGCAAAAATTCGGCTCGCGAGTATCGCAAAACCCGCGCCATTAATTTTAAATCCGAGTAAGTCACCCCTGCGGAGGACAGTGACTAATGATTCATATAATCGGCGCGCACCAGCAGACGGTCCGGCCGTCTCTTTAAGCCACGAGAAGAAGCGCCGAGGGTGAGCTCGGGGTCCTCTCAACGAGAGACACCAAGGGTGTGCTTCGTGATTCATAAAGTCTAACTTTTCTCACACCACTGATGCTTGGACGAATCTCTGCCACCTTTAGTGACTGATTATCATCCGTACGAGAGACATCAGTGCTCTAACGACCTTCTTGATTGATAAATAATTTTCGTAGAATTTTTTTCATTGTCTTGCCACAGCTTTTACGATTTTAGAGAAGAAATTGGCGGAGGGATTCATTGAGATTAAATTGGCAATAAATCGCTGCAAAGCAGTTGCAAAGTACCGACGAATTTGATGTATTGAAAAGATTATTTTCTCAATAGAATTTTATGCATTTCATTAATCCATTCAAATTAATTATGTCTCTCGATATCTGGAATCCTATCTCACGGTAAAAGAATGATATATTCGCATTTTTCAAATATATTCCTTGCTTCTTTAAAAAGTAGCTTTTTTAAATTTTCATCTACGAGTACGATATTTTTGTTAGAGAATCATATGCAACGTTTCACGCAAGGAACAGGTTTTACCTTCTTTTATAATACAGTAAACGCTCTCTTATCCGGTCTCGCTTTAATCGGACCCCACTTTAACCGGCTATATTTTCATTGCGAGGTGCGAGAGAGTAAATAAGGAAACTTCATAAAGAAGACTCGAATTGAAAAGACGACGATATAATACGGATTTAATTTCGAAATAAAAGAGGGGAGAAAAAGCTAAAAATTTAAGGAATTTGCAGAGTTCTCTCTTTATGGTTAAATATTTTAATCTCATCTTCTAAATTAATTTTTAAAATTATATATAATGTTTAAAAAATGTAATGTTTTATAAGGCAGACCGACATTCCTTTCTCTAGATAACCTTTCAATCATGAACGATATCTGCACAACCTTGGAACAATTAATAAGTTTTTATCACTAAAATATCAAAAACATAGAAAAATTTTAAGTGGTTCTAATTTAACAAGCAGGTGTATTTTAATATGTCGCTATTTTGAAAATTCGTTGGGGCTACAATTACGCCATCTGCAGAAAATCCTGATGCTTCTTAACATATTCACCGTGTCTCGTCTCACGTTGTTCAACATCTAACATTTCCCCGTGATTATGGGCGAAATTATTCCGACTCGTAGCAGCCGCTGTAACGCGATAAGCCGGCTTGTCCACGCTCCGGCCAAGGATGAGACCAAAAGAGCTTGATGTTTATTGTCGGCCGTAAAAATGTAAAAGCCACAAGTACGGCTTAGGTTGGCATAGTTTCCGGCATCAGTCGTGAAACTCGGGGCCAAGGAAGCAGCGACTGCGTAACTGCTAGCCGCAAATCAACTTAAACTAAGCGGACCGTTTTATCTCGCGCGAAACGGCCTCCTAGCTGGCTCGTGTATCTTTCAGACTCTGTGGAAAATCCGCGCTACTGAGAAGCATACTCGTGCTCACGATCTGGATGCAACTTTGCGCATTTAATTGTCCATCTTTCGCGTGATCCATCGCTTCGTGCCGTTTCCACCCGCACCTTTGGCCTGACTTCGGCGAACAAGTCGACGAAAGTCCTTGTGATAAGTTCTAAGAACTACGTAATCTTTGCGCTCGAGTTTCGAATCTCAACAAGCTCGACGACGATTCCACATTTGGCGAGAACTTATCCATCGGACGAATCATCGACGTTATCGAATTTGCATGAATCCATTGCAGCTGAATAGGAGCTGTCCTCCTCGAATCGCGGTGCAGGTTGGTTGCATGGGGCGTACACCGCCTGAATCGGTATAAGGCGATCGAAGAAAGACGCGAACGGGCTGTGCAACGTAAGGCCACCATTTGCATGGAAAACGTTGTTCGAGTACGGATGTGATTTTACACCTCGTGGTATCTTCTGAGTAGGAGAATATCGGCACCATTTTTGACAACGTAACGATTTTGCTGTACACCGCAGGGCGCTGTATATAAGCGTATTCTGCCAGCAGGTAGTGGGCGATTTTGGGCTAGGGTGCTGTTAATGGATTATGACACAGATTAGGTAAACGACACTGACGTGGAGGCTTCTAAAGCGAGATACGGGACAAGAAATTTCTTCTGTTTCCAGGCATGCGATAAGGAGGCCTATAGAAAGTCGATTTTTACTGCTGCCATGGTATGTATTCTATAAAATTCTTATAATTTCATAATATAACGTCAAACAGGACAATCATTTTCTTGTAATTTAGAAATTCTTTTTTTTCTATTACTTAACCTCGTAGCATTGGTAATTTGCAATTTATGATTCTTAGAACTTCGCTAGCAGTATTAATTCAATTGCACAAGGTATCTAAATAATCAAAAATCTATCGAACCTAAAATCGGGAAAGTGGGTGTATTTAATCAAAATTTACTTACTCTAAATAATCAAAATTTTAGTCTAAATCAAAATTCTATTTTTTATCATCGCAATGTCACGAAATATCAGTTAAGATAATGCCTTAAAGTATTAAAAAACGTTATATGAAATTGTAAATTTCTATAGAAAGATAAGAGAAACCTCGAATTGTGTTTAGTTGCTATGTAAATGTTTTATGTCACGCTGGCGTGTTTATTGAGAGAATGTTAAATAACCCTATGGAAAGGTATCGCTAATTACAGTAATTAGGTACATAGACAACGGTTGTCCTGTGGCATCCGATCATTGTTTGGCGGAAACATGATGAAACAATTATGAAGTGGTATGTACACTATTGGATACTTGAATATTCAATGAAATGTGCTATTAGCTCCTTCTTGTGTTGTTTGACGTCACCAGATGGGCTGCAGACGAGTCACTCTTTGAACTATTCATCACGGTTGACGCGCCAGAAATGAGCATGTCACACGATTTGCAAGCTTATGAAATTTCGTGAATTACTCCTGTCGTTACCCAATTAATCAAAAGAAAACATCATCGATGTCAAAAGTTTACAAATATATCTTTCTATACCTATCGCTTTCCTTAATCCATGATACATTTCCATTATATTGAAATACCTAATTACCTATTCATATATTCTTAAGTCACTTACTTCATTAAGTTAGCTTATAAGTTTTTTATATTATTCAATTAACTTTAATTACTTAATTCTAGAACTATTAAATGCATCTTTGAATCTGTAAAAACAAATTTTAACAATATTAAACGTCTAAAAGTAATGACTAATTGAGTTAACTAGTGAATATCTAAACTTCGATAATAATTATTGGTGAACTTAAATGCTTGGTTATTTTTAAAAAATATTAGGATTTAACATTCGATGGATGAAATATCGACAAGCGTAGAACGACCGAGTATACGTAGAAGAAACAAGAACCAAAGACAATCCTAAAGAAATGAATATTCAAAGTGCCAAATGTCGAAAACACTCGAAAGGACGAGATATTTAATCTCTTCGTAAAAGCAGCGTAGGAGTATTAACGTAATTATACATAGATTCTCTTTGATTCGGTATCTGCTGGCCGGTACTCAAAGTCAAAGGTGAATCTCGTTACGCGCGAAAGGCTTAACCAAGAATTCCGGCTCAAAGGAAAAGTACGAGAAGTCAGTGGAACAGGGGGACTAGCTTCGTTCTACTCA
Source organism: Bombus bifarius (assembly GCF_011952205.1). NCBI lineage: Eukaryota > Metazoa > Arthropoda > Insecta > Hymenoptera > Apidae > Bombus > Bombus bifarius. Next base: position 7,116,623 of record NW_022884356.1, read on the forward strand.
GCTTCTACTCTTCCATTTCGTTGATTTTCAATTGTATTAGCAAAAACTGCGCGGTGCAAATGTTGTAGACAAACCGTATGGGAAATGATTGAAAATATGTATAGGAAGATGAATTGCAAATACGAAATGTAAGTACTGTTAAAATGCGTATACTTATGCAAATTCGTATTTTTATGAGCAGAATAAAAAAAAAGAAAGGAAGAAAATTAATTAGCTACTTTTGACATAAAATAGCAGAAACTACTTCATATTTTTTTTCAAAAAGTTTCCCGGAAGAATATTCTCAACATGAAGCACGTGCATAACAGAAATGTAACATCTTTACGTTGCTTTCGTCCTAACATCCAAAGAACAAAGCATAATATAAGCGTAATATACCATATCGATCCCGAACAATCTTAAAATTATTCGACTAAAATTTGACACCTTTATTCATTCTCAAGTTTCTCTAATACTTCACTTAACACCTTCCTTTAACACCGTCGCTTCTCTCGTTGAATTTCAGCGAGCCAGCGACGGCTGGCAAAGCATCCAAGTTGAAATTCCAAGCGATCCTGGCGATTCCGTCCTCGAGGAAGGAAAGTTCAAACTTCCAACAGGTCGGGTGACACTGAAACTCGCAGAGACTGTTAATAAAACCGAGTTATGAGCGCACGGTCCAATCCTGTATTCTGTTATAATTCCACTTTCCCTTGGCTGCGTGATAAACACGAGTCGACCCCGCGAGATGCATGCCACATGTGCGATTTTTCTACGTATGCATGTGAACATGTAGGGACGATAATGTCGAAATAAAAGTTACCGGAGCACCTGCAGCCCATGTTGCTCTGAAGATAGTGAGAAAAAAGGAAAAAGAAAAAAGATAGTGAGGCAACGTGGCGTCGTACAGTGTTTTAGAACTTAGAAGTTTTAGACTAACTACAAAAAAAGTCGTCGAATACTGCGCAGCCTACATTGCAAGTAATATAATTCTTTAGAAACATAATGAGCAGATGAAGGAGTTCAAGTACCAAATTTATCGTAACTGTTGGAAATCTTAAAATATAAAATTAATTGATTGGTATCGGCAACGAAACGCACGGGGACGCGGTTCCATTTTTTCCAAATATGATAAAAAGATGTATCAAATCTTAATCTGATATCAAAATCCTAGAGATTAGTTGAATGTATCATATGGATACATGAAGACTAACATGCAAAATAATGTTTCTTCGTATAGAACGTATCATCTTTGTATAATCCACAGATAATTTACAGATTGTAGATTAGCAGCTTGTATTGTAGGGATTAGTACAGTAACTTTTGATACTAAAAATAGTACTAATAATAGTACTAATAATAACTAAAGTGCGAATGTGAGTATCACGCTCAGTGATTGTAAAGTTTCATTTTACTACGTCATTGTCATCCTTTGTTTTCGAACAAATACTGAAATTAAATGGAGCAAATACAAAATAGGAAACGTGTATGATCGATTCTCTTTACTGCGATTTGCATGCAGCTAATTTATCAGATGATAATTCTCATCCAGGCAAACTTTTCGCTTAAAATATCTCCCTTTGTGAATGAATTACGAATATATGGATCTGGCTTGAAAGCATATGTCGGAAAAGTGAACGTAATTTTTGAATGCGTACGTATAATATGAGATTCGCGAGGACTTTACAAATATGTCCGCACATTACGTACCAAAACGTTGAGTGGCAGCTAAGCAGACATTCATGCGTGTGCATTGCATGGTGAAAATATTTAAAAAATAAAAAGAATTTTTTTAACTAGGGCATGAAGATAGGGTGTAAGAGCTTAACGGCTGAAGCATATTTGGAGAGAAAGAATTTTCCTTATTCTGTACTCATCTTGCTATTCTTCTTATTAAACGCATAAATCTACTTGAGTCTTGTACCTTTGGAATAAGGTATCTCTACCATCGGATAAAAAGTATTGATTATCTGCTTACTACGTGCATCTTAGTCGTGTTTCTAATTCGTTTTCTCTTTTCTCATTTTAACCGTGCGTTATACGTCGCACAGTGAATCGTTTCTTAGCAACGATTGCATACGTACGTAGTAGATTTTCAAACTCGATTTTCTCCAAAACTAAGCCTGGGGCGAAAAAAGTTTGTTCCATATTTTCTCCCTATTTTTTTTTTTTTTTTTATGAGAAAACATTCTATGCCCGCTTTGTACATGTTATTTGGTTGGATTCCATATAGCATTTGTCATTTTGTTTGAATCAATTTAAAAATCCTTTTTAATAAGCGAATTTTTCGATACTATTTATGTTCCATATCTTTATTTACAACATTTAAAAAATGTTATTTCTCAAAATATGATGGTATATAAAATTTTCAATCGAGTAACAGAGAGTATTTGCTTATGGATATATTTCCAACACAAATTCATAAATTTACTAAGGTATTTAACGTAATAGCCATTTGTAAAGAATTTTAAGGTATCTTGATTTCTAAATTACAAGTTTCTGCCTTATTAATTTTCCAGTTTGCCAAGCACGCTTTATACTTTATTCGCTGAATGTCGCTCGTGACCAGAAAATATTCTTTCAAAGTTAAATGGAGGATGTAATCGCTTTCAGACATAACGAATCGCGGAGTTCTTTAACTTGTTGGAATATCTTTCACGTTCGCAAATTTATGTTATCATAATATGCATGTTACTCCATTATATACGTAGTCCATCCACCCTGGTTTATACGCATCGGGACAGCTAAACCCTCTTGCACGATAACTTGATAAAACACAAAAACCAACGAACTATAAGTTATAGATTATAGACTTCTGTTTTATAATTGTGCAATTTCATATCGATGATTATTTAATTTTACATACCGCTGTTATGCCGATTTATTTCTTTATAAATAAAGAAGCGATGGTATAAGAAGTGATGGAAATAATAATCGATTCGAGGAACGAAGCGGTTCTAACAACACAGAGTTCTAATAATACCTATATTAAATTATAACCCCTATTTTCTAAATTCTATATTTAGTGGCATATTTTTCATGATGATTAATTCTAGAATTCAGAAACACTAATCATAACGATGCGATCTATTTCTTGTCGAGTACAAAACCATTTTAGCTTTCTACATATTTTTGCTAACATAGAAGATATCAGAAATGATATAACGTACAATATCATACGTGTCTTTCTACAAGTCAATACAGTACTTTCCACGTCTACATCAGTTTTGTTTCACCGACAAAAATTCTTCCATGTCTACCATTGCCGTACCATGCCATACATTCTGAATGCCAGAATGTATTCTCATATTTTACGAATCAGTTCTCTTTATTGGTGAGACGCCCTCTTCTAAATTTCCTTGTTATTTGCGCTCTGTTTCGCTGTTTGAACGAAAGCTTAAACTGCCGGTAGAACAATTACCTTGCAAGCGTTCTTATCCGAACACGAGTGGGAATTTCAACGCCATTGGGGGAAATGCAACACCTGACTGTGTACCTTGTGAAAATTCTGTGATCCCTTAAAATCACGTCTTTAAAAGAACTTTAAAATTACGTAGATAAGGTATAGATGTTATTGTAGGTATGTGAGTAATTGGATTACATTGTCAAGCTCATCGTAAATAGACGATTTGTTGTTCAAATCTCTTGCGATATCATTTTTTCATCCTACCAATGATAGCGCATAGAAATGTCTATCTCACAGTCAGTGATCCTTTGATCTCATCAGCTAGTCGACCGTCTCACCACTTCTAACATCGCTACCATTCGAGCACCGAATCGAATCCCCTGCGCCTAATATACTCTTGGTTCCTGCCGAATCAGCGCGTCGCAGATGTCGTTTCGATAAAATGTCATAATTCATCGTTCGCGGAGCACGTGGCTGGGTTAATACGGCGGCATGTCAGCACGGCGACTGTCAAAGTGCACTCAGCACCAGCGAACCTCATGCATAATCATATATTTACAGTAGCCGCCCGAGCGATCCCCTTGCCAGCTTCGAGCCACCCCGTCGGGTGTAGACGCGCGGACACAGCGGGCACGACCACATATGCCACTGCCACTAGCGCTGCTTTAATTAAATATTTGCATGCAAGTACGCATACTTCCAAGCGACGTAGAAGCCAGCGGCCGGAATACGTATGCACAGACATCGGCCGATTTCGCGAATGTTCTTCACGGTTCTCGCCGTGTATCGGTCTTCTCGAAAGATTAATCGCAAAGTCGGTATTTATAAACATTCATTTGCTATTAGGACATTTGTGGATAGCATCTGTTGGGAAACTGTCGTCGTGATGCGACGGGAAAAAAAGACGCTGATTTTGACAAAGTTGATGGTAGATATCTTTCGTTAAAATAGAAATATGGTTATAAGTCGACCGAGGATGTTTAAGCAATTGTAGATTTTTGTAAACGTAACTAAAGAAATGGAATTCGAATAGAAATTTGTTTCGTGTATTCTACTTTAGATATTTGATATATTTTTAAACATTCTAGACATTCTGTAGGCTTTTGCGAATATTGGATCGTAGTGAGATGTTCTTCATTGAACATAAAATCAAATATTAAAAACTACACGTGATAACAATATGACAAGAATAACGACGGTAATTTTATATTTAACTTTCAGTAATTTTGGACGTATCTTGATGAAAATGATTTTAAAAAATTTCCAAACGAGAGCAACCATCGTCCATATCGCTCCTGACGATTCTAACAGATTCCAATTTTCCTTCTTGACGTTCTGAGCCCAGTGCCATCGTTACATATTCAATCCTCTCAAACTGTGGACAAGGCAATAGCATGTACCAAACTGCGACATGCCGTTGATATCACTACGCAACATACGTTACCATAATCGCATTGAAATAGTCACTGGCATACGAATATCAAATAACTCGTGTAGCAATACATAAATTTGTCAACAAAACGAAATGTCTTACGATTCTTTACGAAAATGACATTAACAGCGAAAAAGAAGGAATGAAACTCGCTACTATGGCCATTATACCAATTAATACGACCATAAAATATACATAGGATATATTGACAACATTTGGTTGTTAAATCCTGGCACACTCTTTATATATATTTATACGATTGAATATATCATTGATTATATTATGTACAGGATGTGGCATTTAAATAGAAATATCTAAATATCAGAATAAAAACTTTCAGGATGAAATTACACTGCGTTTTCTTGTTCTCAATACCTATACAAGTATAAAAGTACTCATAGTTGAAAGAAAAGGAACATAAAATCTACGATATAGCTACATAAAGTGCTATTTTACGTCTTTTCTTACCTCTCATAGTTTTAGCAAAGTTTTACAAAGTTTAAATTTATATATAAGTAACATTGGAATCTTACGAAGTGAGCCTTATGTTGGATATTGGCATCGTAAGTAGCTATTGAACTCGATTCCGTTAGTATTCGTTAGCCTACTGCAAAGACGACAAGTAAGAGACTGCGTTTTAATCGAAACAGTTCACCAAACTCCGTCAAACTAAACTAATTCGTATATATTTATCGACGATTAAACCATTAAGGCGTTCCACGTCGACGTTAAGCCTTCAAAGTAGTTTATCCCCTTGATAGTTTCGACCTGCATCCTTACAACGCTGATCCTTGAGAATGTGTGATCCCTTTGAGGCACTAAAACCGCTAAATTGCTTGAATCGTTGGGAACATTCGCGTTTGCTGTCTTCCGAGACCCGGCGCTTCGATTACCATTCTCTTTGGGAAAGTATAGCAAACTATAAAGAGCAAGAGGAATATGTTAAGGGCGAATGATGTTAGCGTAATATTGAAAATCGATACATGCATCGTCATAATCTGTATTGGCATTTTTGAAGAGAAAAAGAGGGGATTCTCTATATTTTTAACTGTTTTAAAAATGCAGTTTATCTTAGTTTTATAAATTACTCTGTTTTCCGTCGAAGTCCTTTACTGAAAATTTTCTAATATCGAGTAATAACATATATCGAAGAGATAATTCATTGGAAAATAACTGAAAACTTAATAAACCTATTCAACGATTTATTCGACTACTTATTAAAGCGACATATTATAACTCTAGTCATAAAGCGATTGTATACTGCTACCACCGTTACATGATGGTTCTACAACTCCGTCTAAACTCCAGAAATTTAGAATTTCCAACCTTCTCTACTATTCTACTGAACGAATAATATCGTAACTTATATATTGTAATTCTATAACGCTATAGAACTGTATGATTCTATTACCTGAAATTTCGCGAATACAATTCTCATTGTACCTACACTCCCTTTCCCTGTCATAAGCATAAATATAATAGTAATAAATAACGTTGTTCACGAGTTCCTTCAACGATAGCGATACCATGTTAGATTGAAAGTTTATTAAGCGCGTTGAATTGTCGCGTCATGATTTACAGCGGAGATCATCAAGACAAGTTAAAGCGTCTCGCCAACAATATCAGTCACAAAAATGCCACAAGTACTTCAATTAAAGGGCACTAAATCTACTTGGTAGAATCTTGTTTATTGCGGAAAAGATGAGAATGAATGCGACTCATGTAATATGTGTACAATATAAATCAAGCGCTAGAACGATGTGGTATCAGCTGTGGTTTATTCATTATGCACACATATATGTATGAAACTTTTGACATACAGACGTATGCTAATTTCCCATACGTGATATCTGCTAGAAGAAAGACTTGTTATGTACGTTAACTACGTTTCGTGCAAGCGGACTTGAAAGTGTGAAATATTCGCTCTGATTAAATTGTACCTATTGTACGATGATCGATTAGTGCATTAAGATCCATCATGCAAATTTTCTGAACCTTCTGGTGGAACCTTTTAATTCAAGTGTTCGAGGTGAATGACTTTCTCTTGTGATAGGAAATTGCGAAGACGTGTATTAATTAATAATTTGGCGAATAAAATAAATTACTTGTAACTAATGTGTTTTCTAAAAAAATACTATCTATTATATCCATCTTTAATCTTAAATTAATTATTAAAAATTAGGACATTCTCCTTCAGGATATAGATCATATCTAAATCTGAAAAAAGAAATTCGTTTCTTACGGAATCAAAGCGTGAAAGCAAGAAGATTTCATGAAACGATGCAAAGTTAGAATGAAATCCTAGATTAAATAAATAGATCAGAGTCAATTAATTAATTAATCTCGTACGATAAACAGGCCGTGTTTTTTGTTCAAAATTTCTGAAATTTATTCTCCGGACCTATATTTAGATCCCGTGAATCGAATTGAATATTTTTCACCGTGGTCCAACTGTGCAACACAATGTCCGACGATGCAAACCAACGTGGCATACACCGCTTTTCCTTTGTTTCCGAAAGAAGGCAGAGAAAAATTCTCCATATGCCTGTTTCATCGTATGAATATGGTTAAGCATGCCACTTTAATCTAAGAGAGGAAGAACATAAAAAGAAAGAAAAGGATGAGAAAAAGACAGGAAAGAAGGTATCTAAACTCTAAACGAAGCTGGACCGCGCAGCGAGAATCGCATCGGACGTTGGACTTGTGACGCGAAGCGCCGCTTATGCATGCAGCATAAACTAAAACTACCGGTGTCACCGGTGATATACCGTTGGTAGACGCTGGACGAGGCCGGTTTATTGTCCATTTGCATTCCGCGTCCCGTATTCGCATAGCGTTCCACTCAAATTTCTAGTTTGCCCACCACCCTCGGTGCTCCAGCGCCATTTACCCAGTCTCCATTGCCCGCTTCCCCCCTTTTATCCTTCTCCCTATATCCTCAAGGATAGTGTGTGTCGGGAGAGAAAAGGTGTACATCCTCTGCGCCTCCTCCTTTTCCCTCACGACGGCTATTTTATGAAAGGGAAGAGGAATTGCCAGCTTTTAGTCGTTGGTTCAACCGACACGGACATATAAGTGTTGGTAAAGGATGGTCAGCTTTTTTTTTTGCAAGCCACGTTGCTCTTTTATGGCGGTTTTATGTCGAGCTTGCTAACTTTTTGGAGATTACAGTGAGAAAATTACGGTAAGTATGGAAAGGAAAAGATTCGGAGAATATGAGGATAAGGAAAGGGAAATGAAGGGATTGGCGAGGTGATTGATAACGAAAGATCGAGATTGAGTTAAACAGGTGGGTGGGATTAAATCGGTGAGATTGGCAAATACGAATGAGTTGTGGAGAATTGTCACGATTTCGGCTGCTCTTCTGGCACAGAAATAAATCTGAGCTTTATATTTTCTTTTCTATTAATATGCTAATGTTTCGGATTATTTATACGTCAGTTATGTATTTAGATAGCTATGGTAGTCTTATACACTCCTGACCATATGTATCGAACTGAAAGATTTGTGGAAAATGAAATGAACGTAAAAAATGAATAGGAATTTATCGAAACCTCTGTAATTATTATTTCCTTTGGAATCATGGGTTGGGAAGAATCCGTATATTCTATGTGATAACAAGATTTTTCATTCTGTGTCATAAATAATAAAATTAAATTTCTTTTTCGTAGACAAACCATCTACCGATGTATGTAGAATGTATGCTTATCCATATAACTAAACGTTGCGAAACGGAAATAGATTTAAAAACAGGCAGATCTTTTGTTTTTAAAATTGTTTATCCGTATATATGGGCAAATAAAGATTTGAAAGCAATCGAGAGGTAAGCTGTCCGGTGCATTTACCGAGGAAAAATAAAGTGCACGCTTCCAAGGGGTAATAGTTTTTCCCTGAAACGACGAGACCTTTTTCCTAGGTCGTAGACCCGCGTGATTTATCGCTGTGTTCATAAACTATAACGTGTTCGCGCAACTTCTCATTGCTTTACGACCGTCGAAGGCTCTTTTCTGATTTATCGACGTTTACACTTCCGGCTCGTGTACCTACGTTTTAATTTTCCTATCTGTAGCGGGAGCGCGCGCGCCACCCTATTCCCGTAGAATTAAAAAACTTGATCGTCGCCGCTTACGAAATAAATTTACACAGCAAATTCCTGTTGGAAAATCGCGCCACGAAAAAAATCGTTCTCGTACAAGCGACTTTCACGTGTTAATCACCGAGTCGATAAGCATCGCGCGAAAACACGCGCCCCGAAGCAAAAAGTATCTTCGTGACCAAACTACTGGTCACGTTCGCGTGTTACTATCGTTTTTCCCTTTTCTCCTTTCCTTTTACATTAAATCCGATAACTTGCTTCTTCTCACTAACTATTCCGTGATTTTAGCAACACAGCGTAACGCTTCTTCTTTTGTCTTGGTCCTTCATTTAGCCTCATTCACTTCGTTTTCTCTTCTCTCGGTTCTCCGCTTTAACGCGCTAGCTTCTTCTCTTCGACGTTAGTTTTATTTTCCGTTTTCCCATCACCTCTTTCGTTACCTCCTATGAGTTTCCTATCTTCTTCCTTTGCCCTTTCATCTCACCTTTATCTCCAACCCTTACGCTACGTCTCTTCATTTTCCTCCTCATACTCGCCCGCACACACACTTTCCTTCTTTATCCCTGTCAAATGGTTCCTCTTTTTCTCATGGTCTTTCCTTTCTGCCTCTCAACCACGTGAAAACCTTATCTTTATCTGCCTCATCGGTGGCACACCAGTGTCTCCCCATTTTGTCGACTCTTCTCTTTTTTCCCGGTCTGTCTGCTTTTTCCTCTATCGTGGCCGATCCCAGCCAAGTTTTTTCGGGAAAGCGTTCTCGCGCGTGGCACCCGCTGCGAACGCGCGATCTGTTGATAAATATGGCGACTTCCGGCGGTCAGGCGGCTCGACACAAAGAGACCTCGCGTGTCGAGCCGCTCAGCACCGTGTATACCGCCCATGGAGCTTTTAAAGCGGCACTTTTCTTGGCTTCTGACGTTTCCTCTATCCGTCTCTTTCGTTTTCCCCCGGTTTGTCATCTTTCTTTGTGTTACACGCTGACGTTCGTGTCCTCGACCATCGCCCCGAGAACTTGTTATAGCGGGCACGGGATAGGGTTGTTTATATGTATCTGTACACTCGTACGGATTCAGAAATTGATGCAATTCATCCAGCCCTCGGAACCACGCTCGATCCACTAGCTGTTCGTAATTTTTTCAGAGAGTCGTACCTGCGTCAGTTATTGTTTCCATCGTACAATTTGACATCAGGTGCTTCCACGAAACGATGGAAGAGGCAATATTGCAATTTCGCAATTGTAGGGTTCTCTTTCGTCTGTATAAATCTCAGCCGTGCTTCGATGTGAATACATCGGTTGTATAAATTAATCGAATAGCGCGTTGTTCCAAAGATTAAAACAAACGATTGTGCTGCTTCGACCGAGAAATCGTTTCGAAGCATTTTCTTGAGAAACTGTCTGCATCAAAATTGATTACTGCATCTTTCTTGCGTTTCTGTTTTGTCGTATCTTGGAATTGATCATCATATCATTGGCATTGTCTTTCCCGTGGAATTTTCTTTTTTCTTTGTATTTATGTCATTTTTAATGCAGCCGAGGAATTTTTGATAAATTAAATTCTTTCATGTTTTATATTTAAACAAACCTAAATTAACGAGCGAATAGTCTCCTTTACTTTAACCTGTAAATAACGGAGAGATTAATTAATTAAGACGCAAAGCTCCGCATACGATTCAACGTAATTTACACATGACATAAAAAAATACGCCATCACGGATCTAACAAGGTCATTATTAGCACGAACATGAAAGGTTTGAATTACCTCGTATATCTACATTAGAATCAACTAATTGCTATTTATAATCGCGTCGTTGGAAGTGTAGCATTCTCAGAACTTGATTTTGAACGGTACACATTAGTCAATTTTTGTTGCAATACGTAATGCACGTCAATTGTTTGTGTCAATTTGACACGATTTTCTGCTAAAAGGTTATCTCATTCGGCCATTTATAAAACAACTTTCTGAAATTTTGTGTCTTTCACTTTTTTTCTTTCTTCGTGAACAATGCGATATCTCAATAAAATAATTTTCACGATTAATTATTTATCTCTTCATCTCATTGTTTCTTTACCATTGTATTAAATTGAAATGAGAAACTTAGTTGACAGACGAGGGTTAAACATATTGAAAAAAATGTGTAACTAAATAATGGAGAAAATTGTATATCTAATTGAATAACATGAATCTATCTACGTTATATATATATTTAAATTACTGTGATACCTTTTTAATTTATCTTACTTAATAAGCTAAATTCTCGAGTAATTCGTCTTCTTCAATTAAGAAAGTGAAATTGTATATAACACAAATTCTTGTTAAATTTTAATACAATCGAGACTATTGGATCACCCAGGGTTTTCTGGCAGTTGAATTAAGATGATTGACCTTAGAAGCTCATGGTTCTCGAGGAAACGTTCAGTACAGACGGTTTATCTCCTCTCTGTGATCATTATAACGGCTTCAACGGAACCCTTCATATTTTCCCGTGGTTGTGGGCGGTTCAATTTTAATCACAACACAGCAGAGGTTGTTGGCTCACGAATGAACAGCACGTGGTATCTCTCCGAAATAGAATTCGCAGAAGAACCACCAACCAACTGAAATCTTTTCAAACCAGCAGTCTTTATGTTTTCACAGTTGCGCCATACGTCTCGTGTCTTACACGACAAAAGAATTCTTCTCCAACTTGTAATCTTAATATATCTTATAACGCTAACAATCTCGAGATCGCGTTCTTTTTAATTTCTTCGAAATATTTTCAAGTTGAAGATAAATTTGATCATATGAAATAATTAATTATACAAAAAATATAACGTATGCATGTGATGTAAGATATTTGTCATATAGCTTGGTTGTATTATTTTGTTGCGAAATGATTTTACAGAATGGTGTTCAGCGGAATATGTCAGAGGGATCGATGTGTACGTAATAAAAGGAAAGGCTAAATAAACTATTAATACTAACTAAATAAAATACTACTGAGAGAAAAATTCGCAATAATCTCCTACAAAATAAATTACCTGCATTTTTCGTAACATTGAAACCCAAACAGAAATACAGAAATTTAAATCCATTTTTACATAAAAACAATATAACTAAAGAACAAATAAAAGTCGATACAACTGTATTACCACTTATTTCCTAAAGTTGTCGAACCGTTTTAAATCCAAGTGTCTTTTATAAAGACGTAATGTTATAACAACGAATGACCCAAGGAGCAATTAGTATCTGAAAGATGCAAAGATAGACTGCGGTTAATGGCATTTGTAGTTCCTTTGATCGCTTGTCATCGGACGTTATCGATAATAATAGTGTTGCGTTTCATTGTGAAAGCTTAAGTAATTGTAAGTAAGATTGACGTGGCCTGGGTGTTAAGAGGTTAATAGTCGGGATTGCACACCAGCGGATGCCTCCGCGAATACATTGATTTTTTTTTAAATACATCTTCAACGACTGGTCGTCTCAATCGTCTAACTCTACTGGTCATCGATGTAATTAACGCGTTCACCAAGAAAATGCCGTTGACTAATTACGTAGAAACGCAGAACATCTGTTTTATACATTCATTCGCGAGTCACAGTTTCCTTTCCATTGAAATCGTTTATCGCTGTTTCGTAGTATTTGCTTAATCGTGCAGTACTGTGTACAGAATTCTCACGCAAGCATTAGCGCGCAGTATGAATAATGTTTCCATCAGATCTATCGCATTTTTATCTACTACTGATATTGCTAATTCCGTTTGCACCGATGGAAATTAAGTTGTAAACGTTTTGATAACTCCATTGTCTAGTTTGATAATGTTTGTTATTATTAAACTGCGGATGTTTGAGTATTTATAGAAAATTTATATACGGAGAAATGTATAAAATGTACACAATATGGAAAAATATATGAAATATTCAAACTATCTAGATCGTTTATTTAGTTATTTATTTTATTCCCATTTCATTAGTTCAATCCTCAAAAATATGCAATTGTATAAATATCCGCGCTTTAGTTGTTCCCTCAACGTAGATATCAAAGTATTAAGCCGATAGTGAGTGTTGTTTTATTTTTGTTTTACACGAGACAAATGTTATTATACAACGTTATATATATTTATATATCTCACTTAAGCAAGAACGACCTATTCGTAAATGTTTAGAACGCTGTGCGAAGATTTCTTTGAGAGAATACGCGTACATCTTGTAAATATTGAAATGAACTATAAATTTACGCGAATTTGTGTTATTCGTATGGGATATATCGGACAGAATTAATTTTCCTAACTTTCTAAATATATGAAGACGACATTTTAAATTGCTAGTAGTTGAACCTAACAATACGATATATTTGCGAGTGATCTATAAGGATTTATGTCCACTGGGAAATCTTATTAGTGTTCTCTTGCACTAGGTATTAAAGCGCATCGACATCGATAGAAGCACTGTACACGCGATATCGTTGCAGTGTCCCCTGAAAGTCGGCGATAAGTCGCTCGAAACTTTGCTGGAAACATTTCTCCAGGTTCTACCGGCAATTACATAGCACGTGTCATTGCTGGAATTTGATAAACTTTGTTGAGAACACGAAAGAATTTTCCGTTTACAGTAAAGTAAGGAACTATCGAGTTGGAACAACTCGTGTTTGAAAATAGAATAACATAGCACAAGAATTGGTTGCCGAAACTCTGTAATTTATTCTGTACCAGCGAAATAGATAGAAATAAATACTAGGTGATACATCTTATATAGAGAGTTCTAGTAATTATAGAATAATCGAAAAGGAAGTAATTCTACATAGAAAAATAAATTGAAGATATAGGGTTAACTTCCTTTTATTTTAGGCCTTGTTTTTGAGAAAAATGTGTTCAATACACATATATGGGATTATTTTTTAACTAAGCATATGCATACCCTGTTTTCTCAAAATCTTAAAACATTCATTCCTACTGATGTTTTACGATGAACACGTCGCGTTTTTTACCAATTTTACCAATTGTACCATAATTATTAGGAAACTCTGAACAATAATTCAAACACGAAACTGTAACTTGTGTCTTTATAATTTGCAACGTTGTTAAAAAATTGTGTATCTTGCATTGCAAATACAAATAGTTTAAAAATACACGGTTTTTAAATCGTTTCTCTTACATTCGTAATAATAATTTTGTTCTACGGTGAATACATTTATTATTCAACGATGCGATTTTCGGTTGTTTATTGGAAAATTATAATGCTGCTGATCTATAGAATTAGTACTGACTATTATAATAATATGCACAGCGAGTCATTTAATTTCATGAATTGTAATTACTTGTAAACCACTCAATTTACAAATGCATACATATTTCAAATAAAATCTGCATAATTCTGAACGAAACACAACTACATTTGGATTATCTTGTTTTCACAGAAACCTGAGAATTGCTCAGAGTATTTTAATAAAATATTCAACTACTTTAAAATACAAAAAATAGTTTATTGAATGGAATATATAGAGTGGTTCGCGCAATTGTTTCGGTCTAATTAGAAAATTAGAAATGTGTAGCTTTAAAAAAATTTCAAAGGAAAAAGGTGAATAGTTCTAAAATAACGATAATGTAATATACTATAATAAAATAAGTTCGGATAAATAACGTTCTATTGTAAGCACTGGTGTTCAAGTACTAGTACTAGTTCATTTTATGTAAAGAATTATTGATGTAAAATTGATAAAATAAAAATAATTAATTCAAGAGCTATACAAACACAGATATGTTTGTCCCCTGTATAGGATATGGTAATAAGGATTGTATCAAAAATACATACGTATCAAAATACGATATTAATTAAATTGACAAATTTTCATCGTTCTGCAACTCTTCATTCGGTTACCTTTGGTTGCTTTATTTACAGAAAGATGTAAAATCAAGTTCTAACGGTTCGGATCTTGCCAAGGTAAATTTCCAAAGTATCGAGCAAGATTACGTCTAATTCGATGCATTAGCGTGGAAAAGTTATATTAAAGCGGTAGTAGAATTTTGTCGTCGAGACAACACCACTTGAAAGCCGTATCCACTTTCAACTCGACTTTGTAGCTTCGATCTACTCTAGTTTCCCTTTAATCCGCAACGTGGCTGTCTACACAGGATGTGTCGGGTTATTGAACGTTCAAAAAAACGCTTTATAATTTCATCGTACAAGTACACTTTACTTTAAATATCGATCACTCTGTTGCAACTTTCATCACAGTTTGAATATTGTTAAATATCGGCAACATAGAAAATGATTGTCCTTGTATTTTCTCGTCAGTATCGTGAGAATGTTATCTCAGCCGAAATCAATAACATTGTCTTACCAATAATTGTTAAATCATGAAATTACTTTTATGTTGTATATTTTTTTTTTTTGTGTAACTCTGGATTAAATTTGGATAACACGAAATTTATGGAAGAAAATAGTAGAAAAAGATTATTTTACAGAGCTCGAATCGCAAAGTTATTTCCACATATTATATTATTTCCTAGTAGATATTAGTATGGCTGGTTGATTATATAATTTCATGTGCATCTCTCGAGCTCATTAGCCACCTTCGCAATTCAGTCTTTGAAATTCGTCGAATCGTGAACAACCACCACAACCATTCGTTGACAAAACAGAGAATATGCAAATTCTTGTTATTTATTTTTGGAATAAGAGAGACATGGGCACAATCCACAAATTCTTGTTTACCTGTCAAAGAGATAAACCAATAGAGTCGAGAGACGAACACGATACGGTGAAACGAAGGAGTAAAAGAGGGAAAGGAACACCGATGGAATGACCTCTTAACCTCGTTTCGAGGCCGGTTGAGTTGAAGTAAAGTCGATAAATCTATATAGCGGGAGTAATATCTCGTTGAAGGTAGTTCGGGATTATAATCAGCAATGTTGCCCTTAACGATAAGGTTGGCTCTCGCGTACGATGCACGGTTTAGTGTCGGCGTAATTCAGGATAAGAGCGAGCTGCGTGTCCACAAGGAATAGGCTGACAAGCGTCTACGCCACCGGCTGATATTAATTTTATTCAACAAAGAAAGTCAAAAGTAAAGCCTAGAAATCGTAAACGTGTCTACTAGAAATTGCACATAATATTCATTAACAATTTACCGAATATTCTATTCAAACAAATTATTAATATCATAATATTCTTTACCAATTGATTACCATCGAATATTTTATTCAAATAAATTGTTAATTATAATTAGGTAGCCATGTTATTGATTTTACGGAAGAAATTGTATTTTATATTTTGCATCGACATTCCATAGACATTGTAGTCCATTTCTCCAGGGCAGACTCGAACAGTTTCAGGTCTATTTACTTTAGCATTAATTGTAAAAAAAGCATACTAAGAGTTAGATTCATCTATTATATATCAGTTACAGTTACACTTTGCAGGTTATTGATTTTATTAATTCCCTTAATTGAAACTGTCACTTCAGGAAGATTGATTTAAGAATTGTTATCGCACTGGCATGGTACAGCGGCATGGAATGCAAAATAGTATATCACGCAGCCCGAGGCTGTGGCCAAAGACTCGCAGAACGATGAAATCTTACGTTCTAAAATTAACCGCAACCGTTAGCCCGCTCTTTCGAGCGGTTTAACTGCTCTTCTTCAACCGCGTGGAAGTTTATGGTAGCCTCGAAGTTCTCGATGAACAAAGCGTTTAACGTCCAGTCGGTTGCTAGTTTACTGAACTGTGTTCAGTCGACATGAAGAGAGCTACTTTATTACTACGATACTGTTTACAATGGCTCATCGTTTGTTGTCGGCCGAAGCAAGGAGTTTCAGTAGTAAGCTGCGAGTACATTTAAATTAGATTCACGAGACTGTGCGTATTTGCCGACAGTGATTGAAAGACTGAGAGGTTTTTGAATTTCAACATCTTTGTAACGTTGATGCATCTTTATGGAATATTGGATCGTTGATGAATATTTTATTTCTCTCACGATAGAAATCACTTTCTCATTGTTTTCTATCACTTCAATATTATAATGGATTTACCTTGTAAATATTATAACGCGTATCTGAACAGATTTTTTTATACCAAAAACATAAAAATATTTTGAGTTTGCAGACATTACTAGCCCTGTCACCTTCAATCTGACATATGTGCAATATTAACAAACTATTAACTAACTAAAGGACAAGCGTATTTGTTTCCACTAAAACTAATTGTAATCTTAATGTATGGTGTCTTTTTTTTATGAAAACATCAGAAAATATATATTTTTAGTTTTTATTATTAATATTTGATATTTTGGAATTTTTCTCACAGCTTGTAAAGTATTAACGTGTATAACGTGTAACGATTTTATATGATACGTAGGATACAGGACGTGAAAGTGGATTACAGAATGAGGTCGTGCAACTTATAACATTAAAAGGAAAGTATTTCTCCCTTCTTTTATATCGACTTCCACTATTGGGGTTTGCCACGAGTTTTTGCTGGGATCAAAAAGAAAAGCTCCGACACGCCCTAGCTTTCGGCCCCTCCTACTACATGCGCCCTTGTCAGGATCATCAATGAGTTCGTAACCACTGAGGAATGCTCCCCACGACCTTAATTCCTGGAACTCTTGTTCTTCGCGCGTCGTGTACAACGACCTGTGGATTTCAACCCAACTACATCGGAACGGACATTGTTTTACTAGAAATTTATCGTCTTATTTTATGGGATATCCATGTACATCTTTGTAAAAGATACATCAGGATAACTGTCTCAACTAACGATTCCATAAAATGACACTAAAGCGTTACGACATTCATTTTATAAAGCGCCGGAATGAAGACGATAATGTCACTCTCTGTTCTTAAACATTATCTGATAATTAAATTGACCTTTTTACTTAGCTAAATAAGTAGTGCTACTTAAATTTTAGATATTATATGCTATAGACATATTAAATATTACAGTTTTTAGAAATTCTCTTCAGCCATGAAGGCACATTCATCGGTGAATTCAATTTTCTAGCATTCTAAGGTTTCCCAATAATTTGTTTAAGGGATTATTCAGTTAGCTAATATATTGAACTATCTATATATATTCAGAAATTAAATTAAAATAATTCCGTTTTCTTTCATTTCTCCCCTAGCGTTCATAGTCCCCAACAATTATATTTCAGCACTAAATCAGTAAAAATAAAAAATTTTAACGATGTTTTAAAAAGTTACATAGTACAAATTTTAAATCTAAACTCTAAATCTAGCTCTGTGCTTTCAGAAAATATTAGTACTTAGAACGGAAAGTTTCAAATAAAATGATACTGTCACAAACAGTATCCAGGAAAAACGAAATTGACTCAATTGTGAAATGGCGGTTCTCACTAGCTCGTTTTCAGCATTCGTTGATGTCATACGTATAATGAGGCATGGCGAGGGCTTGACATCGAATATAACAACGACCATCAACACCGATGAGCGTGCTATACAGGCTTGCGAATGTAGAGCTCGGCTATTTGTCTTCATTCGGTCCCACGTGGCACCCAAGGGTGGCGACCCCTCATTATCACCTCGCCATATCCATCCTGATTAGACCTAAACATCCGGTAAACTCTCTAGCCACACCCCAGCTATCCTTCAACCGGATCTATTCAGCGAATTAGCGGCAAAATATTCGTCCCGTTTAATTACCAAGCTAATCAATTATGTATCTTCTTACCTCTATTGTTTTACAATTGGAACAATTACTCGGATAATTTGTACATATCAGTTTAATTAACATTCAAATAATTTTCTTTAATATTTAACTAATTACTGAAAGTGAACATTCTGTGATTTAGAAAATTAAAAGGTAATATGTATCGTATTATCAGTGCTGTGAAAGTTCACAATAGTTAATTTTTATCGTATTTATTTTAAAGATTTTTCTTTCGGAAGGATTCGAAATACTTGAGAAAAATATTGAATGTTTTTAAATGAAATTAGTTTCACTTCTATTTTGCAACAGTCAAATTTAGTCACATGTATTACTATTTATGAAATGTAATAAACGTTATCAATTCCCAAATCGTACAAAGTATATCTGCTGTAAAGAAATGAAATTTTAATACGATACATATAAACGCTTTAAGTAGTATAGAGCATTATTGCCATATCATTCTTATATCCCTCTGAAGCAATTTTTAAAAATTGTATTTTAAAACATAATACGAAACAAAAAATATTAAAAATACTCGTAAATCAAGACTAAAGAACGCTAACACGTTAACAAAAAGGATTCCTTAGAACAAATAATACCTCTTGGAAGAAAATTCCACTGTCCGAAGCTTGTGGGATCAATAGAGCCGCAATGAGCGGAATATCTAACAATTTTTTCCCTTCCCGTTGCAGCGTTCTTTAATTATGGTTGACCGCGTTTAATTAAAAACGCGCTCGCGGCTTTTCCGATACACGGGATCCAAACGTACGGCTTTTCAGAGGGAACGAAGGTTTAGGTCTCTGTAGCACACCTTGTAAGAAAGTTCTAACAATATCGCGACTACGCCGCGCCAAAACTTCGATGCCGCGAAGGGAAAAGCAGGATTTGCCGTGGAGTTCCATGCTGCCCGAACTCCCTAGGACCCCGAATACTTCAAAGCCTGTTTGAACTTTGAGAATTTTTCTGGAATATTCGACGCCAGACGGATTACAATAAATTCTCGATCCCGTTCCGATAGACGTACGGTTGCTCCGCACCGCTCTTTTCAGAGTGCTTAAAGATTTCTGTGAGATTTTCTTCCCGCTCTATCGTTTCCATATTTCGTAGCACAACGAGTATCGGCTGCAATAAATTAGGACATTTATGTGCAAGGAATGCGTTAGGGTATTTAAGAAAGATATAAGAAATATTGTGGAACGAGCGATTGTTTAACGTTTGACTGAAAACGTTGTCTTGTGATTAATTACACGTAAAATTAATTCGTTGAGTATAACGTTAAACTTCAAGCAAAACATTTTAAACGTATCTCTTCTCTATATTCTCTCTCTATTATAACGGACAGTTAAGTTAGAGATCCATTGCCAAGCTATGCCAATTCGAAGGTATTTGCTTCAATGTAGTTATGTGGAACCGTTCCCATTGACAAGATAAACTGGCCCAGCTATTTGAAAAATCGATTCTGTACAAGTATATGAAACCATTTCCGCTGAAGCCAAGTTCAAGCTATTTCTCTCTGCGCCCATAAGTCTATGCCACAATCGGCTGATCGCCATTGTTTCTATTGTTGTTGTCAGTTGTCAATTTATAAACTTGTTACGATTAGTAAGAAAAGTTTATTCGAACGACGAATAACAGAAAGGAATAGACACCGCTCTCGATCAGCTGTACATTGTAAAAGCAGCGACTTGCACTTTGAAACAGATCTGTACAAAGGGTCTGTGTCAAGAACTGTGGCAATTCAGCGTGACACAGCTTCGACTGGCTGAGCTTGGCTTGGCTTGGCCTCAATGGATCTATAGCCTTCCACTCGAGATCAATTTAGTTTATAAATATCTCTGATTAATTGCTTCGGCAGGATGGAGCACTTAAAATTCTTTCTTTCGTGTTTGGATCAAAGTATGAAGTGAAAGCTTCGGTAATCTCTTTGAAATAGAGTTATAATGTGTTATGTCAGAATGAAGTTGACATTCTTGTTACTGAGAGAAGATACAACAACTTTCAAATATGTTCTTTTATGCGACAGCAATAAAATAACATTAATCTGTTTTTAATTATTTTAATTTTCTAAGGGGCTATATTTTCGTATTTTAGTTATAAACCAAATATAACATTTACAGTGTACTATCACAATCTCTGCAATTTCCCTTTTTTATATATTCCATTGGTTCTGCTAGGTATATGTAATACTCCATCGCAAAAAAAATTCATGATAAATCACCGTAGATTACAATCGGATATATGTCGTTTATTGAAATTGTTATCAACCCACTGGTTTTTGCAGCCAGGCATCTATATCTGTCGATGATTTTTTTCTCACTGTGCAGACGAAGCGGTTCTAAATCTTTTTTAAATGTTTTTTAACGTTTCGTTTTTTTACTCAAATAATTCATAGAATTTGAAGAAAACACATTAAGATTATTAATCTTCAATCATCTTATTAATCTTTATTCTTCAATTCATTACCAACATACAATGACCAGCAGTAATATAGCTACAGTCTCTGTATTTAATTTTGTTACCATTTGATACAAGCTTTTACAGGAATATCTAATCAATCCTGTGCTAATATTTTTATTCATTACTGTATATGACACAAAATCCTTCGTTCTAATTTCACGGCAATTTTCTAACTTATCAAATATGGAGGTGCATATTATTGAATTTCTAAACAATGCCTTTTTTCATGCCTTTCGCATCGTTCTATTAATTCAAGTTTCTGGTCTTGGCCGTCGAACACATACGACAATTTATTTTCATGGAAAAAGAATTTCACTCATTTATTACGAAGCAGCTCTTTGTGCGGCACGCTTTTCAAATGCTCTTTATCAAACGTGAAACTATACTAAACGAATAACTGCATATCATCATCTTTGATACCCCACTATCACATCGTCATTCCAGACTTGATAACAATTATTCCCTGCAACGCGTGTTTTAGACAACTAGCTAACCCGTGAAGAGGAAATAATTACATTTCTCGATTCGTTGAATTATATGGATGTTTGTTTGTATACTTTTTTCATAACAGACATTTTTATGAACAATTAAAAACAGATGTGTTCCTCAAATTCAGATTCAATCTTTCCCCGCGGTTATTTAATCTCACATTTATTAAACGAAAAAGAGAAGAAGTAAAAGCTGATCTGATTTTAGTTATGAAAATTTTATTTACATATAAGTGGTTAAAATAGAAATACGCGATCTAAGAAAAGGCCGAAAGCTACTACTTATTGCGTAAATATCAGGGTGGAGAATTTTTAATAAAAATCTGTATCATAAACAATAGATAATAGAAGGCAGACTTAAAATTAACAAAACTAAATTTCTAAATTGAACCAGATGAACTCCGACTTTGAGTTATCGCCACACAACATTACAAATACTTCGTAAAGTATCTTGGCGAGTCTGCAGACACTTTCATATTAGCAATAGAATCACTGTCATGTCACCGCTTAATCGTGTCAGTCTAATTTTGTTATGAATGTCTTATACAATCCGGATGTCTATAATACGAAGAACTGACAATAATTAAATTGACTATCCGAGTTCCGACAAAGATAGCTAAATTTACTAATACATAAACTCTCCAATTTCAGTAATGAAATCCTTGGAAACTTTATAGATCATCAATGACATTGTAGGTTACTTAAATTATTATCTCTTGAATTCCTCGTTCCTTTTCCAACATTAATAATTAAAACAAAGAAAGAAGTTTACTTGTTTGTTTTTCCCTAACATCGAAAGGCGATTGTATTAAATTTGGAAAGCAGAGCTTTGAAGCACAAAGAGCAAACACAATTCCTACATGGCAAAAGGCCATTCGACAAGAGGCCAAAGGCAGGTAACCATAGACTAACCAGCGTATAAACTCCTCGCAAATAATACATCACGTTCCCGTAGTTACAGCCATGAAGTTCCACGGAAGGAGGAGAATTCTCTTGGTCGCTTCCTGAGAACGTGCCTTGGTGAAATCACGGTGAATCAATTCTATTTGTGGTTATAGCTATAAGGTAACCCGTTCGATTCCAAGGTTCGTCAGAATCTCCACGCCATCCACCCTATTATATAATCATGCGGCCCTTTGACCAGAGAATCATAATCGTTTCAGTTGAACAACGTTGCTTACCAAAGTAATAGAAGAGGAAATTTGAAGAAAGCTATGAAAATTTTACACATCCATCGGAAGATCGTTACAGATACTGGTTCACTTAGAAAGCGCGCTTAGGTACGTTTTAGTCGAAATAGAAATTAAATGTCACGATTTGAAATAATGAATCGCTCAAACTACTACTATCAATTTACTTTAGTATTTTAGTAAAAATGTACAAACTGCATACAAGATTCTACAAAGTATCGAAAGTAAACTGCTAGAAATAGCGTTTGAAAAATTAGAGAAATCTCTACTTAGGCGTCGCCTATTTACCAATACATATGTATTTATAAAAATCTAAATTTGCATAAATACCCACAGTCTACTGATGAGGGTAAAAAATAGCAAATCTAACAGTTTCCCCCTGTTATTTCTTGTCACACGTAGTTTCTCTGAAAACGCGAGAACCAAAACGCGCGCTCAAATTCCTCTCGGAAAATTTTAATAGGAAATTTTTTAACAGGACGTCTGTTAATCTAGCACGGACGGGCGCGTTGCATCCAGGAACATTCATCACCTCGCGCCGCGGCACGCCAGGAGGATGATGTACATCATTATTAAATACGGAAGGTTCGGGTGATGGAGTTTTTTTCGACAGTCCACTAACGTCATTCCGCAGGATTGCCTGACGTCATTAGTCGTTTTTCGCCGCTCGTCCTCCGGAAACTCATTTCGCCTCTTGCCCCTGCGACCGTTGATTTTCACGTTTACGGACGGCCATGCTATCTCTTCCGTTGAAAATCCATGATGCATCGCGCGTCGCTCTCTCACCATCGACGAGAGCGGCTAAGTACAAAACGAACGGGCCACCGAGATCGATTCGTCGATTTCGTTATAGCCTGGCGATTTTTAGCCAGCCACTAGCTAGAAATTCACGGCCTCGATCGTGGAATCGGCCCGCGAACGTCATTTCGTATAAATGTTCAGGGCTGCGGATAAATTCCAGGGAATAGCAGCGACTCGATTTCGTGAAACGTTTAGATTGCAGATAAATTTGGATCAGGGATAATCTACCGAGAGGGAATTGAAAGTTTGTTCAGATACGTATACAGGTATATTTATATTTGTTTGACAGAAAATGTATTAGGTCGTAAAGTGAATTTGTTCTATTTTACGTTTGGTATAAAATTTCAGGAAAGTACGAAGTCGGTCATCAACGTACTCCCATTCACGTTCTTCATCGCTCTTTACTTTCAGGAAGTACCTGTCTTTTCCATTACTGATTAAGATATCCTTATGCTTTAATATCTAAAGAAATTTCCTTGAACCTTTCAAACTCCGAACTTTCTTGCCGATTGTCGCTGCTCTAACACGGCCTGTTTTATGGACATTTTGCTAAAATTTTGTATCATATTTTTAACTTATTTTGAACGAATTCGTATGAATGAATTACAAAGTTTTTATAGATCACTGCTAACTTTCGAGATCAAATCGATTAAATTAAATTCGTCGAGAATAGTTTAATAGCTGTAAATGAACTAACCTAATATATGTACATATATTTCGCAATCATATTCTCCGATCTTTGTGTAAAATTCACTAAACGATATTCTATAAATATTATACATTCATCGATTACCTCAATAATAATAAAAATCCTCAAAGTCAAGTAGAATAGCGGAAACGCTATCGGATATTGGCATCTGTTAATTTATCGCTAAATCTAAATCACGATCCATTCTTATTATCGGTAGCAGAGATCACGATGTTCAAGAAGTGGAACGTTTTGCTGTACGCTTATAAAACATATTCACAAAGAGGTTTATCGGTCGTGGAGGAAAAAACTCGTTATCTCGAGGGTTAGATTGAGTTATTCGAGCTCGTTGGTCTATCCAGTCGCTGGCACGAGGTGTTGCTGCTGAAAGCTTGCGAAACACCGTACGCGTGTTCAACACGCACACCTGCGCTCGCGTGTACCCACATGAGAGGCTGGTAAACCTCGTTGCGGGACCGTACCAGTTAATATACCCGTGGACATAGGAAGCTAAAGGGTGGATGTTAATAAACCAGGTGGATACCAATGTCGTCATTCTCACCATATCACCCTCCTCCAGAATTTCAGCATTAGCTTCTGGATATCGAGCATAAGAGTTAACCGTCAGTTCCGTTAATAAGCTACCGGTTTTAGGTGGCTTTTGATCCCTTCGAGACTCATTTTTCTCTTAAAAGAACAACGCAATAATACCATACTAGAAACAGTAATAGGTATAGTCAAGTTTGAAAAAGTATGAGATAATCATAATTTTTAAGAAGATCGTAATAACCATAAAATACATATCCGTGTATACGCTGAACGAAAACGTTTATGGTCGCAGTAAACACGCGTAGATCGAGAGATTCGGGCTGATAAATATTAGTATCTAGAAATTTTATCTGATTCTAAGAAATGTAAAAAAGACATAATATATTACTTCTTACTGTAAAAAATACATATAACATAGTAATTTAGAAAAGGTAAATGCAACATGAAGTTATATCACATTCCTAAGATTATACCGTTCTATTGTGCAAGAATCAAGAAACTCAAGACTGACCAACCATTACATTTCCTTCATTGTATTTCCAAGAAAAAGATAACGAAGAAAAGTAAGGAAACCATAACGTAATATCACCGCGTTTACAATATCATCAACGATGTGAAACGCTTTACGGTATCCAGTTGCTTGCAAAGAATGGATTATGTGATGTTCAACGCGAAACCATTGGAAAGTAAAAGAAAAAAAGGGGGGAGAAAACTGAAAGCATCAAGTCGAGCTAGGAGCTACGTGCTGCTCATACGTGAAACGATCCTGTAACTTGATCGTAAACGAAACGAAGCCGGAATTCTGGAAGAGTAGTGGATACCACCGCGCCTGTACAGGCCGACAGGAAGAGCCCCGAAGGAAAGGATCTCCGGTTCACTGTCCTACTATAGGAACATCCGATCTCACGAAACTGTCCTGAGGGATAACTTAACAGAAAGTTCGTGCTTCCTTGATGCTACTGCACCTAGATCTCGTTGCAGGTTCAAGGGCTGATTTAAGAGTTTACGTTCGTATCATTCGTTACTGCTTAAAGCTTCAAGTATTAGGCACTTAGTATTCTTTCGTTTTAAATGTACATTGTCCTTCGTTTTCGTGATTTTGTAACCATTATATAGACTGATGTAGAATTAAGGATGATGTAGAATGTTAATTAATAAGAAAATTAAGGAGGAGTATGCAAAATTCATTCCATTTGCTAAAATGATACAAGAATACTAGCGAGGGAAAGTGAGACTAATGATACCTACTATATAAATAATAATAAATAAAGTTACAGCTGATTAATTTAGCTTCTAAACGGTAGCGTAAAGAGTTTCTGAGTAGAGAAATGTTAGATGGTTCTTTAAAATATAATTTCTATAACTTTTATTATTCAATAGTTTAAACAAAGCAAGATAGAAAATAGCTACCTAAGAGCGCGTTATTGTTTGATAACGGTAATAACAATTAAACAGTTCCAGGTATTTCCACTATCTACGGAAGCTATTATAGAGCGACCTGAATATTATATTTCCCGATGGCTGGTGTTTTATTTCTACGGAAATCGATCATGTGTTAGGTATTAATTGGAAATGAATCGTATTGAACAGATCGGTCCTCTAATTGAAACCCACGAGTGCTGGTGTAAGTTAAACAATGACATTGATTGATTTTATGCGCGGCGACGATGATTCTTTTGTGAACTGTGATCGATCATTGTTGACCGGGAATTGTAATGGAAAAATGGGGATGTTAATTGACAAGTGTGCTTGACATATTGGATAACGTATAATATAAATAATTCTAAGAACAGTTTTTATGTATATATGCGCCATTTTGACGATCGATGAATCAAAATATTTTATCAATATTACTTTCAAATAAATATATTGATTCTAAGTAATCTATTGTAGTTCCTGAACAATAGATTCTGTATTTTGCTCGACAAAGATATACAATACGATGTAAATTACGATTAAATACTCTAAAGTTAAATAATCTAAATCAACTTAACTGGATCTTTTGCAGTTACTTACTCACTGCTTGTGACCTAACTATAGCAGTTGGGGATTAAGAATATTCATACTCCACATTGTATTTGTGTTTTAAAACTATGACATAATGGTTTTACATTTAATTTAACCATTTCCATCGCAACATCTGAAGAGCGAAGTAATATCGCAATATTAATTCGTGAAGTACACGCTCGTTTCCTCAATAACAACTACTTTGAAGAGCATAATACCAGTGCTTTCTAGGAAACGATTAACGATAGCCTGAGGATTAAACGTGTTTCACGCAGACAACACGTAAAGCTTCTTATCTTTAGGAAATCCGCGAAAAACCGTTATCGCCGCGCAGTTTCTTGAAAAGAGAGTTTTCAATTGACACATGGTAATTTATACTTCTCATCTAACTTTCGATAAAAGTCAGCAACCAGTTCGCGCTTTAATGGAGATAGTTGTACATTTTTATATTTTACCATGTAAGTACTTGAAGGAACTAAAGAATATAATGTAATTTTAATTACGAAACTTTTAATTAAAAGCTACCCTACTAATTTTAATATTATAGAAATATACATTAAATATGTACATCTTTTTTGCTTTCCAATGTGCTGTTCTTTAAAATTTTTCGTCTAAAATTTTATTTTCTTTAAAATGAGTTCCTCGATGACCCCCACTTTCCAAATATGTTCTTTCGATTTTAAATAATCTTTTCTTATTAACTTATTGATTTCCTCTCGTAGTTTCAGAACATTCTGTTTAAATCAAGAGATCCGAGTAGTCTATAAATTCTGCAATAACTTCTTTAAATTGTAGATATTTTTCATGCAAAATGGAATCATAACGTTTTATACATCATCCTACTACTACACTTAAAACAGACAAACCCCTATCTATCTTTTTCTGTGACCTGCAGCAACATATTTATGTATTTACATATATAAAATCTCCTCGCAAGATAGTACAACGTGAACTAAATTCACTAGATCGTTTAACAAGGGTTTCGCTACAACAGACCCGTTCCATCGTTGTCAAAGATGATGCAAATTAGAAGACAAAGCCTAGGCGTGTCTAATCATCAAGCAAACGGTGTCTCCAGGTCAAAGAAAGGGCTCTTTGACAATGTCTCTGCAACAGGGAGAGGTCGAAAACCACCACCAGCAACGTGGTTTATGACACAGAATTGGGTGACTATTCCGCCGCATAAATAGAATATGAAAGGCAAAATATCTCCAGAGCGATCCTATAGCGACGACACTCCTCCATTTCCTTTGACATCGGCAATAGCCCTCTGCGCTGTTGCACTTCAATCACCGCCCCGTCCTCTCATCGATTGGAACGTATCGTAACATGATTTCCCATATGAAATAGTTTCCTGCATTTTTCTCTGTGCCGCATCAACGCACTTCCCACCGATCGTTCGTTCCCCCGCGCGAAACAAAGCGACAGATATTAGCATCGTTTCAACCGTGCCTCTCATTTTTCTTCCGTTACTTTTTCACATCCATTCCCCATTTTGCTAGGTTCCACTGTTTCCGATTATTATATACATCATCACTTATGGTGCACGTTATTCACGCAAATTTTGCTAATTTAGTGCTTTATTCTTTTTTATAAATCTCTTTTCGTCAGAGCATGTACTGCACTGTTTGCTATGATAGGTATGTCATGTTGATTTAGTTTGCTTTAATTATATTTTAGCAAATACAATAGAAATTTCGGGTATTTCTAACTATTCAAAGAGTTTCACGAATCGCTGTACAATAGCGAAATATCACATCTTCTACCCAGAATCATTTCTAATCCAATTCCATGTAAACTATTTAAATTTTGCTCCATACTTTCTCTTTAAACAAAATCCATCCTGTACGATGCTCGCATGGGCTGGTGAAATAAATTCACCCAGTTCCACTCGTTCGAGTCACCGTGTTCCCATTGTCAACGAACTTCATCATCCCTGTATCTCCATATTGCATTTAAGGATTTCGCGTGGGCAAATGGTCAGACATACTCGTGCTGTACGATCGCGTTTTACAATTTCGAAAACGCGTCGATAATACCGGCATTCGATAGTCGTTGTATCTATCGTTTCGGGCAGCACACTGGCCGCGTAAGCTCCGTTATCCGACAAAACCATTTTGAGAATGAAGGTACTCATATCGGTGAATGTCATTTCTGCCATGTGACAGGATCAGCCCGGGGTAACGAATGAACCTGTACGTTGCATGATAACGCCCCGTTAAAATATTACTACGAACGTAGGCGCTGATGCTATTCAGTCCTGTATTAACAAAGGTGTTCGTTAACCAGAGCGAACCGACGCCGATTCCTGGAATGATTATTCAAATGTCGCGCGAGCTTGCTTCGAGTCAGCAGGTGACCAGGTCGCGTGCACCATGTAGAACGTCTTGTTGACCAGGAAATGTCGCACTCGTAATGTGAAATATTAGCTACTTGTTATTTGTTCACATTACATTACGGTAAGCACTGAGATATTTTCCCTTCGTTTCTCATTTGTTTATTTTCGTTCTTATTACTTTTTGTGGTAGTTTCGCTTGATTTATAGATAGATGGGAGTTTCACGATAGGAATTAATTATTCCGTTTGTAAATATTTATGATGTATTTCTCATGTTCTGATGATTTTTTGTGTTCGATATAAAATCGGTGCACAAACTTGTGTTTCATAACTCGCTTTAGTGCGTTAGCTATCAAAATCGTTTGAGAAGAAAAAATTGCAACGATAAGAAACATACATGGACCAGAGTCAAAAGCTTTGTAAAAATATTTGACGCGCAATGATTTATCTACGTTCATATTGAGTTCTATCTGTGATCGTTCACATTAGAAATATACGTTTTAGAATATTTCAGAAACTTCAGAAGCTATTTCATTTGTTTCAATAATACACATACATATGTATATCGAAACTCGAATATCAATCTAGAATTCTTCTTGTAATTTCATAAAAGTTCGTGTATACGCGTGCAATTAGTAACGATGAATATTATATCGAAGACTAACTATGTAATATAGATTATAGTTAAAACAATTGAATTCCTTTTTTTTAAAAAAACCGAAACAATAAAACGTACAGGTCAACTCGAAACTCCGGAAACGTAATTGCATTGTACCAATATAATCAATCGAAAGTTAAGCTATTTTAATCCTCAGCAGTACGATGCTGTTCGTTCTCGTCGAATGCGAACTTGGAGATTACGAAGCGATCGTGAGTACAGACAGATCGATCGTAATCTGACGACGAACTTCTGTATTCGCTGCATAAATCTAGCTTATCTACCAAGCCGCGGTAACCTAAACTATCCTTCTCGTAGCCCGGAAGCATCGGCAAACTTGTTATTGTTATTAGGCTCTCGAAACTCATCATGATCTCGCGCCGACGTAATTTTCACGACACGTCGAGTAGATACCCGCAATTTTGGCCGCTTGTACCGCTATTATCGCGCATCTACTTTCGAAATAGCTATTTCCGTATCGTTAAACAGCACCCTCTCTTTATTTTGTAACCAGCCTCCCGGAGTCCCTATTTTCTTAAACGTTTAGGATCTCAATTTCCTCGACGCGATCCGAGATATCGCAGCTTTACGTACGGAATTTGTAATTTTTTTGAAATCGAAATAATCCATAGGGCCAAGCTATTGGCCCCTTCTTCGTGTCCTTTAGCTTTTAATAGCGTAGATAAACTTTCATTGTGTTTGAAAACTGATAAAGAGGAAGATCGATGTCGAAACACTGTTTTTGTTTTTATTAGAAATGTTCACTTTTGACATTTACCTTCATTACCTCGTAACTTCAATTTCTCAATTATCTTCAAAACTGGCTGAATAAATACGAAGCGGAAAAAGAAGCGAATCATTATATAGCAGCTCCTAAAGCTGGGGAGACGAGGGAAGTAATCGAGTCCAATTCCACGTTCACCGTCTCCGTTTCCATAGAGATCAAAGCTCGAGATGTTTCGCGCGCTCGCGGCAAAATGAACGTTACGATGCTCAAACTTCTGTTCCTTTCACCAACTAGAAAGGGTGTCAGGCAGGGAGAGAGGGCAAAAGGGAGGGGTTGAAACGGTGTCGTAACGAACCGAGCGGGCTGTTAATCGCCCGCACGTTTTTTTCTACTCGATTCCGAAGGGGCTACAAGAAACTACGCGATTGCACCACCGCTCTTTAAGTTCCACGAACCGCGAACATAGGACAAAATAGTATTGCAATGACTGTAGCAGGGTCGGACAAGGAGAACGTGAACAGGAGCCGTTGTAACGGCCTCTTTAACCGTTTCCACTTCCTCGTGCAAATTTTAGTGAAATTGTCGTGCACTCGAGGCTCTTCCCTTCGAGATGGGCGAACCTATTCAGGGACCACTCGAAAAACATTCAAGTGCCCATTGTACGAGTACGTCCGTCTGTTCAGGATGCTTTACCTCGTTGATGCACACCCCGTACACTCCTTTGCAACCTGGTAAATACCCTGGTAAAATTACTCACTCCAAGTATCGTGTTAATAGAGGATGTAAGACTTTAATCAGATTTCAGATGAATTCGATTCTACGTAGTTCTGATTCCAAATGAAAATTCGTATGCATTTGTTAAATTCGTGCATGTCGTTCTTTACGATAGTCGATTTTGTTCGATTAGAGAGTCGATATTAAAAATTAATTCAAACTTGATATTTCTAGTCTTCCTTTTTACAGCCAAATTGCTCGAGATTCGAGATGCCGAATTTAAAGCGACAATAAACAATGAACCACATATGTTCATCATGATATGTTATGGAATAAATTTATAAAATCTACTATTGTGTGAATAGAGCTAGCCTACTTTGTTGTTAGATAAATAATCCTATCGATGACTTATTTTATCTCGCTTAAAACACTCCTGGAGCAATGCACGTCTAAACTTCATGGTTGCGACACATGATTCTTTACAGTCTTTAATTAAATTAGTCAGTTTCGTTACGAATAATAGAATTAACGAATATATAGTACATGTACTTCTACTTTCATTGGTAAATTAATTTCATCTTTTTCAAAATAATAAAGCAAAATCCCTAGATATTCATCGAGTATTCCTACTAATTGCATTAATCTCTTCTGGAATTTTTAGAGACTCGCTGCGATAGTAATACACGTAACCAGCAATTTGAAGCAGTTTACTATGCATTATGCGATTGGATTTACGATTTACGATTTCCGATTTCAAAACGCTTATGCTTAATGAAACAGTGGAGCAGAAAGCAGTCATTTACAGTTTCCTACCATGCACTCGTGTTTGCTTCAAATTGGAATCATATTACAGTCAATGATTAAAGTAAAGATACGATTCAAAGGGAAACCAGCAATGCGCCATTGGCACTAATAACATTATCGATTAAAGCTTTATGTATAAAAAAAATCTTCAATTGTAATGAAATTCATTTTACATATTGCATACTTTATGAATGGAATACTTTAAGGTGGATTTTAAAGAATTCTGTTCTAGTGAATAAATTGATCTAAATGATTAAATAAAAAATATAGTCTTAGACTCGTCAATATCATTAAAATTTTTACCTAATAAATTAGTACAAAAATCTGAGCATACCAATAATCAGATTACCCACTACTAAATCTACCAACATTCCATTCCTCAGAAGTTCTCCCAGAAAAATTTAAGTATGAGCATCGTATCTTTTAAAACCTATCACATCATTGCCCGCGTCTCACCGCTAACAGAATCTCCAGTACCGCTATTTGCCAATTTTCACTATCCCTTTTATTGTCATAACTTGAAAGCGTATAAATGCCAGAAAGAATATCTCCACGTCCCGTAACCGGAGGCTCTTCATTTTCCAGCATTGTTGAATTTCGCGCTCTACACCTGGAAAAGGGGCGAGAGTACACGTGCGCGAGCCCACTACGATTAATCATTCTGTTTTTCGATGCTGCCTCCCCCAACCTCGAGCTACCTCGTTTTTTTTTTTTTTTTTTCGTTTTCGGCCAGTTTTCACGGAGGAGTCGGGGGTAATTGTTCGCTCACGGTACGAACAACAAGCGCGTCAAAAGCCGGACGAGCCAGCGGATTCGTTAGGCAAGCATTTAACGAAAAACGACGCGGCGTTTCCCCGAGCTGTCTCCACCCCTTCTCGTCCGGCTAGTTTTTGTTTTAACCCGTTACGTTCATCCCTTTCTCCGACGATACATACGAACACTTGTCAACGTCGCGTGTGTGTGCACCAGGAACCGCGGAATTTACGTGCGATTTTGCGATCCGTTTTATTTTTATCCGCCTTTTTTTTCTTTAACTTTCTCCCTTGTACCGTTTGGTTCTTCGCACCTTCTCAGTCTGTAAATTTTTCCGATGTTTTGCTTGCCGTTAACTTTTTTATTCTATCCTTTGTGTCAACCCTCTTCTCATTTATTTTCTTTGTCCTTTCATTCTTGTTCCCTTCTCGCTGTTTCCTCTTTTTTATTCAATACTTTTTTTCCATTTTCTCTTCGTTTTTCTCTGTTTTATTCTTCAAATGTTGTCCTTTTGTCCGTTTTCGAATAAGAGTATTGTATCTATTAGTTTTCTTTGCGCCATATTCTAAGATAGTAGCTATATGTATTTTTCTACAAATGTTATATTTTATAACGAATTTATAATAACTTCTATAACATTTATAAATGTACACAAGTAATTAAAGCTAAGATACTTCCTCTAAAGGAATAAAAACCTATGCTTGCTTTACATGTTTCACAGAGAAGTAGCGTTTGTAATAAAGTTAATTAATTCCAATTTTAGATCATATTTCTCACACGTTATTTAGCAAATCGTGTCATAAAATCTTCATCAACGGCCAAACTCTCAAATTACCCTAACATTTAGGCGTTTATTACATCAATTAATTTCGTTTGATCCACCAACTGATTCTAAATTATTTAAGGGGGCATTGTTTTAATGGCTGCTCAAATTTCATCGCTCCAAGCATGGTCTGATTTACGCTATACATACTCGTGGTATCCGATCACTGCGATGCACACACCCCCTAGCAGTTTCCTAGAATTTAATCGGCGCTATTATACTGACAGTTAATCTTGTTGAATTGTACCCTGTTCTGCTCGTAAATGTGTAATGTTATGATAGTTGACTCTATGAAGATTCCCAGATTTAATCGTAGAGAAGAAAACCATGATATTCAGAGACGTAAACGACTCCTCACGATATTTTGCAAAAGAAATGGTAGATTATTATATTATCATACATTAAATCTGCTTACTCATCGAAATTACATGAAAATTTTCGACTTTTATTGCCGTGGAAGTGAAAACTAATTGATTACGATTATAATAATTATGATTACAAGTTAAATGAAAAGAACAAGAAAATAAGATGAAATATGTGCCATATAGAATTAACTGTTACATAATATATACGTTCTACAATGCCATGCTTTTACTACGATGCCATACTTCTTACTACTATGTCAAATATTTACTACCTACACCTTACCTACTTAGATTACAACCTCAAAGTAGCCTACCTTACTATAAATCACACCTACGTAAAAATCTAAATATTTGCTTACTTTATCCACGTAATAATCTAAATGTACAATAATAAAGGGAAAGGGAAGGAATATTGTATGGAGTATGAGCCACAAAAGATTCTAAAACAAATTCAATATGCGAAAGGTTAGTAAAATTCTATAAAATATGTATAATTACTACCTGACTGGTAAAGTCCAAATATTATTTCCTAATATTTAGCTCCTTTCTTTTGTTTACCTCCTATATTTCTTTCATTCTTTTGAGCCTTTGGCATACATATTTAAAAATTTCTGGAGTTTCTTCTTGCACATAAAATTTCACAAATTCTTGCACAAAAAAAAAAAAAATGAATTTTAATTCATATTTTAAATTCTACTGATGTTCATAACATCTGAAGTCAAATAAAAGAATGTGACTTAATATTGTCACAAAATGTATGTATTGAGTGAAAATTGCATCTTCCATTGCAACGAAATCGGAAGGCATCCGATTTCTCCGCTATAAAATGCTCAGACGAAATGGCTTCGATATCTCTTACTTATACTAAAATTCATTGCTTAAGATTAAATATATTTGTGCCATACAGGTATATTTGTCTAGATATTTGCCTTTTGCGAATATTTATACCGAATACTATTATACATATTTGTGATATTATATTACGATATGATATATTATACAAATTTATACGTTTAGACTAATTATTAAAAAACTAATTATCATAATCGCGATGTGCAAGAAGATCTATCCTGAACTAATAAATAAAGATATGAAAAAAATGTTACTACTCACGGGTATAAAAAATACCAGCGGTTACTATGCGGTACTATGCTCGCAAAAAATTCGACATACTACAACCAGTCATCCGTGCCGATTCGGACCTTTTATTCTACGACATGATTGAATGACCGGAGGAACAAAAATGCATGCGACTTGCCATTAGAAGCAGAGAAACGGAAAACGTTGCCATCGGTACTGCACTATCTCAGCAAATATCATTAGAAAGTGTAACATTAGGCAGGAACCGTTGAAAATCCAATGGTGGAAATGGAGGTTGTGAAAAATCTGTTATAAAACAAAACACGATAAGTGATCGCTAATTATTTGGAAAGTTGGAGATTATGAAAAATGGAAATTTATTACATTCGTAACTTTAGTAATAATAAAGATAGAAATTCTAATAAACTTCCATAAATGTAAAAACTGAAACTTTAATATAAAAGTTTAAAATTTAGAAATCAAGAATCTAATGATTATTTAAATGTATTAGTCATTTGTTTTATAATTTGGTATTAAGACTTTAACACTTTTTTTATTTTAATAGAAGAATAATCTTAGAAAACCCTAACCTAAGAAATTTTCAATCAAATTGTATTTCTTAATCAATAGTATTCAATGCAAAATATACAGAATACATATAATTCAAGTATGATATGTAAAGTTACTTACATTTTTGCCTTTTGAGCCACATTTGGAGCATTCCTAAAGAAGACAAAGAAGTCCGAGCTGTGATATGTCTATAACAAAACACAAAATATCATTAATATCGTTAATGTACAATAACAAGCATGGAACTTTAACAATAATAAATACTAAACTCTAATAAGTTGCACGCGATCACAAATATTCCCTAAAAATAAAGTTGTTTATGGATGAGATGGAGTGCGGAGTAGAAAAGAAGCCAAATATTGTTTCGATGTTTTTCTTCTTTTCTCTGTCGAACTTTTATTTAGAAAATACTGCTACTTCTCTTTTCACACTTAAGAGATTATTATTAAGAAATTGGAATACGTATAAAAAATATTAGTTTAAAATTATAAGATATTTCTCGATATCGAACAAATGTTTACGAATACCGTGAATGCAATGCGATCATTTCCAAGAATTATACTGTGAATGTTCTTTACTAGAATATAAAATATACACTCCACTAATACACTATAATCGCGTATTTGCAAGAATTCAAAAGTTCACAACTAAATATACTTAAATAATACTACAGGAACGCATGCGACATCTTGCTTTGAAGTACTTGAGTCTATTTGCGCGCCACCTCTATGAAAGGGATATAAGTTACGAAGTTGCAACATATGACGTTAACTATAGCGAATTCACATAATATAGTAAAATAATTTGAATTCTATATGCGAATGTTATGATCCCTATCGAAATAAGTTAAAACTATTGTTATTAAAATTTCTATGTTTCAAACTGTCTACATGGAGCTATCTTTAAATTATCAAGAACTCTATATCGCGAATTACATTGAAACAATAAAATAATTCCTTACAAATTTGTTTGAAATAAGAGAATGATTTCATATATCCGAAATGGAACAATGATTATTTTAATCGTATTTGTTTTCATCTTAGTATTCCAAATAATTACGAAATTATCTATTATGAAATATGTATCAGATATATTTCAAAATAAATATAAATTGTATACCAAATGTTACCCATGCTCGAATAAAAAGACAATAGAATTGCTCAGATGCAGCTGTCTTAGTTAAAATAAATTAAACATTACCAAATTTCCATGAAGATTCATCGGATCCACCATTAATAGTCGTTGCGTCCATATATTGATGTTCTGTTACTTCTATATTATCCCTGCTATCGATAAATAACCTGCACAAAAAATAACTGCGTCAAAACAAATACATAAAATAATTAAATGAAAACACAATCAAACTTAAATTTTGTTACGAAAACTTACGATAGAAGCTATTGGTAACAGTATTATGTAATAAATAGACGATCGAAGAAAAACTAAAACAAAAATTTCAGAAAACTGCTTAATTTCATTAGCTTAGTGTTCAATGAATAAATGTGTACTAACTAAACGATATTAATAACGAGATATAAACGATAGTAAAAAATATAGTAATGAATAATGCAAAATATATACTAATGATAGTAATAAAGAAACGACGCCACCAATAGGTTATAATACATTACAAACCTGACGCAACGCGATCCATGTTATCGATACGAAATGAGACGACCGAATTACTCCTTGCACCTTAGTTTCGCCGAGAAACTTCCAGAGTGGTGGGGGAAAGGGGGACACACGAGCCGATGGCACAAGCAGGTACACAGTTGACGATTACACGCAGTTACAGATTAACGATCTAGACAAAAAAATGTAAACATCAACAAAAACATTCATCTTCTACGCAGCGCTTACACGAATCTTTCTCTAGATCGATATTTACAAACATCGTAGTACAATAATTCGTAGCTCTACTGGCAGCATTCAGTATCACAGACACATTTGTGTAGCTTGGAACGAGAGAAAGAAACTCATCTGGTAAACTCGCGGACGGGACAATTACAGTATACGTCTCTGAATACCATGGTCTTCTCTACGACTTGTACGAGGTAAGCTACTGTCCATGTATCGTTAGAATTGAAGATCACTGTGCGTCTCGTTGCTTAGACTAACCTCCTTTCGTTTGCGTAAGAAGATTTTCTCTCGTGCAGGAGTATTTTGACCGATTTTTAATTGTCTATATAACTGGAATGAAAGACGAAAACGCAATTTTTTTATGCGTGCATCCCTTAAATTTCCTGATATCTGTATAATAGGAACCCTATGTGATTACTTATCTAAATCATAGTCAAGTATTTATTAAAAAATCTCTTCTTCTCGAGGTGCAATTACCAAATTATATTCCTATAGTGTGCTCATCGGTTTTACATTACACTGGCACACGCAACACTTTGCAGATGAGCCTTTTTCATAATGGCTGCTTTTAAACTACACCATCGTGACTTCCTAGCATTTGCCGTAATTGTTCCTTTGGATTGGATATCATAACGGTTCCACCATCCAGCTGCCTTTAAATTGAATTGTTTTATGCAATTCTTCTAAATTTAAATGTATATTTAATACGTTATATTTTACATAGGTTATATATGTATTTTACATATATAACATAGTAATATACGTAATTATATACATATATATAATATTACATATTATATTATAATATATATATATGGATTTTGCATCTACCATATTTTTATTATATATATTTATACAATGAATTTTTAATTATTTTTCATAGTATGTATAACAATATATTTTAATGTTTGGAATCCTATCGATGTTTGCATTGCTTCTGTTAAACTTAATTTTCTCAAATTAAAAGTTTTATTCAATGTACTATTTTTCTTTTAAAGACTTCATTTATATTAATGATTACATTCAGCTTTTCATTATAACTACTGAAATCAAATTATGAGAATGCAACGCAACTTACGCAGGTTGCGTTAATAGTCTCATTGTAATTTCTAATGGTGTGTTTTTGTACGAATGCTCAACGATATCCCGGAATTTTCGAGACTCCTAGCAGTTGAGCAATTTTGTTGGAAGGGAAACTTTAAGATGGCGTATCAGGTAAAATTTCATAACAGTTTCCATTGGGACGGAATATTGCGAACGAACATTGTGCGAAACAGGTTGCGTTGGAAATCGTGCATAGGATTAGTATGGATAAATCCAATGAGAATTTCTTTAGTTTTTGTGTCACTTCGTAAGTACAGTCCTTGTTATTGTTGTGAAAATTGTATATGGTGGAAACAAAATAGTTCGATATGATTTCTTTTAATATTTGGATTTAAGCGTTTTTGTTCTCGTTGGAATTGGAAATCGCGATTTGCTTTAATAGAAGGAGGATTAAACGTATTGCATACTTGAATTTGCATATTTGAAATACTTAACTTTTTAAAGATTTTCGTATGTTTCTTTATTATATGAAATGTGAAATTTTATAGTTGATTTATTACTGAACTTGTTACTACTGTGCGGGAATATTTATTGGTACTGATAGTAATTTGTTACTGCCAGCTTGTCAGATTTTATTACTAATATTAGTACGATTGTGAAAAAGATAATTTTTTCAGCAATGTTACATCATTTTGTACAGTATATGTTTTGACTACTAAAATACAAATATATTTTAATTATTCGCTCACTTAAATAAAGTTACAAATATGCAAAGAAAATCAGACGACAAAACCTAACCTAACATTTACTTCTTACAGTACTGCAATGACAACGTTTTAGTAACAAGTTAGTAATATTATTAACTGATCAATTATTGCATAAAGAGCTCAGATTATAGAAATCGCTATGCAAAAATATTATAAACGATCGGATATTTCAGAAACCATTAAATTTATTTCTTACATTCTGGTCTTGGCATACACAAGTAAATCTAGAATTAACCAAACTCTATTTATACAATTAATTAAATTATTAATAGCTGGAATTCTTAAACGGTAAAGGACAGCGCAGAGTAGAAACTAAACAAAACATATCGCAGTTTTTAACCACGTTTCTTATTCGCGACCTCAACACACCTTATCGCGTAACAAGTTTACTCTTATCGCAATCAGTATTTCCAGACATTTGAGCGGATCTCCTTTTACTTCCGCGCGTTTTATCTTCCACGAGGGCGCGCCACGGATGACGTGACGAGAATGCTGAACATGACCCGTCGAGTTACATCGACTTTGTGTCGGTTCGACCGGTTTTATTGATCTTAAAGTATTTCTCCAACGTGGAAAAGAAAAAAAAACCGGGTGCGCAACCATAACCGTAACTAATGTAAGCTTCTTTCGGGGCTTGCGGAGAACTCTTCGCCGTAAAGTTTCCGCACGGCAGGCGCAGCCGCGAAAAGTTTCTGCTACGGTGTACATTTGCACTCGGGTGTTTCTTGAATTTGAATATCGCTATGGGC
The DNA here is from genome assembly GCF_011952205.1 of Bombus bifarius. NCBI lineage: Eukaryota > Metazoa > Arthropoda > Insecta > Hymenoptera > Apidae > Bombus > Bombus bifarius. The sequence goes on from NW_022884356.1 coordinate 7,156,610, forward strand.
ACCGTTTCTCCCCCACGTGAATTTATCTCGTGAATTATCTCTCTCAAGTGTGCTCACGCTCACTCAGCTGCATCCAAATGCGTACACGCAGTGCGATTTATTCGAGTAGAATCCCGAATCCACGGAAAGAATCCGCCTGAAGAGATTGAAATTCGTAACTACGATCAGCCGTGTCAATTTACGAATAATTATAATTACAATAAACATGTACAAAATAATAGCACGAGAACTACTGTTGAAACAACCAAATGATCAGTTTACACCAATTACTTTCACAGTGGCGCAACTAGCTTTTAATATGTAGCAAGACAAGCAATTACTAATAAAAAAATCTATAATTGTACATGCTTTGATCTGAACAAAAGTTGATGTTAACTTTGTTAAAAACATTTATACTAAAGACTATCTCCCCAAATGGTAAATTTATATTTCCAACAACTTTCATGGCACTTTATTAAAATAAGAAAATTCATGTTTTATGCGACGTGCTTTTTATTCCACCTTAATAAAAAAATTTACATTTTTTTTAACGTACATCCAAAAGTATCTATATATATAACATAATATGATAAGTAAATAGTATTGCGCGTGTCGTGTTTATGGTATCAGAGGTGAAATACGAATTTCAGTCGGTGCTCTGAATTGAATGCTCAGTTAATGGAACGATACGATTGAATTGGTCGCCGCTATTGTTTGAATTTTACTCAGATGTCAATGAACGAATTGATATGTAAATGAGCTCCTCCGACTCCCGTCGTTTCTCTTCGTGTTATTCTTTTCGTGCAGCCCCGTTGGATTATCAAGACTCATCGTGGTGTATTCGCTGGTACAATCATTCAACGATATTTATTGCCTTGGCGTCGTCGTCGAGATAGGAAAGTTTATGATGTCGTTTTATCGACGATCACCACGATCGTTGATATCAATTCCACGCATCAGGATTTTTCGCTAAGATCGCGCGTATCTTGCTTACAAGTTCGATACTTAAGTCTGCATCTCATGAAATATCAACGAAGAATTGGACATTGAATTTGTATAGTACTAATACCAATGCAATAATGATTTATATTTACAAGTTTGCAAATTCGTGTTAAGTAGAAGATAAGCAGCCTTTTCTGTTTCACATATTTTTAGAATGAAGGAATCTCTTACATCATGGAAATACTTTACAAATGTGTCTTCTACAATTACTTCATATAAATTTTACCAACAACTTTCAGTAGAAGGAAGTCTATTAATTCTCCTTACATATATAAAAATTTAATAGTGCGATAGAAAGGAGATACAAATAAGTATTATATATTTTTGACATTTATAAGGCATTAATACCTTCCTGTGGCCGTTCGATACTCCATTGTCGATGGCTATTCTCGACCCCTTTTTTATCCATCGATAAAAATGCTATCCCTGTCCCGAAAAGCAGCTTACATGGAGAAAAAGGGAAACCGCGAGATTGAAAACCTTACCGCGCATCGTATCGTTTATTTGGAAGGTCCACTACACGTAAGCAAGTGGCACGCTGAGATAAAGTTTAAATCACTGGAGTAATAAAAATGAATACGGGGACAATATATCTCGCCATGAAGTCTTTCTTTTCCCTGTGCCAAACCGCCGCCCATACAACTATGCATTGTCTGTCAAAGATTCGTTCATACACGTAATTTTTATCGTCATCCGTTTCCTTATGAAATTGATACTTCTAGATATGATCTCGAATAGTCTTAAAAGTTTCTCATACTTGCGTATTTTATTTCTTCTTTTCAATATATTTGCAAATTCTGATAAAATCGGTTCTTTTATTATTTATCTATTTATTTTCACTGATAATCGATTTTACAAACGAGTCATGCAGTAAAATAATAGGATAAGATCACAAGTAATTCATACTTAAAATGAAAATGCATATATTGTATAAGTATGTGTACTTTTCCGAGAAATGACCCTATTTAACAGAAACATCATTTTTAGAAATATTATTAATATTTGTATATAGTTTTGTTACATGTTACTTGTTGTCTTTCATTTCAAACGAAAAAAGAGGTAACAGTCTGTCCAAGGAAACTTCACAGGCAAAAATTATGTTGCAAATTATATTCGAGAATAAATTAAATTTCCTTTATAACCCAAAAATAATACACGTAAGAATAATTATTGAAGCTGTATTATATATATGTATAAGGAAAGGCAAGAGAGCACAGCTGAAGCAATATTTCATAGTAACCACGTTCGTTCACTGACCTACTCTACGCATCAGCTTTCAAAAGTATTCAAACTGGCCGAACAAGCAACAGTTCTCTCCACAATCCCGATCGTTCAAACCCCTTCTCCGTCTTTTCTTCTCTCTTCGTTCCTCTGCATGGCTCCTTGACAGTCCCGGGCGACAACAGTGTGGCAAATTAAATTAAATCCGCCTACAGGGCAACGCGATCGATAGATTTTCATTTGGCGTGGAGCGTTTTCGATTGGAGCGAGCAGGACAAAACGTGGGAAGAGAGGAGAGAAGGCTGCAACGACGCCGTAGAGACGAAAAAGAGAAGGAAAGAACAAGGGCGAAGTGAAAATATTGCCTCGCGGCCCTTTCGTCCCCATCGGTCTCTCTGACAATCGTCACCCTCTCTTGTGGGTGCCACCCATCCACCCACTCTCTCTCTTCGCTTCTCTTCTCTTCTCGATTCTCTTTCGCCGCCGGTTGCATTTCCAAAGATTAATCTCCCGATTTATTCACCAAGCACGCAGCTAGTCGTGAATTTTTTCTGCACCCGGTATCATAGCAATAGCGTGTAATAAGCGAACAGGACGTTGCGCAGAAACGAGATTCGGTCAACGAATTATGTATCTATTGTGCGAAGATAAGGTGGAAAAGCGAGAATCATGGACATTGTGTTTATTGTATTACTTAAATGTCAGTTAAACGATATTTTTGTGCTTGTTGTGTGTTTATCTAATGCGATTTTAGTATTCAGGCGTCGAGATAAATTATTGGGATGTTCAGGCGATGAAAGTAAGACGTAGTATGGTAAAAATGTTGGCTGGACATTTATTAATAGACAAGTAGTATTCGTAATATTTAGCGGACTCAGTTTCAAATTCTTTAGATAAGTTCATGAAAATATAACTTTGTATAAATAGTCTATTATACATGGTCCAGCATTAAAATATTCTAATCAAATTCCGATTCGTTTAATTGTCTATATGGTTGAGAGAAATTTTCGTTGCCATATGTACCTTTCTCACCGATTTCTATCAATTAATGGAAATATTTTTAAAGGGAGATTTTGAATTATTGCTTGATATTTATGAAATAAAAGCTGTCGATTTAATTGGAATAAAAAAGCATACTTCAGAGACAATTATACGATCTATCAATAACACAAAGAATATTGAGCGAATTTTACATATTTACAAAAAGAATATGTACCTGGAAAGTCGAGGAGAAGACTCAATAAGATTCACAACAAGTGGGCTCACAAGAAATTGAAAGAAAGGAATATAGACTATAACGACGTTATTAGTTTCAAATGTTAATTAAAGTTATCGATTTATTACTAAAGGAGGTAACAGAATAATTAATGCACGAAACCTTTGTGATAAAAACCAATCGCTCGATATATTAAAAGGCAAAAACGGCCAATAAACGCGACCAGCTTGATTATGAAAGCATTTGAGAGAAGACTTCTATTTGATTGAATTTTAGCAATAAGTGGACAGAGCCATGTTTTCTACTTATAAGCGGCGAACTATCCATACCGATCAATGAGGTTAAGTGTCTGCATGGGTTTATTTCGAGCAGTTTCGATAGTAAAGTACGCCGCACACTCCATCAGCCGAATAGTATTACGAGCGCTATTGCTACTAACCACTCGTTATTTCGCTATCGATCGGTTCTAAGCTTTATTTCGGCGCGCGTGTACGACTAAATTATAATTCCGGCGGGCTATTACGATGCAGGCAGTCCTAGTTTCACGATGGCATCGCTTGAAAATTTACTACCTATTTCTTCGTACAATAAAGAAAATGTTAGAATATCTTTTTTGCAATCTCGATATAAAGTTATTTTACAGTGTGTTTATTATACGTTATATACCATCAAACAAATTACAATTATAATCATTCTATATTATTTTCTTACATAATTCGACTCGCATAATTATCAACATCCTTGGATGTATCGACGTTAAAAATTAAGAACGAGCATAGAGATTGAAGTCATTACAGGTTTCATATAGAACCTAAAGACTTTTTTAAAAAAGTTAATTTAGGATTCTGTTTTCTCGAAAGACTTTATGATTCAAAATTTATTAAAGGAAAGCAATAAAACAAAATGAACCTTGCTTTGGTAACTAAGAGAAAAGTGAGAAGATCAAGAGATACGAACTTATCATATTCTTCACGTGTGGTCTTAAGTCAAATAAACATATAATACGATTATATGGTAAAAACAACATCAATTAAGGTAACTTCAATAATCTGAAGGTTTTATATCGTTTCTTTCTTAATCGAAAAGTCACAATCAATATTATGTTTACGTTTAACATTTATGATAATCCAGCGATTGAGATTTGTCACGCCTGATTACCCTTGCAATGTAGCAATATCCATTCGTGAAAGCAGCTTGATATCGGAACCAATTTTCTCTATCGAATACAATAATAGATCTGAAAGGATCTTTTTATCAGATCTGCTTCGGGCGAACATATTGAGAGGGATATTATACGTGTACACCTCTCAGCTTGTAAAATTAAATTACGCAGGTCGTTTCGCGTTTGCGGCTCATATTGGAAGAAGAGGGAAATTTTCTCCTTCTACGTTCAACGCCTTGCACATAACGTTATTCACGTCACAATTTTGTTTCAGGTTATTCGACAGCGGTTCGATGCAGAAGTTCAAGATTCTTTTCCACGATATCGAGGTAAAGGTGGCAGCATATAAATGTAAACTCGCAAGTAACCGAGAAGTTACACGGAGTTCGCAATAAGAAACTCGCTCCCTTGCTTACTTGCGCTGCGTTACGCTGCATTTAGTTCTATGGATTTACGAAAAATTACTTTCGAAATTAGTTCTTATAAATTGCAAGACATCCTTTCAGTGTAAATTCGAACAGAAAATCTTTCTCCGGGAGGAATTCTACCACGACAGTTTTACATTTTATATTTTTTAGTTCTTGTAGAATATATTCATATTTGAGTGATAAATAGGCTAATTATTAACTGTTGGGTAATTTGTAACTTCTTTATACATTTTCAGATCAGTTCCAAACTTTAGCAATATCACCATGATAATTGTGCTTTATGACAATATTAACGATATTTCAAAAAGTTTCGTATAACACACATAATATATTCGTAAAAGTTTTCTATGATAAATGTTCAAGTACTCTCATAGGTTACTGTATAATACAATTAGGGTAACATTAACAAATCATGTCAGTTAAGGGTTAAATTCAATTTCAGATACCAAATCTTGATCGAAGAGAAATTAGTTAGATCGAAAATAAGGAAAGACATAAGGACGACGAAATTGGACAATAAAGCTGGATCCTGGAGTTAAACAAAACGTATCTGTTAAACGGAATACTGTTAGGAAATCTGCTCGCCAAACAAGGGCACTGCCGTACTTCCGAATGACATCGTAGTCTGTTCTCTGTGTAACAGATTCCCGGACTCGAGATTGTCAATCGAAACAGGACTTTCGACATGCTTGTTACCACGTGACTTAAGCGTGTTCTAAGACATGCCGACTGAAGGCAGGGAGATGAGGAGAGAGTTGGAAACTTTGAATCTTGCAAACAGCCTCGAGGACTTGTTCGCCACCCTCGCGAAGACTAATAAAGCTACGAACTGCGAATAGGGATGGTAAATGGCGGGATTGCTAGATAAGAAGTGGTCACCACCCATTAAAATTATTCGGTTACTTACGAGAATGAAACTAAAGTAAATATGGAAATAATTAAAAACAGTTCAAAGTGTACCGTCGGTCACAAAAATTTACACACACACTCGACGAATTTTATGTATCCGACTTATCAGAAGAAATTAAAAATGTAGTTTGTACAAAATCATTTAGAGTTATACGCAAAATGATCTTGCTCGATATATTATGGTATTTCTAAAAGGAATTAAAAATACAAAGCATTTACGCACAAAAATTTTATCAATGGCGAGAATATTGCGGGCCGTAGGCTGTTATTGAGTCTTATTAGGACTTTCAACGTGTTAATATTGAATCTACTTGTTTCGTGACTTCATGTAAGTATAACGAAGATATTTACACTTTTATGAAATTGTATTCTTTTATTTCTTACGTTCTCCATTCGATATGTATAATATTGCGTTATCTTTTATTTTTTCATGTACCATGATTACTTGGACACCATATACGTACGAACGTTTTAGTAGTTAGGATCAAGACGCGTTCAAACAAATGAGGCAGGCATTTGAAATCCTTACAGCGAGAAAGCAATTAAATTGGCGCCCCGCTGCTCTCTTCTTTCGTGAAATCAGCCGGTGAGAAAGCGGTAAAATTCGATTATTACCGAGCTTAATGGCGCGGCTTAAACATCTTTAGTTCATCTTTGCCAATGTCCATCGCGATTTTCGGCTTCACACTCGAATGCTTGGCAATTTTGTGATCGTCAACGACTCGAATGGAACGGCAGTTTTCACTGCCACGCATTTGCGACGAGTTCCTTTTAAAAGGTACGTAGATTTATCCCAAGCCTTTTTTCTTGGCTTAAGAATTTTCATGGAATTCAGGATGAAAAGACATTGTTCTTTGAAAGCGTTTAAAAGGGTTTTATTTTCTTCTTATTCTAGTCTTTGTGTTTGGCTTTATTACCATTGCTTTGTTCAGGATGTTCATATTTTGTGCTGTTTTTATTCAAAGTAGTAGTTGTAATGGACCGGATTATACTTCTATTTTTAAATTAAATTTTTATTTAAATTCGGAAAACTATATCATATCACATATTCTCTACTCCCGAGATCATTTAAAGCTTCGCAAATTTTAATTTCATTGTGTCTGAATCCAACGAATTTATAGTTTCCATGGAGCAACTGGAGTAAAAAAATCTCTTTATGTTCGATATATAAAGGGAAGGGCAAGAATAATCGATAACTTTATTCCTCTGCCACTATAGGATTTTGAGGAGGAATAAAAAATGTCTAGTGGGCGATATAAAGGTAATAAAATTAATTTTTTTATATAGCTCCATAATATGTTATGCGTTTCAGAATATTGCCATTTTTAATACCTGTGCTAATGACATATTATAGTTTTTAGAATGGTATTTGCGTTTATAAAATCATCAGTATATTTGAGGAAGCCCGAGAGTAATGAATAATAGGAACAGAAATAAAAGGGAATGGAAATAACTATATGTTAGCGTCGACTCTTCTATAGAGATGATGTCAAGGTCGACGCATCGCGCGGTGTCGAATCCATCTCCAAGCCGGAACCATAAATGTGTCATCGTGGTTTAGGATCGATCTCGATAGCGGCTTTGAATGGCGATACTCTGAAGGACTGTTGCGGTTCTAATTCGTGGATGTTACAGCTATAGTTTCGGGGTGCCGACTGTCAACAAGAGGATCAAGAGGATCAACCCTCTCTGTTGTTCCACGCGCCGCGCCGCCGATGACTTGGGAACACTCGGACTCGCGGTAGAGAGCGATAAGAGTTTTCTAGAAGGATCTGATCATGGAACGCTGGCAGGCTGATAAATCCTCCGACAACAGAACTGACAATGAGCGAAAAACCTCAGCACTTACCTCACAATCTTCGCGAGATTCTCATCGTCCAAGATGGATATATCGTCGAATTTCGAGATACGTATTGTTTAACAAGTAGAAGTTAGAAATTAGTCAATTAAATAATGATGATAGAATACGTATAAATTTAATTGAAATCTGTGAAATTATTTATTAAGCTTTTAGTTAAGAATTAAATTTTATTAACAGTGAAATAATTAATTTAATGTTTCTGGACAAAAAAAAGGATTGATATTTAATGAGAATTCTAATATACTTCAATACGTACGTACATATATTCACATGAAAAATTTCTCACAAAGTCGATCCATAAATAGATGCACTATTTCAGATCGCAATTTTATACAAACGAATAAATAATTTCACAATTAAAAATAATAGTCGACGTAAAACACGAAGTTGTATCGACCGATTTTTATGTCTAGTCTGTAATTAACACAGGTTTTTTTCACAGTGAAACCAGACAATCTTATGATAATTACGTACGATTCTATAACGAACGCGACGCAACGTCTGGATCGACTGGATTCAACGAAAGCAGCCTGAATCCTGAGACTTCCTAAACTTATTACGCTTCTTTGACGTTGAAAATAAACGATGAAGAGCGGCAGACGGTAAAAACTGGGGAATTTTTGTAAAACAAGTGGCTGCAACTCAGCTTGACGCCGCGCCGTGGAAACCGACTTCGAGGTTGCATTAAGAGCTCCGCGGTAAAGTGTACTGTCAATAATTTAGAAACCCTCCGATGAGGTTTTCTTTTCAAGCCAGCTACCGTACAGCGGAGACCAATAGAATGGTAATAAGATAAAGAAAATGGGACGGAGGTAAAAATTTTTGTTGCTTAATGTAATTTGAAGAGGTAGAAATCCATTAAATATGGAAATCAGAAATAGTAATACCTTTTTGCTGTTTTAACAAAGTAATTTTGAAATCATTCTTGATTAAGCAGCAGCTTTATTATTAAAATACATACAATTAAAAAATTGTATATATTTTTTTTTCTAAAGTGGCTAATAAATTATTTCATACAGTACGATGTAAAATACTAATCGCAAATAGAATAAAATGTTTGCTTTTCGTGACAAACTTTTTTTTATTCATTTATTTATGCAAACAGGAAATAAGATATCCTTTAGCATACAGAGTAAATGTAAGGAATACTAAATACTTAAGGCCAGCAATGTATAAGTGATATTACTATGTTCTGAAACTACTAGCATGCACTCTATTTTAGTTTTATTAGAAACTTTTTATAGGTACTCGATTATTGATTGATTGCATATGAGAAGGATGATGTGAAAGTACGGAAGTTACAGATATATGATTGATCGGTGACAGGCTGTCGAAGACAGTTTGTAAAAATAGAATGTGCTAATAAAATCGAATGGATGTCAAGTGTTTTTTTAGCTCTGGTTCGAGCTTGTTCTGCGCTTGAACGCTAATAAACTTCGCATTACTCAATCAGCCATTGACGTGCTGAACAAGTATCACATCATATCTACTTCTATGTTCATCAAATAAAACTACGTCAATAGCACTCAAAAGGTAACCAGTAACATGAAATACAAGTTATTTATACAAGTACAAAATCAATGGATTGCAGTTCTAAGTAGTTCAATAACGTTCTTGTAGCCGTGTAAACAAAAACGGGTATACATCTTCTTGATTCATTGACAACGAGATTCATTGACATCGCACGCTCGATATTGTTCAGATAAAGAATAATAAATAATCAAAAGTTGTAAACACGCCACCCATAGAAACGATATGGATCTCTGTTTCAGTGAAATCGTCGTGCTCTGTAATTGTTTTATTACGAATAATATTTATCGGAACTCTGTGGTAAAACCCCATCTTGTACCGCGGATGTGTCTACTGGCTACATGCGGTACAAATGCCCATGAGGTTCCGGATGGGGTTCGCTTTCCCAAAGCAACCTAACCACCAATGCAATCTCGTATCTCACGATGTAACATTCACCCTTACCACCATCGAATTTAGTTTAGGCAGGTTAACGAGTACGCATTTTCCACTCGCCACGCTGTTCTTCAGTTGACTACAATTACTGTTAATATCCAATACCGTATAATTATTCTTACAATTATTACACCGTATAATAACTTTAACAATCATTATTGGTATAATAACTTTCTCAATTATTGCATTTCACAGTTACTATATCGTAGTAGAATAACGAAACAATGAGACAGAGCTCAATCGTCTTCATATACAATAGAATGCATTAACTTCCCAATAAAATTTCGTAGCATTTTATGTTAACAAAAGCAAGTTCGTACGGAGTGTACGAACATTTTTATGGGTTAACATGCATCTATTAAACACTAAACTTTTAAACTTTTTCGTGAATCGTATAAATTCGGATAATAACATCCTATATTCAGTTTCTTTTTACTTAAACAATAGTGACCCAAGAATAAAAATATTTCCAAAGTCTAGAAGGATACTGGCGGCAAGAAGCGCCGTAGAACACCGAAACTGCCACTTCTGTCTGGAAAGCAATTCATGCTTTCGTTCATTCTTATCTCTATCCCATTCGAAAATTTCATTTCCCTCCAGAGGCGATTTCTGTCCATTGTAATTCAAGGGAACTGCAAGTTTACGCCTCGGTCCGATTTAATTGCCATCGCCGTGGCTGTTTCTATTGGCATCGAGACGATCGTAGAAAGAACGTTTCAAGTTCTGTTATTGCAGTTTCGAGTTTCTACACGAATCTTCCCCACTTTTTTGAGTTCATTCGGGATATTCGCTTGTGGCAAGCAGGGACCAATGAAATCCAGCCATTTCGAGGCGACCAGTCGGCGGCTGATCTTAAAGCTGCAACGCCGAATATTTGCAACCGGATCGAACGTTGGTTGCCCATCCGACTGAGTTTCCGTCGAATAAATTCGAATGGCCATGAGGGTGAGAGTCGTAGGGGACACACGATGCTCGTATACAAGGATTATTCAAATTTCCGGCAACCCGTTCCCGTGGAAAACTGTCGAGACGTCCCGTGACCGAAGGGATTTGCTCGAAAATATAAAATAACACTATCCAAGCAACGATTCAAAGAGATTTCCTAAGACAATGGCCTCTATTCAGAACTCGCTTAGGATGCAGAAAGATGTTTTCCTGGTCTGTTTGTTCTTCGTCCGGGACAAGTCCTCGGGCTTGTCCTTTCCTTGCACGGACGTTTTTAAGGGAATCGTTCAGGCTAAACGTACAGCGTGGTACTAATATGAACACGTGCTGGCAGTGACTACTGGAATTGTAGTTTGTCGAGTGATGGAAAGGAATATCGAAGTATCTCTGCATCATTTAGAAAAATTGCATGTAATGACTACGCAAGAATAATTAGTTTCTGTTCATTTTTGTATCACTTGGTGGCTAAAAAGCAATATACACATGTATACAGTATAATTTAATGTTACTATATATATTTATTAATAATTTATCATTATTCATCATTTAATGTTACACAAGCTAATGTGTATAACAGTGAACTTAATCGAGGAATTGCGGAGTGTATGAATAGCTGTATATGTTTCTACGTGGTTTATAACCCGTTTCATCTGTTAACTGAAAGTAATTAGTGTTGTACTAATGTTGCGAAATATGTGGAAAGCATAATTTATCAAGACCTTCCGTACGAGTTGTGCCGTACTCCGCGAGTTTCGTAAGCGTTAAGAGCGAAACACAAGCTTGTATCTCTTTCGTGCCATATAAATACTAAATAGCGTCAAGGAAAAGTGATGTACTCTGCAAAATAAGAGATCGGAAACTTAAAAATAAAATGTAAATGAATTGTCAAGAATTTACAATATTTATTAACGATACATAATAGAAATGTGAAATGTTATAAATCGTATTAGTAACGTCAGCAGCATTTGTTACAAATATTCCTATATCGATCGCAATGACGTCTTTACAGAATCTTGACGCTAACGCAATATCATAAAATAAGAAGCATAATTGCCAAACATTTATGTCCCATTTCGTCGTTTTAACCATTGTCGAACTCCCATTTTTGTAAAAGCAAGCGAAACTCGATAAAAACAAAAACAAGAGAGCAAAAAAGAACGGGTCTATAGCCTCTCTGAGCGCTTTTACGCGACCGTACACCTTCGTGCATCTCGCTTTTCTGAAATATTACCGTCCACGCAAGCTCCACACCCGCCTCCGCTTTTAACAGCACCTCGACTGTGACACGGTTTGTATCTTGATACGATAGTCTAGGCCAGTTAGGACGGTTCCTCACGTAAACCTGTCGCAAACCGTTGGCAACCGGTCTCGACAAGCTACTGCATTTTGTAGGTCAACGCCGGTTCCACCGTGAGGGTGGTTGACAGTTTCTGAACGGGAGAGGGAGAAGTAGGGGATGAGCGGCAAAGGGTGAGATAGTCGAGAGTCGACGCTGGTTGTACGTGTCGCGAACAATAGCCCCGAGGGTACACGGCAACCTGATGTCACTTCCTGCGTCGGTGAAACTGCCCTAATTGTCCCCAACTGTACTCACAACGGCCACCTTCACCTCTATCCTCTCTCAGCATCGAGCGTTGAGAATCGTTCTGTTACTTTGTCCACGTTATACTTTCATTCAGATGGTTTGCGATAGAAGTAAGAAGAAGAGAGAACGGAAGCATGTGAAGACATAAAAATGGAGGGACATTTTATTCGTGTGAAGCAGACGTGTGTGTTGGATGATTGGTTGCAACTAGTAGTTTTTGCTTTGATTGTTATATCGCAGTAAATTCTCTGTAGAATGCTGTATTATATTTGTAGTAGAGTAAAACTTTCTTCTTTCTTATAAGCAGATCTCTGTTTCGGGAGCGTTTACGAACCATCTAAAAACGAACGAATTAAAATGGCTTCTTTAACTAAAGTACTAATGGATTTTGGTTTGAGTCAAGTAACCGACAAGAGAAGAATAATTTTATATAGAACAGGCTCTATACGTTCATATGTTATGTATGAACTTGTTTTGAGCAATTTGATCAAAAATCTGACAACATAAATTTATAATATTATTCCTAACTATGGTTGAAAGGAAGTTTATGTCTAGCACTCGTCATAGGCTCAACTCATTTTAACTTAGCACTCACTCCCACATTAGACAATGAAACAGTCGAGTCTCCTCTCTGTTACGTCGTAGCTGATAAATGCTTTTGAGATAACAAGGAGCCTAATCAGGGAAGGACAATAGGGGTGGCCTATCTTGCGTGGAAGCGAATTTTGCTGCCGTTTCATGCCATAATACGATATTCATGAGCCGATTATGACAGCACGTAGCCGTATAAGTAGGGCGCGCTGATGAGTTATTAACTTCCATAATTTAACAGACGAGCGTGCGACGATAGAGTGAGAGAAGAGAGGGGGGATACCGTGATGCATTGTCAGTAGTCCTGAGCACGTCGATTACGGATTAGCATCTACGATTCCCTCACAGAAGATTCGTAATTGCTTTGCCAGGGTTTCAACCAGCCTTTGCCCCGACTTTTCATTAGGGATTCAATTATAATTTGCCCGATTGTTACTGGGAATCTCGAACACGCTGGTGATAGAGAACGTCGTCAACGGCGGCTCTCGAAATATAAGAGATTTGAAGTAATTAAATCTACTCTTTGCTGGCACACAATTCGATCAGAAATTTCCTTTCATTTATTTTGTTACGATTGACCGAAATTCTTTTGTGGATCCTATCAGGGTGAATTAAAATTTATCTGTTGTAGTACTCATCGTTCGTTCCTTTTTTCTAGAATAAAAGATATAAATATTCTTTTCCACTGGATATATTGGATTGTTCGATAAGCTCATAGTGAAGTTTAATTAAGTACCTATAAACGAGATTTCCTTTTTCCTGGAGTTAGATTGGGGTTAAATTAATGTAATTTAATTTGGCACTAGTAAATTAAATATAAAATTTACATTTGCTTTTCCGAATCCCTATAGCAATATTTTACTTATTTACGTATATGCACATTGAAATATACTAAACTTTTTTAAACGATTTCGGCATTGTCCATTCTTCGTAATCTAACTAATAATGCATATGTTAACAAATTTTCAGGAACAGAGGCGAAAGAAGTATGTATATAAGAGGGAGAAGCATTATACTAGTAGTACGCAAGTAGTAGCAGCCTATCATTAGTCAGACTGAAGATAACAGGCACTCCTCAAACTTGGTACGTATAATTATCGTTCTAGGAACTTCTAAAGAGTCATCTATTTCAATCGATAGTTTGAAAGTGCGATCACATTTACTAGCAATACCGTATAACAATTTAGAGCATAATAATTTTCAAGCTTTCCTTATTTTCAATCGCATTCCGCTGAGCCATGCGTCAGCGGATCTCGACACGTGCGACACGTGTCGGTTCACGTTTTCAAAATGACCCATCCATCGTTTCGTATGTTTCCATTGAACCTGCGGAGAGGTTAAAGGTCTCTTTTTACGCCTCGCATCTAAAGATGGGATCGCGACCGTTCCTAGGAAAACGGTGTATCTAAATTTAAGAGAGTCGCTCCGACGTTATTACATCGTCAATATGAAACTTATGTACGAACGTGTCCTTGAAACGTTCATATATAAAGCAGATCTCTTCGAGTATCGTATCAGGATACACGTAAGGATACACGGCTTAATGCCGCCATCAACTTTTATCACGTTCGTTGCAACAATAAGTCTCCTGAGCGTGCAGAGAAAACGAAAGCTCGTTACACTCTTTGCTTAACTTAATTATGGTCGCTTCGTTTGTGGATGAAGCTTAATTTTTGGGGGTAAAAATAAGTCGTGATGTTAAAAATGTTTCGTAGACGAAAAAATAAAATATTGAAATTATGATTGCGGATGTTTTTTTGAATATTTGTATTTGTGGGAAAGAGAAATGTATAAGAGAATATAGGATGTCCATAATATGCAAAAATATATGAAATTTTCAAAGTAAGGTACCATTTATCTACTATTTATACTATACTTAAAACAAATTCATTGTAGTATTTTTTGTTTGTGATTATTATATTTCTTTGTTCTATTTTTCATACGCAAGAATTGTTGAGATATAATGAGCTTTAAATATTACAGATATCAGATAATATTATAAATGGATAAAATTTTGTTTAGTTTACAATGTTGGTTCTTCAAGCTTTTTATAATTAAACTGAAGTCTTTTCGCTTCAAAATACAAATTGATTAACTTAAAGCTTTGATTGTTGATTTTTAAATCTTTCTATAATTTGATTAAAATTCATTAAATTGATAAAGTTTGTTTATTTTACAATTTGTATTTCTTCAAGCTTTCCATGACTCGACTGAAATTTTCTGCTTTCGTAAAGTTTCAATTAAAGTCGGTTATTATCTGAATTTTCATCTTAATAAAAGTTAATTAAAGTGCCTATTGGCAGAGAGTTTACAACCCATTGGGTACAGTTTTTGCAGATTGCACGATGCTGTTGGAATAGAACCGGAGTACATGCACGTGTAGAAAATTCATTCAGAAAAACTGTTATTTAATTAAGGGAATTTTTCAAATATTAATATGTGTAGCGAATCGAATTTTTAACAGTACAGGATATATATATGCATTTTAAGTTGAAAATAGTTAATTTTGGTTACAATGTTAAGACACGATATTTTTATCTATTTATCAATAACCTTACATGAAACCATAATATATTTCCGAACCTTTTAAAATAATATATTTTGAAGGTTAAAGTTTAATATAAACTATTCACGAAAGAGATGTACAATTAAATATGTCGATGGGCTAAAAATATTGCACTCGAAGCTGCATTATTCTCGTCGATATTACGAAAACTAAGCACTTAACATCGAATACCTTCGAGTAGCGCTGAAGTGATATGCGATGCTCGCGTACCGATATTAATAGAAACCCATTAACTCAATCGTATTTCACGGGCTTGTTAAAGTGAAGCATGATCAACGTTAACGATAAAATTTCACGATCGTCTCGAGTGGCTTGTTTGTACGCAATTTTCTTCGAAACTTATCGCTGATACAACTTCAAATATGTGTAAGTCAAGATACGTATTGAAATACAGTAGTTCACAAGAGTGTTTGAACTGTTATAGAAATCTTTCATGAATATATTATGTGTGCTGCTTACAAACTTTTTGAAATTACATTAACACTGCTTTAAGGCACAATAATTATGATTATATATGTAGATAAAATTTCAAATCAGTCTGGAAATGTGTACAGTAGTTACAAGATTATTATAATCGCAAATATACATTTATTATTAATCAAAAATTATATAACAAGAATGACCGTACTATTAGTTTTCTATAGCAAGTATTCCAGACATTTTTGTGAATATTTCTATACCCTCGAGTGTATTGATCAAATTGTGCATTCGTGGTTTTTGTTCCACTTTTCCCCAGGGAATGTTGCATGCTCTTTCTCACTGCGTTACTTTTTTATACCTCGTATGGAAGATATTGAATCTAACAGGATTCGCGTCTACGCATTCGCTGAGATGAAAAATGGCGAACGAAGAAAAGAAGGAACGTTCCTTGTCTTATGACAGGAAAATGTTTTGATTCCACGACGTCGACAGATTTGTCTTCTTCTATTAGTTGTTGAGATGTGGGCGAATAACTTTAAGACCAGGCGAACGATACGCGAGTCTCAACCACTTATGCGTCCTCGAGGTATAAAGATATTGCTCCTGGGCGTTTAAATTTTTCAAGTCGCGTCTGTCGGGTTAGAAGCGAACGAATAATATTATTTGCGGATTTGATACAAGAAGAGAATATGTTGCTGAATTGTTTGGAGAGTTTGTAGCATTTTTGATAGCCACGAGCACTGCAAATTGACAGGATATTTATTTTAAATATCTTATTATAGCATTACGTGATTTGTCGTTTTATTACGAGTATTAAAATGAATAGAATTTGTTTTCCTTTCTTCTGTATAATGCACGTTAATTATCCGATACGTATTATCGTTTGTAATATCAATATTATTATATAAACTTCCATTTAATAGATTAAAATTTATCAGCTGTTCTTCACACGCTTGGTAAAACACCAACATATCAATTTCAACAATTTCAAAATTAAACCTTTTCATGCGAATTTCAATTCTGCTAGACTGTACGTGCGTATCGCGCATAAAATCGTGTGACGTGATAAAAGAAAAGCGCAGCAGGAGATATGAAATGAACTGCAACATCATTGTAATGCAATTTATTCCACTGTCGCTATTTCTAAATGAAAAGGAAAAAGAAAAAAGTAATTTACCTAGTTTCACGAGACATTCGTATTTATTAGAAAATTAAAGGATAACAGAGCGAAAAAGGGAAAAGAACATAAAGCGGGTCATTCGTATACTCCAGGTTTCATTCCCATTTACAGTAATCAAACGTGCCAAATGAACGTAATCGTTCGACTATGTCACCGTATCAACGCCTACCAAACTTCTTTTCATTCTTCTACATTAAATGGTTATCTTTGTCGTAATCTTCTGTTTCCCTTTCTTCGATCCTTATCTTTTTACATTTGACTAATTTCGATCGGTCCCGCTCGCTTTATCAGCAAACTTATTCGATCAACGAATCGACAGTAACTACGAATATTATCCCATCGATATCCATCGTTGGAACAGCTTTCGAATTTAAATAAATCGAGACTCTGCTAAAGCCGTGAATAAGAGAAGGAATACAAGAGATTCGTTGAAAGTTTGCTAAAGTAGGTTCCGCTGTGAATATTCTATTTGACCGTTGCGTGACTACTTCGATTAAAGTTAGTTGTAATTAAATAGGAGCGTTAAAAGTAGCTTACAAAGTGTGCAGTGATGAAATGTAATAAGATTCAAATTAATTACCTTTGGTGTCGCTAAGTGTGATTGAATAGCAAGATTTTACTTGCTACGACATTTTTTCCGTGATACACGAAACATAATTACAAACATGGTAATTCTGTTCGTCCTTTTATACTATCCTTATTCTATCTATATAAATTACACGCCTTTAACCAAATTTATTTGCTTCTAATTCACTAACTACTTTCGATGGTAGCAGTGAAAATGAAAGCCAGTCACATCTTATATTATCTAAAATATATTTCCTAACTCTATTTTATTTCTATATAAATTAAATTATACCATCGATTTATTTCTATCAGTTTTTAATTTCGTAAATATAGAAATTCGTCACAGAACTCACTGACATACCATTTTCGAATTCATGACTAAATTCATCACTAGCAAACGTAACAGCGTCGCGGCTCAGATTTTACAAGAGTAATAACTTGGATAAGAGCGATTTAATTACACGTTATTCTCGTACCGGTTTGAGAGATAAAAGTGGCAGTGTTTGGTCGATCGAGTCGATCTTTGCCGAGCTGGAAAACAAAATCCCTAGCGAATACGGAACAACCCAGCCGGAGACCGAACCAGCTCCCGCTTGGAAAATTGATGAAAAGTGAGATTCGACACAAGCACTTCGCGCTAAGCGGATAACTGGACTGCTCTCCTCTTCCACTATTTTCGCGTTTGCATCCCAAATTCCGGTTTAAATTATTGCGTGTACCTAGTTACCATCTCTGTCAAGGGCACACACATTCGGCCCTCTAAGCTTTCAATTACCAAACCTGAATGCGACTTCGCATTGCGATTGCGTGTGTCGCTGCAAGATCCCTTTCTTTCTCCCTCTGTCGCTATTATCTCTTTCTTTCACACCGTCAGTCTCTTCTCTGTCTCCTAGAGGACGCACCGAAACATGGCCGAAGTAAATTGGAGGATGGTAATCGTACTCGCGCAGTTTTCCCTAATTCAGCAACCCTTCTTCGTGCCATCTCTCTCCCATCCCTTGGTCCCGTCCGGGTGCAACGTACGGCCAGAGCGCGAAATAATGAATGGCTACCAAGTTTCCACGGCTCTGAATTCTGCGGATATCGTTCCCCACTCGCTCGTTTTGTCCACCTCTCGTCCACCTTCCTCTCGTACCGAATATTCAACCGAGACTTCTGAATTGTGCGCGCCCGTTTTAAATCCCTTTGTTACGCCGCCGCGTTATACATACTGATGACGCGAATTAGAAGCGTGCCAATGCCAACGGGTTATCCATAAACGGAAGTGAGGCGTTGCTGGGTTTGCGTCGCGCGTGAACACGCGGAATTATTTCGTCAGAGTGGAAAAGTTTAATACCACGATTTTATTAGGATATTAATAAATATTATTAGTAAGAAAACTAATTCACGAACCAATCATTTTTACAAATAGATACGATCGACTAGTTAAAATTATGATTCCTCGTTTATAGAAATAAAAGTTACGATTCAACGTACTTTCGAACTTTATAATCTACGAAAGAATAGATTTCTTTCCCATTTTAATATACCATACGCTTGCTGTGAAAAATCAAAAAGTACGATGGAAGTAGTAAAAAGAAGAACATAAGACAAGGATATGAGCAATTTGTGTTTGATTTAATAAAACGAGCAGTAGTTGCCTCTTCCCCATTTCTTTAAATATCGTCCTCGCCATCCGGTCGTTCGGTGAATCTTACTATGGGCTGCAAGCTCCGCTACTACTGTCCAGCTTCTTCTCATTTGGAATATTCATTCGAGACTTCTGAATTGCGTCACTTTAAATCCCTTTGTTCCACGACTACGTTATACATACTGATGATAAGAGGTGAGCGTTGTGCGCATACGTACGAATATGCTGGGCCAAGCCGCGAACAAAGTAGAAGCTTTTATTTTCTTTTGCTATGCTAAGAACGAGGAACAACCAAAGGCAAAGAGGGAGCAAAAACGTCTTTTCCAGTGAAAATAACTCTTAACGAGCTTCCAACGTTTCTCATTACAGAAGAAAATAACGGAAAATATTGTTTATTGTAATTATTATTTATGTAACGATTATTTGTATATTAATTATATAATAATTAAGGACCAAGCAATGAAATAACGAGAAATAACGAGACTTTGTATATTTTTATCATTATTTTTAACTCTCTACATTCTATGTATTCTGTATATTTTTTCAGATTAAAATTTCCCACGATTATGTTAAACATTCGCGGTATAGATATAATCGGAAGTGTCTAAAAAAGATAAAAGTACAGTAGACAAACAAATGAATTTAATTAATCCGGCACGTCGTTTGTTGCTTGCTCTTCTCCTAAATTTGAAAAAGTCATGAAAGAGTCATGAGAGTCCGTAGACTTCTAATAATAAACAATGTAAGTAGCAAAATTGACAGAAGTTTTTGTATCTATCGAAGATCTTTACACCTGACACTTACATTGTTTATCATTCCAACTTCTCAATTGAAAAAAAAAGAAGGCATCTTGTCTATCGCCTATACATAATATTATCTTATAAAACAAACTGTAAAGTAAACTATGTCGTTGGAACTAGCGAACGTCTTTGACATTTTCAATGTTCGCGTACAAGTAATTTCATTTCGTGTATATTAATTTTCACTCTGGCTAACCCTAAATCGTCGAGGCGAAAGGAAAGAAGCTGGAGATTAATTCCAGGGCAAAGTTTGAACGGACGATAACCTCCGATAACATTGGGTCACCTTTCTCACCGCGTAACAGAACTTTGATACGGAAACGGTCGGATAACGGCGAGAAAAGGGAGAAGAAGAGGGTTAGAGAGAAGTGGAGGCCGCGTTCAGAAACTCGAGAAACGCGAGCCGAGCAACTATAACTTAGCCTCAGCCAGGGTTAATCGTCGTAATGCCGTGATTTAATACCCAGGCGAGACGAATATCCTCCATTTCTAGAATTAATGGCAGGATGCACTTTGCAATGACAAAAGAAAACGGAGCTGAATTCGTGAGACATTCGTTCGTAATGCTTAATTTATTATACATTATCTCGTCGCACTGAATAGAAAGTCGACGATCCTTAGACACTAAGATTACTTACTGAATAATACATGTGTGTACAACAGAATATGTATAATATGTAGATATGCGTAATGGGAGAGACGAAAGTTGCTTGAAAAGAAAGTTTTGTGACATAACGTTGACAATTTTATTTTAAAATAGTATCATGGTTTTCGATAATATACTCTAATCTTTTTCATTCACTGTTTACAATCGCATCAACTACTATAATCGATCAACAGTATAAAAACCTATGACAAAGAATTGTCAGCTCTTGATTTCTCATCATCTTCGTTTAAATGACTTTTTCGATACTATTATAGAGTAGAACACGTTAAATTAAAATATGTATTTCAATTTCGTAACTACATACAGATAATTCTTTTCAAATGTGCACGAATGTCCTAGCAATTCTGTCAAATTGTTACAACAATTAATCGAACACCGGTCGAAGTTTCAATCGTTCCGTCGTTCACGAAACTAATTACAACCGTCGGCAGCAATGCACGATTCTAGAGATTAGGACAATCATTATTCAGATCAAGGTCTCACGTGCGCTCGAACCTGAAACGGATCTCAATAAATGGCCATGCCAGATGGGCCAATCCTTTCCGAGATATATAATAGAGGCAGGAAACAATGTGCTCCCTGTGTGCCGCAGGCATTATCCTTTCATTCTCCTTGCGGCTTAGAATCTACTCGACGAACCGTAGTTGCAGAACCGTCGAGTTTTCTGCGTTAATATCCGAAGACTGTTTGTATTAGAATCTATAGGTAATACATAGGCTGCTTCATTGGTGGCTACGATTACTTCAATGAAAATCGATTTCGCGATTTATCGTTCAAAGAGTTCCCGTTGGCTTCACGTTTAATATAGAAATCATTTAAAAAATTGACAAATATATACAGATTGTCCCAGCTTTCTTTTACAAAATATCGATACATTCTGTGAGTAAAAATAGGGAACTTTTTTTAAAAGTTCTGAGAAAAATATGAAAATCTCTTGATTTTTCGTTATTTATTTTTGTATGGTATATGTATTTTTTTATTTTTACTTGTAAAATGTGTTAACCTCGTTTCGCAGGAGGAATATGGGACATTTTATATATGAAAGCTACGTATTGCATAATATCGAATATGTTTCTTAATAAAATTTTTCAATCGTATAGGGCATCTTCTTAACTGTTCATCCGTTTCTTTCCTATTGTAGTATGTACCAATGTCAACTTTTGTGTATTGAGGATATGTCTTATATATTTATCTTCTCTTTTCTGCTCCTTATATCGTGTTTTTCGATATATATGTATGAATATTGGTCTTTAAGAAAGTAAAATTTCACAATACATCTATGTATATTTAATTCATAAATTTTAACCCATTTAATATAAATTGCTACTTGAATATTGTATCTTATATGTAAGACAAAAATAACGACAAATTGCAGAATGAATATTAAATTAATTTGCAGAATGATTATTACTATCCGTTAACTATTAATACTTCTGCGAACACAATGCTGCTTCTATAAAATTTTCAAACCTTTTCCATCTAAACGTTGCCACTCGATAGTGAATTAAGTTTCCAAAACGTGCAAATATGTATTCCAACGATACACGAATATCGTAGATCACTCGTGCAATTTGCAAGTAGTACAAAGTAAACCGACCAATACATAGACCGCCGCAATCTTCGTATATTTCTCCTCGTTCGTTCATTCAGGCAGTTGCTTCAACTTTTAATTTAACTTGTATTCAAGCCGAAATATGTTGCCACCGGTAAATTGTATAGTCCGCCGGTAACAATATCTCGGAGCGTTTATGCGAGAATCATGGTTTCCGTTGTGGTGTCCGTACAAGGTAAAATATGCTGGCGATAATTTTACGAAACGCGCGAAGAAAATAAGCGTACCGATATCGGTGGATCGTTCCGCCGGAAAGTGTTTCCATAGCAAATTTTTTATTGCTTTTATCTTCTTTTGTTTTTAGTAACGTATCCGGCGTGAACAAGAAATATAGGTGTCGTGATTTTAATCCAAATCCGACCGGAAATGGAAGTAGTCACCGAATGTATCGACGCGTCAACTTGTCAAACCGATCCTTTCGGCCGTTTATCTACCGGCGTGGCCAACGTTTGTCACTTTTTTCACTCTTGTGCCACCGTGGGAAATAAAGTTATTATCTTAACCCTTCTTGGATCGACGCGAAACCTCGCGTTATAGTTCGAGTAGATTGTTTTTAAATTAATTATATTTTTACAACCAGAATGATGTTTAGCGTTGATAACATAGTAGCGTGTCCTGTGATATTTATTATATCTTCAAAATAATATTTAGACTATGGATTTTTATGCATTCGTGGTATAAAATTTATGCAAAAGTATAAATATTAATTCTAAGTGATTATAGAGACTAACTCTGTGATTTTGACGGTCCGGATAATACGTATTTAACATACGAAGATATATAAAATATCTAAAATACAGTTTAAGATTCAGCGGAACATCCGTTGAAAGGAATATTCGAAGATTCATTTCCTTATAACAGCATGTGTTGTAGAACCGTATTGTAAAATATACGTATCTCATCGCTATTAGAAAACCAATATCGTCCAAAACTTTCATAGAACTTGCATCCATCACTTGCTCCTGATTCAAAGAGATCGATACTTGAAATCCGAGAAAGCGATGTCTCCGCGTCAATGACGTTTCCTAGTCCAAAAAGAAAAAAAAAAAACGGTTCGTGAGCCACATAAGAACTCAAAACAAACTTGCCAGGGGTACAAAACTTCGCGGCTACTCTCAAGCTAGGTCAAACTCCCACAGGGTTTGCATAATTAATTTGAGAAACCAAGATTATCCCGTACGCTTCTCTCGACCTCCTGTACCAGGATTGGAACTTCTGTTACTATTCCTGTCTTCTTTTTCAGTAGATGGTATCCCTTTCAGCGCACGTATAAAGCCGAAGACATCGCATCGTAATCATATTTATTTCATTGGCCAACAGAAGCCAAGCCACCGTTGGCTGCTATGCCTCTTAAAAGCAATCCGAAAAAAGAAGTAACGGCCTAGGTTTTTACAATTCTCCTTTTTTTCTCTTTCGTCGGACTATCGTGCGTCTTTGTCGGATTTGCTCGAGTTTCCGTTCTCCGTCGCAGTCTCGACGGTCGTTATTAAAGGCAGCGAATTGCGACGATGCGGCACCGTGCCGTGAATAAGAAATTAATTTTCTTTTCCTGCATCCGGATTCCGGCGTGTCTGGCCTCCACCCACCGATCCTCCTTGTGATCCATTCCTTCTCTTTCCCTCGTTATCTCTCCCCTTACAGCCTTTCCTTTTTCTCACAGGCTAATCCAATCGCTAATAGGCAAGGAAGCCGCTCAACTTTATAGTTACAAGCGTAAACTTCATTAGCAGCTTCCAATTACTTTTCTTTTCCCTTCTCTCAGCTCTCTTTACCGCGCGCTTTTCTTGGACCGACTTCGTCTTATCGTCTCCAACGCCCGTATTATCTTGCTGGCGCAGGAAATGAAAGGGCGCTTCCGTTTTAACGAACGCAACGGCGCCTGTGTGAGACAGCTCTGCAACGTGGTGCGTTGTCGAAAAGAACGTTGCCCACTTAGCGTAATTATAGTGAGATTTAATTAACGTCGTTCACAAGCAGCATATTTTTCTGTTCCTTCTTCAGTTTCGCCCGGGATGACTTAACAATGAAATTATTCGTTATAGGTTTGTTTTATGTTTTGACAAGAAACTGTAAGAAGTCGAGGATGTGATTAACGGATAGTGCTTCTTTCTTTAGGTGTCACAGTTTCTCAATTTACGTTGCGTTATCTATATGTCTCAGAATAGATTGTTTTATTTAACACGTTGGTTGGTTGATCTCAAACTGACACGTTGCTTTCAGTATCTATAATAAAACTGGTATAAAATATCGATTTCGAAGCACGTTATACTTGCATAACCCAGAAGTGTGCATCCATTACTCGGCAATTAAATTTTTAGAACGAAAACTGCTATGCAAGCATGAACTGACTCTACACCATTCCGCGTATAACGGTATGCTTACAAATTTTGGATTTAACAAAAAGTTTTGAATCGGAAGTGTGATGGTCCCTGAATATAAATACTTTAATTAATATTGATATTATTGTATACTCTATATTACGTCATATATGTATATTTCATGCATTTACTTGTACCATTAATAATGCACGCATATACATGTATACCAGATGTAAAAAGCGTATTGGTCATGCTCTCTGCAAATGAATCTACGATAATGGCACGATAAAGGCTATGACGTTATTACGCATAATATCTGAAGAGTAGCTGCGAGTACATAATAATTGTGGATTAATTCAAATAACAAAGATCAATATATATATATATATATATATCTGATGACTGACTGCATAGTATTAAATTTATTTCGAGATCTTTCAGTACCATTTATACTTGCAATCCTTTTGGAAAGTGATTATGGTCATGTCCAAATGATAATATCAGGATAATATCATTTGAAATATCGACTGACAGTGATTCGAAATTTAACGAATACATTCGATTTAGAACTGTAATAAAGGGATGACATTAAAATGAAACGATTACGAAAACGTCGAGTTCCTAGATGAGAAAATATCAATACACCAGCTTTAAAATGTTTAAAAACGAGGTATTAGCTTGTTTGCATTGTTTGATTCTCTTTTTCTTTCGTTCTGAGATTTGATAAACGCGTAAGAATAGGAAAAAATTACCTATTAATAGAACGTACTGATTTTTAATTGCAGGCTCGAAATGACTCTGGCATACGGCCAACAAAACGAACCATGACGTGATACATTTCTTTCTATTGCTTTCGTCACGAGTGTACACGCAACTGAATCAAATGGATACCTTCCTACATCTTGGCCAATATAAAAAAAGAGTTTACGAGTTCGATGAACGTCGCCGATTATGTCTGGAGCTGAATTATTTAATAAAAATGAGAAAGTATCGCGTGTTAAGTTGCAGTTCCGTTGTAACTTCCGGCAGACGTGTTACTACCCTTTTTCATGCCGTTAACTCGTGCCTGAAGAGAGGTGTAGAAAAGGACAACGCGGAAATGGAGGACGAAAACGGAGCGCGGCAAAATTATTACGAAATAATTAGAGTTACCATTAGTCACGAGTCGTTTCATGACTGATCGATGATACGGAAATTGAGTCATCAAGGGACGTTTCGTGTCGTACGTGAATATATATATAAAACTATCAGCAGTTCCTTTACCGATCAATAATCCTCCAAAGGCAAATAATTTAATCGGTAGATTTCGCGTGTCGCGAAATTTTAATTTCTAAAACGTTACATCGTCTAGCGTTAAATGTAATTTTCGTTGCGTTATTCTGTTGCAAATTTTAACGTCCTATTAACGCTAGAACCAAGTTCTATTAAATATAGCAAGCACTTAAAATAATACGTACAAAGGTACCACTTGAACTGGAAATATCGAAATCACGTTTTTCTGGAATGAATAGTACAAGGACGAGGGGATTGCTGGTTCTCGTAAGAGTCGGACTAAAGTTTTACAAGTCGATAATAGAGAATAGTTAGGGGTACAAAAATTCTTCTCATGCCAGAATATGTAACAAATTTGATTGTCTGTTAAAATTGTCTGTCATGTACTACGTCTACGTTTTTGTTATTGATTATTTTATTATTGATTGAAATTTCAGCAGGAGTTCGTTTCTTGGCTAACATTTGGCTTTAAACTTTAAACGCGACATAGTAAAAGGTGAAGTAACGTTCAATTTTCAACAAACATAAAAAGCTCGTTACTACAACGACAACGGCTAACCTCATATTTCTTGTCGCTCCATGCAAGAATACCATCAATAACGGCGCAATAACGTATACTTACATACACAGAAGGAGTAACATACAGAAAGTGACGGAGCCATAACTGTATGACACGTAACTATAGCTATTCACCTTTTGTTCTGTTAATTGTTACTTTCTTGTTCTTTTGGTACTTTCTTACCACGAAAATTTTCTTCGTTTAAATCGTACTAATTTTTAAATAACATAAATTTTGGATAATAGCAATATCTTTTCTTATTTATGAAAAAAATTTACCAAAATACAAGATATAAATTTTTACTTAAACAATAAGAAAAGAGTACTACTTGAACATATTTATATTCAATTCCATGACAGATCAACGCTTAGTTTGCGAATAATAAAGATATCAGAAATATGTGTTTTACACAAACTCAAAATGATCAGATCTCCTTAGGCTGAAATATTCGAAGTATTTGGAAAAAGAGTTCTGATAATTTGAAGTGTAAAAAGAAGTTACATATGTCAACAAATTTATATAATTGGGCAGCCAAATAAATATGGGACAATTCGTGTATCGAAACAGACCGACAATTTCTTGATTACTATTTGAGTAAATGAAACTGTCTATTGTCTATTGAATCTATTTGTCCTTTTATTCGTTCGAATGCAGATAATTATGTAATGTTACGTATACTGTAATTATGTGTAAATATCGCAGTAAATCCACTAAAAGACCATGATTTCGGGGCATGTGTCAAAAATTTAACTTTATCATACGAAAGCAACAAATTCGAAAGACCCAATTGCGTCCAATCGCTACAACGGTCAGGCTTATTTACAGTCAGCAAGAAGAAACCGTTTATTAATCATAGCCCCATCGAGCTTTGCTAAAAAAAGCGAATCGATAAGACGTAACTTTCGGTTGGAGTGACTCTTGAGTTTTTCATGCGATTTCGTCCCTTGGGAACAGGTTCTGTGACGTCTAATGGATCGTTCCACGGCATTTTTTCGTTCACGCCTCAACTCTGACTGCCCCAGGCGTTAGATAAAGACATTAGGATGGCCACGATCCCGATTCGATTCCCTTTTTCCCCGAGAATTCGACGACTGGTCAACGACGACATCGAAATTTATACGCATCACTTCTCGCGGCGATCGTTTCAATTTCGAGCCACGAAATTGGCCTGGATTTCGAGAGAGAACCGATCTCGTAGTTTACGATAGAAGATTTCCGATTATTTTCTATTAACTTGGTCTCCCTATCCTTTTATTTTTATAGAGGTTTTGTTAATACGATAGAACGTCCATTATCCAGACTGTCGTAATTACTCACACAAAAAGCAAATAATTAAATTTTTTATCGAACGATTAAAATCGAAGATTGGCAGAGAAAAACGCGGTAAGTCCATTTTTATCGGTTTCCTGATCTTGATGTTACTCGATAGCTGAAAAAATGTATATTATAATATGAAATTGACGTAATAGGAACAATTAGATCCAAATACATGTATTTTGTAAAAAGCCAATGATATTTACATGTATGTATGTTTTAATCATTTTTTTTTTTTTAGTCTTCTAATCTGTATTCCCAATCTTTTCGAGCTACCAAGATAGAAATTGTTTTTAAACTTAGTAGATCCGCAAATTTTATTGGATAGGAGAAGGTTGATTCGACGGTAATCGATTAAAATTTGACAGATGCCATTCGAAGTGGGTTGGACTAAGGGATCGGTTGTTAAGCCGTTGTGTCGAGAGGATTCAATTAACGATGTCGTTTTAACGAGACTGTGTTGTCGCGGCTTGTAAGATTGATAGTTTCGGACGAATTAGCGTAAGAAAGTGAATCGATAAAATAATGATTAACGAGCGACTGTCCTTCGCGCGAGGCTGGTAAACACAACACGAACATAACATGACAATTACTGTTTACAAATATCAAATAATGACGAAGTTTAATTAGATTTAATTATTTTATATTTTTATTATTGTAATAAATTATTATAGCTTTATTGCCAAGGATATAGTTGAAAGAAAATTCGGAAATGTATATAACAGTTACGGGGAAAAAATATATTTAGTTTACAAATAACTTAATCTTATCTTCAGTCAATGATACGTAGGTACGTGATTTATAGCAAATTTCTTCCTGTTTAACGTAATTAACAAAACAACGTTATAACACAATAGTTCCAACTTCACGTCGTTATCTTCAATCCTTTGTAATGGTTTCTAGATTTTCGTAAGTACTTAGACTATACTATCATTTAACCATCCTGATTTCAATAACGCGTAACTTGTTCAGACGAATGTGTCAAACCGCCGAAACTGAAGCGATCCCTGGGCAGACAATCGTTACGCGGCTCGTTTTCAACAGCTCTCAGCAACGTCACGTCGCAATTAACCGTATCTCTTGCATAATAAGCCAAAACTCTGGCTGCGTCGTACGACGCATCATGCCGCGCTAGCTGTCTTTGCAAAATTAAGCGTTTCGTCGAACGCGAAACGTGAAGCACCCTTCAAACATTCTCGCTCGTTTCGCGAGCGAGACTTCGTCGGCGCTCGCCTAAGAACCCAGTCAGGCCGAAACTAAAGCTAACTTGTAACCCTGTTCGCTGTGTAACTGCATCGCAAAGCGGCACTTGTATAAATTAACTGGAATCTCAAGAAGTAAAGTGGCCGAAGAGCAACGCGCTGGTTGACTTGTTAATTCCATTTACCGGCGCGCGCCTCCGTTCTCGCGTGTGTTCGCCGATCGCGTTCATGCAACTTGCGTTGCAGCTACTGATTTTAAGTGGGTATCTTATGTACGGTAGTCGCGGTGCGACTGCTATAGTGAGATTGTAAATTAAAACGTCAAGTAGCGATTGAGAAATGTTAAAGCGACGTATAGAATCCTATTAGGAATATTTGCAACATATACGAGACGATACTTACTCAACGTATACGAATATATGTATATGTCGGGTTAACGTTGGAATTTTCGGCGTTTGACGAAACTTCGCTCGAATTTGCCATCGCGGCTATATCAGCTATAAGCTGATATTTATTGGTACAAATGTGGTTATTACAAGAGGCTACGAGTAATAGCGGCGATCGGATGGTCGAGATGTCGATGACAATGAATTCGGGTTCGATAACGAATCCACGGCCAACGGGACGACGAATGCGACGTGATACACGATCCTGATGTCACTCAACGTGCAAGTAGTACTCCTCTGAATAGACTCTATAGACTCAATCGCAGTCCAAGTGGAACTGCCCTTATATAGTCGTCTCCCCACCTCTCGGGTCAATTTTTCTTTTTAAGGAGAGCTATATAATTATTCCATACCTCTGTTAGGTACACGTCCCTCCCTTGACCGTTGCTACGTTCAGTGACCGGTTATGTCACTTCGAGCCCAAGCCCATCGTCATAAAATCGGATTAGAACATTACAACTATTTCTTAGTTTCATTACTTAAGTGTAGCTATAGTAAAAGTCTGGACTAGGGTATTTGTGTTTTTCCCAAAATTCCAAAAGGGAAGCCCCGATGTCCTTTCGTCTCCGACATATATATACACGCAGATACATATACGTAATTAGTAAATCATAAAATGTCATATTATACTCGATATTATAAAACACTGTTGCTGAGCCTTACTCAAATTCATTAAGTTACTTGAATCGAAGTAAATTCATCTGTAACATCTGTATTAATCGAAAATGATAGAGATTATTGACAACTTCATCTGTGACATTTCAGATATCTCACTTGCCCGAGTATTTAGATGAATATCGGCTAGTCTAGTGGCTACGTAAGCATCCGAATACTCGACTGAATACTCATCTCATAAATTAATAGCTCTAAACGTAAGCACCTGTTGGAAATTGTTCTTACGAAACAGCTATGTCCAGCTCGCGCATCTCTTCCCTCTAATTTCCCGGCGGCGACCACGCGACGTCAAAAGTCGGCCTTTCTCTTCCAGCCACTGGCTGAAATTCCCCGCACGTAGTCCTGTATTAACATCCTGGAAAATGAATGGTTCGTTGCGACTCGTCGAGTCGAAAGAGGATCCCTCTCTCTCTCTTAACGAACTTTTCAGGTATACGTTTCTATGTCATGCACCTACCTTCACGTTCCTTTCCACCCTTTTTGTCATTTTGTTGCTCCCACTTTTGGATTTGATTTCGTCTCTCTGTTTCTGAAAGGTATACGTTTTTTCATTTTGAAATTCAAATCACATAGGGAAACCTACACATTCTCTGTTTGTCGGTGTTCTGCCTTTGTGTCCGATTCCAACGGAGAATTGCAGAATTACCGACTGGTTCAAAGGTCACGTGGATTTCAGTCGTCTTTCTAATGCATTTGGCTGCGTGAAACGACCGATTCGAAAGTTGATTGCGGTAGGTCATAGTGTCAGACGACACGCGGTTATAGGAGAAATGGTAGCTCGATGTTTTTAGTTTCAGTTTTATTTCAGCTGATTTTTGATGGATGATGCCTTAAATACATGACGTTGCTATGTGCCAATATATCTATATATATTTCTTATAATACGACTGACACGTACGTCACATAATATTTATCACGCGATGTATTATACATACATACCTTTTTAATTTTATTGTCTTATTAACTTTATTTCCACACAACTTTCTTCTAGTTCCACATACTTACAATTTATAAGTACATGTACTTATAAATTATATGTTGGATATTATACTTATTATAAGGTATCATGATAAGTCACATAAGTCACATAAAGGATGAAGCAAAATGTTAAACTATGGAAGAAATAACGAAAAATGAAGTATATTTTTTGCATATAATTATTTTACATAACGCGACGTGGTCGGTAAAAAATATTTAGATACTTAGAAATTATCCTATTATCTTATTTTATGTAAAATTATAAAAGTACAAAAGACAAGTCTGTAATTTACAATTTGTCACGTATTAATTCGCTAACATTATCGATTAATAAATTATTGCATTAAAGGGCTCAGTAGTAAAGGGATTAAATAGAGGAAATCTTGTATAATAACGTTGTTAACTCGTCATATTATCAACATTTTTTATGCTTCGAAACCTTTAACAAGCGAAATACTTACTACGACTATTTCTATGTCAATTTTCAAGATTGGCTCGGAACAGTTTTATCGACGTTTGATAGGCGAACCACTTTTTCACGTCAAGTCTCAGAGAATCACGCATCAATCGGGAGATGTCTGGAATGAAAATCGCATACGTGGCAACTTTTTTCGTTCAGCTGCCATGTAGCTGTTTAACTTTATTCGTAGAAATTCCCATTTTATTGCCTTGCTTGCCAATCGTTAATCGAAAACACGCTATTTATACGTATTACGTAATACGTTAAATTAAAAGTACGTTGGACAAAAGCATTTATTATCGGAAATAGTTCTGTGTCAAATTTCCGTCAAAATCACTGAACAATTATGAAACATAATAACCCCTAATTGGTTTGAAGAACGATCTCCGCCACTTAACGGTCAAAAGAGAAAACTTTTTGATAAGTCATCCCCGTGACGATCCTCCTCGATCAAATCTACCACTTTGCGCGAAACTTTTCCGTCGATGCGACGCCTCAAAGCGTTCATAATCGAGCTCGGAGCGTTGCGTTGTATGACCGACGTTGCTATGTTAGACGTTTGTAATTTTCCAAGTTGCCAGCTTTAGGCTTATCGTATATCAGGCGTTGCCATTATTCTATGTCCCGTTTACGACGAAGGCTTGTATTCAAACTATACTCAACCGTACTCTTCGCCACTTACCTCGACTGACGTACATCGTGTGTACCAACGGCGTTTCAACAGCTCGTTTGGTTAACATGTGCCGTCGTATTTCTAACACGAAACACACTCAGGCTAAAGGAAACGAATCCTTGCCGCTTGTGCTTCTGCGCGAAGACGCAAATTGCGCGAGGCGATGTCGAGGGTGCGACGATTCGAACGG
This sequence comes from Bombus bifarius, assembly GCF_011952205.1. Lineage (NCBI taxonomy): Eukaryota > Metazoa > Arthropoda > Insecta > Hymenoptera > Apidae > Bombus > Bombus bifarius. The sequence goes on from NW_022884356.1 coordinate 7,189,003, forward strand.
AAGAACGTAATTTCACAGGTTCGATCGTCGTACTCGCCCAGTGTTAATTACGCGTTAATTGACTTGCTGTCACGTTTTCAAACCTCGTTACTGCCTGGCCACGTAAGAAATTACGTTTGTTCCAAGTGGCTGTCGTTACGAAATTTGCGACGAACCCATGACTCCCTACCGGTCTTCTTGCAAATGAACTCGCGTTGGATCGCGAGTTTGCGAGTATTTGGAAAAGATGGACACCTCAGTTAGGACATTAGAATTGCCTGTCACGTTTAATAATCACGTGAAATAATCGATACAGGTAGTTCTTAAGCGAGGAACGACGAGGATATAAAATTTGAAAACATAGGAACAAAAGGTACTAGTTCTGTTTGTAGTTAGACGCGAAAAGTTGTTGAAGAAAGAACATCGAGCTTTCTTAAGATACTTGGTTAATATTTATCGAATCTAACAGTCGTAAGGTTATTCGGTATTTCTTATGTTCGATAAAATTCGTGATCTCGCAGTTCCATTCTCCAAAAATGGTTAACTTATCGCGCCGTGCATCACGGTGCCATTTCATCCATTCATCATCGATAATATTCCATCAATTCCTGCAATCGTGGCTGCTGGAGACTATCGCGAAATTTACTGCGCGATTCTTTCGCGAAAGTCGACATTTTGCTAAAATCCTCTCGGCATACAATGTGGCCGTGGAAAATTACCGGGGAAACGATGGCGGGCCCGCAGTTGTTACCGCAGATTGCTACGATGCGAGTGACAGTGCTTAACTTTTCATACGCGCGGAAACTTCGATCCAAACTTTTCCACGCCGCTTCTCTCCCTTTTCGTCCTAACCCATCGTTCTTTCGTATGCCGCTTTACAACGTTCACGGAAAGCGTCCAGATGCACATTTTCTGCGTCCGTCTTCATCGAGCCGTCTTCGATGACTCGTTTCCGCTCCTCTCCCCTTCTGTCGATCGAAACTTCGAGCGTCTACTCGTTGCGAATCCTCGACTAGGGCTGCATCGACGAGTGGCTGTGCTGCACGCCGGATGGGTTCTGGACAACGAGAGTGGCACCGAATGGCTCGTAAAAAATGATCGTAGCCGCCCGTAAAAATAGAACGAGCGCGAACGAGGCGGTCGAGACGGTTCGCGGTGCGTCCGCGAACAACGCCTGGAGCTGACTTTCCGTGGAACTGCGGATGAGGGATATACCGATACTGATAACAACGATGGCAATGGAATGGAAAACCACGAAACCGTGTAATTCGATGAATCGATGATGTGTCTTGCTCTTACGTATTTTTTATTCCTCAAATATGTATACGAATTGTTTGGTCGTAAACATACATATAGATATAATTTCGGATTCTTTTCGATAAAATAAATCATATCGTAAGTAGACGAATTACATAATAAATTCTTATACATTAATAGAGACCAAATATTTAGCGTAAAAAAGAATAAGGAGACTTAAAATTTTTAATTGAGAATTTTTCGAGATTTTTAATCGGATCTAACAACGTCTTCATTGACATAAGTTGTATATGTTATCAACAGCACTGTTTGGTGCTATTAGTGAGACCATTAAACAATTTTAAATTAAGAAGTTTGCATATTCCCGAATATTCAATCGACTTTACTTTAGAGATCTCATTACTCATCCAATCGTTGAAACCTACAACATAATTGGATTTCAGAGAAAACAATTTTAACAATGTGAAATTTCAGCATGTAATATTAAATCATATACGTATAGTCGTATACATTGCAAGAAGCATTTTAATCATTTCGCACTTTAAAATGTACGATGAAATAAAAAATGATGAAACATTGGAACATTTAGTGAAAAATTTCCAACGTTTGCTTTAATTAAAATGATCGTACGCGAATGAAATACACGAAATGTGTTCGGCGAGAAATATTTTTCGATATAAAGTTATTTTATTTCCAGACATCCGAAAGTCGAATGTTAAAATTGATTTTGCGCGTTCTTGATTTTATTGAAATCGATAATTCATTACTTTATGCTCAAACTTACAGTTATACTTTCGATAATTTCTATCTTCCCTCGATTAATCGATCGTTAATCCCGATAGTTGTAATTCTGTCTTATGGCGTATGATTTTTAAAAGCAATACCTAAGTTAGATAAACTTTTGTCCGTAAAAATTGTTTCAGTTAATTTCCTGCGTTTCTCATAATCAAATAACAATTATTATTTCAGTCAAGTTATTATGACTATAAACTTTTAATCTATAAACGAAATAACTGGCATAATATTAATTTTAATAGCGTAAATTGAAGAATAAAATGAACTTTAAAATTGTCTGTGAGAAAGGTCTCAAATATTCCTATAAATTCTTCCAATTGCGCTTCAAATTTTTAATTAAGAACCGAACTACCTTTTCGATAGACTTGTTTAATTTTGTAGGGCTTTCGCGCTATAGAAACTCTGTATTAAATTCACCATCACATTTAGCACTAATTAAATCTTCTAACTTCGTGCTTTATCATCTGTCGTAAATAATACGCCAATTTTATCGACGAACTGTTTATAAATCGATCACAACAGAAAATTGAACAACCTCGGGAAACATATGTAGGTACGCGTAAATTAATTTTACGGTGTTTCCATCGTGAAATCCAATCGGAGTGATGAAGAAATATCGGCAGAAGCAAATAACTCGTCTTCCCACGTCGAACGACACGTATTGCGAGGAAGGTGGTATATTTTTATGGAAGTCAAGTCGGGCGACACGATGTCATAAACGGGTGATCTATAACATTTGACGAGATATTCGACCGTCGATTTCACTTCTTCTTCGACGGAACGATCGATGAAACGGAGTGACACACGCAATCGGCGCATTCGCCTTCCAACATACACCCGATACGTTCGATACATGTCTCTTTCAACATTCATAGCGTATCCGCAGCGTCCATTGGCTGCTTCCACGTGTCACTTCGCAGCCATCGATCCGCAATTATTTACGGCCCATTCCGGACATCAGACACTGTCGATTATCCTCGACTAGAGTTGGTCTCCTGTCTGAATCGTACGCGGCACGCGGCTCACATTTTGTATGCGCTACACGTTCATCAGCATCTCGCAACCAAAAAGCTACTTCTTCCCTGTCGCGGAACGTGGCTCGAGGTAATGAAATATTAGGCGAATAGGCGAATTTCTAGTTTAATTCTCGACCATAACCAAATCGTAGGCGAGTAACACGAGTTAAGTCGAATTGATAAATTCGAAAGAATAAAAACTGAAAGGCGCAAGCTTTTATTTTAAGCGATTCACGGTTGAGCCCGCAGGGTTAAACTCTTAATCTGCTGTATTCTCTGCACTCTGCGTCAATTACGAAAGTGCAAAAGATTGCAATCTGAAATACAACGAGTAATTAGTCGCTAAAGCATCAAAATAAAATTTCCATAGTTTCGCTAGTGTATTTTAATCGCGTCTGTTATTTACATTGAAATAAAATAACCTATACTAGTATAATTAATATAGGAAGAAAGTTTACTAACATAAACAGATTAATCGTGAAATCTACCTGTGGACGTCCTTATGAATATGTAACGAGGATAAAACTGGAAGAACATTAATTATTAAGCAATATGGCAACTAGCAAAAGCTCGGATACTTCCATCATAAATATTTGAGACGTTTTTGATAATTAGGGAACTATAATTCTTGGTCGGTTACGATGATAACAGATCATTTTAAATAGCATGCAACGTTTAAAATTCTGCTTCTATAGGAACTATATCTTTCATTTCATTGTTAATTTTTTATTCAAACCTGCGCCGCTACTTTCCTATATATACCTAATTATAATTTTAACTGTCGGCTCTTATCGAGCCATTCGGTCCTTTATCTGATGTCAACGTGGCATATCACATTATTCATAGATATCAACACTGTCTATCTTTACATCCTTCGCGACTTTGTTTAAAGGCTTCGTGATAAAGCAAACAATTATAAAGAAGCATGTGCATGTATAAGTATGTCTAACGATCAAGTCGTAAAAATGAGTTGAGTAACGCGAACCATGAAACTGATTCTCCTTTACATCGCTAGGTACAATATTATTGTAGAAAATAAACATTATCTTTGTTAAGACCACTTTTTGCCAAGGCTGACATTATTTCGGTCTTAATATTAGAATTTCTTTGTGATTACTATTTTACAATTTACTTTAGAACGTCGGCAGAATGTAAATGAAAACAAAGTACTGTAAATGATATCCTGATCGATTCCAACTAAATAGTTTCGCACGTAATCCTATTTCATTCATCTCAATTTATTCGACGAATTAAGAAACAGTTAGCAGAAAGCTCGCTAAAGCTAATCGTTAATTGAATCAGTGTGTGCCCGTAGATCTTATTCCGGTTCAATACTCGGAGAACATTTTGGCTAATTTTCTGGTACGATAACATCAAGCCTATTCCACTGGGTATATTTGATCTAAGCTTAGAAGGCAAATATGAGACAATAGACGGCACCAAAGTAAATGGAATTACTGCGTAAGCAATTGCCGGAGATGATCCAAAGCTACGGATTAAATTATACTGATTTGCTTAATTACGTTTAAACGAAAAATCGTTCTTTTTCGTAAAAAAAAAGTATTAAACGACTAAGATGTGCGTTAGAAATTAGTTAGGAGAAAAATAGACGAAAAAAATTGGAAGTACATATATTCTAATCTTAATCTAAGAATGATACGTAAATAATATAACAAGCTGATAATAACGATAATAGAGAAACAGAACTCTTTTGAAACAAAACAGAAAAGGTTATCGTAATGCCATATACGTATTTACTATTGATCCTTATACTAATAAAATAAGCAGCATAATAATGTATGTTTAAATATACGTACCTTCTATGTCTTGTAATCTTCTTAATAACATTTCTCTTCCTAATTTATTTTCTTACAAGATTAAAATAATAATACACGTAGCATACAAATTAAGTTTCTTACCTAGTCGACGATAAATTATTGCTATTATTGCATTGTACTCTAAAACTAAACTCTAGAGTTAAATAACCGAACCTACCCTATTTTGAATTATCCATGGATGCGACGTACACCATCTACAAGGGAGAGAGTGAGATCTTACTGCAAATTTTGCAAACGTTCCACATCATAAACCAACTACCTGTCAAAAACATTTGTCGTTATTCCTATTTTAATCTCCAGTTAAAAGTTCACGACGGTGAGAAAATATGTCAAGGGCAGCGACAACGATTTACAAGAAAAAGCTAAGCGTGTAATTGGGAATCCGGTGAACGTTTAAACAAAGTGTACAAATCAGGCTAAAGCCGATACTTATGCACCAGGCGTACGTTGTTCATATCGATCACAACAGGCTGTGCTTAAAATAATACACGTTTCTGTGTAGATTTAATGGGCGGTTTAGGTAGGTAAGTGCAGTAATTTAGACTACGATTCCATGACCATACCGCGAGCTCGTTAATTATTAGAGAACGATACCGCCCATGGATATCGAATACTTTACAGTGTGTTGTGTACATTTACATACCAGAAGTTTTCAGATACGGTATATCGAGGGCATCTCCGAAGATATTTTTCATGTTTTCAAATAATACGATACCGTTCGACCATTTGTCAGAAATATGGAATGGTTACCGCGATCAGTCCCCATGGAAATTTATTCGCGTATTAAAGCGACTGTTATCGACGGCGGACGTTCCATTATGTCAGAGCGCAGGTACAATATTCTATGAACTGTTAAAGAGTTCTATCGTAATTTGAAATATCTCGCCTCTCTCAACGAAGTTTGACTTTGACAATTTTGTTTCGGGAATTTGTTGCAACTTGTATAATTACGCGTACACAGTACAGCTTATTTATAAGTTTTGATTACCTATATTGCACTTTATTATAAGTTCTGATTAAATTTTGATTAAATTTTGATTAAATCGATGAGTAAGAATGTGTATGAATAGTTATAGGTCATGGTTTTCGATGTATATCAAGCCTTTGACAGCGTAATAAAGCGACGGAGAATTGAAAATTAATGATTTAGAAAATAATTATTTATTTTCGTTTCTTGTGTTCCTCGTATCAGATATCAAATATACGTACTTATAATTTTTTTATAAATAATAAATATTGATACGAAATTCCTACCACTATAATCGTTGGATCGTTCGAATCTCCCTCTGATTACGTCGTGAAGGGGTTAAACAGAGAAGCATAGATGTATATGTATTATATCTTATATCTTAATACGTGTGCTTTTGAAAATTAAACGCAGCTCTATTCATATGCAAATCAAATTAAATTTAGTTCATAATAGAAAAGATACGATGTTTGAAACTTGTCGCCACGAATTAATTTCGCTAATGCGGTCACGATCAACCAGTTTTGGTTAATTTTGAGCACAACTGGTTAATTGGATATCGACTATGACAAAAGCAGGTCAAGGAGACAGCGATAGAATCGAGTTCCAACAATAATACATGTACATCATTGACAATGATTTGCGGACATTTCAGGATAATTTAATATTAACTCGAATAAGTCGTAGTTGAATCACTTTGTTTTAAGATATTGTAGGAACTTCAGGACATTTGTTAATTTCTCACGTCTAATTCATTTTTCTAAATTCTGAATGTGCGATAAAATATACCTAACATTAGTGCGTTTACGTGACAAGTATAAAGCCTAACTTACAATAACATTTTAACATCATAAAGAAACGAACGTTTATGAAAATGATCGTCGTTATTCTTATCAAAAAACGATCGTGAAATCGAAATACAGTTCCAAGAATTCTAAAAAGAAATTAGATACAGAACATTGGCAGAACCACTTGATTAGAAGGATATTCTTAAATGTTCTCAAAATAAACGTGCATTATTGACCACATTATTCTTATCCTCATGGAATAAACTACAAATCGTTAAGCTGCTAAAACGAATCAAAGCTGGCAAGTAATATAATTTACGTATATATTTTTAATAGGTTTTGTCGTTACATCAAATGCGCGTATGTGGATATTAGCAACGACAATGAAACACGAAAATATCGTGAGGATTAAAATTTGTTATAAAACGAAGATAGCTTTTGAAATTTCTTTTTATCCCATAATTTACAAATTTATGCCAGAAATACAACATTTTCGACTTCATCGTCATCCTTCTTCGGTTCATATTACGCTCCATTATAAGCGTCGTTCGTCTTCGCTCGTGTCACTTACCTCACTACCTACGGTGGCAAACAAATCATCTGCTCAAATTAACAACAACCAGCACCAGTGTACCGGAAGCAACCAACGGAGAGCCAAAACCCATAGAATCGAGCCAACTCCCCAAAATAGCAATTAGAACAGACACAAAGATCCCCCATTGAACAAGCCATCGAAGCAAAATCAACTACCCTACGTCGTTCGAGTACGTAGCGTAGCTGCACGAAGTACAGTCAAGCCAAAATTCGAAGAACCAATTACGCGTCAGCACTGTAGACGCTTTCGCTGATGGAGCAACGACGATCATGAGTGTTCACCACATCTGTATCCACTACAAAATCATCGGATTACAATGGTTGGATGGATCGTAATTACATAGTGTATTCACGAGTAGAATGGGCGACAGTTGGAGGCGCGGGGTGAACGCTGCTTGAACGTTAGGTGTAGAGAGTCGGGGTCGTCTTAACAGCCCCAGAGACACGGTTGGCACATAGAATAATAGGGTTCGTCAGTGTGCCGGGTTAGTCCCTGTTAGCAAGACCGAAGGTGCACAATGTATGCAAACACCGTCGCGCCACGGGATTCCCTGGAAATGCTCTAATTAATGCGCTCTGCCCAATAGGGCGCATCCTCTCCTTCTTGTCAGCTCGCTCTGCGTTCAAAACTAACGGTGACAAGCCGGCCATTCGTTTTCCTTAAAATGTTGGAAAGTAGGTCGAGGTGATATTCGAATGTTTGTTCTTCGGGTTTGCTCGAAATCAAAGAGTAGAACCAATGTGCATTACACACTACCGCTTAGAAGTACGTGGACTGGTTTATTTGTTATTTTTTAGGAGTATAATTTGTATTAGAAAGTTAGAATTGGAGAGATGCAAAATCATCCCTTTAATGTAATTTAATTTTTTGGTCCGATTTCATATCTTTAATTCAATCGAGCCTTTATCAGAGCAGTCGTGGGATATCAGGACACGATACAATTTATTTTTTAAAGTTTGTATATAAAATATGTACATACGTAGTACATAAGCGTTGTTTTTGAGAAGTCTTCCATATTTTGTTAAAGTGCTAAACGCTGAAAACCCAAAGAGTTCGAGCAATAATCGTTGTAAGTGTGAAAATTAACGAAGATGCGTTTTTCTTACGCGTTATTCCTATCGGGATAATTTACGAATGTGAAATTATACTTACCTGCGTTGTAAAGATACTTACAAATTATAATACGATAGATTCCAAATGGACGCGTGAATATACGTTTGATTAAGCAAACTTATTCAAGCAAATTTCAAGCTTTTTGAGGAATACCTTCACCTTACCTTCACCTTTACTTTTACCTTAACAACGCACGTCACAGAAACTAAAATAAAAGGTAAAGTTTGAAAGAAATCGTAAAATTAACAACACAAAAAAAGACAAAATGAAATTTATATTGAAGCAGTATAATACACAAAATATATCGACTTGACATTCATTTACGAATGACAATAATGCCAACGAAAATGAACCTAAACGATGCATTCAGCTTCGTTTAAGACGAACACAAATAAGAGAAAGAAGGTTTACATGGCTTAATAGACAAAATAAATTTTTAAGATTAAAATGATCTCAGACGAGATAATAACATAACAACGCATCGATATTCATCTGTTAACCGTGTCGTCTCTTAAATAAATACCTACTTCTGTAATCATGGAATTCAAAATTAATACGGACACGTTAATTTTCGTTAAACTCGATTTAGCTCTCGCAAATGTAGATATATTATATTTTCAAAGAAGATGAAACGACACGGGAAAGAGATAGGAAATTCGTCAATGAAAAAATGATTATATTCATCTTCTCCGGTTAACAGGGTAAACGTTAAAAGATTGCTTCGAAATGAAAGGTTAATCGTGCCTTTATCGTCGTCGAAAATTTAAACGAAAATCAAATCGTCGTTCGATACGGTCGTAGATGTTATTTGATAGTTGAGTGGTTCTGCTACGAATAAAATTTTCATGCTGCTTTCACCGCCGTAAATGCACGTGATGCGCTAAGATTTTCTTCACGTCCGGGATGGAGAATGGTTAGTGGTCAGTGAGAGGAAACGCGAAATGCGATTCGACTCACGTGCGACTGAAATTTTGACTGCTCGTTCGGTACGTTTTCTGCTCTCTTAATAGAGAAGATCGGGAAAAGGTTCGGACAGGACGACAAGTGGGCGAAGCTCGTTTCTGTAAAACAGATGAAACGTATTCTCTTTATTTCGTATGCCATCGAGTATTTATCTTACGTGACCGAACAATCCTCTCCCCGACATAACACGTGACTTTAGCGAATGAAATTCGGACATCGGTAACTATCCACTAGGACCAGGCTGTCTCGCCTATTTACAATAGATCTTTGTACAAAAACTAATCTCATATAAACAGTACAATGCACGATTCCAAGGTTCATGTACGCAACGTGAACAAGAACGAAGATCGTTCGAGATATCCATTTCGCGTTACAAACTGTATATTCGATAATTCAAGGACGCTGCCTCGTCAAATTGGACTTTGCTCTTATCGAGCTCTGTTTCCGTTCTCTCTGCTTTTCTATTTCCGTTTTATTCGTGTAACGTGGCCGTACTCTATTATAAAAATCTGCAGGTAGAAAAAGAACGTACAATTCAAACGATTCGATACACTTCGTCAAGCATCGAGTTCCTGTCCGATCATCAACGTTTCATTAAACCTGCAACTTGGACATCCACTTGTCCAATCTGATGGTGTACGCGACTAAAATCGTCGACCCATCCGGCTGCAGGTCCTCGTTCTCGTCAGAAACACGGAATTTTTCCGTCGGTTTCTCCCTCTTTTATTTTTTACTTCTTTCTCTCTTTTCCTCTCGTTTTCCTCGTTTTTTCTTTTGTACAGCGAATTGTTCGCAGTGTTTCGCGAAGATGCTTGGAATTTCGCACGTCGATCGTAAAAAGACGCAACGTGCGACTCGGCTCGCGAGAATTTCGACTCCGTTTCACAGGCTCGGAAACGATGTTCGCGCACTTTGTAACTAGCTTTTCGTACGAACGCCGTGCAGAGTCGCTCAAGTGTCTAGACACGGTGAGACTTTCATCGCGAGCTTTATATACAACTCTCTTGTATTCGATTCGAGCGCGTCACCACTTCCGGTTGATGGAACTTCCCCTGCGCGGAAACCGACGAGGAAACTGGCCTCTGCGGCATCGACGATAACCCTTTGCCTGACCTCTGGAGACTGTAGTATACCTGCAATCAATGAAACAGGATTCTTCGTTTCGAAAAATAAACGTTAACCATCGATTGCTAGTCGAGTAACGAGTTAATTCCTTAACGCTAAAGTTTTTCGTCCGTTCACTGATATTAGATTATCCTGAAAATTCTCACATTTTTTGTCATATTTGACTTTATAGTTCTCATTGTAATGAAAATATTTGGAATTTTATAAATTCGACATTGGGTAAAATAAATAAATTCCATGTATTTTATGGAACACGTTAATCTTCAGTGTTTCGTGAAAAATTGGATAAATATGTCAAGCAATCCGTATCATTTAGATTTTCCGTGTTTCAAAGGTACAAGGAAAATGTTTTAATAGGATCGAACGCAATAAAAACAGAAGGCTACACGCATTAAGTAGGAGTAATAATTACGTAATTTGAAATTTTAATGGCTGTCCAGTTTGGCAGAAACTAGCGCTTAACTAGTTTACGATGGAGAGAGATTAATTATTTTCTTTAACGCTTTTCGAAGGATGTAAACATTCTTTAAAATTGAGTTTCAGTTAATTGCGTCGAGAACGTAAAACGTTAAATGCTTTACGGAAGGTTAGTTCGCGTCCTTAGAGACTTTTCTGAAAGGTAAACGTGCTTTTTCTAACTTGTTTTTTCAATGTTAATTGAGTTTGCACGTTACCATATTGCATCAACGCGTTCTATTTTCATTTAATATATCAAAGCCATGCCAAAACAGTTTTAAAATTGACGATAAATGGATTTAATTTTTATGAATGATTACTTATTAATGCATCGCATTTATTTCATAAAAACGGGAAAAAGACACGCTTTTATATCTTGAAAATTGCGCATTTAAAACTCGTTAATTTCAGTGTAACTAACAACAAAATATACGAAAGGTGAGCCAAATAAAATGATGCCAATTGCTGTTTCCAAATATACTGCAGATAGATACCGATTCCAATTTCTTTTTTTCTTCTTTTTTTTAATTAAGCTACAAAAATTTACTTCAAAATTGCAGTTCCTCGAGTTCAAATCACGTATTAAAAATATGTAATTTACATATACCGCGAGTGTATAATTTAGCGTCGCTTATAACCGTATTATTAGCGCAAAAACCAGATACGTTAAATCGGATCTCGAGAGCAATAAAATCTATATCGTATTCCAGAAGCTGCGTAAACTATTCGTTTGGAAAATAACCAAAACTTCCGATTTACGATAGAGCCGCGTGAAATGCGAGTGGACGAGCGAAAGAGAGAGGCTACAAACGGAGGAAGAAAGAGAGAGAGAGAGAGAAAAAGAAGAACGGTAAATGCAAATGTATCGATACTTGTGAAAATTGCAAATTCGGGGTTGGAATTAATAATGGAAGAGCTGACGGGAAACGAACGCGCGGAGCGAGGTTGGAAATAATCGAAAACCGCGACTGGCTACGTAATTCCGAGGAAAACAAAAACAGTGAAACGAAAACATCCAGCAGGAATATCGGGATCGGTTAATGAAAAGGACGACGAAGTAATGGCGTAGATGGTGGCTGGATGGGGTATTGGTTCGAATCGGTATTAAAATTATTCAGACACTCGACGGAACGCGACCAGTGTCGAAAGGAAACTGAAGTCGAGTTCAAGACGAGTTATATACGCGCATCGGAACCTCTCGAATTATCGAGGAAACTTCGATGTAATTAAACTGGCGAAAGCACAGATAACCCAAGGCCTCGCTAAACCGGAAAAGTTAAAGTAGAAGACTGCCGCATATTAAAACGAGCGATCCGTTTTCTTGGCTCGTGCCCTAGGTCTCCTGTGGTCGTCTTCGAAACTTCGAATATTTAAAACAACCTTGTCGGTTTGGCTATGCGAGACAGAGTAGAAATTATACAGAAGAAAAAAAGAGGGAAGACTGGTCGTGATAAAGAAAAGAAATCGCGTCGACGAAAGAGGATCGATCGTATTACTTCCTCCGGCGAAAAAAAGGAACGCGATCTCCCTGTTGAATATTGTATCACGTTTTATCGATCGTTCGTTCGGTAATTCGCTAGTTTCCCCTACGACCTTCCACTTCTTCCTCTCTACCCTCTTCGGCAGCTAGGGGAAGCGTTAATTGCTTCTCATTAATCAAACGGCTTCGACTAAATACACTCTATTAGATATCGCTAAAAAAGGCACCCGATTAAATTTACAGACCGTAATGAGTTTACGGGGCTAATTGTCGGAATGATTTATATGGCCACGGGACTCATCGATTAGTTCCGCTTCCGGGATATCGGCCATTCCGCTTCTATGCCATCTTTGTCGTTTCTCGGCACGAGGGAATATGAGTGAAACGCGATTAAAACAATATAGACTGCAAAGGAATGAAATCTGTATGATATCGGAGATGCTTCTCCTTTCGCTCGTATATTCGTTTACCTGTTATCTCGTTTCTTGTCCTATTACCTGTAAGAATGATGTCTCGTGAATTGTTCCTTCAGAGAAGTAGTCTCTATCGAACAATTTCGAGGGAAATTTAGTTTAAATCGAGTAAAGAAATCTATACTTTTAGTGGAATCCATTGTCACGATTGTAAGGTTAATATTGACGCTTCTGTTTCGAAAATCACACGTTTATTTTCGGTCTTGTAATTAGTTTCGAGATATGTTTCCACTGTAAAATATTTAACTTCTTCTAGATTGCTGCTGTACGAATATAACTTCTAATAAAATTAACTTTATGCGGAATTATTCTTTCAAAGCATCGTGCAAGTTCCATTCTTTGCGTCAGATCGATGGATATGAAATATATTTTCGTTATCCTTTGAAACCGATACATAGATGTGATGCTTCAAATTTGGATGTTATAAAAGCTTGGACAACGATCCGTTTAAATTTCATTTTCACTTTGACTTGAAATATATATTACGAAAATATTCTTGAAAATCTCACATTTTGGTTGTTTCGCTGGTTGTAAGCGTCCATTGCCATCTGCTTGAAGTCCGCCATAGTGGGTGGATTACTGTAAGTATTCGCTTGGGATACATGGTTTTGGGGATAATTTATGGTCGGCGTTGGCAGACAGTCGGTCAACATCGGATCCGGTGGTAGATCTAAACCGTGTTGCACGATCGGCCTTTTCTCTGGTGAGATCGCCTCGTCCATAACTCGATCTTTCTTTCTTCGTTGAGGCGGTGTCTTATATATCGGAGTATACGTTAGAGGTCTTCTCTCTGTGAACAGATTCGAAAGAAGCCATGCAAAGTCGCGCATCCACTAAGCAGATTAGTCGATTAATTCTAGACGAGAATGGTCTCCGCGTACGATACAATACGTTACAACGGGACAAAGAGGTTCGCAAGCAGCGCTAGATTTATTTAATATGCTATCTTTTTAAATAAAAAATTATAATTCTCTATATAGCCACAGTAAACAGCTTATTGGTCATACGATTCAATTCCATTTGTTTCTGTTTGAAGATCGTGAAGAAAATAATTTCCGTGAGATGTTGCGTAGCGTTGGCTCGAGGAAATTTAACGAAATAAAGCCGGGGGGAAGATGGTAAAAAATTATTGAAATCTGAATGCATCGATATTTAAAGTACGAAGAATAGAACCAATGTCACTCGTATGGGTACAATGTATTAACGATATTACCAATTATGATTTTATTTCCTTTCGCAACTACTAAATGCACGCAATTGCTTTTAAAACTAACGTTGACTTTGATCGAAATGAAAACATGATTATACTATACATATAGCTATTAATTTTCAACACATCGCTTCAATTATAATTATTTGCGTGGAATATATTCAGATTCTATATCTAGTCGTAATATCAATAAGGTATTATTAACAACAAGGAGCTAAGTAATTGTAAAACAATAATTATTTACTATAAACTTGTTTACTTAATGGAATTGAATATATTTTAAATATCGGAGGTATCTAAATTCACGTCGTTCTCTACCATGTTCCTTTAAACAGAGAGAAAATAGATCAGAGAAATTCAAAGAAATTGAAACCGAAAGAAAAGAATACCTTCAGACTGTTATATTTTAAGGAGAAATAATAATTATTATTTCGTTCATTTTTCTTTCGACGCATCGCGCGTCAAAGCTTTCGACGCGGCGGACAGTGCTTTTGCGTTCGCCCACGTTAATGCTGAGATAATAATGTAGAAGTTTGATGAGCACACATTGATCACTGTTCACTGTGGATAAAGGCATTGCATTTCCGATCTATTAATGTGTATTGAAGCGTACCAATTTAACCTGACAATGCATTTCGAAATTCATTGCTACGCGACGCGGAAATATCTTTGATGGGAAAAGAACGCCAAAGCATTCGCTATTAACATTCCCGGGAATTTGAATAGAAAGAAATGACAATACACTATCATACGTTTATCGATCTTTTCTTCCGTTCGATCAACGTATTTTCCAAAATTAAACGTACCGCGAATCAGAGCTTAAATAGAGAGCGAGTGTGTTTATAATTAAAACTCAAATCAGATGATAAAGTTTAAAAGAACGAAATTATGCATTTACATCGGACTTGGACAAATTTTATTTGAAACAGAGATGGAAAAATTTAGTGCCGATTATTTTAGTGAAATTTAGGTTAAGTATCTAAATATTTAAAACGAAATATAATTATCTGCTCGTTCTACCTTCTACATTTTTTATTTTTTTATTTTATTTTAAACGATCTATCGGAGGCAGAATAGGATAAGAAAAAAGCTCGGTATTTGACAGATGATATGTAACTGTATAAATGTTTTGCAACTGGTAAATTACAACCGAAACGAATAAACCGCAGAATTTCCACTTTCAATCAAGCGATTTAACGAGGAAGAGAGATACGGTACTTCAAAACCAATAACGATTCCATGAAACGATAATAATCTGTCCAGGACAATCATCGCGTGAAAAAATCTTTCTGAAATTTTCATTTCACCCGAAGATTATGGGCTGAACAAACATAATATGTCCTACGGGGGTGGAGTGTCGTATCCCAATTAATTCTTTGAAAAATGAAGATTCTACATGTGTGTGTGTGCGTGTGTGTGTTTGTATGCGTTATCTTTCAGCGGAATATTAAATTTATATTCTCGTATATACATATACAGGGTGATTTTGAAGTAATATTTAATGATATTTGTAGTAACATTTTTTTTTATATGAATTAATATTTATTCCTTGAAACAAGGAAAAAAGTGATTCTTCGGATAAAAATAAATCGAAGATATAAACCAACGTTTCTTCGTGTTTCGTTTCCGAGAAAATCGACTTTGAGAAGCTGTCAGACTTCAATTTAATTAATTATCGCCTGTACAGAAGCGAATATATTTAATTTATCTACTTACAAAATAATTGGAAATGGCTATCGTTTCTTTATCCTAGCTATAAAATAATAGGTGGTAAATTTCAACAGTTGAATAATACATTTTTCTACTGCAGGTGATATATTAATCATGAAAAGGAAAATACAGAACTAGAGGTTTATAGCAATAGCGTTATTCGAAGCAAAAATTGGTCTTTCTAGATATAAAAAGTATAAAACTAAAATCTAAGTATAAAACTTCGGT
Organism: Bombus bifarius; assembly: GCF_011952205.1. Classification (NCBI taxonomy): domain Eukaryota; kingdom Metazoa; phylum Arthropoda; class Insecta; order Hymenoptera; family Apidae; genus Bombus; species Bombus bifarius. The sequence continues at coordinate 7,204,996 of NW_022884356.1, forward strand.
ATATAACAGGTACTCGACATCCTAGGCATCTGTTATTACGTCCTGACCCAGTACGCGTTGTCACGTCCCGCGCAGCGCACGCGCCGTAACGTAGACTAAAACTACCAATAGCGCGAGTGAGCGTTCCAATTTGAAATTTAAATAAATTTTAACAATTTATATAGAAACCAAATTCGAGCCTCACAACCCCCCACGGAATAACCCGTCACATGACGACCCCTCCACGGTAGACCTAAATATAAATAAGCATAGCGACATAGAAGAGGCAGAGATAATTCCTTAGTTCAGAGTAGTTAATTCCTCAGTTCTGTGTGATTAGTTCCCAGTTCTTGTTAGTCTTGTTAATCGACGTGTTTGCATTTGTCAATTTGTAAATTATTGAAAATCTATCAAATTGAAATCTTGTAATTAATAAGAGTGAAAACGTATTGCGAACGATTGTAACTTCGAGTATTTGAAATTTCAACGACAATTCTGTCAATATCCAATTAGAATACGAATAAACATTTTTTTTGTGAAGAATATTTGTTTAATAATATAATAGGATTAAGCGAACATTTATTTTCACCAACTTTAATTCTCTCCCGTGCCAGTACTCCTGCGCGTAGCAGGTTAGCCGAAACGTGGAGTTTAATTGCCAATCGCATCAAATAAGAGACAACGCTACAATTTAATCTAAATTCAAAAATTAACGGCAACACAACCAAAACGAGCCAAACAAAACGTAACACGCTTAGCAGGGTTAAAGGAATCCATGAAATCTGTTTTTAACTCTACTGAAAATAGCCACACTTCTCAATGAACAATTGAAACAAAAATAGAGCGGGCCACGTCGATAATCCAAGAAATTGCACGATCCGAAGGCACACGGAGGTATAAGTACAGGCACACGAAAGCGGTACGATAATCGACCTGCGATTGTTCCAGTTACGCGAATCGTGGCTATCAATCGTGGCGAAGACGAGCAATTAAACAACCAATGAAATAAACAGATAAAGGTACATTTTAACCAGTTTACCAACAAGAATTCTTTTTCTACCTGTACACGTATATTTGCCAAATCTAGTTTATTTGGCGAACTTTGTGCTTCGTGTACATTTTTTCTTTCTTTTGGACAGAAAAAATGTTTGCAGTGAATAGGACCATTGTACCTAGCTTTACGATACAAACACCGAATCCATCCTTTGTTTTCAAGCATTTAGGTTTTCAGCTTTTGGGCATAGCATAGTCGAATATTTCCACTCACGATTTTGTAACAACGTTCGACCCTTTTGAACCGAATTTTTGTTTGCTTACCTGACAAGAAACTCTAATTAATCATAGCTTCTCATTACGATCCACAGACTAGGAACAAATAATTCTCGTAAATAGACTCTCTGGCACTGATGTAAAAAAAGGTAGGAAACATTAAATTAGCCAAGTTCGCTTATACTTGACAAATCTTCAAGGATGTTGGTTTCATTTTGAGTCATGGGATAACTTGTACCGATTTTTTCAACGTATTAAATCACATTAAAATGAAAGATTTTAATTGCAATAAAAGACACCTATATTTTGGTTTGATCCACACGGTGATTCCGAGATCATGGTTCAAATTTGATTTTCTCAAGAACAAGGTGTCGAATGAAAAAACTTTATTATACGTTCTCGACATATTTTCACCCGTAGGATAAGCTCCTGCCGAGTCCTCGCTTCTGTACAGGCGATAATTAATTAAACTGAAGTCTACTTGACAGTTTTTCAAAGCCGATTTTCTCGCAAGCAAAACGTCAAGCATGGAAAAATGTCATTTTATATCTTCGATTTATTTTTGTCCGAAGAATCACGTTCTTTCCCGTTGCAAGTACCGTTACTTAAAAATCACCCTGTATACGTATTGGTCTGTATGATCGCGTTGTGTACACGAAGGCCATAGTTTAGCGAACGTTTCGAACAATTGGAAAGCCGTAGACTCACCATACTCGTTGGGTATGATGTCCGGATCGATGTCATCGACCGCCTGCTTGGTCTGGGGGTGTACCGGAGTAGTTGCACCTGCATTAGGTGGCTCGCACACGATGGGAGCGTGCTTTGGACTTCCGGGCCGACCGTTCGAGTGCTTCCGGTAGAGCGCCATCAGGATTACAACTGCAGCCAGGATCAAAAAGGTCGCTATTGCTGCCAGGCCCACCAGAAGCGGGTTCAACATTGATGCGCCCGTGTTCCCTGTCATGGCAGCAATGTAAAATGCTCGATCAGGCGGAACTTCCATCGGGTTACCTATCTGTTTTGTCCCTGCTTCTCGGTTATTGCGGCAAGTATATTTTTACCTCGTGATACATCCACCCACTCACCCTTTTTCTACCCCTTGCGATTTCGCCACCGACGATCCGATTTTGCCGGCAGACATCGCTAAATTTACTGTTCTATCGGCATTGCTCGTCTTTTTGGAATACACTGGCTCGCGAGACAATTCCAGCACATATGACAATCTTTTACGAATATATTAAATACATGCGCTGTACGAAACGTTTTGAAAATTCATTACAACTGTAATGAGATTATGATCATGATTATATCGATAAAATATAAAACAAGACTGACAACCTGCGTGGAGTATAAGAGATATTTGTTACAAATATGTATTTAGTGACAAATTAGTATACGACATAAATAGCCATCTTAAACATATAATAAATGTTAGAGGTGGACCTACCGAATGGATAATCGCATTTTTGTGATTTTTATGAAATGTATACTTAAAATATCTTGTACCTTCCATGTATATTTCCAATCCTATTTCAATTAACAATATAATCGTGACTGTCGTGCCTCACTACAATGTTAATGAAATTTCAAAATGTTTCACGTAACACGCGTTATATATTCATACAAGATTTCTATATATATATATATATCGTATGTTTAAGTTTAATTCAAAGATATATCTGACATTGGAGCAATAAAATATTTCTAAACAATTGACAAATGTATTGCTATTTTTATGTTATCCAGACACTTAGCACGATCCTCTATTTTCAACCGCATCATTACCCCCACTCGTACTCTTTCTAGGATAGGTCAGCTTAACAAGCAGAACGATAATTAACGAAGGTATGTCAATTACGCTGCTATTGCAGTTCAACCGTAGTACACGTACAGTGTCCCACTTTAATTATTCGATGTGACTATCTCTAAACCTTGTGACTGTTAAAAGAAATGTTATCGCTCAAAATTAATCTGCTTCCAGACGAATGGCTATAACTTTTTGAACAGCTTCCATGATTTAGTACGCTGTTTTAAAAATAGTGCTAGCATTTAAACAAAGGCAGATTCTTACCGTTTTCAGAAATGAAACGACGAAATATTCATATCGTGAAAATGTTTAAGTTCAATTTAAAGTAAGATATCATTGAAAAATAAAAGATCACAACTGACCTCCTCTTGTATTCTATTACGGATTTGTAGCATCAAAAATAAAATATATTTTCGAATATTACGAAACTAATATTATCTATAAAAATGACATAAAATTCGATTGAGTTTAATAAAAAAACAGTGAAAGCGTCCGTTGGAAAACTAACCATTTCAACGCGATTTCCTGATAAACGTGAATGTTGATTTAGAGCGAAATCGTTGAAACAGGGCACCGCCCATTCACATAACAAAGAGTGATCCTTGTGTCCACTTCTCTGAATACAAAATGCTCTTGATCCTTAGAAATATTACAAAAATTAAAATGAATCTTCCGGATGTCACGACGCAAATCCTTGTTTCGATTTTTCTTGAAACGCAACGTATACAACTCATTTCTACCAACGTTGAAGCACAGCATCGTCTATGTATAGTCGGATAATACAGCATGATCCTTATGCCCATTTCTCGGAATACAAAATACGATTCAACTTTAAAAACATTACAAACAACAAAATGAATTCTTCTGCCCTATAACGACTCATGAACCTCTGCATTGTTCATCCCAAATACACAATATAATACTGAAATACTAAATACCATACTAAATACAATAAAATACTGAAATATAATTTTGTCAACTAAAAAAACCCAGATAAGCAATGACAACTCTAAGGACAAGAGTATATATCGTATTATCGATTGGAATATGCTTGAACGCAGGCGTCGCTCAAACACGCACGTTTCTTCCATCGACATCGTATCGAACGCGTTCAGACTTTCTCTACTTAAAATCTGTTCACTTTCGTTCTTTTAGCATTCTGACAATTTCATTAATCCGAGCAAACCCTCACAGCCGTCATATATCGACGCACGAGAGAAACGTTGCAAAGACTAAAACAAATGTTCGTAGAACGAGACGACAGAAATTCTTACGTGTATTTCTTTCGGCACGCAACGCGACTGATCCTCAGCATCCGGCTTTCGTACGCCTGGTGCATGCGGATACATGGAAGCGTGTGCACGCGTCACTGCAGGGGGTTGAATCGTAAATCAGCCGTTAGAAGCCGTTTAAAGCTAGTCGCAGCGATGTCGCGCGTTGTAAATTTTGTTCCAGCGTGGCGCGCGTAATCGTTGTAAATTATTAAGCGGCCGGTGTCCGTTTCGCACGAGGCATCGGTTCGCTTTCGCCCTTATCGATTTTTCCGCGCCGATTTTTCCGAGCGCCTTCAATGCTATCGTGTCTGCTAATTGGTGTTTGCGCGAAAATGTTTGCTAGCCGGGCATTAATAAGGCTGTTTGGTTTCGTTGCGCGGCGTGTTTGCTCACTATCAAGCGAACGGATTATTCGTTAGCTATTAATTGGGAAGTATTCATAGGCATTGCTCGGGCGCTAATACCGCGATGAAAAAAGCTTGATTGCTTTCAGTTCATAATGAAAACATTCGATCAATTTTTATTACCGTTCCTGGAAATATATTAATCATTATACAGCTTTGTGAGATCTCGTAGATAGCAAACGCTTTGGTTAGACAGATGTTGATATCGATATGTTTATTGGGAATTTTTCCAAATTTAATTCGTATCGACAGTTTCTCTATCAGGTATGCTAATTTTTCTACGAGTATCATTCTTGCTGAGTATTATTGTGGCATCGTTGCAGAATATAACGACGTTTATTGGAAACAGATCTCGAGTTGTGTTTTTTCTACTTCTTACGTCGCGTAATTTTACACAAAGTATACCAAGTAATTTATACAGCCGATTAATTTTGCGAACTTTATTTTATATTATAAACGTAAAACATAAATAACATAAACATAAAGAATAAATATAATAGAAGGGAAATAATATGATTGATAATTGTAAAATTATACAACATTAATTGATATAATAAAAATATTTAACGCTAAAACGCTGAATTCTATAAACAGTTTGGTTTTCCCACTGCATCCCTACCCAGGTGTATGTAGGTTTCAAACCACATCCCTCTCATTTTCATGGAAATTTCGTATTCATTGCACCTTTTTGTTCGGCGAGAGTACGTTTTAAAACTTCATGAAATGAAATCGATAAATTCGCGTATAGCTCGCGGGCCGAAATAAATGCGAACGAAAATAGCCGTAAATAAAGAGTCGTAGTGCGAGCGACGACACGAAAGAGCTCAGTGAAATGTTATATTTCAATCGTCGTGCCTTCATACGAAAAGAATCATTTCAAAAACAGCGTTGAAAATTACGAAAATCATTTATTTTCAATATATCAATTATCAGCTGCAAGCACTGGTCAAAGCAAATATCAAGAAATACGTATTTTTCAATTCGAGTGAACTTTAATCTCACGAAAAAAATTGAGATTGACGTCACGTTATTTTACCTAAGAGAAAAGAATTTTTAGAAACTTTAATTCGTAGTTCATGAAATTGAATTTATTATTCAATGATAGGTTCGGAACAGTGGCGTTATTTTATCCGAGAAAAAATAATTATTCGATAAATAAAGCAATTTTTATATTGGGCATATTGTACTTCGTTTTTTCAAATAAAACTTTAACTGCATGTTAGATTCATGTTTGTGTTAAGGTATTATATTTAACTCAAGTAATTTCCACATGATTTTGCGCAATTTTATTATTTCAAAGTCGTAAATATAGGGAATTGACCACTAAATTTCACGATTATGAAGATGTTAATCACTTCATTTACACATATCACACTTAAACATTGGCCCGATATTTCCTGAACGTAAGAATCAAAAAATGATCTGAATTAAAAGAGAAATCCAGTTACGATCGATTCAAGGAATCCGCAGCTATTACTCTAAGTACTCCAGTACCTTCTCAAATGTATTTCAACAATCTTACGACGAACACAGCTAAATTTTTGGTTATGGCATTGCAGAAAAAGATTTCAAATTTACATTACAATACTCTCTACTTGAAAGAGATCAAAAATTTATAATAACATACTTCAGGAACTTCGAGGATAGTTATATTTTATATAGGAGAAATATGCACATACACGAGGAATATTTTATCTGATCATTTTCATCGGTCATTTAAATATCATTTTACAAAGGACTTCGCATTAAATAAATTGAATCGAAGCCGCACAACGGCATTGTTTGACTTAAATATATATTTCAAGACAAATCTACCGATAAAATTAGCGCCGTGCATTGTTCAGAACGTAAAGCATCCCCTGGAAATAATCAAATTTCATAATATCGTTTGAATATTATTAAGTACCATTGCACGATTATTAATTATTAACGTCTTTCGTATTAATAGTAATTATAGGTACTTGTGAATAAAACCACAATGTTCAGCAACTATATACAGAAGAATATAGCGAACCGTAAAAATTTCTATAACGTGATGGAATTTGATACTTTAAGGTTTAATCATACTTCGGTTGAATGGACGTGGTCTCATTGTCAGTGGAAAAAAGGGGAACGAAACCTATCGGTAAAATTTAATTCAGCGGTCGGGACACACATCTGCCCATATTCAACGTTGTCGGCTGATCGTTGAAATTTTTAAAAGAGCCGTAAATCCAGCGTAACCCTTACCGACTGTACTGTCGCAGATCGAGCCGACGTTGAATTCCCGAGCTGGACGATCGTCCAGGGAGCATTCGTGATACTCGTTAAAGTTTGATTAGACTTTGATTGCCGGCAGAAAGCGGACCAATTTAAACTCCACCTAGCGAACGGCAGTCGGTGTGTACAAGATAAAAAGAGGAGCAACGACGAGCAAAAGGGTAGAACGATAACGAAACGACATCCGGTGATCAAGCGAGCGTCGCGTCGCCATCGAGGAAGAATTCTACCTCGAGAAGAGTCGTCGAACTGTCTTTCTCTACTGGCGCGCTGTACAGACGTGTTTACACCGGAATATGTCACCAACGTTCACTGTAATTAAACTTTTTCCGCCGCGAAATTGGTTGCTCGCCACTCCCATCCCGATATCCCTCCACCGGAACCCGCTCGACGGCAGATTAATCGATTGCTGTGGAAAATGGCAACGGCGAAATTGCTCAGACGTACGCGCCAAGAAGAATATGTTGTAACGCCCGCGATTCCAAATGAATCTTGTCTAGATGAGTCATAACCTTAACGACGTTCTCGGATATACCGAAAGACAAGTCGTAATTTGTATTAGCGATAAAAATAGTTGATTAACGTGTTGATTATACTCATATATTTGTAAAACAATACGCACAAAGTGTACGCTAACACGCAATTAATAAAACACAAATCGTGCTACCCAAGGACAGAACGAACTTTTGACGATCGTTATCTGATACTTTTAACGTTTCTCTTTGGACGATATTTTTCTCTTTTATTTAGCTTTTCACGGCGATGTATGAATATTTTCATTTGATCCATTAGCCGGAGTTATGGACGTTGGACGATTTCATCCTGTAATTTGCACAACACGAATAAATTTCTTAATTTATCGATGCATCAACCCATCGCGCGCAGTCGCTTCTGGATCTGATCGTACAAAAATTGCGTTTTATATGCGTTTGCATAAATAACACCAGACTATTTTCCATGTAAAAGTCACTATATAAATTGTTAATAACACGATTGATACGAGTTTACTCACTATACCACGTACCATACGCTTTTACATTTTATTTATTCCTAACTTTTATTTGTTCATTTGCCAGAATTTAGGAAAACGAAGATAATATCCGTATATTTTAATTTTTCTATTAAACTAGATTCACGTGAACGAACGATCTTATTAATAAAACTTCTCTAACTAACTCCTCGATTATTCTCTGACAATAGTTACCTTATTACTTCATTACGTACTCCTTTCTGCAATAGAAACAAATGTCAGAAGATTCAACATCTTTTCCGCACAATTAAAAAAAAAATATTCATGTTCCATTCGGGAAAAAAAAGAGTCAGAATATTCGGTATAAATCATAACGCATCCCGCGATTATTTGGCTGGCACGACGCTTGCAAGAAATCACCCATCTGAAATCACAGCGACGATCCGTGTTCCCCATCTGCTGAAACAGTCTAAATGAGCTTCAAGTTTAACCGTAGAATAGGAGTCGTAAGACTGGTGTCTCAACTATTCCCATTGGTGAACCAAACATACTCAGCTAGCTTAAATACGTTTCCTGGACTGTTTGCGTTGAAACTCGTGAGCTCCGCCAACCTACCGTCCCATTACTAATTGTGACAGAAACAAGAGCAAATAATGAAGCAACGACGGGGAATAGGTACCACCACGTCAACTGTTGCCAAATATTGATATACCTGCTACTAGGTTGCAGTAACGACTGATGGAAATTACTACCACTACGAGGTAATAGCAACAACGGTAACAACAACGCATGTTACTGCCAGGACTGCCTTTTATACGAGAAATAACCGGCTAAACACGCACGAAATACTTAGGATAGACGTTTATATATCCAACGGCAACGTAGCTTGCGTCGCGTGCTACTACGTTTCTACCGCCTTTCCGTATCGCCTCCTTTGAATATTTAGGGAGCAACTTTAAATAATGAAAGTATTTCTTAATAATGAACCGACTACCTTTTCGCGTACAGCCAAAGGGAAAACCAGCTGCAGATAGGAGAACCAATATCTTGGGGAATGCATATGTCGTAATGTTTCTGGATTTTTATAATTTTTTGCACTGTCGTAGATAGATAGCACGAATGAAAGTTTTAATGAAACATTGAAAAGTATCGATATTAAGGATTTTTACAGAAAAGGAGGATAAGGAATCGATAAAATATTGTAATAGTCTTATATTTTGTTGAAGTAATTACTTCAAGAAAAACACTATACCTTTCCTTTTGTATACCCGTCACTTGGAGGCCGCTGTTACGAAGAGAATAGAATTTAGCAAAACAAAAATATATTCTAAATAAGGAGAGGTCCAAATTATGTTTTGTGGTTACAAGGTCTACAAACAAAGGAGCTATAAGATTACTATTGTTGTTTCCTGTAGTCTTTAGCTACAGCTACAAGGTTCATTTTTTTGGTAATGTTCTTTGCTGTAAATATATGTACGTGCTCCCTATCGCTTCTATCGTATTGTAACATTATAAGAATGAGGATCTGGATCAGTATACATTATACTTATACCCTTATTTATTTCAATATATTTTTCTATTACAAATTCATTCACTCGTTCTTCTATCAACTTCAACATATTTAGTGATTTGTATTCTGTTTTTATATGGTTTATAAAAAAACCTTTCTCTCCTTTTTTGAATGAAGAAAGGTTAAAAATTTCGAAATTTATTGTTCTTTTTCGTGTTACTTGGATCGGACTGTAGTAGATGCCTGCTTCACGAGAATCTTATAGTTCAAAAAAATACAATGGACGCGCACAGCGCAGAAATGCGTTCCTCGTTATGTGGACGCATATTTTTCTAACCAAAAAGTCGACAAATGTGTCGAAATTTATTTAAAGCATTATACAGAGTGTTCATCGCGTTGTAAGAGTATTACTAATTATTTTTTCGTCGTGTCAGGGATCCACCGTACAGCTGGCCAAATACTTATGAACGATAGTGTATATCTTGGTCCAATTGCGTGCAACACCGTGTATTGCTTGATTATTCCCGAGGCCATCGATCTTCATTTCATATCTTAATTAGTCTGTTTCGTCTCAACAAAATCAAGTTGTCGTTTCAGTGCACCGCGGCGCCGCCCCGTTTGGCATTTTCTTCCCATCTCGTTCTCTTGAATAGTTTGCCGACTATTGTCGGAAATCTCCTATGGCGTTCGCTGTAATAATTTCCCTAACTGACACTTATTATCATCCAGAACGAAATATCTCATTGCAGGAATCTTCGGGCTCTATATATTTTTCTGGACGATACGCTGCTCGCAGGAGCTGGCAATTTTAAACGAACATATTCGCAAAGAGCTTTACGATCCCGCAGCATTTATTTCCGGATAGGAGTCAACGGGCGAAAAAAAGTGGAAGATTATGGGAACACATTTCCAACAACTGGCTCCTCTGGCAATTCGTGTTTCAGTTTTCGTATATTTCACGGAGAAATAACCATCGCATTTAAAAAGAACTTTTCATTCTTTCTTTTCTATTCTTTTTATTAAGAGATAAACTATGGCTATTTAAATTATTTCAATACTTATAAGAAATATTTATAAATACTTTTATAAATACATTATGTGTCTTATTTGAAACACACTTCGACAATCTTAAAGTTTGAAACAAGGTACGAAAACCTACATAGAAACTAAAAGATATTTTGTGCAAATATACATTTCATAAACATGAAAAAAGTATTTAAAGTAATTTGAGTAGTCGACCGTCTACTGTATTAATAGATCTCATTTCGCATTATCTTTGTATAATCACCAAAATTCTTCAAAGCCCCACACAAAAAAATCCTCTCGATCTAATTAATCTTGTCTTTAAAAATTCTTCGAGTAATACATCAAGGCACGCCAGTGAACGAGTTAAAAGGCAATAAAGTTCCAACGAATTTAATTGCAGAAGGATACCGTGCGTCGGTCTTAATCGCTTGATTCTTTTTTTTTTTTTTTACCCATTGGAAAGTTTAAAACGGTAAACAGAGAACAACGGTAAATAAGGTTGAAAATGTCTAGGAATTTTAAGAGGACAGCTCCTCGTTCCTTTATGAGTGCAACTTCTTCAGGATGGAATTTGAATACACTTAAGACACTCACCTTGTCGTAACTTCGTGTTGACCATGCACTTTGTTCCGCCTGCATAAACAATGCAGTCACGGCACGCTAGTAAAGCGAAACGCGTGGACAACCGTGCGTTGGAAACTACGATGCAAGTGTATGCACTTGAAATCATTATGCAACCCTTCTCGCGAGTTGACAGATGCCAACTGTCATCTAAGCTATCTGTCAACACTCCTCCAGAAAGAGAATTTTTCTGCTGGATGGTTTCGGAATGCTGCACGCCCTGACAGTCAAAAGACACGAAGAAAAATGGGAGCTCGACGCGTAGCCTGCTTCTCTCGTCACCGTGTATACATTTAACCGACAATGGTAATTCGTATTTCAGAAGACGAAGTGAACATTCGCGTGTCGAAAAGTGACTTACGCGTCTGACAGCCGAACTTCGTAATACGCACGCTTCTCGTAATTATCGATGACTTCAATTTTCATTTGTAGCTTGACTTTTAAATCTATCGTATTCCTATGTACCGTAATATTAAGCAGTTTGCCAAAAGTCTGAATTGAAATTTAAAACGAAATAACGATATACAATAAAGAAAAACTATCGTAGTAACGCGAGTGTCAGAATAGATTTGGAACATACGAATAATCTTCAAGCAGGTATAACATTCTTGAAGATTTTAATAATTTCCTAGTCGTGTGTCATGCAAGGAGAGTTACGTCCTCTGAATGGTACGTTTTAACAAAGAAAAGGAATCGTTCTTGCGTTCTTTTTCATTTCATAAACGTTTGCTAAAGATTTATTTACATACATACATCGCTATCTTATTTCTTGATATGATCGTTATTTTAATCGATAATTTATTTAACAAAATACTTATTTCGCTAAAGAATATGAAGATACATAACTTAAGGCATAATTGCATAAATACAAAAATGAAAATTAACAATGTCGCAAATGAAGATTATTTATCTTTAAAACATACTAGGAACGTTTCTCACATTCTTTAGAAATTTACTTCTTAGACTTCTCGTTTCTCTTCCGAGTTATACAAAATATCCAAAAGCGCAGCTTAAATCTTTGTAATATCTGTTTGTTCGAGAATGAAGTTTAATGCTTCTTAGAAATAAGATCCTAGAACTGAAACCGTAATTTTGTCGCGATAAGATCGATTTAAGCTTCTTTCCTGTATCTTGTTTCGCGTTTGCTCTTCATAAAGTAAACATAACGAAGAGAATGGAAAAGAACAAGATGTCGCTTGCGCGGAATACTCGAGACTATTGCAAGAAAGTTTCGCAGACGTCGAGTTGGCCGAAACTTCTCCGCGTTCTAAGCTGGCCGGAAGTGTTGGGCATGCGAGCGTGCGACTTTAAGGCAGTCAAGACAATTCATCCTAAATCGAAGCAATCTCGCGGAAACCCGAAACCAATTTCGAAAGAATTGCATTCTAAAACCATCCACGTGCTAGCTTCCGGCCAAACAATCGACCACCGCGCGCATACGATCGAAATGTCTATCCGAGCGAATGCAGGAACTTGTCGAGGAGTTCGTGGTCGAAATCGATATCTTGCTAAGTCAAGAACAGGGAAACGACCCTGAAGGTACTCGATTCTCTTTTTCCTTTTTTTCTTATTCTATCAACCAGCGACTCGATCCTCCTGATTTCGTGCACGGTTTCTTTCTGTTGCGTTGCTTTCAACTCGTCGATCTCCTTTTTCCTCTGACGTTTTACTGAATAGACTACGTCGTAGACGGTGTACGCTAATTCACGGAAGTATTCAAATAGTTACCATAGAAAACCCGATCGATATACTATGTACGTTATACGAAAGTTTTCGCAACTTAATTAGCATTGTAACGAGACACGACCGTCGTGATTATATTGGTAAAATTTGAAAAAAGAAGTGAAAGTATACGTATATAGAAGTTACGACATACTAAGTACAAACACGTGAAATTAGTAAAAAATTTCTATACAACGTGAATAACTATTTTCAACCTGTAATAAGTGTCAAACATAATCTCAGTGAAGATCGAGGCTTAATACGATAGATAATGTTTTTCGGAGAGTAATCTATCATCATAAGATCAGCATATTTTGCGTCATGTTCATTTTCAGTATTTTGTTGGGTAAAGATTTGTTATGGTTTGATTCTATTCTAAAGGATACGTAACTAAAGATAGTAATTTGAGAAATGAAAAAGATAAAAGTATTATTAGATGTAAATTATTATTATATTTTAGTGAAAATCAGTTACATTAAATTTGGATGTTATGATATCTAGGATAAACTTTCGATAAACTTTTTCTTTAGTACATCGCATTCGGTCGTTCTAACTTTTGAAAGTTTCCGCGAAGCGAATTTTAAGACACTTAGAAAATTGAATTGGATGCCGGATCTCGAAGGATGCGAGATCCTGGCAAGTAATTTTCTTTTAATTTTTAAATGATTAAAAGTTGCACGGAGTGGTAAATGAGTTTTAGAAAATAGACTGGACCTTTTCCTTTGAAATTTAGAAACCTCATCGTGCCCAAACTTCCGTTTGCTCAAATTTCTGTCCGAAATTTTTAAATCAAAATACTCGATGACATAAAAATTATAACGGAAGAGTTATGTGATAGGAGATATTAGAAAGAACTCGGAATAAAATTCTATAATTTCATATCTCGACAATTTGATTTTCACATAGATGAGTTGCTTTTTTTCATAAATCAACGATAAAATAAAATTGTCAAAGCATGAAATTATATAATTTCGTTATATTTCAATGGAAATATATGTATAATAAAAAGAATCAGTGTTTATGATTTTATGATTCTATATCTGCATAGAAAATCATATCACATTTTCATCACATTGCCATTTTGGTTACAACGTCGAGGACGGTGCTTTCACTTTGAATTGAATTTTTATGGTTGCGCAGAATTCTTTCTCAATGTAGTTTTTAGCACGGATGTGGAAGTACTTTCGAAATTTTTTGGAGCTTGGATGAGTAATGAGATAGAATCTACTTGTGTATGGTGCCCTAAGGGAGTTCGCCGGCGAACTATGGTGTTCAGCTTCGACAGAACAATATCGCGTGACTAGTGTTCTACGAAGAAGTTAGCAGCTGCGGAATAGATTTTAATTTCAGGTGTACCATTATGACGCGAACGTATTAAATCTGTCATATTTTAAATTAAACTTACTGGGTAATATTATTTTATCAATTTTTGATAAAAAGCGATAAAATTTATGAAATGTAATTATTATCGCAAATTATTTCAATGTTATTATGATCATAGCTTTTATAACTTGAGTATTCCAATTGTAAAAATTCAATTATCATCTCAATATTCCGTTTAATTTTTTCATTGTAATTTCGATCTGAATTCCAAATATTATTTTGCTCTCGTACAAAGTGAAATTTAAGGAAAATTAAATAAGTGGTATTCAAAGAGTTATAAAGAGCTATGCAAATATCAAATTTTGCATGTTTCACGTATTAAAAGTAATAGACACTTAAAACTTGGGAAATTGCTATAAAATCTAAATTTCAAATACCTTGATAAAGATTCGAGCAGTGCGTCTTACATTTTTCGAAGTATTTTAAAATTCTTTTCGTGTATGAAAATACATAAATAAATTGATACGTTATCGCAAAGTTCGTCGAATTTTAAATTTCAAATAGGTTTTTAACGTAAAAACAAATAGGTTTACTAGAAAAATATTCGTTTTAAAGAGCATTTGTCAATATTAAATTTCCCTTTAATAAAGTAAACCAAACATTCAGATCGAAAGCAAGCAATTAAAATATTTAATTTCCAGCGAAAAGAAAAATAATACAGAAATCGCGAAATAATTACGGTGCGAATTTCAATAGCTCTTGGAGTATAAAATTTATCGATATTCAGGGAAAAGCAATTGCATAAATTGCTTGTCTGGGGAACCAAAACTGAAGCGTTCTTCGAATAGTTCTCGACTGGATATGAAAGGGAGAATGGTGGTCGGAAAAAGACGTGGGAGAATGACTATTTATCACCTTGCTTTCGTTTCCTCATCTCCGATATCTTATTCGTTTTTTCACTCTCCGGGGCTATGGTTCCTCCCTCTATCTTTTTCTTGGCTGACGGAGCATGGTGTGTGCTTAAAGAAGGGACGGCCTTATTTCTTATTCCACGATCCGCGACAGGTCGGGCGGGGTTAACAAAGAAGAACCAGAGGATACATTACTCCGTCAGGAATAAGGAAAGCCCTATCCCACGCTTAATTTTCCTAATGGATTAGCTGGAGCTAGTTCAACAGCCACCACCATGAAATGGAGAGAAGCGATTCTGTTCGCGCGTCGTTCGCGTTTTCATTCTCCGCGCTCATTTCCTTGCTCCGTCGCGTCATCATCGTCACCACGGCTCGATTCGCCGTTTTTCTTTCGTCTCTCCTAACGGCCAACCGGGTTCCTTTTCCTCGATACCTGAGAAACCGCTCGTCTATCCAGCATTGTCTTTGTCCACTGACGAAGAATCTTCTCGAAACCCTTCGCATTTCATAACGCGACTTGTTTTGTACTATTGCCTTGAGTCGAAAGAACGAGGGAGAGGGAGAGAGAATAAGGGAGATGGGGACAAGGAACGCGAGCAGGTTTCGGCTGCCATTTGTTTTTCCACCTTGGGAATTACGCTTGATGTCTTTCGGTTCCCAAGATGGAGCCTCCGCATAGAAGAATTTCAACCCACGTTGAATGAATTTTAATGCCAAATTCAATGTTAAGATATTAGATGTTCGCTGTCTCTTGGAATCGGTGAATTGAGTTGACGCATTAATTGAGGTGATACGAAGTGATATCGGTTAAATGGAGAAATTGAAAAATATAGGTAAATAAGGTGTTAGAAATAGCAATAATGGTAAATAATATGACGCAGTATCTGTACCGATTACAGTTATTGTCTCTATGTTATGTGGTAACCCAATTACCATGCAAACGAGGTTTTGATAAGAGAACAACGATAATGTAGCATCCGTGCAGATTATAGACTCGTATTCTATAATACGTAGAGAATTCGACTATCTTGTTATACATTCTGCCAGTTAGTTGCTTCTGGCAGACAACCAACAGACAATTGTGGATTTTCAAAACGAAATCTTCCTGAATTGTAATTTACTTGACAATGGTATTAATGCCAATTGCAATACTAAATTCTGGCAAAAGAATTATAGTACTAATTGACACCCAGCAAGAAGAATAAACTCCAAGAAACAACGATCAAATATTATCTTTACAATTTTCTATTCTTAACTCTTGAAATCTCCCTTTGACAATTTCCATACGCTTGTAACGCGAAACTGATTTACGTCGAATCGTCATACTTTTGATCGCAACTCTAATATCAATTTCAACTCAAATATAATACACTCTGTTCGCATTCTGAAAAAATCCTACCACCTACAAAGGCAACGTAGCCAGTTCCAACATTGCAAGTTAGCCAGTGTGTTTCGAACGGAAGCTTCGAAGAAGATACGAGCGACACACAGAATAGAAGCGCTGAATGCGCGGAGAGAGCGGCACAAAGGGCGGTGCTACGACGACTTTCTCGAAGAATTGACCCCAATGGCGTTCCAACAAACGAGGACAAAGCAAAGAGGCCGAAAATTGGCTGCGACGGCTTCGCAGCCGCCGTGTCGTTCGGACAAATCAACGCCGCGGGCTTACGGTCGTCAAATCAATATTTGCAGCTCGCCACCCTTACACACGGACAAGCTAGGGTGCAAAGTCAGGCGTGTTGGAATTAGGAGAAGGAGGGACAGGGTTGCCAAGAGTGGTAAGGTCGAAGAAGGAGAAGAGGCGAATTGGATGATAGTCGGCACCTACTCTGTGCGGTTGGTCGCACCGAAGATCGCCGGCAAACTGAATTAACCCAATGTTAACCCCGTGACCGTATGTTACCAACGACTTTCTGTTATGTCCCACGGGCTGCCAGGGTAAAGTCGATTATAACCGAGACGCCTCTGGCGCGCCAGGAATCCGCCACGAGCAATTTCGCAAACATACAGGCCGATACTCTGGACCAGTGACGTCTTTGTCCGTGATTCCCGCGGGAGTCGAAACCGCGCTACGAATTCGCGTTTTGCTCCGGCCAATTTCCTTGGAAACGACGATAAATTTGATCGTTGTAGAAACATGACGTGTAATGAAAATGCACGGTAAATAGAACCAGATACAATGTACATACGTGTAACTAAATAATTATCAAAGTTCGATGAATCTCATTGTGAACCTCCTCGGAACAATCCGCTTTGATAATATCACGAGAGCGACTGGAGATAAAAGAAGTTAGCTCGATCGTGCCCGAGACTTTTGCTCGGAGTGTACATTGGGTCGTCGGTGTTATAGCGAAGGACATTATCCTTGATTAAAATTGTTTTATTTAGTTTAGCGGGATAATTTTCTCGAAAATTAAGACGATCTTGATATGATGATTATAATTTTAAATATTAGGTTAAGTAAAAAGTTCTGAGCGTTTTTCGCTAGATGTCTTTAGTGAGCCATATCTCACGATGTGCACATCGCATCGAGTCATAGTATACACCGATTTCAAGGTGATATTACGCATCAAAAAGGTTCTTTGTCAGTTTTGTGTTCGGTGAAGCCAGTTGTGTGTTACAGCGTTCGAAAATGGAGATAAAAAAAGAGAAAATTCGATACATTCTTCAGTACCACTACGACCAAGGTGAAAAGGCGGAGCAGGCGGCCAAAAAAATTTGTGCTGTTTATGGACCCAGTACAGTATCGAATGCAACAGCAAAGCGGTGGTTCCAACGATTCCGTTCTGGTAATATGGACGTCGAAGATGAGGCACGCTCTGGTAGGCCAATCGTCGAAAATGTGGATAAAATCATGGAAATCGTCGAGTCGGACCGGCATGTGAGCACTTATTCCATTGCCCAGGAACTGAAGATTAGCCAGAAAACCGTTTGGAACCATTTGCATAAGGCTGGTCTCAAGAAGAAGCTCGACGTATGGGTGCCACATGAATTGACGCAAAAGAACCTTTTGGACCGAATTGATGCCTGCGATTCTTTGTTGAGACGTAACGAAATCGACCCATTTTTGAAGCGGATGGTGACT
This sequence comes from Bombus bifarius, assembly GCF_011952205.1. Taxonomy (NCBI): domain Eukaryota; kingdom Metazoa; phylum Arthropoda; class Insecta; order Hymenoptera; family Apidae; genus Bombus; species Bombus bifarius. The sequence continues at coordinate 7,223,156 of NW_022884356.1, forward strand.
GGCGATGAAAAATGGGTCACATACGAGAACAACAGCCGAAAAAGATCGTGGTCCAATCGCGGTGGGCCGGCCCAAACGATCGCCAAGCGTGGATTAACGGCCAAGAAGGTTTTATTGTGTGTTTGGTGGGATTGGAAGGGAATCATCCATTATGAGCTGCTCCCATCGGGGCAAACACTTAATTCGGACCTCTATTGTCAACAACTGACCAGACTGAAGCAGGCGATCGACCAGAAGCGGCCAGAATTGGCCAATAGGAAAGGTGTTGTGTTCCATCAAGACAACGCCAGGCCGCACACATCTTTAACGACGCGTCAGAAGCTCCGAGAGCTTGGCTGGGAGGTTCTATCGCATCCGCCGTACAGTCCAGACCTGGCACCAAGCGATTATCACCTTTTTAAGTTTTTGCAAAATTTTCTTGATGGTACAAAACTGGCCTCAAGAGAGGCTTGTGAAAATGAGCTGGTCAAGTTTTTTACCAATAGGGACGAGGACTTCTTCAACCGCGGAATTATGAAATTGCCTTCAAAATGGACAAAAGTAATCGAACAAAACGGCGCATATTTAATCTAAATCGAATAATCTTGACTATGTTAATTTCATCGTCGAAATAAAGCGAAAAAGCGCTCAGAACTTTTTACTTCACCTAATAGAACGACATCAAATACTTTGAAAGTTACGTTAAACGAACAAATGTATTCCGCCGCAAAATATTCTCACTCTACCGATTCTATCGAGTCTTACCGAATCCAATTCGTCCTTCTTTCCCTATCACTTACCCCATCGCATCAATCGCTTCATCAGCCTGCTACCATGACAAGCATCCGCTTGCTACAATCGGTATCCATTGAAACTTCGATATCGCACACTCACTTCGCACAATCCTTTCTCGTCAGATCCATGCCAACACGGAAACCCTACCACCTGAAACTAATTCGGCAAACGATCGTGGCTATGGTAGAAACGGATGCGCCGTATCGACCAGAGGAAGAGGCGCTAGCCGACTGGGGGATTCCGGTATTTATCATAGACAGTCGACGCTCGCAGAAGGCATCGCGGAAGGCCCGTGAAAGCCAGTGTAACGATTCTGACACACGGACACCGGAAGAGATATAGGTGCTCGTTGATTGTATAATCTGTTTTGTTAATTGCAAGGTCCGCAGAGTCCGATACCTGCGGTTGCGTTCTGCTATGTTCAGCGCCAGTAAACCAGCCGAGCCTCTGTTCGGTCCCTCGTTTCTACTTCGAGCATTGTGTGTACCTGTAAAGGCCAACAACGAGCCAGACCACAGTCAGGCTCCCTTATGGGGCCCATGTCGAGCGTAGCGTCGGCGATGGGCCGAGTTTGAGGGGCGGTTAACCAACTAATTGCAATACCGTCGCGTGCGCTTGGACTATTTGCGCAATTGCAATCATATCCGTCGTCGTTGTGTCGACTATCGCGAGTGTAATAGACACAGAGGCGACGTGCAAGCGCCGATGGACCGTCAAAAGCGGAATTCAGCGTTTTTCCGCCAGTCATTTTTCAAAAGCCATCCTACGCCGGAATCGGCGGCAGTGATTCGCCGTCGCGACAGCGGCTGTTACCATTGCGACTCTAGCGTTTTTCTTTTTTTTTTCTTTCTTCTTTTATTTATTTCGTTCGTTCCCCTCGTCTCACTGTCCTCTGCCATCGTGAGTCAGTTTCGGCAAGCCGCGTGAAAAACGACCGCGCAGGATTTATGTGCAGCTTTGTACGCCGTTTTGTTCCCCGAGACCTTCGGGCGACTTCGACGAACGATCTGTGGGTTTTGTTCGACTCTTAGCCAATTACGGCTGAAAAATATCGACGGGTGAAGTTTCTGTGATTGTAAAGGAACGATGAGGGCACTTAATTTCTGGGTGGTTTAACGCGTTTAATGGTATTGACACTCTGAAACCTGGTGTGGCTTTGTGAAACAGTTTGGCACGTTATTGCAAAGTTTTCTTCACTGTCAAAGTAACGGTTATGTTTGTGACGAGACAAAGAGCGAGTCAGTATTAATAAATAAAACGTTAGAAGCTGTTTTAGAAATCATCGCAAATATCTTTTTACTAATTTTTACTTCTTGTAAATCGTAAAACCTCGCTCTTCTAATAACTCACCAACAATATTAGTTGGATCATGCAAACGAGTTCCGAATATAGAATTATAAATATAATATTATAGAATATAACAAATATAAAAGAAGCATTGATCTTTTAGCTCTGGTATCTCCTTAATTTGAACAAATTAAAGAAATTTCGAAGAATCGGGTCGTTTAACGTTTAACGTTCGTTCGACTAATAATTCACAAAGGATATAAACTTATTTACTCGGCTAATACCGAATGCTTAATAAATATAAATGTAATTAGTTTCTTACAAGCCAGAAGTTCGTCTTTGAGCGTAGAGCACGTTGAAGACCGCTTTTTATTTCAGAAACCTCAAGTACTTTAGAGTTAATAATAAAATGTTACAAAGAGTTTGCGAAAGTTGTATGTTTCAAAGGAAAGAAACTGTCGAAGGGAGAAAATTTGAACTGCTTGGAACGAAACCTAAAATAATGAATGTTATCGATCGACCTTTTTTGCTCCTTGTAAATAAGACACTGCACACAGCATTACGAATAATGATGACATAAAGTATCTTCGATTAAGTTGGCTGCATCGTGTTAACAATAGTTTCATAGCGTGTAACGAAGATAAAGCGTTTGCAAAGTTCTTCCCATATCGACGGTACGGTCGACTAGGAATTTTTAATATCGCGTCAGTCGTTTTTTCAAACGCTAGCAACATCAACGTCGCGAATTATAGCGAGATTCGTAAATGTTCGATAGTATTCGTGCACTCGCGTAGCGTATTAAAAACAACAATTACGATTAAAGTTTGCGTCGCAGCGAGATTTGACAGTCGTGGACGTCAACGATTTAATTAATGCCGATTACGTACCTTTCCAATGTCATACGAATTTACATTTTTTGTCAAACGAAAATCACGCTGGATTCGCACCTTCCCGTATTTTTCGCGATTTTATGCATTTTCCCTGAAATTAAAATTTTTATAAAATCCTGTCGATAATAATTTATATTTCGAAGGATATTTCAGCCTCAAAGTAGACATAGTTGTCGAATAAAATAATACCCTAATACAATTGATACTTTGTAACCGTAATGAAATTTACCGCATTTAGTAATTTCTATTAACGTAGCGTAATCGTCGTGCGATCTTTTACTCCTAAAACCTACAGTAGTGATTTTTAACCTATTCGTTTAAAAAAAACACTACACTTTATTCGATGATAAATTTTCCTTAGCTAGCAAATATATGTACATACGTACATATATCAAATGAATTTTGAATTTTTTATCGATCGACTCTTAACGAGATTCGCGTAAAATTATCATTTTCGAAAATGGATCTAGGCTGGTAAAAATTTCAAAAGGCTTGGTATAAAACAAAGCGATAGAAGTTTCCACGGGTCTTGATACAATCAATATGAAATCATTGCTTAACGAGTATCGCGACATATTTTCCACGAAAACAAAGAACGACGATAACGATCATTGAATATTACTTTCAGATTAAAGTAGGTTCTCGGAAGGTGTATTTAAATTCGATATTCGATGAAGGAGATCTGAATACCTCCTTCAATTATACCTCTTCCAATTTATAATCTGTTTCGATCATTTTCCTGGCCGTTAATCGCGCCGTGCCACGATTCGAGAACAGCCTCGTGACCGAGGCTTAAAATTTACCGGACGTTCCGTTTTCTTTTAACTTCTCGTTTTCTCAATGGCAAGAAGTTCGTTCGCGAGAACCGTCCCAGTTTCCCTTAGCTTCCGTTTTCCTCCTTACAGATAATGCGAAAATAATCATCATCGGTAACGAGAAAACTTCTCGACGCTTCTTGCGCTTTACTGAACTCGATAATGTAAATACACCCTCCTGCTATCTCAGTCGAATTAGAGAATCGTAGAGAATATGAATGCCCAGCTTCGTTCTCCTATTCGTACGACAACTCGAGAAGCGTTAGATTCCATATCGTTTACACATAGAAGTTGACTTGATCAGGTATCTGAAATTTCATAAGCTGCAAACTGCGAATTGCCAACACTATTCGATTCTCTTATACGATGGGAAGAAAATTAATAAAACAGATAGCAGTTCTACAAGTGCAACTTTCCAAACTTGCCAGGGTCTTCTTGCACGATAACTTAATGTCTAATTAATACTCGATGCTTTTATCGAACTCCTTTAAAAGTCAATCAATTTTGGCAATTTTCCACCAAATAATTTACATTAATACGATTTTAATTACGATTTACATTAAACTTGCAATCGTAATCGTAAGCAAGTATTGCAATGTATCTGAAACACAACTGACACGACTGAAATTGTCATTACAGAGAAAAATACTCTGTCCGTACAAAGTTTTGCCAATTTTTCAAAATCATCGTTCTTACTGAAATTGAAGGAAAGAAAGGAAACAGATCGCTTAAAATTCAATTGGATATGACGCATTTAACCGATTCCCTTTGAATATCGTTCGCGACAAAAATCCTTCGAGTGAAAGTATTTCGACGTCAGAAAAAATAATTAATTTGCAAGTTTGTATTCACTAAGATTTCTTACACTCCTATAATTACTGAGCACAACCATCATGGTGTTACTCTCTCTTTCTCTCTTTCTCTCTGTATCGTCGCTATCGAAATAACAGTCGAATAAGCAGTAATTACATCCTTGATCGCTTATCGTTGAGAAGCAATTTTCGTTTAATTGTTTCTGCTTCAAACGATTGCGTGATTGCCAGTTGTTGTGACTAATACTCGAAACGAACGAAAATCAGTGCACGATCGATCGGCCGGTGCAAAGATTTAAATCGAGATCTTCAAAACGTGGTTATTTCGTATGCAACTGGAAAAGGGCTTGGCGATATTTATTGCCTTTGTAATTGCATGCTTCCTCGTAACATTACCATTTTCGATTGTGGTAATTCTATTAGATCGTTCAATAAGTTCGTGCTAAGGTGTCGTTTTATGACGAATTTCTTCGAGTAACAATTGCCTACCTGCAACATATCCAGTCGTTTCATAAGCTTTGCTCTTTCTTCGTTGTTCCATTCATACGAAGCATTATTTCCTATTTAGTTTTATATTCCAAATTGAAAATACTTCGAATGGGAATCTCGATCATCATAAGCGAATATTAAAATTATTCTTCGTTTAAAAAAATTTAGTTACGTAACGTAAAATCTATATAACAAATATCGCTAACGTTAATGATCACGTAGTATATGTAATGATTCGTGCAGTTATGTAAGCAGAAATGTAAGTTAATATTTCAGACTATCATCTCATGTGGATATACAAACTGGCCTGCTTTCGCTGTTCAGGCTAGAGATGTTCAATAATCTGACTTGCCACGTGACATTCAACGACAATGTGGCGATACATAAATTCTAATCATATCGTAACTAATTATAATAAACCAAAGACGAGATTCCGCAAATTTTTTATGTATCATCTAATGGGAATTGAGCTTAATAAATTTTTCCTGTTTACAAAATAATTCTCATCTAGCACTCGTCTCAATAGTACTCGTTTTTTTTCTAATACATAAAACTTAAAACTCTTTCCAAGCAGGAATAGAATCTACAAAATGTCGCACAACGCACCTTCTCGAACATTCAGATCGCTTCTACACATGCACCATCCCGTAGGTATTCTATCCCAACGTGTATAAAATAGATTCGACGAGCAGAAAACGTTAAACGAGACTGGTGGTCGTTTAACGCGTCGTTTAACGCGAAGAATCGTTTCTCATTAGAGAAGTGATTTGACATGTGTCAAACGGTTCCGCTAAATGCGATACGCATTAGAAAGTCAATGTACTCACCGGTCGTGTACATGGCGACACCCTTCAGGGTCACTGGCTCGAGAATGGCAGGTTCGCTCCTCCCCTTTGCATTAATCGCGTACAGAAAAAGTCGATAACTCCTTCCTGTCGTTAGGCCTGCCACCTCGAAAGTTGGTCCGTTCGGACTGGCGGGCATAGTTTTGTTCAACAGAATTGGCCCGCCGTCTTCATCCGCGACCACTTCCAATTGATAGCTATAGATCGGAAGACCGCCGTCGTAACCCTCCAAGCAGCGAACTATCAGTCCGGTTCCGGACTTGACGTTCAGTTCCTCCGCGTCTAAAGGCGCGGACATTTCTGTCGTGCTGCAGTTGTGCAGAGCGTACGGACGTCCTGCGGCTATCACCTGGAAAATGTGACCATTCGGCTCTCAATATTGGATGTTTGCACTTTTGAATTTAATCCAGTTCGAAAAAGTTCGTATTAGATTTCGATTTAGACGGTTCGATTCAATTATGGCACTTTCGATGCGGATGAGACACGCCACGTGTTTTAATTCATTAAAGGCCATTGTTGCGTTAACGCAACGTTTCATTAGCAGGTATTTTAATTACGGTACATTGAACGTTGCTTTTTAACGTTATGATTACGAGAAAATTCCAAGGGTTCGCTTAATATCCTTTTCGTCGAGAATTATAATATATTAATGATTGCTGCTAAAACCGAGTATTCTACGAAAAAGCGATTTTAGTAAATTACGATGAAAATCTATGGCGTACGTAATTCACCGACACAAAATGACGAAATTTATCGAAAAAATCTCCAAGTGGCAGAAATTTAAAGCAAATTTTGCTGTTGCTACAATAGTTTACGTGTACATGTGTATGTAGGATATTACGTAATCGATATAACTATGCTTAGATTGAACAGATCAACGTAGCAATCATGTGGTATTGTGTTGACTTAATTAATTGATAGAACTTGATTGATAGGGTTGATTGAAACCGATACATAATGTCGTATGGGGTTGTTATTCATCGCTACAAAAACTTTCACATAAATAGATGAAACACGATGAAAAGAGCTTTTACGAATAATCTTGTTAGGCATATACATTGACGACAACAAATGTATTAATTCGACCAAAGATAACTTACTGATTGAAATTAGCTTAATTTAATTAGTCCTATTCAAAGTATCAACCGGTGCAAATATTTTTCTCCAACCTTCGAAGAAAAAACGTGCTCTATTATAAATTATTTCATTTTCATTTCACTGTTCAAATATTCGTAGTCTGTTAACAGATATGTTAAATAACAAATTAGAATTCTTGGCAAAGATATACCATTTTTATTCATCGGCCTATTATATTGTTGATATACCGTGTTGGTCCATGAATGTACAAAAGTGCGCAATTATCAAACATTTAGCTAGATGGAGTATTTTCCATTTTGGAAGAAATTCGATTCCGGGCCATTAAAAGCAATTCTATGTTTGCATGGCCGATCTGCAATACCCTCGTCGCATACAAATACGTATTCGAACATTTCTCTTTAATAGACTCAATTCCTGTAGATTTTTCTATTATACAATAGGTAGATCTTGCCTTAGAAAATTCATTCACGCGTCAAACTCGATTCCTTTTTCTTGTTCTCTCGTTCGTGTAAACTAATCGCACACTTTACGTAAAATTCAATATCAACCAATAATTAAAATGAAATGTACCGATCTGATTATTAAATAGGTATTTAATTTTTCATTGTTTAGGTATAATCAATAATAATCGTTGATATTAACATTTCACAGAAAATGCACATGCAGTGACTCATGAAAGTATTTGAATCTTACCGTATATTTTACTATATATATTTCTAACTATCATAAAAAATAAAATCATTACAAGTCCATTCATTTGTAAAAATAGACGATCTAGCTTTCGTGTATTTTTGATAATATATATATCTCGCGCATGCTGTGTAAATCCAGACAACTATAAACGTGTTTAAATTATTTTCTATGCCTAATATCCCTAATATCGTCCATTTCAAGTAATATCGCGTAGTGAACAATTCGGAAAATTGCAAGCTGCTGGTGCAACGTAAGATAAACGAGAGAAATGCATTTACCTGAAAGAGGCATGGCGTCCGTTGCTTGCCAACCTGGTTGCTCGCCCAGCACGCTACCGTACCATAGTCCATTTCCGTTGCGGGCGTGTAGTTCAGCCTGGACCCATGAAATTGTGGATACTCCTTCAGGTTTTCGGCAACGGACGGCGTCCCGACCGCTGCCACGTGAGAGTAACGAGAATGAGGAACCTCCACCAATTCTCCGGAATTATTGAATGTCCAGTGGAAAATCAACGGTGCTGGGTGACTCTCCACGGAACAAACCAACGATACAGTTTCTTGCTTCAGCGCGCCCACCACCACTTCGCTCCTGCCCTCCTTGCAAACTGGCGTGTCTGTGAAAGAATGTCACGTTTGTTTTTATTATAACGTTTTAGTCGCCGAATTAAAGAATTGAAGATCAGTCGCGAAAGAAAAATTAAAGGTCTTGAATTATTATAAAAACAGATAATGTATAGACGAAATAGAAATAGAAACGAAGGGGGAAAAACATAATAAATTATATTTTTCATTTTTTAAAAGAGAGCAATTTTAAAATTTGATACGCCATCCTATATTATCGCGATTCCTTTGTGTTCCATTCTAGGGCTAAATACGTATTCTTGGTGGCATTCGTTCAAATGATATCCAAGGCTGTCTGATCCATTCGTATAAAGGAGAGTATATTATAATTTATCGAATTCTATCATCGAATCACAACAGTGTCTCGTACTTCAATGTAAATTGTGCTTTAATGTGATCGAACGCCTATTACAAATCCGAAGCCGTATATCGTAACAAACTGAAGCGGTCATGCGAATCCAATTGACCTAATGCACGGATAAGTCGAACAGCGTATTAAAAGTGGCAAATTAAACATACGTTTTAATGTTTCCAACGTTTATGCAGATACGATATCGTTAAAATTTAACCAATTTTTAACTTGACACTTGCCGAGGTAATCGCTTGATGCTTGAGCTCGTATCTGTGCTGTAAATGAATTGCTTTCGAGCGAATTGTTACCGAATCCGATGGGTTTAACTTGCTTGCAAAAGTCTTCAGAAATGCTTGAGCTGTACTACTTCACTTCCAAATATTTGCTCCTTAATCAAGTAATCATTTCTCTTAACCCAAATCTGATTGGGAAAGTTCCATATCGGATGTAAAACTCGCAGAAGTTTATCCAATTCCGAATCGAAACTTGGAACCAAACGAAGGGTCCATGGCAAGAAGGTATAATATTTTTTTCGCATGCTCTTTGCGTGCTCTTTATTGCTGGCTATGCCGCATTGGAAATTAATATTTTCCGGGTTTTATACCAATTACAACTGAGATGTACAATGAAAAATAAATACATTTCATTTTTTAGAATTTAACGTGCTATACATTACGTAAAATGACGATTTAAAGTTGAAACTGACGCAGAATATTGAAAAATAAATTTCCGCCTTCTGAGAGATGCTGAAACTTGATATTCTTCCTTTTCCCCGTGGATCCTTCAAAGAAACGTCAAATACGATAGAGAAATTAATAAGACGAGTGCCAGAATTGAATGTTCAGATCAACTGAAGCAACAACTTAATATAAGTAAAGAAGAAGTTGAAAATTGTCGTACATAAGGATGAGATCTTTATTATTTATTTACATTAAATCTCTATAGTCTTTGTATAAGTTCCAAATCAGATAACGATTAATAGCTTTAATAAATTTTTCATCCAGATGATAATTAATCATTTCGGTCCCCGATGCTTATGAATATGGCTGTATCTCTACCACTCAAAACTCGGCTATTCGCAACAAACAACTATCCAGAATTGTCATTCCCTCGGAATTACCTACAATCCTTTAAAGGATCTAATCCAACCTTTCCTTAATTTGTTCTTTCAAGCAGAAGAAATTACGACCGATATGGAAAGCGTCTAGAGAAGACGATGCTCGAGGGAGCGTTTAATATCCAAATGTGAGAGATGTTGGCGCGTGAAACGGAAGAAGAAGCTCGACACCACTGAACTAGCGACTGGTTCGATCGATCGCCTAATAGGAAATTCCCTTGACATCGGTATTTGCAATAGGCCATGGCATACGGAAATTCCAAATGGCACGAGAGATGATTTACGGCGGAAGTACGGGATCACCAGACGGCTTGGTTTCAATCTGATGCGTTTGATGCACTGCCGAATTAATTACTAATACGAGAAGTCGACGATACTGGATGCTCGACGTATCACCGGCACTGCATTTGTCGAGTGAAACGCACAGTACACAGTTCCTGATTAGTACGCATTACCAGTCGCCTGATGTTAATCGAGATGTGTATAATGTTGTCTTACGGATGTACTGCAGCTTCTTTGTATAGCAGAGCAGTATATTATTTGAAATTTACTTCTCGAACTATCAGGTAAATCAATTTCATTTAAACGGATGGCTCGCCAGCTCAGATTGCAAATGAAGAGCGACGCGTTGCAGTGATATATTACGATTTGATTACCAATATAATGAAAATGTTAGATGTTATTATTAGACTGAGGATTATTAAGCGAATTCAAATTTTATGAATAGAAATGAAGGAAGATTATTATTACGGGTATTTTACCTTGGATATTTTATACGTCTTTACGCATTGTACGTTTAAATTTTGAATCCATAAACATCCACAGGCTAATTTATTCTAAATTGAGCGACCAAACTGCTGGATAATAGTTTTCGCGTGTTTCATAATTGAATTTCCTGTTTCTTGAGAACATTAATCCTCGGATGGCGAACAACAGATGGTAGCGAGTGCTTAGTTATCTCTTACCCAACGCTCTCTGAATCACGTGTCTGTGTCATTATTTTCATCGACTTACATATGCAATTTTATTTCTTTAAGTAATTTCACTAGCGAATAAAGATCAGGTAGAAGATCGAATAAAACGCGTACCGCTAGTTAAATTCGTCAGCGGAAATAACTCGATTTTCGAAATTCTCGTGCGGCTCGATTCAAGGATCAATGCCAACGGTCGAAACAGCAGCGAGTGACGGAGAAATCCTAAAACATTAGGGTGAATTCGCGGTTTCCTTTAACTCGGCGCGCCCCCACTGTTGTCTCGCGTCGCGTCGGCCTGGCTTAGCACATTGCCAGGCTGCGTTCACCCACACATGAATATTCAGTTATGCTTTACATACATTGAATATGCATCGGAGTCCTTCCTTCCCTCTTAGGTCATTTACAAGATGCAGATATGCCGGGCTACCAACGCCACTACCGACCATTCTAATAGAATAACTCGTGCTGTGTGTTTTACAGAAAACTATCCGCCCTATCCTCATCCTATCTTTATCCTCTGTCCTTATTGTCTCCTACGTTCCTCTTGCCGCTTCCTTTCACACCAATTTTCTCTAACGGAGGCTAGGAAAGGTCCTTTCGAGTCTCTGATTCCAGTATTCGACCGCTACTTGCCATCGATTAAGTAATTATCGAACAGCCGAGGCGAGAGCTGGCAAATTAGAGAATTGGCGAGAGAATATCAAGCCCAAGCCGCAATTCTATTCGCGACCTCTTCCGTTGTTCTTGTGATTAACGAGTGGAAGCAGGGCTTGAGATCAGGCCAATGGAACGCTTTTGTGCTCACGCGGGAGGAGAACGGTGTTGCCCGTTGTTTGGCTAAAATTTTCGAATCGTTGTTTCAACCGAGTTTCGTTGGCCGATTGTGTTAGCGACAGGAGCGTTTGTTTATTCGCGAAAACAATCGTGGATCGATTACTCCAAGATTAAGAACGAAGGAAATTATTTAAAGCGTGTAAAAGAGCGTGATAATCTGAGAATTAAAAAAAAATCATTTGAAGCAAGAAGATGTATTCAGCGAAGAAATAGAATTTGAAAATATATATATATGTATATATAGAATTTTGTTCTAGCAAGTGAAATAAAAAACTAGTGTAATTTAATTTCCCTCCTTGTGAGTACAAGATAAAAATTTCTTCTCGTTTACCTTAATTTCGTTATAATTTGTTCTTATTTATATTACTAACAAGAAGCAATATAATTCGAATAATTGATTAAAATACTCTAAGACTAACTGTTAAAATGCGTGTATAACTATATAGAAATTTTTTCTATAGTACAGCATTCGAAAATTTTCTAATATACGTATCATAAAGTATCGTTCGATTAAATTTTGTACGTAACATTAAGAAATTAATCAATCACGTTAACGATGGATATATTTAAGAGCAAATTTATTTGTAGAATCGAGAAAATAAAAGTGAGAGATAAGTAAACTCACACATTATTTGAAGAGTCACCGGGTTACTGGCAGTTTTCCCTTCGCTATTGGCAACAAGACAAGTATAATCACCTGCCGAGTATCGGGTTATACGCTGAAGTACCAGAGAATGATCACTGAGGACGATACCTGCCGTGGCATTGTTCTTTAGCTCTTTGCCCTGCAACAAATAGCTCTATTCCGTGTAACGGCAGTTGCGAAATTTTATTAATGTACATTACAAAATCTTATTATTTGTAAATTATTTTACAGCAAGAGTTATGGTATTTATTTTAGAATAATTATTAATCTTTGAAATCTAGATGAAACATAACCTTTGTGTGTAAACATTTTTAATAAAAATTATCCATTCCTGTTAAATATCTTGTTAAATATAAATCTACTTAACGCTATTTCTCATCAAAATTATCAGCGTTTATTCTCTTCGTTAATTTTAATATATAAGATACGATAATTAAATTTAAATTAAAATTAAATTTCTAAGAGAAATATCCAATAATTTTCTAATTGTTGTATACATCATAATCTAAAGAATCAAAAGAAACGCAACTAGCTGCTCATCTTATCGTGAAGCCCTTAAAATGTATTATTTATGAATACGCTATGTCGAAACTTACGTCTTTGAACCAGGCAAGCTTGTACACTTTCGGATTAGCCCTGACTGAGCACTCGAAGTAGACATCGTCGCCCTCTTTGATATCATCGGGATTCAAGGTCTTGCCCATTTTCAGAGTGACTACCGGCTGATACTGCACGTCCAGTCTCCACTTGTCCTCCAAAGCGCTGCCAGAAATAACGGGATTCTCCGCTCGACAAGTTAAGTATTTGCCATCGTCGTCGATGCTTGGCACGAAACTCAGGACACTGAGGCTCTCGTTATTTTCCAACGGATACTGCCAATGAAAATATTCCAACGTCTAGTTATAATTGCGAGAACGATTGAACGTTTTGATATAGAGTGGAAGGTGGATGTATAAATTACGGAAAATGAATCATTTTTCTAGGATACGGAATGAGATGAATTAAATATTAGAATTGAAAGCGATATTTTCAGATGTAAATTGAACGTTTGATCACGTTTGTCGGAGGGGGTAATGCAAATCATACGTTTTAGATTTTATTTAAAAAGCGAAATATCAGCTTTTTTTATCTTTGTAATTCGGATCGATATTTATAGCGAGGAATTTCGAGAGAAAAAAAGCTACCGATAATATCAGATAAAGATCAAACGGATGATTGAAAGTTTATATGGAGTTAACAAAGTTACCGTGAATAAATATCGGTGCTGCTATCAATATCTTTAAAAGAGGTATTTCTTATATAGACAACTATTCTTATTTGTATGAAATTAAATCTTCATTATATTTTGTTATAAAAAAAAATTTATTTTAAAAGAGTAAGCATTACTTGATATTTTTTTCACACCAACGAGCAATTTCAAAAGATTGCTATTCGTTACGAAGAAGTATCGTAGTAACGAAAGCGTATATCGTTTCTATCGAACAACGTTCGCTCCATGCTTTTCATTGCCCTCTGTCCATCGCTTACCCTAATCCCTCGATCTAACAAAGATTAACGTTTCCGATTTTACACAATCAAAAGCTAAACAGATTTCGCAGGCTGTAATGGCCCGGTTGCGTAAACGAAAGCATCCGAGCGATTTGTCACTGGTTTAATATGAAAATCCATTCGACAGTGGCTTGCATTGCCGCGCAAGAGAAATGAGAAAATAAAGGGGCACGGCGACAAGAGGCGGAGGGGAGGGCAGGGGCTGAAAAATAGATTAACGATTTTTCAGAATTTACGATGCAGTCGCGTGGAATTGAGGAAACTGTAGCCCGACCAGACGGGCTAGTATAGCAAATGGGTGGCAGGTCGATGACTGTCTCCTGGCTGGATTTCATCTTTCTGTTTCTCTTATAACGCGCCGCGTAACCTTCCGTTTCCACGATGTCATTTTAATGATAGCGCCACGAGGCATACGTATCGAGAAAAGCCACGCATTCCGCATGAGTATCGCGAGCACGATGAATGGAACTAACAGTTCGTCAGGATGAATGTCGCTTCGCGAGCTACCACCACGCTTCTTCTCTCTGTCTCTCTGTCTCTCTCTCTTTTTCTCTTTTGCTGTTTTTCTTTTTCCAACCCTTTCTGACCAGCAACGCCATTATCCGTTTATTTCACTGATTTTTCGTCTCGCTCGCTCAACGTTGACGGTTCGTCTCTCATTTTTCCAGCGTAAGCTACGAACCGCACAGACTCGGTTCGCTTCGCCTCGTTGCGGAGCGATCGAATTTCTCGATAAAATTCTGCGGATAGTCGAGCACCAGCGTCGATATATCTTGCAGGGAGGATAGTGTGCGCAGGCTACGATGGTGCGACCGCTATGCCGGATACGCGCGAACGCGAAACTTATCCGCGCAGAAATTGAGGCTATCTCTTCCGTGAATGATGCAAAATAAATCAGATCTTTCGCGGCTTTCCCTCGCTTCATAACGCTTTCAGTCGTCAACAGCTGACGCTTCGATCGGGTTATGGAACTACGCAATTTGTCTATTCCGTTCTTTTGTACATGATCGAAGTAAGGAAGAAATGAAATACTCTATTCTGTCAGTGTAACTAGGCATACGTCAACGCTTGAGTAATCGACTGGGAATTTTGCAAGAATCATTGCCAACGAACGGTAATTTTAGTGTTTTAGTGACGAACAGTGAATTTAGTGTTATTTCTTCTTAGCTTTCGATAATATTCTACCTTATAGATGCGATTTCTTAGACATCTTTTTAAGAAGACTATTTTCTTAAACGTTGCATGCGTCTGTATGTAATAAAACTAAAACGCATGGTTGCAATGGACATAAATGCAAATGTGTATACCCGATGGACATGACATAACGTGGTTATAAATAACATAAGGAGCGGCTAGCATAATTTAATGCGAGAGAATATCAGATAAGGCATATAACATTTTAAAACATCAAAGATAATTAGGTATTATATTAAAAGCAGTAGAAACTTGTGATACCTACACCATGCAGGACGAACAGAGCTCTCATATTTTTTACTCTACTATATCGTTTCAAATAAACTAAAAAACTTCGAATTACGCTTTTATTTTATTTTTATAACTACTAAATTGTAATTTAGTCTATATCTTTATGAACATAATTAGAAAAATAAAACCTAAGCAAAGTGTATTTTCGACCAATCGCGAGGAGACGCAATCGCGAGGAAACACGTCAACGGGAGTCGTAAATTCCCGTTACGATTATAATAATCGACACCACGAGTTGATCGATTCCCTGATTTCCGTTAAGATAATAGGGGTGGTTAAGATAGTATAACGCTGCGATTAACAGGGTTATAAGGTTTATATTTCCAACGCTTATGAGGTACACTGTTGAGTATGTATACGTTAAGTAAATGATTGATTTAAGGAGAGTAACCCGTTGATGACTTGTTGACTATTCTAACGTTGAAGAATAAGTAAAGTACAGTGACGATGCTGTGTCGGAGGGAAGCTAGCGATGGGTGTGTCTAGCGCACGGGATCATCGGATTTGTTCATGACACAAAGATTTGCTTCCTGCCACTTCTTTTTCTACTCATATTTTCTCCGCGATAATGTAGCATAATCCAGACTGTAGAAAAGTTTCGAAAAGCGAAGAATTTCCGTTTCGAAACACAGGAAAAGTAAATTCGGTTTTTAAATTGTACGATTACGAAGGAGAAACAGCCCCGTTGCAAATAAGAAATGAAAGTAAAGTCTTCGGTAATTTATCGAGGGGCGTGGAAGGAGTGGTAGAAGAAGAAGGGAATGGAAAGGGAGTATCCAGTGGATTTGAAGTTCTATCTCGTCAGTAGCGGGGAAGGTGTCGAGTCGACTCAGGATCGAAACGAAAAAAGAAGCAGACCGCTTGTTGGAAAAACGGAATAACTTCATTGCGCCAACTTCCCGATGAGTCGTTGCGAACTGGAGAAACTCGTGGCGCATCGATTTCCAGAATTCTCCTTAAAATCGCGTCACGAACCTCGCTGACACATGCGTAACTTCCACAACTCGAAACGCTAACGTGGTCGATTCGATTGGCGACTTTTGCGATTTGCTGATTCTGTAAAGCTCGCGGTTTTCCTTCCGTGTTCCTTACTTTTCTCTTCAATTTGCATCGTAGATGCTGTCGAAGCTCGAAGCTTGTTTCTAAAACGACGCCAATACCGTCTAAAATCAGTGAAAACGTTTTATACAGCACCAGAGAAATTGTAGCGAATATACGGAATTGGGGATTTTTCGCGTATCAAGTGGTTATAGAAGCATAAAGTCTAACAGAAGGCAACGAAAGTCGCTTACATATTCCTCGAACAGTTACAATTGACATGAGAGTTTATAGAAGCGCGTATCTAGAAAATGACGGAGTGATACTGAAATGAAAGTATGCCATGTGACAAGTAATATATTAAATGTCCGATGTAAACGTAGACAAACCGACATATTTGTATTATATAATTACAGTAAGAAATATTTGAATTCGTATCAATGGAAGAATTTCATTTTCATTGCTTATCGTACAAAACTCGAGCAGTTTTAGAAAAGGAGATAAGAAATTTTACGGCATTCATCGAGAGAATAGTAAGGTTGGAAACAGAATATTGAGCGAGAGAAATTATACTGAAAACAGAACGGAGCGGACTATTGGATTTTGCAAAATTCCAATTATCGGTAGCGGAACGTTTTTAATTATCACGAATTATATTACACATTGTTTCCAACATCGATGCATGCTTTCTCTTTAGGCATTGTAATCCAGTCGTTCGAACGATAAAATTACATCGTGAATAGAGAACGAGGCAATTTCCATTGTAACGCGAACAGTATTTTCATAATAAATCCGTTACGAAATAAATGTACGCTTTCACATCGACGTTTGTGGAAATTGTTAGGTATTTATCCTCGACAAAGCTTACATTTTGCGCCATTTTCTTAATCTGCTTTTCCGCCTTCCACCAAGTAATTACTGCTTCTGGTCTAGAACCACTTGTCCTGCACTCCACATCGTAGTTCTTGTCAGCGGAAACTCGAGGCTCCTTCGTCAAAATCTGCACGACCAGTGGCTTTACTGAAATAAAAGATACAAAATGTCGGTTTTTGCATAAGATCGATAAAAAGCAGATTTCAAAAAAGAAGAGCCTGGTTTATTAAACACAAGAAAATGTTATATAAAATTCATCGAGGAACAACGCATCGCGTAAAGCTTCGATATCGTCGAATACGTAATAACAAGTTGTTTTATACAGTTTTAAATCGAAGCTCATAGATGAAACAAATGATAAATCGCATTTCCTATCTTTTGTAACAAAGTAGTTTTAAAATTCGATACGATGTCGACCGATTGTACGACAAAAACATCTTTTTCATTTGATTTCAAATACAGTAGCTCGCGAAAATACTTGACCACTTACTACACGAACTTTTTAAGCGTATATATAGCTGAAGTATATTAATTTCAATGTTAATAACTTTCAATAACTTTTTCTAAATACGACGCAACTTTTGCATTCCTTAGTTTCTGTTTGAGAAGTAGTCGTCGTTCTAAAAACGTTGAATATGAATTTCGATGCATCGTTGAATTTCTTCCAAGCTAGCAGGAAAACTTTCTTTCCTCTAAAACTGAAATTTTCCTGTAACTTTGTTAAGTTGTATAAAGGATCGAAACTGATAGCGAGCAATTTCTGTTTCTACTCTGTTTTCACTTCTTTACAAGAAACTTCAAACATTGAGTGCTCGATTTGCGCTGTTATACAAATATAATGTTTGTAATACGCTACTCCTCTTTTCACTTAATAATTTTACATAGTTAGAATTCGCAACGAACAAAAATCTGCCTAAAATATGTGACTAAGATATGCACGACGTAACATCCTCTCTAGAACAGTTGTATCCTTCTAGATACTAATTTTCCAGTATATTTCAATAATTTTCTGTATCCCGTATCTCTAAATTTTCTGATTTTTTTTTTAATTTCGTGCTAAGCTTTCCAAAGATCTTTTTAAATAACTTTCCTAAAAATATTTATAATTTTCGTTCTGTATCCAAGTCCTTGTACGTATACTATAAAACTACAAGTCAATTTGCATTTGCGTTGTATACGAGTGTAAGTACACAAAGAACATATTAATATAATTCAAATCTTCTAACTATTAAAACTCGCAAAAACAAGATAGCATTGGATGCGATATCAGCATAATTTAACGCGAATAACGACACGATAAACATGCAACGAAATAAGTAAGAAGGAATTAAAATTTCGCGAGAAGATTCTTAACTAGACATAGTTTGTTCTAAAGCACGTTATATAATCAACTCTCACCTAGTTGCAAAAACAAATTTTCTCCCTGAACAACTTAACTTTAACCAACTTATGCGAGCGCTGCCACTTTCCGAACTTATCCTCTTGGCTCTGTCGTTCGTGAAAACTGCAAATTATTCCGACGAAGCGTCCTGTCCTGTCGTCCCATTTTCGTGGTGCTCCACGCGTCGAGATAATGTGAACGAATCCAAGGGAACGATAAGACAAGAATGTCTAATTCTGTTTAGCAAATAGAGACAGGCCTTTCTTAAACTCCATGTAACAAGTTCATATTCAACTCGATCGTCGAAAATGTTTTACATCGTTGCGCTAACGACTCGCTGTACATTGCTGTACATAAATATATTTTGAAGGTTTTGGTCGATTATTAGTGAAAATGTTTGAATTTGCCAATAGTGTACGAATTACTATTAAGGTCTGTACAATAGTTGTTTCAATATTTTTATAATTCACTGTATATATATGTCAGAAAAGTGCCGAAGCATTGTACTTTTACCGATAAGTAAACGATAAATTATACCAAGTAGCTGGAACGAGGCAACTTCAGAAATAGCGTCTTCGAAATTACAGAAACGGAATAGAAACGTATAAGCCGCACGTGTTTCGCGGAAATATTACGTTGCTTAGGGTTAAGGAGAATCTTTCAAGGCGTTTATTGCCGCGTAAACGAGCGAGAGAGGCACGAAGAAGGGCGTCTTACATGTCGAAAGAACCTCTTAAAATGCCGACGGCATGGTACTGCGGTAAATCTCAATTATTTAATTTCTTGGTTATGTCAACAACCCCTGTGTTTTCCGGTCTATTGAAATTAAACGATTTTCTTGCCAATTTCCGGGCTTTAAATTAAAACGAACTGAAACGAATTAATGCGAAAGTATTCAAGGAAATAAAGTTTCAATTACAGAGAGTTAATCATACGTCTCAAGTACGTAAATTATGATATTCTTACTTAGAATTAAGAGTATCATCCGTTCGTATCGTACTCTTAAACCTATTCAATCACTTAAGTTTAATTATTAAAGTAGTTGGTCTAGAGGGTTGAAAACTTTCTCAGTTTTAATCTCCGTAACAAGTTTTACGTCTGGAATATTAAATTTCATAACTCACTTTGAAAAGTGATAGCAATTTTCGTACACGGAGTTTTTAGTAATACAGCTACTCATCTTTACAGTCAATATTTGTCGCAGATGAGAATCAAATATTTAACGAATTCTGTAATTCTTGCTATTCAATTGTTTGTAATTACATATACCCGATCATGCTGCCTTTAGGCAAAATTTATTAACAACTTTATAATTGGAAATTTAATTTCAATGTTATATAACGCATAAACATATTTTAAAGCACGTATAATGCTAGAAGTGTTTGTTCTTCGTTAAATATACAGCACGCTGCTACGTATTGGTTGTATAACATATGCAAACGTTTCATTGCAATTATCAGCGGCTACTTATATCGAGCAATTTTGCAGGATGAACGATAGAGAATATTGAATTTCCTATTAACGTCGTCGCTTGTGCGTTGACTACGGAAATTCATAGGTTCGAACGTATACATCTGTCACGGTAAATGCATATATGTACCGCTTGTCCATTTCCATCAGCGATAAATCTTGGAACGTCTATTGATTGCAATTATTGCATGCAATATTGGATCGCCTTAATCACGCAGAATAAGGCATGTGTAACGCCAACGAGTCGATGCAACATTCTGTTTACGATAATTGTTTCACCACTTTAACGTGTTATCGAATGTGATCTACGAATACGGTTAGCAACGAAAATGTCATACATCTGTTCTATCGAATTAACTAAAATTTCACATCAAGATATACGTGGTAACTTATATGGGCCTTTGAGTAGGGACAAGTAATGATGTTTTATTTGGAGTTAAGTTTAGTTTAACAAGCGATACTCAATACAAAAAACTGATTACTATATCGTCGTACGTCTTATTATCATACTCGGTTCTCAACTTCCCGATTCATACTCTCCGGCTCCTTCACTCACACTCTGTGGCTTTTCCACTGACTCTCTCCGACTTCTCAACTCACACTCTGCGACTTCTCAACTGACGTCTCCACCGATACTGTCGCTTCTCAACTCACACTCTGTGTCTTCTCAACCGACGCACTGTCGCTTCTCAACTGACCCTCTGACCGTTCTAGCATCCCTTTGTCTTTTCTTAGGCCCACCACGCACGTGTTCCGCAGACGCTCGTTGCAAGGGTCACGTTTCTACAAAACTATCTAGCTCTCGCGACATTGCTTATGGTTAACTCGATGTTTCTTAGGCCCTTTTCCACGATACTACATATATATATATGTCGGAGATGAAAGGACACCGAAGCCTCCCCTTTGGAACTTTGGCAAAATTCCCTAACATTATAATCTAGATTCTAATCATAGCCGTAATTAAGCAACTGTCGTCATTCAATTCGATGATCTCGTGTCCTTAGACAGACTCCATCATAGTTTTCCTCTGCAGCATCATCGCGACGGAAAGTCATTCTCTCGTGAGGTTTCACTAGCGAGTTACATAGCGTCTTTACGCTCGCTGAATATTTTACGTTTTAACAGAGAGCTAGTTTAGTAATACTTGTATCGTAGACAAGTAAATCGAGTCCAACTTAGACTTTGGAAGAAAGTACATTTGTTATCCCGTCGACCGTGGATTCGTTTTCTACCCTAAGACCATTGTCATTAGTGTCTAATCACCGGGGTTACTTGTCAATTCTGCAATATCCACACTTGTACTAATAATCATATTTGCTAGTCAACTAGTCAATGTCTTCTCTATTGTATAACGACAATGTATAATCCAAATGAAGATTCGTTTCACGCCCCTAACCCTAATCATAATGAGAACCCGACATATATATACGACAGTGTCTTGATATTATGAAACAACTCGTCAAAATATTACAAGAAACTAACAATTTGAGTTGGCAAAATTATTATTAAATTTACAAAATTAAAGAAAGGGCAGAATAACGTTGCATGTCCGTTCGCGTATTCTTTCTCGTCTTATATTCCACAAAGCCTATACCACCGACTAGTTACATTTTACTGACCGTTCATCGGTAGAAATTTAATAACGATCGAGACTGAAAACAAAAGGCCAGTTGTATCTAGCACGATCTATAATACCACGTTGCCCATCGCGCGGTCTGCCTCGTAAATTCCAGCGCACGCTTATGCGCTGCCGCAACCAGCCACTCGTACAACCCCTAATTGCCATTAGCCGGTAGCCACTTCTCTGAAATTGGTTCCTCCGTTCCGTTTCGTGGCTTCGCTGTTACCCTATGTGCGATGGCGATCCTTCTCGTCGCTCGACCAACCCCCATTCTCCTTTCACTCACCAACGGATACATACGTTCGCGTTTATAAAGCTTTTCGTTTCTCGAAACATTCAATTTTTGGATACCAAACGAACTTTTCTGTAGCTTGTGAGGGAGGAAAGAAGAAACGAGATTGTCTTGTTCCCGTGGCAGTTTATGCATCGATGGTTATCGATAACACAATGAAGATTATGTACCACGATCGAGATGTTACGTGTCACTATCGCGTGTTCACACGAGATGTTGTACTGTAACGATTATAACTCGTTACAATTTTCTAAACTACAACATTTTGTTATACTTCAAATCGATAATGAACGGCTATAGTTATGTTAACTCATTAACGTTGACGTTCTTAGGAAACACCACCTACACGAGAGTATGTCATAGAAATTCATTGTACCAGCCGGGAATAAAATTACAATGACAGTTAAACAACTAGATAGAATGATACATTGTGAGAAATTACAGATATAAAACCAGAAAGACATGTCATATAAAATTGAAAGTTATAGTCAATCAGAAACATATGTATCTTAAGATAACAAGTTGCAATGCGAATTTTTGTCTTCTATATTTTCACTTTCAGATCAAAACGGAGCCTTATGAGATGATAAGTGATCAAAGAAGAGGTAGTGTCTGAAATTTTCGATAATCTCGTCTGTTTTTAGCAATTGTTAAGACATGGCATTGCTACTACAGTTGGGTGCAGTTAACATCCCCAAATGCGAATTTTTACAAAAACCAAACGACATTCGTTTGTCCACGATATGCCCACATTCACCCAACCAAAATTTTCGTTTGTCTTTCCGCCCCAAAAATGTACCAGTCCTTTTAAATTTTCATTTAGCAATAACTTTTTTTTATAAATGGCGGACAAACAAAAATTCTGGGTGAACAAACATATCTCACTTGAAAGTCAACGAAAAAGTTCACGGGGCGCTGATTACAAATTGTTTGAAATTTTCATTTGATGATAACTTCTTTTTCGAGGGTGGACGAACGAAAATTCTGGATGGACAAACGTAAAAAAATTGTGAACAACCGAATGCAGCTTGGTTTTTGTAAAAGCTCGCATTTGGGGATATCAAATCCATGCCACTTTTTTTCAAATTTGGTGATAACATCGTTTTGAAGGGAAGACAAACGAAAATGTTTCTTGAATAAATGTGGACAAGCGAATGTTGTTTGGTTTGGTAAAAACTCGCATTTGGGGGCGCCAAGTTCATTCAGCTTACTGGTACACTTTCATGTCTATAGGATTTTGTAAATTAAAATACTTATTGTTATATCATTAATAATACGATTCCTCGTTATGTCTATTGATTATCGTGGATTATATAAAAAGTTAAAAATAAAGAGAATCCAGTTACAGGAAAAAAATATAAAGATTGTAATTAAAGATTATTTCTAATTTGAATAATATTGCCTTTTGAGTAAAACCAATTTGAAAAGATGAATAAGTGGTAGGATTGATGAATAAACAGAAGAATGAATAAAGGAATTTAAATGAGATTCAAATCGAATGAGTAGCAGAATGAATGTGTGTACTGAAGAGTGTGTAGAAGTCGTAAGGATTCAAAGGCTTTCATCTTACGAGCATTATGAGTAGTGTTTTAATATCCTCAGATAATTTTTGTGCTAATTTACTGGAAAAAATTAAAATTGAAATTAATTTACTTCTCT
This sequence comes from Bombus bifarius, assembly GCF_011952205.1. NCBI lineage: Eukaryota > Metazoa > Arthropoda > Insecta > Hymenoptera > Apidae > Bombus > Bombus bifarius. The sequence continues at coordinate 7,246,769 of NW_022884356.1, forward strand.
GTTTGTAAGATATTTTCGTATTACCATGATATAATAAATAATTGTTTAGTACTAATACTATTAAATATAATTAATTAGTAATTTCGTTTTTTAATGTTTTGAGTAGATTACAATTTGTATGATTGGCATAGTCAATGATATTTCATTGGAAGCTTTCTACGTGTTTACGATGTCGGCTGACTCTTTTAAGGTTACTCTACTTGCCAAATTATAACACCATTTATTCCACAAACTGTTCTGATTCGATAAAGGGACATTTTTTTGTAACAGAGATTAGCCTAAACCCTACATTTTGTTTTCATTTGTCAGATGAAATATTTATAAACAAAAATTAATTTCAATATTTTGCATTCGATACAGTATGACAATAACAAACGCTGAAACGCTTTAATGCTGAAAAGATCGTAAGACAAGAGGTTAAAAAATTAAGGTTAATAACATACACGAGAATTCTGACAATATGACGATTTATTTTAACCAAATAATTATCGTATTTTAAAAAGAGAACAAAATGACGAGATAAAAATAAAATCACGAGTTAAATTAATGGAGAGTGCGACAATTTCAACTTTCAATTAGACCGCGATGTTTGAAAAATCGTGGACAAGAATCGCAAAAGTTCGTTTCGTGCGAGACATGTCAGGAACATGTATCAAGCATCGATAAGAATGGCATAGCTGAAATCAAAGGCTGTATCGTTTGGTGCACGAAGCATCGCGTGTTGTTGCATCGTGATCACGCCTTCCTGCCTTTTAAGAAGCAGAAGAGAATCGACTGTACTTTTTGCCATCAATTACGGAGAAAATCTGCTCCGAATGATTCTTCGAATTGTTTTACAATGTCAAACGAAAGGTTTGATTCGTACTTTTCTATGATTTTTCGTATCGCTTCATTTGAGAATCTCTTTACTTTTACAATTGAGACAGTTAATACGAACGGTGTAAAACAGTACACTCGTTACTGTTTTCACGCGTAGGTACATCTATACATGATAATCAATCCAGATTTATCAAACGAATTTATTACGTTCTTATATTTTTTGCTTACACCTTTGCAGCGAACTTTTTCGTTATAAAATGATTTGTATATGATAATTTCGGTTTCTTTCATTTTGCAAAAAATATTACAGTTCTCTTCAACTTTAATTCAGATATACTGTCTGTTATATGCTACCAATATTGTATAGTATACTACTATAATATTTTTAAGACTTACTTAACATTCTAAAAATTGTATAGAGCTTTGGGTTTCAAAATGCATAATATCAGAACAGAGCCATTACAGATGCACTGGCATAGGTGAAATTTCAGCTAATAGATCTCTTTCTGCTTTAGAAATTTCATGCAATAGATTTCTTTCTGCTTTAGAAATTTCATCCATGACTGTTTTAAAGAAAATATGAAACATTTGAAACAGAAGCTACAAAATTCGCAATTTTTATGTTCCAAGAATTCTATATTACCTATTCAAATTCTATATTTTTATCAGAAAATCTACAAAGGAAAGTATTCAATGTTGTCGGTAAAATAGCACGAAGAAAATTCAAGGAAACTCAACTACATATGCATTAAATTTCCAAGGAAACAATGTTCCACATAAAACGCAACACGCACGGTCTAAACTTTAAATACAACAACGTACAAATTAAAAAATTAGGACGAACAGCAGGAAACGTTAAGTGTATTCGCATCTTTATCGCACGTAATTACGTGTAGCGCACTGCTCTAATAAGTTCACGACTAAGTTCACCTTGTGCTATTATCGTTAATCTGAGTGTGTAAGCTTCGGTCACACGACGCACGTTCTATTGACCACTGGTGCACGTCCATCGTTTACATAGATGTACGCTAACTATCGAAATCGTGAGTTAACACCTGTGTAGTTGACGCTACACAATGTAACTTAATGTCCCCACGCCTGTTTATCACGGCGCTACGTTGTCGTTTTCTATTCGAATAATTCTCTAAGAATCGACAATACGCTTGTTGCACGCCTATCAAATTGCATTTCTGCATATACATACACATGAGTTTTTGACATAATACAACGATTAATATGTAGACAGATGTACGTGTAATCTTTTTCTCGACGTATTCGACAACATCCTTTACCTACATTTTGCATTTTTGATATACTATACCCGCATAAACATCTGCAGTCTGTTTATAGCCTATTGCATGTCAGAACATGTAACATACCATGAATAAATTCACGTTTAGAAAACGACGTATCAAGGCCGCATAATATTTTATTTTTGAACTTTCTTTACTTTTCTACTAAAGACTCAAGAAGTTAGTTACAATTATTAGTATACGATATGAATCATAACAGTGAATCTAAATATGCTTAAAAAGCACCATTGTCGATTGGAAGAAATGAAAGAAGCAAGTCGATCGGCTGCAATCTGAAAGTAACCAGAATTTAAAGGAAATTTAAAGTCGCATAAAATTTGGCGAGAATTTCACAGAAGATTGCGTTTCACGATACAAACGGTAGCACGATAATTTCTCACAGACAATCGGAATAAGTCGGCGAAAAGAGGGACGCGACTGCGCATCGCGCTGAGTCCATTATTAATTATCATCCCGTGAACAGTTTTGACGTGCATCACCGCGTTCGAGTAAATATTGCGACCGACTACAACCGTGCATCTGCATCGTCACGGATAGTCGCGTACGAGCACGCGTTTAGTGAGCATTCAGATCAATGAGATATGAATTAGCGATAATCAGAGTAGCGATACATATCGATAATACAATGGCCGTTTGTATTGGCCTTTAATCCTTCATTGACATAACATTTTGTAAATTGCAGGAATTTAGATATTAAAAGAGAATTAGTTGTTGAATTCCCACAATCCAATTGACGCTCAACGTATCTATTTACGTACTTCTCGTGAAATATATTTACAATTTTACGTTTCGTTGATTATGGCGGATACGATTAACAGATTAAACAACCAACATTTTGTTAGGTTCCGTGTTAAACGGAACGAAATGGTTAACAACTGACAACTTGTATTGGCAATTAATTTGGGAGATATCACTTTTTCGCTTTTACTGACACATAACTCTCTTTTAATAAATACAATTAAATATTAAATCTAATGCTTGCAGTAACAATGCACAGTCTAAAACAAAATATGATACTCTATGATATTATATATAGTATATATATACGATACAGATATACATATGTACTATGATTGTAAATGTTACAATAATTTGTAATCAACTTTGAAATTCATGCTCCTAATTGTTAAGTAATCAAGTATCGTGTAAATTATTTGATGTATCACGTGAAACTACTTGAATTACAGAAATAATAAATGAACAATATAATAAAATAGAATCTATTATTTATATAATAAATAAACCACTTACGCATTGAATTAATTCAAATTTTATGTTTCAGATATTAATGGAACTGATTGAAGGTTATGCAATTATGCAGGCTTATTGTACTAATGTAATAAATTATGTTAGTAAAATAAGTTTTCTTTAATAATTGGCATAAATTCTTTCCAACTGTTGATACTTTTGCTATGAAATTGATTTTGCTATGATATGTAGATAATTGACAGTTATTTCTTGTTATAGGCGTTCATAGTTCTACTTTCCCTTCTACGTATTATACAGGTTTTCTTAGAAATCAACTAGTCATAGGATACAAATATCTATGATTGTACAGTGATGTACGTCTGCATGTTTATCTTTAGTTTCTCCACGAGAACGAAACTTCTGATTAATTCATAATAGTCTACCGCAAGATTCAAATACGAGGACTAAGAAAAGGATAAGAACGTTTTCACTATATATATTTCTTTAGAAAGTAAAAATATTTGCGACTGAAGCATTAAGGTCACTAATAATACTATAACGCTTATTAAAATATCATATTCGTCCCTTTTGAGACGAATTTCTCTTTTAACAATGACTATAATTAAATAGATCGTATATCAGTCACGTTTATAATAGGATCTTAATCCCAACAAATGAAAATTAGAACAACCTGGTTTTTCCAAAAGTTACTTCAGAGTCTATAGGCCAATTAGTCTGAAATGGGTCAAGATACCAAGAAAGAAATCACAAATTACCAAAATAAATCAACGCTGTAGTTTCTTTCGCAAAAATATTTCACTTGGGCTATCAAACAGATTTTAATCGCACGAATTATCAATTATCTAGTAATTTATCGTTCTTCCTATTTTCTGTATTAACGACCATCATATATAACGTTAAAGCCATAAAAGATGAAAAACGTTCGAACACCAACTCCGTCATTGAACGAAATTCGAACTTGGTCACAGAGGCGAAAAACGGCGAGATTGACCCGGGGCTACTTTAATGAAAAACGATAAAGTTCTCCGGGAACATTTCTAGAAAGGAAGGAAGAAAATCGAAGTACATAGAAGAAGCGAAAGGATTCGCGAAAAAGCAAAGTTGCTTGGCCATCGAACACCGTATCGCTTAAGGACATTTAATTGGCAATCGAATCGGTAACGTTAATGCGGGCTGAACAATTAAAAGAGAATTTATTGGCGGTAAACCAACCGGTACCAGAAACAGGAATGCTTATTATTATTTGTACTGTTGAATGAAACTTGCTACGGGCTGGCAATGCTTCGAATTAATAGCTATCACCTCAGGGGGGGGGGGGGGATATATATGAAATTATAGCTGGTTATGTGTATTTTCCTATACCATCGCGCGCCACTGTCGAAATCGGCTAACCGCAAGCAGGCCGTGTTCGTACGTCTAAATTTATTTACAACCGTTCTTTGATACGAATTAATCAAACGGCAGCTCGGCCGACCTCCATCAGCTCTTACGCGGCGCAGGCAACGCTTGTCAATTAGGAATTTAGGGGATTGGTCTCTCTGTGAAACGAGATAATTGATTCCTACGCGCGTTTCCTACAGTTGGAGAAATTCAATTCCTCTGATTATAATATCCGGTAATTTATCAGCGAAATTCGCAGTATCCCAATATGCAGCCGTGTACCTATTTATTATTGGTATGTGCAAATATTGTAATAAAGGAACACGATATAAATTGTGTTGGAGAATTTTCATCGATTACGCGAAGCTTCTATAGTAAAATGGTGGCGATTGGTCAAAAATTAAATGCCAGACGTTTTTACAAAAATATTGATTTTAACTAAATTGGAACTTTTTATATTAAGTTGTATTAAATTATTTATAGTAAATTAAATGGGAAATAAAAATTCAAAAACAACAGATTACCTTCGGGTTCTGCATTTCATTTGAACTTGTATTTTGTTCCGTAATAACATTTAATTATTCTATATAAAATTGAAATTTCAACGTTAATAAGACATAAAATATATTTATAATTGGTTTAAACTTACATATATATAGTTTTCAAAAGTGCTTTATCACCGTATATTAATTTAAAACATACTAATTTTCATAAAAATTGGATATATTATATTCCTGAACGGAAAAAACTATTATTTATTACGATACGTATCAACATTAGATGAAGATTATCTTCTTAGAAATACGTAATTGATTAATTTCACGTGTCACAATGCACTAGATCGTAATTTCCTGATAATTTTCTTAAAATGATAGAGTCTAGATCGCAGTTTTTTCATGTGTTTACGAAAAATCTAAAGTTGCCAAAAATACCTACGATTCTCATAATATAAAAAAAATGTATAAAATATCCAAGATAACTTGTCAGAATATGTACATATTTAGCGGATGAAAGAAATTTCTACTTATCCAAATTTCTCTTATCCAAAGTCGAACAGTATACCGATATGGCGATCGACAGGATCAGATAGCGACGTTCGAGTTAAAAGCACGAACTATAACTCAAGCTACTAATCGTTTCACGCGTGTTTACATTAACGTTATCGCTCGGTTCGAATAGTTTTACCCCTCGTAATGGTTACGACTCCCTAACCCTCGCCCTAACTCTATTCTTGCAAGTAAGGCAGCGCTTCTAGCTTCTCCGAAGTGGAACACCCTTCAGCCACCGCTTGTACAATATATCTATCTCGTCACCCCAAGCAGCTCTTTGCTCGGTAACACCTAAACGCGTGCCGCGGTCGTACAAGCGCGTATTCTTTAGCTCGTAGAAAGCAGAAACTAGCGGCAAACACAATCGCACACATACATCGAGTGTCTCGATACTCACGGTACGATCGTCGAAGACGATTCTACATGTAGAAATTAGTCGAAAATATAGAGTAACAATTTTGCATATGACCTTTTATTTCCGATAAAATCGAGTTTGAAAATTTGTCAAATATATCGATTAATTTTAGATTAGATCGAAGCGAATAATCGACAGGAGGTCGACCTACTTGCGAAGATAAGTCGAGAAGCGTAGAATAACATTTCTTCGCGCGATGTTTCGTTTCTGAGAAAATTAAATTCGAGAATTCTCATCAAGTACGCGTGTATCTGGCCAATCTTTAACCAACCACTACGAAACTCTATTTTCCTGGAAACGAGGGCTTAAACGAACAAATTTTATTCTACATTTTTCGCTTATTTATTCGCGTAGAATCACTTTCATACCGACTGTAGTACGATTATCCCGAGATACTCTGTCTTTGCAATATGCAAAGATTCTGTTCTACATACGTATCTTCGATTTATTTGTTCGTGTAGAATCACCTGCACGCTGACGTATCGTGATTATTGGAACACTCTATATATACACATGCGCATATATATACTACACATACGACGCCTCGTCACAAGTATCGACCGACAACGGCTGAACACGCCAAGAGCTCGCGTAGAAACACGGAATCGAAGCCGCGGACCTAGAAAGCACGCGATCCACTGATCCGTCTTGCGAGAGGCGTTACTGTTATCTTCGCTGACCAATCTCGAGCGGACGACTAATAGGTTCAGCGCGTGAACACCTTGTCCTGGCAGGACCACGTGAAAAGGCGTTCGGTAGCGAGAGTCCGTCGGCTCGGCTCAGGTCCGAGAAATCGTCGTGGCGAATTGTTTAACCGCGATGGTAGATAGAACGATAACCGGGGCAGAGGCCGATCAAGCCTCGGGTCAGGTGGCTTCGCGAGCCGCGAAGAATATTACTTTGAAGCGTTTATCGCCGGAATCTAGCACGCCGGATTTTCCTCTGATTCCCCTGCAGATTAGTTCGAATTGGACTTTAATTCTGATAGTCGTACGAGGATCTTTCTACCGTAGTACTGTTTCTTTCGTGGCGTGAATATTCTCTGGATTTTTCTGCTGCAAGTATTTATGTAGCGTTGATCGATGTCGATTAAAAGCTATAGATATATATTTAAATGGAACCAATTGAGTGTAACCGAGAAAGATATATTTTATGAGCTATGGTGGCAAATAAAGAGGTGCTGAGTTATGTAAAACAGTAGATAAGTTGTTGGAATAACCATTTGTATTCGTTGTACCGTAAAACGTAGCATTAGTCACGTTATTCATTTGCAATTAATCTGCTGTTAAGAATACAATAAAAATGTGGAAATATTTCGAGTTGCTTTCTCTGATTTATTATCTTTAGTTTTCTATCGTCGGATGGTTTTTGAAATTGCATAAAACGTAATGAAATCACGTCACCGCGATCTAGTCACGAATATTCGGAATATTACTGTGATTTTAAGCGAGTCTAAATTTGAGAAAAATGAAATGAAAGTTACCGGAGACGTTATCTTAGCGTTTGAGGATACTTCTGATCCCCAATTGCAACAATTCTGATCGGAGAATTTATAGAACTGATAATTCGTATAAATCTGGAATAACGAAACTAATCCACTTAAAGTGGCAGAGAAAATACATTGAGTCACGTGGGATACTTTAGAGAAATGAAATGCCACCAAAATCTTTTTTAAAAGACTATATTTTACACACTTCGACCAATAAATCTCAATCTAATAAATGTCTATCAGATTTGCTGCTTTTTCTGTCATACGACGTCATGCCTAATATTCTCTTCGCAAATGAAGAAAGCTTGTTCATGCACCATGAGAACTCCAGACCACCAGCAAGGAAATACATACAGATAAATTCTCGAACGAGTGTCAAACACGTTTCTTAATTGGTCTTTCACTCGTTTGCGCGTATGATCGTCTGAAGCCGTAAAAGACCAAACTTATTGCCGTGAATCAAGCGTGTAAGTTGCATGACCTATGCGTTAATTCGCCGCAAGAGCAGCTGATTTCTGTATAATTTCGTTGCGAAAGTTTCGACAACACGAACCAGAGATCGCACGAAACGCGCCCTGCGTCTCGTTAATACTTACCACTTGACGTCACCGGTATCATGATTCTATCTACTTATAGCAGACGGAAATATGTAACCGTTTAGCCTGGTATTCGCGCGATTTCGCCATTATAACTGCAATACGTTGTACATGATTTAGAGAAGCTGTTGAGGGAACATACTTTGTTGACTCTGAAGAGATATTACGAGGTATTTAGAAAGGTGAAAGTAATATGTGCATTCTATCTAATGTTTAATTTACGATAGACACGTAGTTCTTAATGTCATTTTCTTGGAAAGTATGTGTCCCTAATAGAAAATTATTTATATCGCTAATTTAAAATTTATTATTATGTCCAACACGTAGACAAAAAATTAAATACTGTACTTAATGTGATAAATTGTATCACAACACATGTGTAAGAACAGAACTTTTTTCGATATTCGAAGCAGTAAGGATCAGAGAAATTATTAGAAAATATTTTGATATGTTTCAACTCTTGAAACTAGTGGAATAATACGACCCAAGATAAGTTTATCATTTTTCTGACAACATACAAGAGACATAAGATCTTGTTATAAGCGAAATATAAAGTTAGCCAAGACCCGAAGCACCTAATAAAGTCTAACGTTATAAGATTTCACTGTTTCCAAAATATATAAATTTTACAAAAATAACGAAATGTATATTTAAACGATTTCATTAGCCTTTTCTTCGTTATATGCTGTTTCAATTACAATTAAATCGCCAACTCTCTATTTCTGGATCTTCTATCTAGAAATCTCCTATCTGAAACTGCACCAGTTTGAACGACACAATTATCTCCGAATTACGACAAGCACGATGTTCAAATTCTCGGAATGAGAACAGAAATAGAACCAATGATGAGATTAAAGGAGTAATGTCATTTCAAAATGCGACGAAGAGAAATGAACAAAAAGTCGAAGAAAGGTATTTTCACAGCAAAATATTGAGATATCTTATTCGATTTTTTAGATACCTCAAAAGTATTACATTTTCATTATAAAATGTAAACAAACATCAAAGCAAGTTGCTGAATTCTCTACTTTAATCCACCATTTATCCGAATTCCTTTGACTCCATTCATCATCCTATTTCGTTCATTCTCATCTGCAAATAAACGCAAGCTCCGTCTTAAGGAAAATTCTCATCGACCGATGGCAGCTACTTTCCAAAACACCTTGTACTTACTAACGCCGCCATAAACGCTCATATTAATGTCTGGAAAATATCTGTTGGAATACATCGGGACAGCGTGGTATTAGAAACGCGATCCGGTCAAAACGTGCGTGGAAATTTTTTAATTACAGCTATCCATCACAATTATTTTACGCATTAGGTTTGCTCTGTCCACTGGTAGCGCTTTTGCGTTTTTAACGAACAAGAGATTAAAATGCAACAATGACAAAAGTAACACAACTAGACCGTGGATTTTTATGCATCTATGGGAAATTTGAAAATGTAAAAATCTACAGAAAATTTATAATCTGCAGAAATATATAAAACATCGAAAGCGTGATATTTTTTACTAAATATTTACTAGAGAAAACGATCTTCTGCTTGAGTGCAATTTTTTCAATTACACTCGTAAAATTACGAATATACGTAAATATCCGTGATCTAGTAATATGGTCGCGAATAAGATTCTGTAACTTACGATTCACATCGAGAACGACCAGCCTGGTTTGCGGCAGCACAAGGTTAGTGTTGCTGGCCTCGCATATCAGGCGAGCCTTGAGATGTTGCCTTCCAACTTTAGGATAGGACAAGCGGTTAACCGTCAGGCCAGAGTCGGCGTTGTAGTGATAGGACTCGTCTATCACGGTGTTGTCGAGGTACCACGTCAGCTTCGGGGGCGGCTTGCCACCTCGTACCTCGCAAATCAGGTTCACGTCACTCCCCTCGTTGTATGGTTCCTCTAACCTCGAGATGTCCCTCGTCGTCCCGTCCAGTATCACCGGCTTCGACGGAGGCACTATGCGAAACACACATACGTACGTACACATGTACACGTGTATATACAGACGCATATTCACACAGAGGCAGCATGATTGAATCAGCGGAAATGCGGATTGATTATTTGTCCGCCGCTTGAGAATGGCTGATCTATCGCGCTACCTGCGTGCCGGCGTGATTTACTCGTGAAAGATTGATTAGGGCCAATTGAGTTCCGCTGATGCGAGTGATTTACCATTCGGTGAATACTCTTTTGTCGACGATTACGCGCAAACCGTGGAAATGAACGGTTAAAAACCAGCAAATCCTGCTGGAATTCGTGCAAGCGTGAAACGGTAAATTGCGCAAGCCTTGGATGGTTCGTTTATCTCTCCTACTGGATATATAATTGTTCTTCTCGTTGCCAGAAATACGAACGATTTCGTGCAACGAATAGCGTAAACGAATGTGTTCCGTGCAACGTTCGAAATATTTTCTAAAATGAATTCGACGAGATACGATATCGTGTACTTAGCAAATGTCTTAATCAAGACGATAGTTATGTCGTGTGGTTAGTACGATGGCTTACCTTTCTGATTTGGAATTCAACTGGCATTGAGAGATTAATATTGTACGATATATCGAATGCGATTATTAAATTATACAATTAAATCTTTTTTCATTTATATCTTTTCTTTCTCTTACTAACGAACGTTACGTTGTATAGGTTGGTAGATGTTTCCATATTTCTGAAGGAAGATGTACAGCATTACAGCCCCGACGATTACAGTATTAACCGCAGTACGAAATATTCGCTGAGACTTTTTAAGAATTGGAACAGCTACCGACGTTGCACGTAATTTCTGATAAATGACAGGCGCACTACTCACTTATAACAGTCAGATTCATCTTCTGCTTTCTCGTTGGCGAATTCTTGAAGTCCACTCGACACCAATAGATCCCTTCGTCTTTCGTCTCCAACCGATCGATGCTGAGGTTAGCAGGATTCGATGCTGTGATAAAAAAAGCTCTTGGTCCTAGCGCCGTCGGCGACGACCACAGGCGAGCATTGTTCAACTGTCGACGACCACGGACGTCGAAGCTGAAACCATCGGTTCTTTGTAGTAATGACAAGCATCCACGAAACTTTACTGTTTTTTATTACATTGCGATCTAATTTTTGAAATTGTACAAAACACGATTACTAATGTAATCTTACGATATGTTTTTCATTTTCTTTGAAAATCTGCGAAAGAAAGATTTATCAAACGACCCATATCGCAACGAAAAAGATTTCAAGTAGTACGAATTTCTTCGCGAGAATGTTTCTGCTGGATATGAGTCAGTACTAAAATCCCATGGAATTGAGACGAGAATTTTCATGCAACAAGCACTTGTAATCTCGAAGATCCGACAGCCGACAACGGTCTTCGAGTCGTCTCGCGTCGTAGACTTTACTTGGTGTAACGTGCGAACTTGAGAACATGCTTGCGCGAGCTTATCGCTCCTGAAATCCTCGACGATTCCGCCTTCGATCTAGCTACGAATCTCGAAATCATTGGTAACACGATTATGGAGTGAATAATCGTGTCTCTCGAGTCTAATTGAGCAGCAAGGAAAGCTTCCATTCGAGAAACTTAGTAATGTTCCAAGTTTAATCATATGAATATTAAGTAAGTGTAATAAGAAGACTTCTAAAGCGCAAATGACAAATGTATAGCTTCTCTTGTTATATATTATCGATTTGCTAAAAGAGCGACGAAACTAAAAAATATAGATTTAATAGAAATTTTGAAACAGAATTTTTAGTCAAAGAATCTTCGTTTATAATTTACCCACTATTTACCTACTATACGAACGATTATTTCCTATTGCAAAGAATATCGTCAAAGATCGTAAGATATAATAAGATCTCCGAATAATCCTTTCGGAAGGACGATAATCGTATATAGATTAAATCACAATGTTTTCCGTTTCTCAAATATCGAAAAAAATATTTTTCTTTAAATACCCGAACAAGATCCTACTATTTATAACGTAATCCCGATATCGAGGCCAGGGTTCAAGTCCAGTCACGATTTAAGATTGTTCGCTGTACCGTGAAGGATCTTAGCGGGAGAAGCATAACGGAGTTAGGATGCGGACAGGACAAAGAGGTAGGCGTATACGTCGAGTCTCGTCCGGGGAGCTATTCTCCATGCATGATTGCATATTAAACAGTCAAGGACGAGGGAGCCGCGAGAAAGGCGATGATTCCGCGAGTGGAACGACAGACGGAAGTTTCGGAAAGATCGAAAGACAACGAGACGTTAAGCCTTACTCCTCGTCTCTACCTGTTTCTCTTACCTGGTATCACGAAGGTGAAGAGAGAGAGAGAGAGAGAGAGAGAAAGAGAGTGAGATAGGGAGGGTCGAGAATGAAAGAAGTGGGAATTGGTAGGAGGCCGAGGAACATGGAAACCGACGGTTCCTCACGAGCGACTAAAAGTTAAATTGCGTTCCACGACTGCACGGGAGTTCGGATTTCCGCTCGTGACTGAATATTCCCAAAGCTATCCCACTCTGCCGGCTGCTTCCGCGGCATTGACGTTGAAATACGATTTAATTCTTCCACTTCGCACTTCCAACAGACGAGGAAAGCGCTTCCGTGACGTGCTGCCGCCGTCCGGACGTCCGTATGGTTGCTTGCCTTGAGGCCGCCGCACCATCGGCCCTTAGGGCTTCTCCACACTGATGCAACACATCACACACATACATATACGTATACATATGTATAATATGGGTCTCTACATATTCCCTATTCCTCGTCTCCTTTCAGAAAATCACCAGTTTTCCATCGGGGCTGAAACGATTCTTGGATATAACGCGTTCATTCCTTCGTTCGATTGGCTTTCGACGAGCGATAACCCCGCAAAGCGATTCCTAGCTATCAGTCTTCCGACTCTTGGCTGAATCTTCGGATCGATCGCCGGTCTCTCACGTGCCTCGTCGATCACCTGACTGATTCGCGGAGATTTTCGAAAGAAGAATCGCCGATCGAACGTTCCTGAACGCGGCGTTGCATAGAAATCGAGACGATCCGCGGCGAAAACCCCCGTTTTTATTGGAAATCACAAGCGCTGGATTCGAGAATCGCAGCAAGACTCGACGCCTGCATTCGTGAATGCACGGAGAACTATCTTACTATCGTAAGAACTGCTCCCCCGTGGTCCGTATGCAGCATGTTGCTCCTCTTTGATTTGCTGAGTTTCGCTTTCGTGATTATTTGCAACGATCGATGGCGTGTCTATGGCTCCTTGCTCTAAGTTTGTAAATTTGGTATCAGAGAGTATTGCTAAATGAGAAGTATTTAGTAAAAATGTTCAATTCCTTGAAACTGTAACGAAATGAGTAGGATAAATAGGATAAAATAAATATTTTAGTCGAAATTCATTGTATTAGTAAGTTCGTATTCACGAAGCCACGGAACGAATTCTTGTACAATATACAATTTGGTATAATAATTATTCTAGTAATTTTTATTGTATACGTTCTAAAGAAATTACTTATTGAACGAATACCTACAAAACAGTGACTTCAGACGTTGCAAGTTGCAACATGTTTGACTAGCGTTTCCCTGTCTTTTGCCAGAACACGCTCTTATCTTTTGTCTCCCTACGGCTTCGATAGTAAACTATTAACCCTTTGGCGAAAGAACGACACCAGGACGATCATTCGTATAATGCAAGCGATTTAGAAGGTTTCTAAGGGGAGTAGCGAATGAAATTGGACAGATTCAATTCGATGGAACGATGTCCCTTAAGAGCAATTCAGGACGCTGTTCGGAGATCTCACAAATATTACGGAAAATTTCATAAAAAGCTGACGGTGGCCGAGTCTAAAGAAAATACGGTAGAGTGGAGGAGCAGTAGGAACTGGAGAATAAGAAGGAAGAAAACGTAGAAATAAGGTCAGCCAAGAAAACGAAGTAGATGAATCGATAATCGGGAGAATCGAATGAACGAAACGTCCTGACGGGGTGAAACATTCAAGTGACCGAATAAATCGGTGTAATAGGATTACAAATGAGATTAAGCGGCAACTACGCGACGGGGTTAACACGGGTGAGGTGATTTAAACGGGTGAGAGGGTAGATTTAAAAACGTTAACAACTCAGTCAAGTTAACTCGTAAAAGAGATTCCAAATATAATATCATAATTCGTCGGAGTTTTACGACGCGACATACAGAGAACTAGATTTACATATAAAACAAGCCAGCGCTTATCTCCCGACATGGGTTTGCTCGAGGGCGGAGCAACGTTTCGTTTCGTTGGATTAGTCAAAAAATTACCCCTGTTTATCAGGTATAACAGTGCTTAGTCATAATCACAGGAGGTATTCGCTTTCTCTTTACAGCATACGTTTTCATTATGCCGCATTAATTAAAGAAATCTGAAAGGTTATTATTTCTCGTATTATACGAACGAACGAATAAATATGGTTTACATTGATAAACAGAGTATAAGCAAAGCGTAGAATATTATGCAAACCATATGAAAAGGACGTAAATGATTTACATCGTAAAGGAAATAATCATTTCTGTGATTATAGGGAGTAGAAAATAGAAATTAAAAAACGAACATAAAGCGAAACATGATAAAACCGAAAATATTAATTAATATTTCATTTACATCGAAGCTTTGAGCAAAATTTGGAATTTTAACGGTTATTGAAGTGATTAATTCAATTTTATTTTTTATAATTATGTGCGGAAAAGAAACACGATATTTGCGTTGCTATTGAAAAGGTTGAGTTGTGTGCTTCTATGTGCTATCCTAATTCATATCTAGCGTATATTATTTAACGGCAGATTATCGCCGACTAAGACCAATTGTAAAGAAGGTTATGCAATATAATTAGGGGGATTATTAATCAAATTATTGCGCTACATTTGGAACTAAAAGCACCTCTGATGTGTGAAATGAAATAATTAGTTTACTCTGCTGTATTTATATGCTAAATATTTAGATATTTCGCATAATTAATTAGCAAATAATTTACAACCGCCTATAAACGATTTCAATTTTGCGGCTTCTTCGTAAATATACTATGTGTGAGATTATAAAGAAATAACTTTACTTGAAGTTATAAAAATATATGTTAGATAGTCTAGAAAGTCTATAGAAGATAACAAATAGATGAAGTTTAAAATTCTTCAAAACTTAGAAGTTTGACGGATTTCTTTTGAAGCGTTAGGGATTTTTAACGTATCCTTGCAATGGACGAGACACTCGATAACATACCTATGATGACCTATGATAACATACCTAATTTAGAGGTAGTTTTCACGTTTTACGCGTCTAAAATGTGCACTTTTGTACGTAAAATACACGCACTATTTTTATACCTCGTAGAATTGGTATAAACCGATCGTGAATGTTAGCAATAAAACATCGTATAGCACCAGATTTTGTTAAGAATTTACGAGCTACTCATAAAATCGTATAATTCCGATACGGACACCCGGCTTACATGTTATTTCAAAAACACAACTTTCTATATATCACTGAATTTCTCTCTATAGCAACTGAAACAGAACAAATAAAATGTAATAATAAAAAATGCAATTCTTAAAAAGTGAACATTCGATACGCTTCATTTCATAACACATCTTTACAAAACCTAGTCTTTTTCCCTTTTTCTTTTCCTTTTGATATACTTTTTACATTCTTGAAAATAAAAAAAAATAAAAAAACATTTTAGGGATTTAAATACACGTACGATCGTCGTTAAATCCATTGAGAAAGTCCCGTCACCAATTTCAAATTGATTTAAATCGTAATTATTCCTCAAAATAATTTCTTTCCGAGTTAAAAAATCGAATTCTCAATTCGTTTATAAAAACTCTGATGAATAGCTTACCATCGCTTTTACATCGCAGCGTTGATGAGAGGGTGCGCGATAACTCGAGGAAAACAAGTGAAAGCCGAAGAAACGATATTCGCCATTTCGTGTCTTTAACAGTCTGGCGCACGTATGATAAGCGAGCCGGCACGTCTCGTAATAAATATTTTACTGCCTCAGCCGGGAAAGGGTACGCGGGGAGGACAGGAAGAAAAGCTCGTCGAGAGGATACAAGGGGTGTCTGTCTGCCTCTAAATTTAAAGTTCCCTCTCTAGCGGCGAGGATTAAACTGACTTTACAACAGGCAACGACCTATGCCTCCAACCATCCGATTCAACCCCTACATCGCTTCTGCTAGGGATGGAAGAGAAGAAAACGGTGGAAAAGCTCGAGACGATGCATCGCCACCACCGCACATATCTTACACCTTATTACATTTCTTAAATATGACCCGACGGGCAGCAACGTCGACTACCCCCACGACCACATGCCCCCACCCTATGATAGAGAGTGTCGCGCTTCTTCGCGAAAGCGACGAGCTTCGAAGGTTTGCGGGCCAAGCACCATTCTATATGCAAAATTTCACGGGTCGCGGAAGCGAAATAGCGAGTCGGCAAGCAAATGAAGTTCACCGTGGAAAATAACGCGAGGAATTTCTGGACCGTCCCTTCTCCATCCCTACGACCACGCCCGCAGTGCTCCCCGTTTTATTTCTTCTAGGCAATTTATATTCCCGGATTATCGGGTTTCAAGAGAATTTTAGACGTCGCATAGCCTCGCGCGATATCCTTCTAGCCGTTGGCTGGTTTTTAAAGGCTTCTGATGAATTCGGGGCTTTTAATAACGATTCGGGATTACAGTGGATTTTATTGGCTGATAGGAGTACGGGAGAATTTAGTTTTCTATCGTGTTCTCTCGTTATTCACGCTGTTCCGTCGTGTCTTTTCTTTCTACCACTGATCATCAGTGTTTTCTGGCTGTTTATAAATTGAGATTATCGCAATATTACTTTGGCGTAAATATCTAATAGCGAACAAGCAATGTCCTTCCTTTTTCTGTCTCAAGGAGAAAGGGGGTTGGTTTTCGTGTTAGTAGAATTTACGTATTTTTGGTTATGCAAGTAAAAGGTTTAATGGCTCACCTGTAGATTGGCTCACTAGCACCCTCTTTGTACCAGAGTACCATGCTGACTTCGTCGTTGTCGTTGGAACGAATATCACAAGGAAGGTGCACTTTCTTTCCCACAACCCCACTGATAGTAATCATTGGAACTGTAAGCAAAAAAGATGAAATATTTATAGTTAATTGTACTATAATAGGATAAAAATTGGATTAAAAGTGACGAAGACGATTAAATTTGAAATTTTATTATCCTCCGGTATCCTTTCACAGTAATTCGCTAACTGTAACCTTAATTAAATTAACATGAAATTAATTATAAGTTTAAGCGGTTACTAACAGATATTTCCTCGTAATATAATACTTGATATAATACTTAAAAAGAACGTAAAACTATATTTAAAGTTTAATTCAACAAAGGTTCCAAAGATAGTCTTACTATCTAAGATTTTTAATGAAACTTTGTACTTTAAAATTAAAATTTGAACTTTGCTCTCGCCCCACTATAGCGATATATGTAATCAATCCAAAAAGTGTTGAAATAAAAATTGGCTGAATGATATTGAAACAGTAAAATATTTATTTCTATTCTATGCTTGGTCTAAACATCAATACCGGTCAATATAATACGCATTATATATACATATCATATATTCGTATTAATGTAAATCGGTGTTTGTAAAGTTTGAAAAGAATGGAACACAAACAGAGACACGTCTCGTAAAATTTTATAATTAATTATACTTGATTCAAATCTGCTCTTTAATTAATCATACGCAGGGATACTTGCTAACCGATTTATTCGCAACTGAACCTACATTGTAACCATTTTTCAAGGCAACATCAATCACGCTCGGAAGTGTGAGCGAACTTCTTTCGAAATCAATGAACACACCAACGCCTCGAAATATCTAATCTCGTCATTAATCAAACTAAATTAATCTCCTTTTATCAATTTGCCATGTACCTCGACAATTTTCTTTCCTCTTGCGTAAATGTGAACGCGCGATTCGTATCGAATCAAATGACTGTCACGGACAACGTAGTATGACAAAACTTTTCCTACGTCACATTCACGCCCAAACGATGAAAAGAACTTACCGTTCTCACTAAAAAGCGCAAATGTAATCCGACGTGCGTCATAATATTTTCTTCCTCTAGCTGTCAAATTTCAAAATATCCGATCCTGCATTTTGAAACAAAAAATTGATCCACCATATATGGTGTTAACAACGGCCGAAAGAGTTTCTCAAAAATGATATTAATTCTCGATTCTACTATCAAAACCAGCGATTCATCTCAAGTATGAACATTATCGCACATCCACCAGGAGAATAATTAACCACATTCGTTTGGTAGGTGGATAGCGTAGTTTTACCAGGTAATAGAAAGCGCCCGGGAGAAGCAGAAGCAAGGTGGTGCACGCAAACTACGAAGACATCCTTCGGGATTAGGTCTCATTACATGAGAATTCTGCGGTGACGTACGCGCTGACGGTTAAGGTCGTGGCTTTCCGACCGAGCTTAAGGCGGCCAAGTCGTCTTGCTGGTTGACGATGCAAGCTGCGGTTAACGGGGGTTTGATGTCCTCATCGCCTTGTCTACCCGATTAGATTTACGTGTAGATGGAGTTATCGCGTTTTAACGAGTTACACGGTGACATACATATCACGAATACCACTCCTTATTTTCCTTCTTCACTGACGCGTTTGCCATCCTTGTCAGTCGAAAATCAACGATTGCGTGGAACATTTTCGAGGACCAATGGTCGGACAATCTCATCGATCAATGACACTCTCCTACCCGCTTGTTCCACAAAACAATCGTAATAGCTCACTGTTACGTGGACTTCCATCTTGGGTCACACGACGCTGATGCTTCTCTACAAGTTTGGAAACATAACCGCGAAAGTCGGGAAATCGTGGGTGGAGGATAGATAGTGGATGAGTGTCCCGAGATGAACCGTTAGAAAGTTGGTCCGGCAGTTCCGACTGAATATCATTGGCCGAGTAAGTTTCTATGTTGAATTGCCCGCATCGTAAGATTCGTAAATTCTGTTATCAAATTTAACTTTGCTCTTCGGAGGAAAATGGCTAGTTCAGGCACTTAGAGATCATGCCGAAGATCATTTCGTTTAGGTCTTCGTATAGTTCGCGAATAATAATAATAATATAGTATGGTACATAAATATCATTGAATGATACGAAATTTGATTACACTTAATTAATTAATATGTAAATATCATAATGAATACAGTGGTGTACAAATACTTTTTGTAGCCACTGTAGATCACCAATTTCCGATATGCTCGTCCTATGACAATTTAAAAAAATTCTGTCCATGTTAATTTTGTAGTCTGTGATTCGTAAATGTAGTTCTAATTTTACAAATATAACTGAATTATAAAAGTTCAAATCTTCCACCAACGACGGTCATCCGACCAACATTTGTAAACTAAAATTCTAGCGAAGAAAAATTTCACGCAACGTATTATATAACAGGCGCAGTCACAATCCGACGAACTTATCGCGAACTTTATTTTTCGGCAAACACAGACTACGAAAACGTCCACAGTGACAAGCACCAGGCTCGGTTATATTGGAACAATTTCATTTACCACAAGAAAAATGCTGGCTAAATTTCACGGCTAGGCGTAACCATACATTTTCTTGACATCTTGATCTGGAAGGAAAAAGCCTCTAACCAGTTACAAGCTCATGAAACGTCGAGAAATGGGGAGCAATGATGACTGAGTCGTTTCTTCTTCTTCGTCTCCTATCGTTATACGACGAATATTAACGTAGGAACCGTGGGCCGGTACAACTACCATTTTTTTATGGCGTTTAGCGAACTCCAGACGAACAATTTGCATCGTTATGCAAGTCCGCATCACGCGAGCCGTGGTAAGATTTTAATAATTGTACGTGTTTCGATCGCCGCTGTTGTGTCCGGTCGATCAGGTATCGACTATCGGCCAACGTAACTTCTCCACCAACCTCTGGCTAGGGTCGACTGATTTTAATTACTTTTGCGAAAGTTTAGCAACTGGAAGTGTATTTACCGTGGAAATTCGCAATTTTGTTGGGTGGTTCGTTAGTTCACTGATTGTTCTCTATTTTTCTTTATATCTGAATGATTTCAAAAGGAAGATAGCTCTATAGGTAATTTGTTACATAGTTCCACCGAGTATTTTTATGAATATCGGTTATATCGAAAAGTTTTAGTAGACGAAGTTGAAACTTTTCATATTAAGTTGAGTTTGTAGATAAATAGTAATAAATCCAAAATAAAGCAAGACTGACTTAAGGAACGACTCGACGTAGATTCATCCTATGGTGCAAAAATTCGATGTGCCATACATATTCGAATTCACCGATCTACGATAATCAGAAGATAAAAATACCAAATCGTTGATACAGTTCTGCCAAATTTCCACCTTAGTAACGTTTCATAGTCTAATCGATTGGACTGACAAGCGAATAGTACCCTTTAGCGTCGTTGACGTTGACAAAAGCGTCAATTATCATGATCGAATAGGAGACTATTTCGAACTTGTTTCAATCGAAATTCTAGTAGCCGTCTAGTTTGCCAATTGGGCAGATATGCGTGTAGCGTGCATCGTAATTCGTTTCTGTTGCCGAAGAATCCTCGAACCCCCACGTCGTTCCCGGTACGGATCGATGCCTCGACTCATGCGGTTCATAAATAACCTTTCTACGCGGAAAACGAATCCATCAACGGGTTTGCTTCTTAACTAGCCAATTCGAGGTAACATCAAACGCAACATAAGGCTGCCGTCTTCTTCCATCCCCTGGCAGCTGCTGCGCGTTGCCAGGCCCCCGTAAATAAGTAATCTTTCCGTTTCCACGAATGCGCGAGAGGGTTTTGAATCTCGAGGATGATCGCCTTCGGGCGAGCGTGTCCAAGATACCAGCCGCGTTTATTTTCTTTTTTATCGAACGCGTAAATTTAACTGGCCTTATTTTTGCCCGACGTTTTCATTCGTTGCTCGCCATCGGCAAAATGAAATATAACGTTATTATTCTGGCATGCCGCGAATCCTTTCGCGATCTCCTTCCTCCCTCCTCTGCTTCTTGGTTGCGCGTATCGTAAGAAGCACGTTCCTTTTCAGCGTGAAATCTTTTGATAATTTATCGACGCACGAAACAATCTTTCACATAACTCAAACGTAGATAAAGAGGCCGTATGTCAATGGCGCAAAGAATTTTTACTCCTGTTTTGTGAATTTTTTAGCTGTCAACGTGTATTCTGCGAATTGTCTACGTTCTATGAGAACGTGTGAGAGGTTGTTGATTTCGAACAATTTAATCAGAGTTGGTTATGTGGAAAATTAATTAACGTATACTTGTTACAACGGAAACTACCGAAGATAGATGATAAATAAAGTTTAGGCATAAAGTCGTTTCACTTACTAAATATTATAACGAGTATTGCACTCTGCACATTTTATACATATTCGCGCCTTAAATTTCCCGTAAATGTATAAGAATCACCACTGTAATTATAAACTTCGACGGTCTTGAGGATAACCCTGATGATGATAATCGATACCTTGGTAATTTAATAATCTACAGTTCGTCGATAACGGAACCATATTCCTCGATTCCATTGTAAAGTTGGAGCTAAGACAAATTGTCTCGTGTCGAGGTAATTAAGACTTGGCCTACCCTTGGGAATCGTCGAATGAAAATGTCAAAAGATTCTTAAGCCCTAGTCGTCTCCACCGTCGCGTGTAATCCAGATTTATACGGTGATAGATCTTGTTTCTGCGTTAATTATTTCCTTCAGTCGTTATTCAGCATATAGGACCGTTTTACGATAGTGGCGGAACGAAGCAAAGCTATTCAGATAAACTAGCTGAGCGCCGTTCGAGTATCGTTCGTTATCTTTGCCGTGGCATAAATACGACTGTAAAGGAATAGCGTTAACAGGAAAGGGTGAAAATGTCGAGGTTCGTAGTCGTAAAGTAATAACAAGAGTAATTTGTTCTTGGTTCTACGTACATTTTCCTTATCTGTAAGGGATTAACGTTATCGAATTAGTAGTAGAATGTACTTGAAATTTTGTAACACGATATTGACGAACTTGACGATTCCGACGATCAAATGGTCTGCGATTGTTTCTTAATTTTTTGTTACAGATAATATTTGACTAACTTTCTCTTCGTGAACATAATATGTATTAACAATTATTTCTACATTGAAATAAAAAATGTTACGATGCCTTTTTTAAGCAAATCTAATTATCTGGAAGAAGAATTTTTTTCCTATTCGATTACATAAATAGCGCTATCTTTTTTATAAAATAAAGACATAACATGTAGAGGGCGGAGAAAATAAAACTGAACGTACTCGTCCGAAAGAGGACTGTTATTAATTATTCAGAATGTTATGTCACAGTGCAATTTACTATCGGCTAAATCGTTTAACTAGATTCGACCGACAGATGACACTAGATTGGCTGATTGTTTATTAAATGCTGTCAAATTATTGATGCTAATAAGCCATGGTTTGCCGAGCACGCGTTCGAACGATGCCAAATAAGCGACGGTGGATGTCGAAAATATCTGGCAATGACGCATATGGGTAACTATATGACGCCCACCAATCAAAATTATTGTAATATTCGAACGCGGCCGTGACTCGAAAACGTCGGCTCTGTCCATAAGTACCTAATGAATCGAGAATTTATGTTAAAGCATTTTAATGGTGTTGGTAACAGTTTCTCGTTTCACAATAAGTTGAATGACATACATGCAACGTTGCATGAATTAATTAGATACGATGCTTCGGTTTTATTAATTTCGATAAATTTATACATGCATCGTGTATGTTCATATATGTCAATTAAATACGTACATTCGATGTTATTCTATCTTTACGATTTGGTCGAAATTCTCACTACTTGTCAGTGCATTCTTCTAAAATTCCAGGATGCAGGAACAAGCCGAATAACATGTAAGAGCGAATAATATGTAACCGAATAATATGTAACATAAATAGTGTTTCACATTGACGTATCTATTCAGGAATCTGAAGCGTATTTAATATTTCGGTAATTATATACGTAAAACTTGTACTTTATTGTGACAAAATACTACTCGATTTACTTTAACGATAAAATCCGGAAAGGATGCACTCGAAGAGAAAGACCCTGAAAAGATGAAAAGTCACATAGATGTACCTTTTCATCAATAAGCGAGTAAAGATACAAAGAGTGTCGTCTCTCTTTGAATAATCGTATTTGTCATCCGACTTCCAAGCGATCGAAATCCCTTTCAAACGAATAAACACGGGTGAAACAAATTACACGAGGAAAAAGAAAAACACGAGAAAATGTGGCGTTCTTGGCCAGTTTCTTAATGTCCTCCTTTGTAGCGGAGAAATGAAGGGAGACTATTAAAATGGTGCTGGTCTGTCGAAGAAAAATTCCCCTGGCAGCGGAGACGACTTCTCTGTTAAGTCCAGATGTATTGTAGACCGCAATGTAGTAGGTAGATTAATGGTTTTTACCGGTGCTCCACCGGAGCTTTTTATAGCAAAAGGTGGCCGCGCTCGGGATAGAGTGCCGCGACCGGCACATTCGGGTTCCGCTCAGCCAGTAAAACTTGTAATTACTGTAAATCGCGATGTAATTGCCGTAGTAATTACCGTGGAGCAAAGTAGGCGCCGGCTCGCGTAAATAAAGCTGTGCTTGCGAGCTTACCCGCAACCCCCGTAAATTTCAATCGTGAATGTTTCATTTGTTATGGAACCACTTTTAATCGCCCGCCCTGTTCTCTCAGTTCTATTAACTCCTCTGTACGGTGGATATCGTTTCTCCCGGTTACCGATCTTATTTTTTCTCTTTAATTCCGCTAATAACAAAGATCGTTTTCAGCCCTTTTGGGATACCGTGTTGCGGCAAGCGTTATGGCTTTCTTTTTTTTTTTTTTAGAGGTTTCGTACGTACCGTTTCATTTATACGCCGGGTTATTCGTTCGTGTATGTCGATGTTTCTATAAGTGTCTGATTTAATAAGAAATTTATTCGGTTTATTAAGGACTTGTTATATTTTTGTAAAAATTGCTGTTACGAAATGTATTGAAAACGCAGCTTTGCTTTTTTTTTTTTTAATTCTATAGAATATTTAGAATTTCCGAGTATTTGTATTTGGAATGAATTATTCAACTTAAGTTAGGGGATTCGGGTATAGTTACTTTCCATGAATTTCTGGCTGGAATATCTCGTGAACTTCAGGGACACCCTATGCGGACGCAGTTGTCGCGATTTTATGGATTCCCTTTGACGATCCCCACCCAGAAATGAGATTATGTATATCTCCGATTTACTTTACTAACTACGCAAAGCCGATTTATCAGCGAGCTGTGACTACCAGGTCGCGTGTTTTTCTCTTTTACAATCGATTCGAGAAGTACCGTCTACCTAATTATCGGTGCTGCTTTAAAGTTAGGAAATACTTTGAAACGTGCGGCCACCACCAGGCTGCATTGCAAATTCTTTTAGGATCACGACTGGAGGTACGTGCACCGGCATCCTCGTCCCTTTCAGTTCCAGAGGAGAAGTAGAAATTATTCCTTTTTTACAGGGAAATCTTGAGAAACCCATCTGGTATCTCGTTGAAGTAAATTACGTTTCCAAAAGACGAGTTCGCCGTACGCTCTGATTAATTTCAAGTGAGATGGTTAAATGATTTTATATGTTGATAATATTCCATACCTATCACAGAGAATGTTATGTCAAAGAAATTTTTCTAAAGCTTTGAATAGATCGAGAAAATAAATCAAATATCAGAAATTTTACGAGGTACGCTATATATACAGGGTGGTTGGTAACTGGTGGTACAAGCGGAAAGGGGGTGATTCTACGCGAAAAAAGAAGTCGAAAATATAGAATAAAAATTTTTTTTTCTTTTTTTTAAAATTTGTCCATCGAGACAACTATCTACAGTGAGATCGGTTATAACGTACCGCACGCGTACCGAGCGAAAATTCAAAGTCGATTTTCTCGAAAACAAAGCCTCGAACGAAAAATTGTTATTCTATATTTTCGACTTCTTTTTTCGCGTAGAATCACCCCCTTTCCGTTTGTACCACCAGTTACCAACCACCCTGTATATATGTTGAGACCTTTAGAGCATCGGATAATTTAATTAGTTTCACTGCTTTAGTTATACATATTTAGCCCTTGCTAACATTAAACATCTGTGAATTATTTTACGTAAAATTAATAAATTTGAACGTTTGTAATACCAGTGTTTAATACAAAATTGTTCAAGTATTTAATGACCAATTATATGTGCTTTAATAAATAATATATTACAACATGATACAGGATTTAATTGCTTTCCACCCGTTATTATCCACTAATTAGTGTAAGTGTTGCTCCAATATAAATGATTGAATTAATAATAACTTTATTTCCAATTAATTTTCTATCGGGCTAATAACTCCGCGTTATATTATTTTCATCAACCAAATAATCAAAAGATGATTAATTGAAATATATTAATTGAAAAGAGTAAGATTAATACTACAACCTCCTTTCCAAATATTATGCCAACTACTCCTACATATGTGTATGTAATATACTAGAAAAGTATTAAACACAGGGGAGTTCCCCTAATGCCGGACGGCACATAATTCCGGGCATTAGCTATATTGGTAACATTTGAAACGCAACCGAGCCGTTATTCCATGTACAACATAGGGAAGCAAATGGAACAAATAACGAAACGTTCCAGTCGCATGTGCACATCTAACGAGATTCATTGATTATAGCGTTTGACAAGAATCTGGTGCATCGTACAAATTATAGTCTATTATATTTATCAGATTTCATGGCTAAAAGACGCGTGAGTTGCTTAGTTACATCTTTTGGAAAGATTAATTATCTTTGTATGTTGTGCGTACAGTGCGCTGCTTTTTGCAAACAAAATTTTTTCGATGGGTTTACTGTCTCGTAGTTCCGAATAAAACATTCTTCGTCATCAGCGGAGAAAACAAATCTCAATTTTCTGTGTCTCTATTCGTATTATTATTTATTATTTTGGTCTTATCGGTTGAAAGGTACGTACATCTAAACAACGCGAATAACAAGAGAAAAGGATTCAACAAATATTTCACTGCAGGAAATAAAGGATCGATAAGATTGTGAAACTATCGTCGATATTTTTTATATGAATATTCTTTCATATAATCCATACAGTTCACGCGCGTACATAAACTTCGAAACAACACGAGCCCCAACACCAGGGACCAATAAAGGGACGCGAAGAAAGAGGAAAACTAAAAAAGAAAAAAGAGAAAAACGTGGAATAGCGGGATAAAAACATCCGTCTATTATCCCCCGTTGGCCGCTTTATTCGCGAGAAGCGTATTCGGAAACGATTTCCCCTATTCACGCAGGGTTATCAATAAAGAAAGGCCGAATTTCCCGTAGAAACGGCAAAAGGCGGCCAGGCTGAATACTCAAAGCTGCTCTTTACGACGTTCTACAGTCGCATCACGATCCTCGACTCAGTTTCCTCTGCCGAGTAACAGCTTTCGTACAGTAACGGAACAGTTTCTGTAGCGAAGCTTTACAGTTCTCCAGTTCCGCCGGAGACATTAATCTCCCTTATGAGTTACGACGTGTGCGCGCCACCGGTACACACACACACACACACCCACATCTTTCTCGAGATCCAAGCATTTTCGGCACGCACGCGCTCGATATTTATACAAGTATATATTTATAAACGTGACGCAAGGATTTCGTAATCGTTATGGTGGGTAGTATCGAAGAAGCACGAGCCATAAAACGGCACGTGTTACGCGAAACAGAGAACACGACGAGAAGGAGAAGGAAAGAACGAGAGAAAAGGAGAAAAAGTAAAGAAATTAATCGTAGGTGCAGGGGTGGAGTGAAATAAAAACGAGCCCCCGTGTGTCAACGCTGCTCCTTTTCCCTCCATCGACACGTAAGTCGAGTCGTTTTACAGGGCGTCGTAATTCACGCTTTACGAGCGGCCTGCGCTCGCTGCTCGCTTCGCCTCTCACACCCGTCCGTCCTGTTCTCGTGCCCAGGACGTTTTATCGAATTTAATTAAGTCGCCGCGCGTCTCCGGATTCCTCTGATTCCTGAGCGTTAGCACGAAAGTTGCCGCGGTGAAGTTCGCTAAATTACGCGAGCGCGACTTACGTTCTCCGCCGAAAACTTTCAAGGGAAACTCGCGAACGTGTGAACCAGGGCTACCGTGAAACGCGAAGCTGCGTGTCGTGCGATGCAAACACATAACGTGATCACACAGAGATTCTTCTGGCAGAGGAACGCTGGCTACTTGGTTTCTCCAGAGAAATCTGCTTTCTAGTTCCAGCAATCGATAGACCAGTGATGGCGCGAGTGATACGGTAATTGAAAACGATTCTACGAGATTCTATGAGAAGTGTATGCAGTTTGATAACGACAATGAAGTAAATTTCTGACAAATTTCTGACTGTGGAATAGAGTTTCGTTCTTGTCGAAGCTACTCGCGAGTATGGTTGTCATTTTGGGGTTTGTCATTTTGCTTACTATTGTTAGGCAAATGGTTTGTACGCGTTCTTCATCGATAGAATTTTCACCAATCACCTGGAAATCCTCGCTCGTTTCTTTCAGATATTCCAAGCACATCGAAATTGTATATTTTAAGTGGACAAGCATTTTTTATTAAATTGAGCACTAACGTTTTTTTGATATATCTCGTATACATTTAAAGTAACGAACCTTAACAATTTGAGGCTCTAAGAACTATTAAATGTAAAAAAATAAGAAAACTTCTTTGTTTCGCTGATAAAAAACACGAAATAAATAAACAAACGTTAAATAAGACGTACACATTGTCCAGTCAAAGAAGTTTCGTGTCCATCGATCAAAGCCAAATTGGATACAAACTTTTCTCCATAAATCGTAATATTTTCACTTGAATACCCTGCTGTGTCGCTCACACTTGTTTGCAAGATGTACCGATTTTCTTTTATGGACCGATAAAAAGTTCGATGATGAAACCCATCGAACCTCGTCCTTTCCTTTACAGCCTTCCGTTTCTCTGCTTTTTACGACTGACAGCTTTCGCAGAGTAGAGTAGCGGTTAGCCTTTACACCACTTTGATGCCGCTAAGAACACCTAAGAAAGAGAACTATTTTTTATCGTACCTCGACGATTTGCACACATACCAGAAGAATTTATGAAAGGCATAGAAACAAGGAATAACACAATGAAAGATCTAATAACGCAAACGTCAGAATGCACGAAGAAAAATATACGTATAGTAGAGAAAATACGATAGGAAAGAGAAAACATACAACGAGAAAATAATTCAGTCGCGTTATTTATCGCTCTAAAGATTTTTATTATAGCGTAGAACATACGATATAGATTTCCTTGTATCCTTACGATTCGAAATGGAATAATAATTCTAAAGTTTGTAACAAGCTCCAATACTTTACACGAAAAGAAATAGAATATTCGAGCAGCTTTAGAAAATTTTGTAAGGTAGATGATACATTTACACTGTACATGTGAATATCCAGGCATCCAGGTCTCAGTTGAGACAAAAGACGATTGGAAGCTGTTGGAAGAATCTAGAGGAGTCGCTTGACAACGAGCGTGCGTGCAAGAAGGTTATCGAGGTCTTCAGAGTGTAATATATACTATGTATAGCTGTTGCGTGCGAAATAAAGTAAACTATTTGTATTTCCGAATTCTCTCTATACCTTAACAAATTTGTTTAGACCAAAGTAATTTACAGCGTCACGGCTTTAGAATCTTTTTCTCGTTCGTGATAGAATTTAAATTTAGCGTTGAAAGGACGACGACAAATTGGGGACACAAGGATGCTCTGGGTTCCGCACAGTTTGCAACACTAACAGCCGAAGTTGGTAGAAGCGTAACTGTCGCCGCTTTTACGATCAAGTGATTTCAAACATCGATACTATTCGATGCGCTGTTTTGGAACGGAAGCGTTGTATTGTTCGCGATATAGAGGAGAATAGAAAGACTGGAAATTGTTTGAGGGCTGAAACCTGTACCTAAATCGGAAAAAAACTAGAACGTATTATTTCATAGAAAAGATAAATGATATTTCCCATACGAATCATTTTTATAGAAATACCAATGCTTGATCGTTGTATTTTTCCTGTAAAAATTACATCTTAATTAAGTCTTATTTATGAGTGTCAATATTCGATTCTTATATTCATTTTAGTTTCATTTCAAACTACTTCTTTTTTACCACAACGCGATACGTTATAAATTATTCTTATCATAATCGTACGTGATCTATCGAAGGTTGTCGTATAGTTACGATTATGTGGTTCATACTGATATGCTACTCCGTAATTATTATCGACGCTCGTTGACTCGTGGCCGAAGATTATGTCGGATAATTGTTTGCGAATAAGACCATCTTCCACGCGATACTTCGATTACTTCGAGCTTGATATATGGTTTCGTCGCTGTGCGTGCCATGATTTATCGATCAACGACGATCCCCGATCCGCAGCATCTTTCTTTCTTGCTCGCGAGAAAAAGAAGTCTCGTGACAGGTATTCGTAATTACATAGTCTCAAACGTAGCGCAATAATCAACAGGTCTGGAGTTTTGGAGTTATCGACGGCCAGGAAGAAAATCGAAATCAGTTCGTTGGTAGCAGAAGAGTTGTGGCTAATAATTATGGGTTCACGGAAACAAAGATGATCGTGGTTAAGTCGAGACCTGACTAAGGCTCGATGGAGATGAGCGATACCACCTGATTGCGTTCCGTACAAGCGATGAAAGATTCGATAGTATAACACAGGAAAATTATAGGAAAACAATTTCACCCAATACCCGATTTTGTCTAATTCAAAGTACTTGAAGATTCTGCTAACAACATATGCATTAAGTGTAAATGTTCTTTACAACCGTATGCTCTACATTATCCGTATAGGCCTGTATATAGAATTTCAGAGAAATAGCACGTACACATAAATAACATCAAGGTTCTAAACATATGTATACTATTGTAATAAAGATGGTATTACTAAGTACCTTTAGGACATACAGAGTTGATCGGCACAGGTCCGACAATTAATTCTACCGATGAGGAATACAATTTTTTTCTTATATGCTATGAGATGCTCGATATGGCTTTTCTTCGTTACAATGTCAAATGACGCAGTGCCATCGCTACAGGAGAGCAATAACTCAAAGGTATTATTATACGACTGCGTCCAGTCTGACTGCTATTCGTAGCGTTCGATTTTTTCACGCAGTATATATATGTGTGTAGGTATGTACGTATGTATGCACCCGTGGCTGATTCATCTCGGTGCGTGGTCGGTTACCAAACACTTTCCCGCCGATTAGGTTTCTTTCGCCTGTATGAAAATTGCGCTTTGATCGTGAAAGTAGACGCGAGAGGCGACTCGCGCGGAAATTGCAGGGGAGATTCTCCTCGGGGGAAAAAAGTGATTTAATGAAGGCTTCACGAGCATAATACGCGGCGCGACGCGGCGTTCCACTGCATGATGGAAAAGTCGAACGTTGAACCAGGGAAACGGATAACGTGGCTCCCTTGCTCGTTTATTTAACTTCGCCGCTTACTTAACTCTGATTCTTCTCGTTAACACTTTCGCATTCTTTTGGAAAAAATATCTCTTTTCGCGAGAAACATTGTCTCGTCTCTGGTACAGTTATACGCGTCTATTCGACGATGCAATTTAATTTTGGAACGATATTGTTTTACAACTATCCGGTTTCTTTCGTTGCAACGTTTTTGTCGACGTTTCTGTATTGGGAAGAACAGCTGCTGGAATCGAACGATCATTTATCCAATTTAAGGGTGTACTGGTATTCGATGGATCAATTAAATATTAATGATTGAAAGAGAATTAATATGAACTTATCCTGCGCCTTTGAAGTAGATAAATAAAGTAGATAAAGTGTTGTTTGTGAGTGTGTGCTGTACAACATTTTCAGGAAGAAAAATAATCTTTATTGTTGGAATATTATCTGTCGCAAGTGATATCAATGCGACGTACCTAGTCTCCTAAGTCGTTAAAATCGTTCGACCCTTTATACCATTCGGATAATTATACGAGCATTGAAAACGTGGTAATCGAGTGGCGCTATATAACGCGAAATTACCTGTAAAACCTGCTGGATTATCGATCGAAATCTTGATGGGATATCACGGCTCTTCGATTCACTAGGAAACTGTTAGGATATTCACGGCGTTGGATGAAATTAAGTTTGTAAAGCCTGTAATACCGGTGAAGTTGCTTTGGTATTTTGAGGTTTTACGATTTTAATTTTCATTGAGATATTTGTGATTGACTTCTATTTACGAAACATATTCGACGAAATAACCTCTGATCGGTATACAATTTTTTCTTTATTAAAATATTTAGAAATAGTTTGCAAACATTTTTTTCGTTGTATCGTATCTTACATTTTTTAACAGACATCTCTCAGATTAACGAAATAAACGCGATATGAATTTAAAGCCTGCGATAACAATAACGAAGTCATATTGTAACTTAAATCGTTGCTATTATTATCGAACGTGCTATCGATCAAATAACAAAACGAATATTTTCACAAATTTCCAGCATAATCGCACGAAACTAAAAATATCGATCGAAAGAGGGAAAATTCAGATTATTAGGTATTTAAAATGTAATTTAGTCGTGAATTGTGGTAGACGAATATATTCATCGTACAATCATAATAAAATTAATTGTTTATTGCAGAAACAATTATTGTTTAGGGCAAAATGTGAATGAAATCAAGCAGTAGAATAATGCAGTAGAATGTAAATTGGAGAAAAATTGAGGACAACAGCCTATCAATTTCACGATGCACGAGTGACTTGACTAAATTTGCTTATATCATCGCGTATCAATAATAACAATGGAAAAAAATAATTATCGAAAATTTTCGCCGCGATGGAACATTATTTTTATTTATTTCGTGTCGTTTTATTTGCTCGAATACGTCTATTTCACGGGTTTCATGCTTTCGACGATGTTAAAGCGTACAAACAAAGTGGTAAAGTATTGAAAATAACTTTTAATAAATGTGAAAAATATCGTAATATATTACAATATAATTTTCATTATTAAGAATTATATAGTGGCATTTGAAAACTACATTGAATATTATGTTGAAGACACTACAATGTTTAAATTCAATAAATACATATTTTGAAATCCACAATTTTGCCATTAATTTATAATATAAACTCTCTTAAACGCCGCAAAAGAGTAATTAAGTGGTATATTTTCGTAGTATATCATGCTTGGACCAATAGCAACCAGATCGATTGATTATTCTGTGTAAAGTTCAGAGTTCAAAAATAACTCGACTTTATCCTCTCATAATTTTTTCACTTTACATTAAAACAAGTCACTAATTGCAAGCTGCAAACATTACGATTTCGTTATTTCACTATCGTATTTTCTCAAGCAACGATCTCCCTTTCTATCAACTTTTTCTCTATAAATTAGATACGATGCTCTCGATGAAAACGACGCAGCAAACCTAATATCTCATAGAATATATAACGAGAGCCTAATATTTTACTTTGGTAATACAAGGACAACTAACTTTCACCCTCGTCCCCTTTACAAACTCATGCAAAACGTGGTCCGTCACAGTTAGCCACCCTTTTATCAAAGATTCAGTAACCTGTTAAACGAGCATCCAACACGGTCTGCTTTCAGGCTTGCCGCAGTTTCGATTTTTGTTTCTATTTCTCGTAGACACCGACCGGGTATGTGCCCAGAACCGTGAAAGCCGTGTGCAGAATAGCATTTGGTGTCTACTCTGGCAGGTTTTAACGGCTTGGTCCCGTATGCCAGACGCGTGCCAACTTCATCCCCCCACCCTCGCATCTTTTCGTCTGTCTGCGCGTTTATCTTTCACCCTGAAAAAGAAGAAGCAGAGGGAGCGACCAGCTACTATTTTCCCTCTGCAAGCATCCTCCATCTTGCCTTCAACCCCTTCGAATAATTCCACGTCGGATGTCTTGGCTAAGTAGCTGGTAGCCGAAGGGTCTGACCGATTTCGAACGTGTTTCCTTATTTTATGGTCGTTAATTATTAAAATTGTATTTCACGAAATTAAAAACATGCAAAATCCTAGAATGCTCGATATAGATAACACAAAAAAATGATACTTCGTTAATGTTATATTATACTGCAAAGCATCATTGCCTATGATATAGTTAAAATAGATTCGATATTTATAGCTAGAGAATTCTAAAGCATTAAATACAGATTTCAGGAAAATAGTGCAACTTTATATACTTCTGTAGCTATGAATTTACGAATTGAGATGTTTGTAGGGTAAATCTTTGTTGTTTGTTAGCGATGATCGTGTAAGGAGATTGAAAGGAGAAGTTTGATACAGCTGCTGGTTGCATCGTTTCTCATACTTAGCTTCCTTCTTATAACACGCTGTCACGTCGATGATCACAATGTTTTACAAATTCTTTCAAGTTGTTCCAAAGCTAGAATTACTTTTTCTTTTGAAACTGATAGCAATAAGTAAGATTATTATTAATTTTATTACAAATTTTAGTATCACGATTCTGTTATCCGTTTCTTTATTTAGTTACGAGATTTGAGCAGAATTTATTAATTTTATAAAACTCGGAAATCCTTCCTTTTTGCCAGACATTCCAATTTTCAAGTTCACTTCTAAAAGGATTTGTTAACAAGAAACGTGTTGCGATCCAATCTTTCGGAGAATTTCATAAAAAATTTCAATTTCTCTTTTTTATCGCTGTTATACTATTTGTAAAGAAATTTCAATTCAACGCGCATAGTAATTTATAGTAGAATATATAATCCAGTTTCAAACCTGCCTATTCAAA
Organism: Bombus bifarius; assembly: GCF_011952205.1. Taxonomy (NCBI): domain Eukaryota; kingdom Metazoa; phylum Arthropoda; class Insecta; order Hymenoptera; family Apidae; genus Bombus; species Bombus bifarius. The sequence goes on from NW_022884356.1 coordinate 7,280,857, forward strand.
TATTTTTTCTTTTTATGAGAGGAAATATTCGAACAACGTACGCGAGGACAAACAGTGTGCCTCGAAATTGTAATTTTGATGCGTTTGAAGGATAGCGGTCTATCTCGGGATCAAATTTGCGTAGGACAAATAGCGCTTATATCAAATACATAACGGCGATAGAAAGGACCGCTGCATCGGTTCGAAGCCACGATGACTCTCGAACGATTTTCAGCAGGAAAATCTCTCTTCCACCTCCGTCCGTGCCTCCAAGGAAGTAGAGACTCCGGTTCCTGTAGGATTTCCGGGGACGAGCGTCCTTTTACTCCGAGGAAAATCAAGAATATATGCCGCAGGTCAGACTGGGGTGCTTACAATGAGAAATTGCATATTTCGTTGTCCTCGAATTGTCAAACAGAAACCGTTCGAATAAAAACCGATTTCTATTCTTCTCGTTTTGACGCTCATAACCTTTGACTTTCCAAGTAGAGACGTTTCGGTACGATACACCGCATTATATTTTCTATTACTTTTTATTCGCATATGTAAATAGAGCAATTTAAAAAAAGTTTGAACAGTCGATCTTCCTTTTACGTAGGATGTTAAAAGACAAAACTAAACAATATACTCTCGTTATGAAACCATCCGAAGAAATGGGTTCTCGTTATCGCATTTAACAAAACCAATTTTTCTCTCATGTTGAGTAAGAATTCGCTTGCGAAAATCTGTGTATCTTGGAAAATAGTAGCAGCATGCAGAGTTTTACGATTTGTTTCTCACATTTTCTTTCAATTGGAACGATCCTAACAAATTCTAAAGACATTACCGTGAAACAGCTTTCAATTAATTGAATTTCTTTTCGTACTGCTCGCTGACGTTATCGAAAATCGGCGCAATTCCTTTTTGATCTCCTTTAACATTAATTCTAATCCACGTTTCCAGCATATTATGGCGAATCGGTACAAAGTATACACAGAACGTATTCGTATCCGATTGCTTTTTCGTTCTCGTTGAAAGACGTCTGGGATCAAAGGGTAAGACCACGGACTCTTGGGAAACGGAGAGAAATAGTATCTACTTAGACCGTCGATCTTCTAGACATCTCTCTTTCATACTTGCACCATCCGCGATACTCGTTTTACCGCGATACTCAATTGAACTTGAACAAGTTCTATCGCTGCTTCCTCGAACATTCATCAAGCGCTCTTTCGACAAATCAACGAACATTTGAGATGTAGTTACACGATGCATCCAACTTTTAAAGTAGCACAATCTTAGCTTTCCTAGTTGCATCGTTTCTCATACCTAGCTTCCTTCTTATAACACGCTGTTATATCAACGATCGTTATATTAGGTTGTCCGAAAAGTTTTTTTCGTTAATCAATAACAATTTCTGTTTTATATTATTTTATTGAATTAGGTATCATTTATTTCGTTATATTTATATTATTATGCTCGTGCATAATTCAATAAATTAATATTAAACAAAAGAACATTGTGCGTCTATTATTTCCTTATAAAACGGAAGAAACTTTTCGGACAACCTAATATATATTATATATATATCATCATAAATCATTGACAGATTTCAAAAATGGCTATTAAGATATTTCTGCTTGTTTAAATGTCAGCTGATATAACGTTCGTACAGCTAATTATTATACAAAAAGAATTTTAATAAAACATATTCCACGCTTGCTACTAAAGTGATATGTAAAAATGGACAAATGTTGAAGACAGTTATTTCTATATAAAATTAGTTGCCTTACTTCAGAAATAGAATTTATTTTAGTGTCTGCGTTCGGTATAACACGGAATTCATATTACGTAGGCAGTTCCATTTTAATTGCATTAATATTTCATCAATTCTGTCCCTTTTAAAATATTCCCGGTATCAATCGAAAAGCATACAGCAGAGATATTAACGCATCGGCAATATCGGTAAAAAAAAAAGGGAATTATTGTGCATGGCAGGGTCTCGTCAATAATATGTGCCAATAATGACATATAATATTTCTCGCTGATGCATTATTACAATATACAGATAGACATCGGCCGTGCAATTAAATTTCATTCACCGATCGTCCGACCAGTTTTTGTCGTTTCGTTGAAACGTCACGCAATCGTATGTCCATTACACGGAATAAAGTTCCACGAACGGAATCATGGGTACGTGCATGAAAATATGGTCGATGTACAAATTTTAAAATTGCGTAGCAATAAATTTTTCCGGTCGCATGTTTCGACCAAATTCTCCAACGGATATTCTGTGACGCACGAAACTGCTGCAACGTTTTATCCAGTCTAAAATTGCCTTTTATTGCGAAAATAGGATGGCTGGAATGTCTTTTCAAGGCGAGAATATAACTCTGATCGACACGGTTCACACACACACGATGTTAAAATATTTGAAGACCAGGTTTCCGATGCGCGCGATTAAAATACCATTAACTTTGTAATCAGGGTTCAAGCAAGTCGCTTATTACTGTATATTTCGTAAATGTATGTGTTTTTTCATTGCCGTAAATCTACTATGTAAGAACTTTTTATACCAGCTGATGTAAAACCACATAACCCTGCACGAGATATTTCTTTTTTTCTTTTTTGACTAATAAAAAAGAATATTATATAGTATAATATAGTATAGTATAATATAGTACACTTCATACTTTATTTCTATCATTCGGTAACTTTATGGACAATTTTCGAATAAGTTTTCTCGCTTAATCGTCACGAGAGTCTGACCGGTCTATAATGTCAGAGTTCTTGCAGCGATCGTCAAAGGTATTTTATTTGAAGATCATACTTGAAAATCGAGAATTATGTGACGTTTTTCAAAGCAGACTTCGGTTCATCAAGGATTTCCATCCTCCTCTGCTTCAAAGATCGAGTTACCTAATTAATGACCCTTTTATCTCTCGGCGTAGCCTTCTTCGCCCTCGTTGATTACTCTTTGATCGGGCGCGTGAAAAGCGACTTTGTGAGAAAATTTTTAAACAGACGAATTTTCGCCGGTCGTCTGATTTCAAGTATTATGTATAGTATGAGTCTAGAAGAAAAATTGCGAAACAAAATATCCATTTAGTAGAAGCTGGCGCTTGCGAATGATCAAGCAAGTAATTTTCTTATAGGAAAATGCAATTTGCTCGAAAATGACACAAATAACGTACACGAGAATTAAAGTTACGCGAAAAGAGCTTGCAATTATTGAAAGATAATTTTCACGAGCAAACTTAACCGTTGCGCTTAAAGCGTTACGCTAAAATAGCGTGAAGAAAATTACTTAGAATTGAACGACGTCTAGCATCGATCAAAGTCGTGACGAGTTGCGCGAAGAAAAGTTCAAACGAAATCGACGCCATGAAAAACTGGCGAGAAAGGCAAAGGGGAAAGAAAGGAAAGATTCGTCGGAACGGAAACCGCGAAGTTGGGGGGAGAAAAAGTACGACAGCAGCGAAGAGAAAAAGAACAGCAAAAAGCGGATGAGATAAAGGTGAAAAGAAAAGGCTAACGCGAAGCTGCCAACCGTGGAGAACCTTGATACTTTCGAGATCGATAAAAAATAGTATTACGTCTCTTTGTTTATAAAACTTGAGAATCGTTGATAAAGTACTTGCCTCTTTTCATAAAACGCAAACCTTTGACAAGCGGTTATATTTTTTGTTCCGCGTTTTATCTCAAAAAGGAACAGCTAAGAGAAGAGATATCGTTACTATTGTTTTCGCTCAAGCAATATTTAGTGGTCTTTGTTTTTTAAAGTTTTTTTTTCACAAAGATATTTAGTAGCTTGTCTTATCTTCGGTTCTCCTTAAATACCTTTTTAGAAATTCCATTTGTATCAAGGATAAATGTTGAATTAATAAGAAAAGCAATTTTCTATTATTTTTTCACGAGTATGTCAAGAAGCTAATTACTTCAAGTAACTTTAAATAATACGATATAGAAAAAATTAGCACAGGAAAGTAGAGTAAAATGTCACTATTGCTCATAAATTTAACGATATCATACAAATAAAACTTTGCTCCGATAAATCACCATAGTCGATTAAACTAATCGTCGTCTGATGAAGCAATCTCATCGCTCTCGTCCCTTTTCTCACCAGACGGATCACTTAGCAAACTAACGAAGCAAACCGCGAGAGCATAAAACACGCAAGAGAAACCGAAGAATAATCAACGACAAACACCGGCACGACGAAACGAGCGCTGCTTCGTAAACGAAGAAAGCTCGGCAGAAAGGAAGAGCTAAGCGACAGAGCAGGAGACAGAAGCTACGAAACAAAGCAAGTAAAAACCACTTTTAGAAAAAGTAGAAAAAAAGAGGGAAAAAAAGAAGACGAAGCAGAGTAAAGGCAAACGAGGAAGGAGGAAAGTTAAACGAGCAGAGGAAGGGCTAAATAGCCCGTTACCGTCGGTCGTGTGTAACTTCCGGGGCTTGACTTACTCCTCTATTAGTCGGCGAGCCGGCAGCTCTCCGTCTCGAAACTTCGTTTTAATACGCTCGCATCGAAGAACGACGGGAGAGGAAAGGAAAAGCGGCGTCTCTCCGCAATGGAACATACCAACGAGCGTACAACCTTAAGCCTCCTCGGTTTGCTCTACTCCCACGGCTTGCTCTCTGCCAACTTTCCTGAAGTTCCAGCGAGCGCGATCGTTTCGTCGCGAAGCCGACGAGAGAACCTTTCGAATCGCGAGCGGAACGTAATCCCCTCTTGCCTCGATGCCCTGAGAACAACAGGGGCTTCGTGCAGCCCCCATTCTCTGCGTACCCTACTTTCGTCTATCGAAATTTTGGCTCCTTTATTCGATGGGGGTAATAATGCGCAGATTAAAAGTTACCAGCTATTCTGCCACGAGCATCAATGCAGTTTACGGCACTAATCGCATCGGATGATTCATAGATCACGCGTTGGTATAATTAAACCAGCAGACTTTAGCGAGATTGGATAGGTTATTCTGGAAAGAGGCATAGAGGTAATTGTGGATGATAGAGGATGGTAATTCGAGTAAAGATCGTTGAGGATGTAACGCGGGAAAGTGATGTTTCAAGGTTTTAAGTGGAAGTGAAAATGGCTGATTTACGATAAGACCTTTATGAAATTCATATCTGAAAGAAATTAAAAAAATGGAACCTATGTAAGCATTTAAATATTCGATATATTTTTGTATATCGTACGATCTATAAATATTTGCGCTTTTAAATATTACAGGAATCCAATAAAAGTTCAACAGACTAATGATAACGAGCTGAATGGAATTTTTTGTTCATACCGATCGAAGGCAGACCCGGTATTGGAATTTCGTTAAAAAAACAAAATCGAATGAAATAAAATTCGGATTTGAAACATTTCCGTGAACAGCGCGAAAATAAGGGATAAATTAATAATTCGTTTAGTATTAATTTCGGTAAACCGCGACAAAAGCTTTGGATTCGAATAATAATTAAAATTTTCAAACGATTTCTAAAAAGGAATTCCTCTTTTCTATCCAATTCTACGCAGTGTGATTTTAACAACTGGGTCAAGTTATATCATACTTTCAAACGAAAATAAAAAGAAGCAGTAGAGGAAAATTTCTGCTCGTTCTAATAAACAAATTGGACGAGCTATGTAAATTATAGATCGGAAATGTTGCACGATATTTTGATCAATGGTAATTTTTAATTAAAAGTATTCTTGACTAAAATAAAATTGATGTGTGCAAGAATTTAATAAATCGTATGACCTGTAACAAACTCTTCGATCCTTCTTCCAGTAACATTCTACAGAATAATTTTTATACAAAAGTTGAAGTTGGCAAGAAAGAAAAAAGGAATTCAAGATATGTAAGAGAAGAAATTATAATTAAAAACCCATGCAATGATTTAAGCGAACATTTTGCTGAAAACGCTAAAGCCAAGCTAAAAGCCAAGTGCGCACAACAAAGTCTCGTCATGTATGCAACTTTCTGGCGTAACATAGCGAAGAGACAGTAGCAAAGTTACTTACACGAAACCTAATTTGATCCTCGCTGTCTGCGCTTACGTTGTTTGGTATAGTTACTTTAACTTTGAAAATATAAAAATACTCTTCGCGCATACCGTATACGTATTAGCGACGAAAACATTGCAACAAGATGTAAAGCTGATTAGTCTAATCGAAATCCAACGACTTAATTTAATTACTCCGAAAATTCATCGTTACAGAACAAACTTACAAATCTTCTCATAACCTTATTTTCAGGGTATAACGCGCCACGAATCCTTCTCCTTAAACGTATCTTAACAACCAATGCAATATAAAAGTTAGGTTTCTTTGCGACTGAAATATTGTTTCCCAGCCGAACCGCAATTACAGGAAAGACACGCAAGGAACTGCATTCTGCACTCGTCAGCTGGACACCGTGGAATGTCAGGGTGGATAAAGTTTTACCAAGGAATCGTATGCGAGACGCGCAACTCGCCGAATTGTCTTGCCTCTATTATTTCGAGTTCGTATCGCCAGGCACGTTCCACGGTTTATCCGGATCCGATGAAGCTGAAAAGACACGACCCCAAGACAGTTTCTCGTGTCTGTCTTGGTTCTATTGACCAATCTCATCAGCACGATCACGAGGATATAAATGAAGATTCTACCTTCTGGCTCGTATTCTTTCGGCGAAACGTCCTCCTTTTAACCGAGCTGGAGCTTCTTCCCACGAGTGTGATCGTTCCGGATCCAATTGACGACGAATTGGTTCGCGTTTAAAGCATAATTGAGCACTAGAAACGGCACATGCCGCACATCCACCGCTCACACTCGATAACAGTACAAACGAAAACGGAAATTTGTGTCTCCAGGCAGTTGCCGACCTCTCTTCCTCTCTCCTACGCCTTTCTCCAGTTGCGTTCATTGGCCAGACCTCGTCGACGTGACCATTCTATTCAGCAGAGGAACTTTGGTCAACTTCGCTGACCAATCTCAGACACGCGAGTGGAATTTCCGTGTAATGTCGTAGTGTCTCGAATGCTTGCTTCTAGATTACGTTTACCGCCAAAGAAACTTTGCGTTCAGAACGCTCGGTTAGAATCGAAGTTCCAAGATTCGGACTAAAGTACCTGCAAACCCTTGCTTGCGTTCGCGTTGACGTTCTACGAACGATGTACATCAAGGTTTCGAGGAATCTCGAACGCTTCCATTATGGTGTTCATGAAGAGATTCTCAGCTAGTTGAGAAACTGCCGCCGCGATGAAGATGGCTGGTAAGATTGATCGACTGCTAATGTATCGATCAAAGTCGGCTGATGGACAAATAATACCTGACAGAGATATACAGGGTTCGATCGATGAATTAGTCATTTATTTAGAAAAATCGAGAGAGATAGATTGGACTAGATTCTCCAACTTGTCACGTCAAAATGAAAACTCAATCAACAAGAAGAAGAAGACGAAACATAGCGGCTCTTAACATCTACCGATATTTCCTCTAAATTAAATACATTTCGCTGTTTTTATTTTTTTAGCTGTTTTAGTACAGATGCATCGTTTCATTTGCCTCATGTATGTCTCGTAATGTAAAATACGTAATGTAAAGAAGTAAAGGAAAATTCGTTAGAATCTGCCAATAAATGTGGCGCAACGTGTGTATCCAACATATTTTTGATATATTTTTCGCGAATATTTGCATATTCTGCGCGTATAAATGTCACATACTTCTTGCATATTCAACGCGCATAAACATCCGCAGTTTACTCATAAGTATAGTGTATAGTATACACGAAAACCTTCGTCATCTGTGAACGATTACACGTACTACCGTCACGGTAAATATTTTATCCAACTTATTCGATTCGCGTCGGTTGCCGGAAATAGCGACAAATCGCGGGTGAGAAAAGTCAGGGAACCGAATTTACGCTTTTCACTCGACGGGGAGAATTTCGTTGCCGAATACAGGCGCCGGTTTGCAGAAGTAATACGTCTTGTGATATTTGCTCGAATCACTTTCCCCTTTCAAACCAACCTTCGCTCCTTTTTCTTCCAGCCATTTCGTGATTCGTGGCACTCTAGGCGATTCGGTTTCGATTCTCAGCCAAACGCGTTTCCTTCCTTCTCGCCACCATCTTTCATAAACTACGCCTTCGAATATCTCGCTATTTCCACATTATTTCAACGATAAATTTCTACGTGGAAAATGGCATGGAATCGTCGAAGGGCAGCAGCTATTCACCAAGCAACGGTGAATTTATCGTCCAAGAAAAAAGATGGTCAGGACGTTGCGGCTGGTTCAATTCATTCCTATTATCGGTTTCCTCTTTCTCCTTCTTGCGTAAAAACTTGCGAAGAATAGAATACGAGAAATATGTTTATTTCAAATTTTCTAGAATTAAAGATACCACGTGGAACATTAGCTTACGTTGGAAGACATTTTCCAAGATATTATTGAGAAGCATCAAACATTGAACAGCGATGGTAGTAATAGAAGAATGATTTTTAAAAAATAATTTCGGCACTTTGTTATGTAATAATTTATTTTTATCGATATCTCGTTACTTACAGCGGAAACAAACAACTAGTCATTTATCTATCGGATATTAATTTTACACGTTTAATTTCGTTTAAATCGTAGAATTATACAATTTATACATAGCGAATACTCTCGTCCGTATCGTAAACTTCAGAACACCACAGTCGATTATTCCAAACACGGATAGCGTGTATTTCGCACATTGTTCGATTCATTTATATCATTGGACGAACGAAATCTCACAGAAAAACGAAATTTAGATTCCAGCACGAAACAAAAATCGAGCGGGACTCGCGACAAAGTGATCGCGGGAGAGAGCATGTCGATGAATCGAAAATCAACGTTGCATCGACGATCTTTGTTCCGGGACAGAGAACACCTCAATTACTTCGGCTTTCGGGGCTTTGCTGATACACGTAAATTACAGACGTGACCCAGCTCGCCCCCTAGGGGGCAGCAAATTCGCATGGTCAGTGTTAAGGTGCTAGTACAATAGCAGTACCGCGAACAGAGAAATTGTACCACCAATGAAATATACGCTGTCGTCCGGCATCGGCCGAAGATTTGTCAAACGAGAATTGATTTAGGTTGCAGAAGAGGGAGGGGAGGACCTTAATCCTCGAGGGAGCTGGCAGCAGCAGTTGGTTTGGTTTGCCTTGGAACTCGTTCGATTGCAACGCAGCCCGCCCGTTTCTACGCAAATAAATTGAGATCCTTTATGTCGGTCAAAGGACACAAGCCTCATGTTTTATTCTGCGTCACTCCAAATCTGTTGACGTATTGCTCGCTGCTCCGCTTTAATATTAATCCTGGATACTTTCGCCTGGAATTTCCGCAAAATCGTACCATCTGTAATTCTGCTTCTATTTCTCTTTCAAGCAAGCATTTTCCCGTTTCTTTGAACGAAAATGGAAATATTTATGAGTTTGTTTAACGTTAATCCTTTGCGGTCTAAGTCTATACTTTCAGGTAAACGTGACACTTATATGGCGCGTTTATACAAACTTGTATCTATATGAAAACAACCATACAAACACCAAGTAGAAATTCGTTTCACCCTTTAAGTTACAGCAGATGCTTTATTTTGAATATTTTGTACTTTTTTTCTCTGTAGTTTATTTATATTTCGTATGTTTCACATTTTAGTATCTTTACATGTTGTTCTTTGTCAGAGAATTAAATCTCGAAAAATTTCATCCTTCGAATGTTTTTCAAGAGACACAGATTTTTAATCTAAGATACGCAAGTCTTAGAAGATCTCAATAGTAGTAAGAACAGTTTCTATCTGAATTTCTTACAGATACGTTTCGCGATGAATTGTTTTCGCAAAATGTAAATTCGAACGAGTCAACTGGGTATGGGATTTACTCTAATCGAGAACCAGCTTGCATCGCAGCAAAGCACACCGTGAATTGGTTTGTATAATAAAAATTATTATCATGCGGTACACGGATTTCAGGTTACGTGACCCACTTTTTCCACGAGAACATATCATAATGCCTGTACAGCCACGTAACGAGGGGCCCTAATTACGCTGCAAGCCAGCTGCGCCACGTTTGATGTTGCAAATGATCTTAAGAACAGCTGTGCTCGTGAAATATCCGCGTACGACCTAAGAATTTTTTGCCAAATATAATAAAACGTTTTCGGAAATTCTCTGTTGCCGTGCTAAACGCTAACAAAATTCTTCATTTCTTTGCGCGCTATAATATACTCCTAATGGTACTTTAAATAAAATTATCGGCTTCGACGTGGCTACAAAGATCTCGTACTATAAACAACGGAATGTGTGAAACCTAGAAAACAAACTTTATAGATAAATAAGAGAACTTGGAAATTTTTGTAACTACTGTATCTATACATAAGAACTTTGTACGATAAATGTTCAAATATTTTCGCGAGCCATTATACATTTGTTCATTATACAAGAACGCCAATTGCAAATGACATTCGGACCGAAATATCTAACGAACCACAAAATCATGAAACAATAATGCCATCCGTGGCGATACCATCGGATCAAATTCACCCTCTGGGTACGATTTGTCCAATTTTAATAAACATTCGAATCAAGCAAATTGTCCAGGTCACCGAACGAGCCTCCGGAACCAAGTTGCTTTTTTATGAAGCTTTATCTCTCGCCATAAAGCCAGGGAGCAGAGGGAAACCAATATCGTGAAAATGTTACTTCCTCGTCATAGTCCTCCGGTCTGCCATAAATAAAGAGAAACACGATTTCGAGCTAACGTGCTCGTCGTTTCGTTCATCCTGTCCTCCATTAACCCTTCGTACGTGATAGGGACTGCGATTCCCTTGGAACGAGGGTAAATACCTTTGGCTAATGGTCTCCTAAATGGGATCGGAAACAGTTACCATGAAACGCTTGATACCTTGAGAATAGCTACTAAAATAAATGCGTGTGTGAAAGTGCAATTATCACTTGCATGTTTACAACGTTTGTTAAGTGTTCGAGAGATTCGCCAACTGCTCGTAACGTCGCCACCTGGTCCAAACAAGCGCGCTATTCTTCCTTTTTCGCGTCCCGAGAGAAGTACGGCAGAACTGCATTTAATGTGCTGAAAATTGCAGTTTTGTCCATTAAATCTCTATGTATCGAACGTAAATTTTGATCATCTAAGCCAAAAGTCACAGACGACTATTGTATTGTACTGTATAAAATTTTCGTCACAGGGTGGTTTCAGATAAACGCAGTAACACTGTATACTTTAGCAAGTTTGCCTTCTGTTCTTTGAACGTTGTCCTAATCGTTGATCCAAATCACTTACACGCTGCAGATACCAATTCATCGTATAAACGAATAGGTTAAATCGTATGGAAACGAGAGGAGAAAATTTCATTTGAACAGTATTAAATCGTTGAACGCTTAGCGCTAATTGAAAAGAAAATTAACATGATTTTCGAGTCGTGTAAAAGATCTTTCGGTTGGAAAGTTCAAATCGAAATTGCAAAGTTTGTGTTCCTTAAAAGCAACAACGATGATCACTGAAACGAGAGTGGATTTAGCAATACGAACAGAGAATATAACAGCGTAATGCATAGCAACGAATGCAAATTTTCTTGCACGCGATAAAATCGAATTCGCGAAACACTGGATGAAATTAATATTGCCGTCGTGCCGTTTCCAACATCTGTTTCGTTTTGAGACCGAATCGACGCAAGTTTCAAGAGTATTGCGCCGAATTGATAGCCGAAGAAGGCGAGAACGAGCAATTCCCGTTCCACTGTATACGATGATTCATCGTGTTAATAGATATTCGGATTGTACAATTTTGAGAATGGTTCTTGCCAAGAACTTTAAACGAATCGACCGTGTAAAGGCACGAGGAAATTCCCATTTCACAGTAAATGCTTGTGGCTAACGTTCTTACCACAGAAAGCCGATAGCTGTTACGAACTGAATGTTCGTGTCTTCGAAATGGTTCGCAGAATTAATACTAACGTAATCGCAGGCTTCACAGTCTACTTGCAAATGAGATGGCAATAGTATCTTCGACGCTTCGTACGAACGATCTGGTTAGGGACTCCGCTGTCGTGAAATTCTTTACGATATCTTTAATATTACAGAAATACGACGAAAGCGAAATCATTTAGAAATAAAATGTATGTCTTTGTAACAATAAAATTGTAATAATAAAGTACACACGGTACATCGTTCATGATTATATTGGAACACTTACAAAGAACCGAGTTAATCGTAATTGTACAGTATACTAGATACACATAAATGCTAGTTGTTCCATTAAACAAACTACTTCATCAACCGAATCTCCATAAAATCAATCTAAACTATCCAAACGTACCAATCACTCTGCCAATGTGCCATTGCATAGCACAGAACGCCGAAGCATTCTCGGTGCTGAAATTAAACTACTTAACATAACATGCTAACCATTCATCGACAGAAGCAACGTGGTTGGATCTCTCGGCAAAATCAGCTGGACGTAACCGTAAATTTCCATTTCTCCCGACATGAAGTTCAGCCATCAAATTTTCAGCATGCTATCGTGGTTCTCCATTCTGAGCGAACACGCCGGCGAAAAGCAATCCGCGCGGCCGACTGGCCGCCGATATCGCCCGAGCATCGACAAACGCGTGGCCCACGGAAGCTCGATTTCCCCAGATAACGACGCGCGAGGCCGCCGGACGGTTCGCGATGCCGCGTGCACCGGTTGGACATTAATCCAACTGTCCTCTCCTGGACGAGCACCATAAATTACGGGATTCCAATTTCCAGACGACGAGCCGTTGTGCACTGTTCTCGCGGATAGAGGGTAAAAGAGAAAGAGAGACAGACAGACAGAGACAGAGGGAGAAAGAGACAGGCAGACAGACAGACAGACGGACAAAGAGGATGGAAACAGCCGGTGGCAACAGAAAACCACGGGGTTAGAGGGAACGAGGGTCGCGCGTCGGTCATACGGAGTTGCGTTTAATTATCCACGCTCCTAAGGACGCCGAAGAGGCGACAGGTATTGCATTTCCGGTGGATAGACGACTGAAAATCCTGTTACAGTTTAATTGTTAATTTACCAACTCGCCAACTGGGCCACGCCATAGTTCGGGCGAAAACAATAGGCCAACCCTTTCGGGAACCAACCCTCCTGAAACTCGCACACACGTACGGCAACCGCCTCAATGCCTCGGGAAGAGTTTGATCTCTAACAAGTTTCTAGAACGAGGCGTGAAACTTCGCCGCTTGTGTCCGCAGGAATGAACGTGGTCCTTCGACCACTGGCCTCGGGAGAGACAAACGAGAATCAATACCTTACGAATGGGAACACTAAGTTTAAACGGTATAAAGGATATCGACGTCGTTTCATAAATACCACTTTGATGGAAGGTGTCAAAGATTGTTGGAGGATGACGCGTTAGATTAGTAGTAGTGCGGGCACGTAGCTTCGTAAATTACGGATTTTATCGGATGACATGGAAAAGATCGTCGCACTTTAGTTGTTTTTGTGAATCGACGTAATTATTGGAAAATGGAATTTCTACTGTAAACAATAGGAAATGTTAACAAAACACGGGCGTCTTGAAGTCTACGTACCAATTCTCAATTAGGGACTATTTTCAAGACTCAAATATCCAATTATCATCTTCTAAGTCCGTCTAAATTAATCCTTTCACGCCATTGCCCTAACGTCACGCTTTTCTGTCATTTTACAATTCCTTCAATTCCTTCTATTTGATTTTAAAACGCGAAAACTGCACAACCATTCCTTCCGGTCCCGTAACCGCTGGAGCACGGATTTTATAGATCAGTGTTGCCTAACGAAATGAAACGAAGGTGCGGCAATCTCTCCTAATCCCCTGCGTCCAGTAGGAAACCAAGGACCAGAAAGTAGATCGAGTTTCGCCATCGACGACAAAGCCTATCTTTTCTCGTTCTAAGCTCGTACTAGCCACTTTTTTCCACTTTGGGTTCGCCAACACCGGACTTGTGTTGCAAAACACAATTGCGTCTGGTAGCGGTCAGTTAACCTCGACCAACAAGCATCCACTTCCGACTACGAGCTTCGGTAATAGGTTCAGTGACATTTTCTTAAAAGAGCACGACAAGTGTTGTTACTTTCACGTAAAATCTATCTAGCCAAAAAATAATTTACTAATCTCATTTCTTCATAAATCCAGATACATGTATTTCTACATTCTTTAAACAATTTTCATGACATTCTTCGGAATATATACGTCAATGAAAAGCGAATAAAGTCATTTTTCGATTCAATATTTTCCACAACGTTATTATTAGCAAAATCTTCGTGCCATTGGGAGCACCTTAACCTCTGCCATTTTTCCATCCCACGCCGAGACAAACGAAGTTTTCTTCACCATCTGGTTGTTTCTATTTTCACCGCTACCTCTTTTCGTGTCGAGGATCGTTCGCGGTGTTAAATTCGTGGAATTAAAGAAGATCAGTCCGCTTGCACCCCGGATCGGTTTAACCACACCAGGTACAGGTAAATATGTAATTAGTATAGAAGCGTATACTGGCGCGTTCGATCGATACGAGCGAACCAGGAAGTTGTTATACGTGTGTTGCAGCATTGGAAAGATACAGAACGTGGATGTTAATACACGGGGCTTAGCTGTTGTACAAATTAATGACAAATCGACGTTTGGATGCGAAACTCGAATAATTGGTCAAATTCTCAAAATCGGTATTTTCTATAATACATAAAAATAAATAATTTCAAAAACTCTAAAACATAAGTAAGTCTACTAAATAAGTTGTACAACAGCATCCATATCGTAAATTAGAGTTTAGCGGTGAAAACGAGCAATCCTGTTATGACTAACCTTTCGACTGGAGTATAAGAAACGTCTTTAGTAAGTTCGTTGATGATCGCCGTGACAAGGTGATCGTTTGGTGAATTGATTAGGACGCAACGCGCTTCTTCTTGGTCATTGAACATCAGCGCAGCGCAGGTGAAATAAACGAGCACCGAGATAAACGCGTGCATGAAACAAGCTTGGTAAAATGCAATGTCAGAGCTTGTTTCATTAAGGTGATTGATGATCTTGGAGGGAATCTTTGCGGTCACGGCGTGTTTTTCCTATTCCGTGCGAGGCAATTTGAATTAAGGCAAATTCGTTTACCAAAGGACCAGAAGGGAGGGATGTTTGCACGAATGCATGCATTATCCCTTAATAATGGACGGTCGGTCGAGTACTGTCCGTCAATTTCTTGCTGCTAGCGTTTGCGATCTTATCGTTTCTTAGAAAACCTCGTTATAAATCATATCTGCACATAAAATGTCGTAAACCGGCTTTTTATAAGTTCGTAAATGATAACAGATCGAACGAGTGATATTAATATCTGTACGTTTCGATAAATGTATATTTTTAACACCAGAAACCGGACAAAATGACCAGTTTTGGATCTTTTGTGCTCGCAATTACTAAAAATAAATAGAGGTTTTTTAACAAGATTAACGTTCAATTTTATCAAGACAGAAATAACACGTTACGTTCTATGCACTTATAATATTATATTTAAGTTCAAGTGCGGATTAGAGATCGCTAATCGTGGTATTGATTGGATATTTCAAAAATGGGCAATGTAATATTTTTATGCTGATTCGATAAATTTGAATTTTTAATTGCCATTTATGAAATTCTTTCCGAAATTAACATTTCACGTCACTAGTTCCTTTTCTGTGCTCGTCAAATGTAATGCCCCATTCCTTTTACGATTACTATCAGAAAAATTAACTTTTGCGTCAATTTATTATTTAAAGCAGTCAAACAATTTTTATGCGAAAACTCTTTTTACATATTCGATGGTCGAATAAGTAATAACATGTCCTATAGTTCATAGCAGATATATTGTATATTCGTTACAATGAATAACATCCTCCAGAAATTCTTGCTATCTACTTACAATTGTTGATATTGTTGGAGAAAAGAGTCTAAAATCCGATGATATACTGCTCTCTTCTCTACTACGAAGCTTTTTACAGAACGCAAATAGTAGGATGAAATTTCGCGAGAGAATGCGTATGTTAATGTCACGCCAACTTATTTCACTTTAAAATCCTCGCTGTCAAACTATATTTTCTCCCGATTCTTACCTCGTAGGTTGGTTTTTTCAGATAGTCGACGGGAGGAAAACACGCTCGGTTAGAAGCCATACACCGACGCGACGGCTGGGCTCCTTCTTTAGATTCCACCGGATATCTGTTGGCGGTTAGTGAACCGTTACGCCAAAATTAATAGATCCCTGGCTTCGCTTCTCTTCCGGAAGGTGAAAGAGCCTTGATAAACAGCCGGTCGCAGTGTATCGGGCTGCTTTGAAATTTATGTTCGCACCGTAGACCGCGACCTAGCACAGTGATTTTTCATTGGCCCTTTCGCCATGACAGCCAAGGAAAAACCGAAAATCGCGTGCACCACAACTCCGCAAAAACCGTTTCTCTGACACTATATTGACATTTTTAATTCCCCAGATCGAAGAAGGCGCGTTATATTTTTTAAAATGTCTCTTTTCCTGGTATTTTCTCAGATAAGAGTTTAGAAATACAACCTGGAAATTTTTATCTGGTCTTTTTACTCGAAATATTTGACATATTATTTGCCGAGTCACAGTGCTTATTTTTACTCTGATATTTACGTGTCAGGGAAATTATTATAACGCAATAGAAATTATTTACGTTGTAAAGGTTATATCAGGGACAGATTATAGTAAAAAGAGGCCAGTATTCACGCTAATCGAATTAAGAATGGTCAGTTAAGAATAGACGATTTACGAGGAGACAACAGACGTAAAGCTATTTCCTCTATAAATTCTCTCGATCTTATTTTGACTGCGTGCAAAGTAGCTATTATTCTCTTGCCTCGGCGAATTCGGGCCATGATATTTCGCACATTACGAGGATTAACAAGATTGAAACTGTCAGTAGTTAACGTATCACTAGACGTTCGTTCTTTAGAGATTACGGATCTTCTTATGGCATGAAAATGTGAAGGTGCTTTCAAGTGGAAGAAGTTTCCAGCAATATTATTTGCATATCAATCATCAAAAATTTTAAAGAAGAATTTTATAAAAGACCGTTATTTTCTAATCATAAAATGATATAGAGAAGATTAGTGGAAAAATAAAAAAGCTAGAAATTAATTTTATACGCTTCCAGATTTTCTTCTCTGGATACATGATCAATGTGTACGTACGCATGTAACTTCTCTAAAAATAAATAACTTGCTATCATAAATTTACTCGTCGCGACAAAATATCGCGAATACTCGTACATTGCAAGATAAATTTGAAAAAATTACATCGATACTTTCCTCTGCTTCTCAAAATAGCGGCTTAAATATATACTTCAGCTTTGAAAATAGAATTCTCGACCAATCGAAATTAATTTACCACGCAGATAAAAATATGAAGCTCAACTTAATCTCTAGCAATACATCAAGGAACTTCTGCTCTCCAAAGATAGTCGTAATAAAAAATTTCCCTTATCAACCCGTGGAATTTTTAATCTCTAGACGTGCTCATTTCCAGCCCCCTTTTTTCTCTTTCCTTTTCTCTCGTCCAGCAAAACGTCAGCCGCGAAGTGTCTGATCGCGCGCGAAGGATTCGAGATAACTGCGCGCGAGGTTGGTTCTAAGGGGCTGGCAGTTAGAAAGCCAAGGGATTCCACGGAGTAGGAGGACCACGAAGAGTAATCAGAGATGACGAAGCGCTCCCAGGATGGCCCTTACCCATTTTCAGCCAACCTACTACCTCCCGCTCGACCTTTCTAGCACAGAGAAGGCTATGAGATACCTCACAAACTCAGCATGGGGAACATTTGCAAGCTTCGTTGTGAAAAATGAGTTTTGACAGTTTGCAATTAGTCAGTCAGTTCCGTTCCCCTAAGATATCTAACATATCTAAGATATCCTCTATCTAAGATATCTTTCTCAAATTGTAATTGAGGAATCTTTCTATTCTTTTCGTTATGTGCTACGATTTTACAATAATCTGTGTAAAAGGAATCTCGTTTCTTTTAAACGTAAACGCATACTGATTTTGATTATGAACATTCGTCACAATTCGTCACAACGTTCAATTTTGTATCGCATAGAAAAAGATAGAGGCGTTTATGTCTCTTTTTCGTTTCTATTTTACGGAAAATGTTATTTTTTCGCCAATTTGTGTGAAACATTCGATATCAAAACGCAAATACTTTTAATTCTCGGAAACGTATAAAATTCTGATGAATGGATTCGCGCATTCAATCAAACGCATTCGAATGTTTAGCTTCCGAACGATTAACACGGTCATTTAATTAACACGGATCGATGCCTTCATTAGCATAGGAAGCGTAAATTGACGTACGATCGATTTAAAATTACTTCGGTATCGATGGAATCTTGACAGGCGTCAAGATAATAACAAATTTCCAAATTTCTACGTGGTTAATCGTCATCGATTATTCGTTACCTGTTCAATTATCCTCTTGCATGGTTTCCATGCTCTATTATTCCAATCGATACGAAAGTCAAAACTTACTCGTTTCCATTCTTCTCCTCTTTTGGTTAATATCACAACTACCTAACCCCAATCACAGGCCTTTATTAAATTATTATCGTCGTATGAACAATAAGAACTCCGCGATAATTTACCAAGTTATCGCAACTCGTACAATTAGAAAAATATTTTTATGTTTTTAACTATAGCCCCTTTGCTCGTTTTATATTAACATTTTTATCTCCATTAATTCGGGCTATCGTGCGTAATATTAAAATATAAACCTACGTAAACGATGAGGCGATGGTTCGACGACTCTTTTACATCTCTGCCTAAACCAATTAGTAACGAACTGTCTCTACAAATAAATTTAACCGGTACATAATTATTATACGTGACAGCTTGGCAGTAAAATTCCTCCATTATCCGTAGCAACTTACTTTCAGCCAACAAGCGGACAGCGAGAAAATTAAAATTCCCTGTCGTACGAAATTCGCTTCTGGGAAGAAGCAGAGGTCATTTACTTGCGCTTAGGACGAGCTGTTGTGTAACGTGCGCGACGCAGCGGCGGAACATTTGTCAGTAAAGAACGATCGTAAGGAAAAATGATGTTCCCAAAACTTACAAGCCGTCACGTGGGGCGAAGAATGCGGTCGAATAGCACGGACCGAGCTCCGTTTCGGAATTCGAGGCATTCGTTGGTCCCGGAATCCCGAGAATCGCGATAAACGTCGCGCTTCGTCGAACGTTTGGTATGTTTACGATTGCAGGATGCGTTCGTGGATAGAATTTCTCGCGAGTAGAAAAACCGCATGTTTCTCGTTGATAAGCGAACGAAAATTGTATCAGGTGAGAAAATTTTAACAGGCTACCTCCACCTATCTATCCACTGGACGAAAAATGCGAACGAGCCATCGATATCAGTAACCAGCTACGTTCGTGCAGCGCGGCACTCCTGATAGCTTTAGTATCGAATAAAAAGCACGGTTTAACATTTTATTCGAGCCGTCGTTCTAATCTTTCTTTTCTTGTTTCATCGATTCGTTGGTTTTCTCTTTTCGTTGGATTTTACGCGCGAGTGATGATTTTTTACGGTTAGTTTTATACGTACGTGTGTATGATTTTGATAAGATCTGACGAAGTAAAGTAAAGTAGAAATGGTAAAATGAGAATATGTTTTCTATGATTCTTCGTAATTAATTATTCTATTTCTTGTGTAATATTGATATATACATTAACATATTTAAATTTATATCCAGAGTAAGCAATTTCATTTCTTATAAGGGTTGGGCAAGTTTGGAAAAGATTATCCTGGAAATAAGATTCTGCATTTCCACTAACACTGACCGCAAAATAGAAACTTATCGTCTGCAAAAACTTTCACAAACACGGAGCAGTAATCCAGTCCTTCAAAAAGAAAAAAGAAAAAGAGAAACTAGCATCTCTACATATGACCTGTAATTAAAAAAAGGCACACATACACCCACACGAAGGGAAAAAATTCGTAACAATGGTAAGTTAGTTTCTAAAAAACTATTGTGCTCTCGTTCCACGAGAAAACACAATTATTCTCCAAGCTTTTGCGTACGCACTTAGGAAGCTTTTTCCACCTTAAATGAACGAGGTTGCTCTAACGGGCGGAATGTTCGCAACAAAACGTTCCACTGTTTTGTACGTTCTAACAATAAACTTCTTCTATTACTACGCTCTTTTCTCGCGAAAGTAATATTTAAACGCGTTGTTTAGCCCGCTTCCCCGTTCTGCGTTAATCGGCTCTCGTGCACGCTTCAACCAGGAAACGAAAACATATTTCGTAATTAACGTTGCATTAAGCCAAAAGTGGCATTAAATTAATTGTCGGTTGTTACCCGGCGAGCAACCGGTTATTACGCGTAATCAAATGTTTTCCGTTTAAAACCCGTCGCAGCAACGTCAACCTACTTTCGCTATCTTCAAATTGCGCCGTTACCATTTTCTTTTCAATTGTCCTCTTGTTTCTCCACGGCCATAATTTCGCTGAACGATTTGATCGAGGCGAGAAACTACGAGAAACTACTACGATAAATATTGTCTTCTTCCTGCAAAGACATAACCATTGCCTTCTACGTGAACAAACCAAAAAATAATGAACGTTATAGTCGAAAACCATTTAGACACGAAGGACATATTTAAATTACAACAAGGTTGTATAGGAAATAGAAAAGTTTCACCAGAGTAACAAGCAATAATTCAAAAAATGACAGCACTGAATTATCGTCATAAACCACACCTCAAATAGACACGAATGGTCGTAATTAATATCGACTTCTATTTAAGGACATGAAACACGCGGTGGGCCATATATCACGGGAAACTGTGTTAAGAGGGAATTCAACTCGTATTAAATATTAATGAGTCGGTTTTGTGCGAAAAGTTACGACTCTGTATTTTGTCTTATTTTATTACGCCCACGCGAGCATACTACCGTCTGTTATAATTACCACCGATATAGCGTGCTGAATAATAATCCGAATACTCCTTCAAGTTATTTTTCGTTCCTTTAAAATACTAACGAAAGATTAATGCCGGTTCCGGCAGACATATG
Source organism: Bombus bifarius (assembly GCF_011952205.1). NCBI lineage: Eukaryota > Metazoa > Arthropoda > Insecta > Hymenoptera > Apidae > Bombus > Bombus bifarius. The sequence goes on from NW_022884356.1 coordinate 7,301,872, forward strand.
TATGCCCACGACCACGATACGCCCGCTTCCATTCATCAATTATTACGACGAGCAACAGTGTTTCCTGCACGTGGCTTCGTTGTGGTTAGAATTTGAAAAGGAAGGGCGTACGTTGAGGGAACATTTTTTCAAAATTCGGTAATGAACGGGAGAATTTCAGATGTTATCGTCGAGAATTGTGGATCTTAATTGCCGAAATAAAAGTAAAGGAACATTAAGGTTACACTTGGAATTCATATTAAAGTAGTTTTAGATTTATTTAGTAAACGATTTCCAGGATCTTCGTGGATATACATTTGCACGCGTCTCAGTACTCACTTTGTTTCATCATCTTCCATACCAAACTGCCAATGGAACAGTTACATTCATCTGTTTTTCGAGACGCCGCGCACACACATACTTCCACACACTCATATTCACATACGCGTGTCACTACTACGCGGCCAATCTTGTCTAGCATACAAAATTATACATATCGAAGGATAGAATAAAAAGGAAAATGGAAACAAATTCGCGACGTATCATTTAGGCATAGCTCACTACTTATCCTATAGACGCAGCGTATAATTTTGCATTTATGTATCTCGATATAGCACAACGACGAACTTGCCATTTTTTCGATATTCTTACTTTAAATATTAATTTAGTCGATGATCAAATTTCATATTCGGGACACTACTATCCTCATCTATCGCCGCTTTGTGTCATTAACGTCGTCAACGCGACTAACTTGAATGTAACACGAACGGAATGTAACGGAAAATACCGAACTAATATCCGAGCCTGTAAAATTGAAATTTTATTTTTAATTCTCCATTCGGGAAAATTGCTTGCGCGTCATATTTTTCGCGCGAGTTATGCATTCCCAGTTTGTATATCTTTCTCCGTGTATCGTGCAACTACTATTTACAGTGTGACAAACAATCGAGGAACAAACTAACAAACACGCGAAACAGAACGAGTAAAGCTTACATTTTTTAAATAAATTCCAGGCACACGATAGCGTACTGTATCGTTGCTGTAGAAATATAAATGTTGCCGCAATGTCAATCACGTGCAATGAGTTAATCGTTCCAGTGTTAAGACAATAAAGCGATCGATCAAAATGAAATACAACGCGATGAATGTATAACAGTGGAAAATTGTCTAGTTGATCGGTAAAACAAGAGACAAAAATTCCACTTTCTATCACCCTCAGGAAATCCTTTCGAGACTAGTCGGGCGAAGAAGCAGCCGCCACCGCGGTTGCAAGCCCTTTCTGGACACAACCCGAATAACGATCGTTCCTCGCGCGTCAACAAATTTATGAGGAATTTCCGTTTAAAGAAAACGAACAATTGCAGCGTATAGCATGCGGTGGAAGAAAGAGGAAATCGATATGAGCTGCAGTCAATCTCTTTTCGATCTTTCATTGCAACATTACCATTCTCGCTTATGGCAATCAGCCTCGACCATCGTCCACTTTCACGGTTTCGGAACACGCTGTCAATCTTTATTTCCATTTCCTTTTATCCGGCTGTTTGAACGTTTTACAGTTTTATGCGGTCGTACCTCTTTCTAAAATCTTCTTAATGTTCTCTTTCAGTTCCGTTTTACTGCTCAATCGTCTTTCGATTTTATTTTATTCCCTTCCTTTTTTCATTCTCTTAAAGCGAAACGTTGAATAATATCTTTCATAGGCATTCGAAGGACTGTATTTTAACGAGCGAGCTTGATGGTTTGCAAATTCTCCGTTTAATTCTTATTATAAACGATAATATTCATAATTAACGATTGGTGATATTATTGTTAAGCCGTCAATAGTTATGATCATTAATACGAATAAATATAATAAATGACGAGTAAACAGGTATATTAATCAATTTGCATGCGATATGAATTTGGTGAGTTTGCCGTTTCACTTTCGCAGGTGGAAATGGAGAAAAAATATTTTTGCGAGGGTGGACCGAAAGGACAAATACCATTTGTTGTCGACCAGAAAATTGTTCATTATTTTTGATTTAGATGAAAACCAGGCACGGTTAACTTTCATGCACCTTTAAATCTGACACGCTAATAATTCATTCCGTTCTATGTTTTATTTTTGTTGAATTTTTATACAATTTATTCGTAAGATTGTTATTTATGTTATAACAAAGATTTGATGTGAATATTTGAAGCAAGTGGCATTAAATATAGTTACATAAATGGATTAATATCCAAATAAAAAGACCGACATGCTGGAAAAAATTGAACACATACATATATATACCATACATTTTAAGAAGAAAAATTTGAAGCCGAATCTTGCTCTTGCCGGATGGGTGCTTTCCCAATTAACCAGTTAGCTGTTGCGACTTCTTTGAAAAGTGTGTACCTAAAATTTGTCGCAAAAAGTAAACGATGACCGAGCATACTCGTCAAAGTTGTAATGAAACGATTGTTTTATTCTTCAATTTTATCACTAACAGGACTCGTCGTAACAGATTACCGTTCCTCCATGACGAGTATACTCGTGAAAGGGAGCTAACTTCGCTAAAAATTTAGCAAACTAGTTAAAAATAGGAGTTAGCGTCAAACGTAGAAAGAAAACGAGCAGTCAATCAGTTTGGTCTCCGAGAAACTCATACGGTAATCGCCTTTCGAACAACAAATGAGAAACCATTCATCCAAATACATATTATTATTAACATACATATTCCTAAAAAAATTCGATCGAGTCTTATCAAATACAGGCTAATTCTCACAAATCCACGCTATGTCGCGTTAACTTCAAACCTAACAGATGAATTTCTCTCCGCGCTTCGTCTCGAGAGCAACAACATATCAGGTGCACGTACGCCATGAACTCGATGGATGAAGAACTGCCAATCACGTTGCCTGCGTAACAGACACCCTCTTCTGTGCATCCCATCCGATCTGATCCTTCGTCACGAATCAAAGGCCCACTTCGATCTGACAAAAGAGCGTACAGGGAAAGAGAGAAAGAGAGAGAGAGAGTAATAACGTCAAATCATTCGGAACTTGTAAGTTGCTTTCGAAGGCAGCTTCCGCGAAGCAACTACCGCGCCAACGACCGTCATTATTTATGAAGCATGCGTGCCCAGCATACGCGTGCCATTTCACGTGTGAGACTCGTGGCCCAGGGATCACGTGTGCAGCAACAGGGAAACGTGAGCCAGGAAAGAGCCCACCTTGCCCAATGGAAACGAACTCTTGACTCATGACTCGACACGCGATATCGACATACAAACTACCAGCGTGACGTTCGCTTCCTGCACATACACTGGTGCGCCTCTAGTAATAACGAAATATTGCCCTCGATAAGAATTCGACAAAGACAGGGATCTGCATCGAGACGATCCATAAATTCGCGGCCATCTTTCACGGGGTTAGATAACGTTTCGCGTCATTCCTTTCCGGACATGCATTTTTGTGGTGAAATTTCAGTTCGTTTCAGCTTGAGACGTACACCGAGGTAACGAGGGTACGGACGTGACTTGTTTATCGCTGTTAAGTGACGAATACGAGCAATGGAAGCGCCTTTGGCTCGGCGTTTCACCCACTTTATTCGTTCGTGGAACAGCAGACTGTGGAATCGTATCTCAAACGTGTCATTGTTTTTGTTAGACGCAATTGGGATGTTTTGCAGTTAATCGAATGATAGATTTTAGATTAGAATACACATCGTGATTGTCAATGAATTTCTAAAGATATTTCGGGAAATACTATAGAGTCGATATATGTATATCATGGGTTTTTAAAACCGATTCTTTAAAACCGAAAATTAAGTTTCAAACTTTTTGCTTTAAATGAATTCGCCGAAAATGGTAATTATCGATATCCCGTTGATTTCACCTCACCGATTTCGACGATTTTTGTATATGTTGTAGAAATCGATATTTTGTAAAACTTTTTCTGAGACGTTCGCGAAAAAGTGTGGGTACCGCTACGGCGAACCCCAAACCTAATTCGTATCTTTTATTCATAGTTTATATAGGTTTGGGTTAGGTGTCACCTAATTCGGCCACCGGCTGCCGGCATCACGTAGATACTGACGCATGCGCTGCTACGGACGCGCAATTATAGACAGAATTCACTGTGGCGGTGTGAACAAGCGGTTTTGCGAATATCTCGGAAATCAAGGCCGAGCAGCCTTGTATTATATGTACAGGAAAATGTTATTCGGAATTATATCCCGATAACACGTTGAAGAATCATCGGAATCGGTAAGATGGATGAGATATCGATAGTCGCCGACCATAGCATAAATAACACTCAGTGAATTCCTTTAATTAAAAGAAAAAGTTGCAACGTTTTTGTTTTTCTCTTTTTCTCGAACTAACAGTTCAAATACGGTAATCACGATGAATACGGTGAATAAAATCACCGATATGTTTCAAACTAATAAACCACTAAAAACACAAGGCCAAGTAGTCAGCAAACTCGGTTCAAACTTCATATTCGTTTATCGTTAAATCCGGACACTTAAAGCGAACGTTTCCGAGATAGAAGCGAAAGAAAATGACCCGATTGTTAGAAAGGCCGCTTCGCAGGAAACTACACTCCCGGGTGTCATAGCGACAGATGCGTTGATTAGAAACTGGCCTGGATTCGCTGGCGTAAAAATCGTGCCCTATAAATCACGCGACGGCGATTCGAAACCGACCTACACACGTCCACGCATTTCCATATTATACAACGTGCCCTCGGTACGCATCAAAAAGAAACTCGTCGATTTTTTTTCTTTTTTTTTTTTCTCTTCCACGAAACACTCGTCCCCGTTTAATCATTGATCCGTTATTGCTTCTATCTCCTTGAGAAAAAAAAGAAGAAGAAGAATACGGTGACGCTTCGTCGGTGGTACGTGCTTCCCACGATTCACTGAACGAGGATTGTCCCAACGAGAACGGTTCATTTCCATCTGAGGAATTCATCCATTTGCCCCAGGGAGAAGGTGAATTTCGTCGAAACGGCATGGCTCGCCTTTAGCACAGGGAACCTCAATTTGCAAGGAAAACAACGGTCTAAGTAGATTTAATTCCCAAACGGGAACGAGAGAACGCAAGAACGTGCGAGTCCAAGACGAGCGAGCTCAACTTCCGTGAACCTGTGTCCCGTGGGGGACGTTGCCTTTTTCCGAGAGTGGCAGGAGTATACTGGTAGCAACAGGAAAGACCGCACGTCTAGACTATATGTCATCCCCTGTGTCCCGGTAACCACAAGTCAACTACCCCCTTCACGACCGCCGTACGTTCCGGGTGCGGTTAGTGACGACTCTACTCACGGATTCTTGCTCCGCGTCGACCACCGGAAGATTCTCGATTCTATTGTTTCCATAGGAAATACACGCTGAATATGTTCGCTCGGAAAGGCAACATTTCTTGCGGCATCTTAAAATGGAAAAATATCTTCTAAAACGTACACGCTAATTTTTGCATTTCTCCCAACAGGATTACCGACGATAAGAACCACAAGATAGCCTAACCATAGATCAGCCGATATCATCGAAGCGATGAGATTTCAAATAGGAAGAGAAGAAGTTACAACATTCAGGATCACGGAAGCGATGAAACTTGGGAAATATAATTTTTTAAAAAGATCACCGAGGCAGTTAGACTTCATGCTCGTCTTAAATAAACTTCACACGGTTAACGTGCAAACATTAGCCTGTTGATCTTTCGAGTTTACAGCTTGTTCGATGTTCAGCGGTTTGGCAAAAACAAAATTGACACGCTCTAACGAATTCTGATTGTTTCATTCTGCTAACTTTATACAACAATAGTTTGTACCACCACTACATTGAATTTTTGGTCCCCGAGGAGGAAAACTTTCATAGCCCATGTCTAGCTTCTGATTTCTAGTTTAACTACGCGAAAGTCGTATTACAAGATTACGAACTTAGTCGAGGTATTATAAATCAACAAAAAGAAGTCAACGAATGAATTACAACAACCTATACAACTTCCTTGTAGAACATGTTAGTAAAAAAGAAAAAAGAAAAAAAGAAAAATAACAGAGAGTAGTTCCATGACAGCATTTCTCTTATTTCTTTTTATTTGGTAACGCAATCGACGAAGAATAATATATTTTTGCAGAAGAAATGCAACCTTTGGTTCTTCAAATTCAAAATTCGTTCTAGAGATTCGTAATAGTCCTTTTCGAAACAAGTTAGTCAGACTTTCGACGGCTCTCCAAAAACTATGAATCGTTACTTCGAGTTTTACGTATCTATCCATGTATGTATTTTTTCTTTATATCCATTCATATGTCTATTTCTCTTTATTTATCTCTATCCATATATCGTAGGTTTGAAAGGAGAGTGGCTACATTTAAAATATCGCCTGTTTCCAAATATCCGTCAAAAGTTATTCTAGAAGCGAACTATTTACTAGAATAGAAGCGTCGTAATTATTCAATAAACCCATACTACGTAACAAAAAAGTGTTATAATTCATAGACTGTTTTGTTTCAACGCTTTGACTGTCGCTGTCATATAAATGGTATTTCCAAATACAAGTTCACTTTTTCTCAATACGATTTCCTTAAAAAGTGTATCTCAATTATAGAATAATAGACTGAATAAAAAATGCCGGCGGCTGGCAGTAAAGTTTACGCCGAAATGTGCGGTCGTTAAAGCGTTAAAACCTAAAAAAGCGCGAACTAAAACAACTTTTACTCCGCTAAAATAATTAAGTAACGTATAATTGTAATTTCCCGCTTTAATCTTTCAAACTGATCAGGTTTCGAAGCTTAAGAAAAATTCTACCATCGATGTTTTATATAGAATCGTCATTGTATCAAGTGATGCACCTACGTACACGATGCACGTACGTAAGTGAATCTTTTTTCAAATATTACTAACTTTTTTCAAGAGTGAATTTTCCATAGTAAATTTTGTTACATATATGTATAAGGTATTCAGTGTGTCACTCCAACGGAAAGACAATGTTTTCATCCGATGTATTTCTTTTGTCTCTTATCGAAGTCGATGCTGGATACATCATGTCACTCAATGAATAGACACATCGCGTTACGTTCCTACACATAGATTTTAATATGGTGGAAGACAGTCGACGAAATAGGAGTTGGAAGCAGAATAGGAAAGCATGTCACTGCATTATTCAAAATGTGATTACATTAAAGCAGTAACTCCTTCGTAATTTTCGTGAAATCGATTTTCTTAACAGAACTGAAAAGTAATAGACACACTACATATATGAAGATGTTAAAGTAGTTTATTTTCCATCGCGATTTTATTTGTATAGCGGTTCCGCAAAATCGATTATTCTGAATTTTGGATTAAAAGGAATCGACCTTCTTTCGTGTACCGTATAAAATTATTAAGATATTTAAAAAAAGGAGCTGGCAGCTATAATATACGCGGATACACAGTCTTGTGAAAAAAAATCGTAGTCGAGTTATTTAATACCTATTATCTTGCTGAAATTAGATTATGGTATACACTGTCACCCACAAGCAATATTCTCTATGTCTTCTAAATAAAATTGCCTATTATCATCCGTGTCTTCCAATCACTATCGAAGACCATAAAATTAATGGAAACATCATCATTCAGCCAGTAGCGAATAAAACCATCCAAGTCATCCAGCCACCCTTCTTTCGCTCAAAAGTACGCTTTCCCCAAAGTCCCAGTTATTGGGTGGTATAATCGAAGTAAGAAAGACCGTGGTATAAATCAAGGAAATCTCTTTCGTCCCTTTTCTTCTCCCTTGATCCTTCCACCGACTCCCTCCCTCTTGTTCCAGTCTCGTAATTTCATCCAGCCCCTGCTGAAGTGGTTCTACGTGGTCGCGTAATATCCGCGCGAGGGTAGCGTAAATACGTGGATTGGAGCACGGTGTTCGCGAAACCAGGGGTGGCAATCTTCCCTCGTAAAACTGATTCGGATCGTATTCAGGACGATTCGATGCTCCTTTGGCCGTTTTCTCGCGGCACAGCGCGTAAGCAGGCCTATTGTGTCGCGGTCCACTTTGAAACGTGCAAGCTCGAAACTCGACGAGCACAATCGATGAAAGCAGAGTCGTAAAAAGGAAGCTCAAGCGCACGATCGGCACGAGCTTTTACCCAGCGTCGACCGCAAAGCTCTTACCCGACGCGACGGCAGGATTTCGTGAAAAGCTGAACCGATCGCCAAAGGAATCGATAGGCGATCGTCTCGAACAACGAGCTGCCGCCTGTTCCCTCGTTGAAAAGAGACAACGAGGTCGCGCACGGTAATTCACTGTGTGGCCTGAATCACTTTCATCCACGGAAGTGATCCGACGATCGAACCGGTATTCGTTTCGTATGCGAGAACCATCGCGAAACGATTTTAGCAAATTGGTATTATTAATCGTTCGTGTGCTTCGCTTGCTATTTCGACAAAGAGATTGCTGTAGGTAATGGTTTGAATAAATTTTCATTCGCTATTTAATTTTTACTTTTTCTTTGTTTATTCGTTGGACGATTTCAATTTCCGTTCGTTTGATCATTTGTTCGAAAGTTCGTCTATCGGTGATTTTTAAATCATCTTTTGATTATTCTTGTATTATATTCTCGTATCGCGCACGAATCTCTACTGTGAATATTTCGTGCCCCGAAAAGAATTATTTATCGAAAATTTGATCGTGATCATTGTAGTTATTAACATTCAAAATAATTATTTTATTTTCGGTTCATTATTTATATATTATTCAATTTTTACTCGGCTGTTATTCAATTATCACATTATTCGATATCAATATGCAAATTATTTATTATTCGCAGTTCATATTGGAAAATAAATTTGCATTTATCTTCCTACATTGTAAAGTGCGTCTTTCCGTCGAACTGTCTGCATTTTATCGCTGTACAGTTGGCGGAAACAATGATATATGTCAATAACATGTAAAGAGAATTAATCGAAAAAGGAATTTTATTTGTTTTGCCTACTTGAAAATTCTAGATATATAAATAACAAAATTTAATTCACGAACGAGCAATAGACATATAGGTACGTGCAAGATACGATATCGACGATGTAGAGATTTGTATCTGTATGTTGTTTGTATGCGTTAATCTATTGCAACTGGATCGTTTCATAGCCAGAATCTCCCTTCAGCATGGAATTAAAGATTAATTGAAGCTAATCTTATCGAATTATAATCATAACTCTACGAATTATATTCTATTAAGATATTGCGTGTGAAGTGGTCACATTTCTCAAACGCATAAAAGTCGCTGAACGTTGTAGCATCAATTGCACATTAAATACAAAGTGTTATATCTTTAAAAAGAAGTTTAAAAAGTAGACAACATAGTTTTAGATAAGACGATATTTTATCGTACCAATACGTAAAACCTTTTAGCTCAGTGAAAATATTTGAATATATAAATATATAAATTATTCAATAAATCGCTTAAAAGCAAAATTGGAAACTTCTGTAAAACGTCAGTCTAAATATTTGACTTGCTTTACAATGCTGATGGAATTATTCATTTACTTTAAAATCAATTATGAAATTTAATTACGAGAAGAAAATGATTAACAGTAAGATCTGAGTATATATTTAATTAAATCGCAATTCTGATGATCGGAATGCTTGAAATATTTGTTAAGGAAATTCGAGGATTTGGGAATACAAATTATTTACTATATTTCCATATAATAGTTATACACCTATATTCCTCTCTAAGGACGTCTTGCACGCACGCTGGTTGCCAACCGACTAGCCTAGATTCTTCTAACATCTGGCAACAGTCTTTTGTCTCCACTGAGTCCTTGACGCCCTCTAACCCTTACACACACACTCTCATGTACAGTGTAAATGTATCACTTCCCTAACAATATTAAATAAAATTCTATTGGCAACGAGGTATTCATTCAACTTTGACGTGACGTTTCAATCTCAGAATTAAAGTAGAATTTTCGGTCGAACGTTTCTCACGATTCTCAGATCGAATCTTAAGCATTCGATGATGTCGCATACTCGATTTCCTTCAGTTTCAACTGCACGACTGCCCGTTTAAAGCGAATCGATTGCAATGTGAATAGCATAAAGTAACTTTTCCTTGGGAAAAACGCGGCCAAGTATTAGATACTTAATTCGATCGATTGCTTCGATAAGAGTTAGCCGTATTGCTTTAATTCGATTATTATAAAAATGATCTTTTAAATAATTAAACGCTCCTCCCCGTTAAAATTTATTCAACGAGATTATTTTTAATACTAGCAATATGCTTGATACGTAACTTTGACAAATACGGAGAAAAATAAATTGATATATCGTTCGCTCTGTGCTTAATACGAATATTAATGCTTCGAAAGTATTAAGTGAAAAGTAAAATAGAAATGTCTTGTTAATGCCCGCCAAATGCACACAGTTTAGTAAGTTTAAAGTTAACAAACAGGAGTCTCGTTCAAACTCTTGCATCACAGTCACAGTTCAACTTCTCTCGGCGTTATGGTTACAGCGACTTGTCAAGATATTCAAGCTTCAGTTTGACTTCTCAGAATGTTCCGCTTACTACGAGTTGTTAAAACATTCAGGTTAGCGACTCGCAAAGACGCTCTGATTTGCAAGTTTTAGTTTTAACTTTGAAGTTAAACTAACGTTACTTTCTCCACATGCGTTGGTCTTTCAAAGTTACACCTTCAGCAAGTGAATAAACGTTTTAGTAAATTTAAACGCTTGGATATTATTATGCTCTTTCTATGGCTCCTGCATAGCGCTAGAGCAGTTTCTACACATCGCAGAATAATATTTTCTGTATATGTATTTGTTACTTTTGGATTTGAATTCTTTTTGAAACTTAAAAAACTGAATTAAAATTTAGAGTCACGTGCATCTCGTAGGAAAAGATACAAAGAACGTAGGGAAGAATATATTGTAAGAGAATAAAATTGTAACATCTGCCAATTGCAATAGAGTCATTGTAGTTTACTTAGAATTCATCGAATCGCTTAAATTTTTGAAAAATCGTTTGGATATTTGTTCGTTTTCTAGAAAATGGAGAAAATATTATCTACTGATTGTTTAAGGAGAATTACAGAATATCGTAAGAGCAAACAATCGCGAAATTCATTTTATCATTTATTTTATATTCACCATAATCAAAATCATATTGATGGAACGATAGACGTAACTATAAATCGCGGAATAATCTGAATTCACGTTGATTTTTGGGCATACGGTAAAGGAAGATTATAACGAAGTCACCCAATGTAAATTTCATTTTTATCTTCTGATTAATTTAATAAATATAGTTTAATCAAAATACAGTGTACAAAAAAAGTCATATGACAACAATTCTTTTACATGTACCTACTATAACCTTTATCAGATGCCCGAGAATATTGCTATTATACACATACAATAAGCACTTATATCATACAAAATGACTCATAAAAAGGAACGAGTAGTGTTATTACTGAGAGAAAATGTAGAGATTATGAACAGCTATAAAAAGATGAAGATATTTTCGATATAGAGGGTAACAATATTTGCGAAAAAATACATGTAAATAACCAAATATGAATGGAAATTGTTCAGGATATAAAATATAAAACAGTAATATATATACGTAAATATAGCCATTTTATTTATTATATACACATTCTTAACCCCTTGGCCTCGAATAACCAGTCTGACTCGTATTGATATAATACAATGTTCGATATATAAAAACATCGCATACACAGTATAATAACAAGCTAATCACAATTAAATCGTACGCCGAGTTGTTAATTAAATATTCATTGATACAAAGAACGAGAGGGTAAAAACAGTTAATACTCGAGGAATCTTTCAGACGTGTAGTAACGATAAATACACTGGATAACAAACTGATCATAGTGAACCATAATAACTAACCACAATAAACCGAATACTGTAACGAAATAAACAGAATTACGTAGCAAAGTAGACACTGACTAAACATTTATATCGCAAACACCATGAAACTTAAACGCACCTAATAGCGTTGAACGTATAAATCATCCTATTAAAGATTCTAAAGGTCTCTGTAGAAATTATTTTCTTATACGAAAATATGAAAAGTACGTGTTATTTCTGTATAAAGTATTGTGTATGTAAAAGAAAGATATCCGTAGTCGTCGCGTCTATAATTACGTACATGAAAAACGAATATGGCAATAGAAATCGTGCAAAATCTTAGCGAATATCCTTGCGTTATTTCTAAAATCAAAACATCTTCGAACCTCCTTGATGCAATATCGCGTCTCTAGTGATCACGACCGACTCTCTCTAGCGCGATCCGATGTATAAACCTTAAGCCGGTATAAATTTCAGTCAATGTCGTTTTCAGGCTTCCTTGGCTTTTGCATCACCGTGTCACACCGGCCGAGTACAACTGTAAATACTGTCCATAAGGGAATTCACGCGACGTATTTCTCTAACGTATCCCGACTCGACCAATAATATCGCTGCTCCGAATCTGTTCACATTAATCAGACGAGACAGACAGTAATTTCTGAGAATATAGAGTCGGTCGTTTTGCATTCGGACGTGACGGGATGTCTCCTTCTCTTTCTGTTTCCCAATTGCTCGACGATGAACAAAGAAAATTGGAAAACTACCGCGCGACACGACGCGAAAAAAAGAAGGAACAATGAAACGCGACAATATCGATGGAATTGATGAGCGAGATACACCGTCGTTTCGACGCTGTCCAATGGACGACGGCTGACAGAGAAACGAGAAGAAACGCGTTGACAGCCCGCTCGGACAGTGTAATTGCGAAATATCTTCACCGTGCACACGGTGCTTTTTGAAAAATGAAAATCTTCACGGAGACGACAACTCGGTGGAAATTGAGAAATTGCAGTTCACGCTGAAATTATATATTTTTTTTTTTTTGCAGCGAAGCGATAATAATGCTTTTGTCGTTATTTGCTTGTTTGTTTTATTCGGAGCATCTAGTTTCAATTTGTATAAAACTCGGATAAAAATTCACAATAATATTAGCTTGTAAGTTAGTTGGCATTTTTTTAAAAAAAGAATCGAACGAACCACTATCTCATAACATTTTTGAATGTGTAATACAGAAGTAAAACGACGATGGTTTCAGTGCCTTCGGGGCATTGGTCTTTATGGTTTCAGAGGGATGAACGTAGAGTAACAGAGACGTAAGTAAATGGTTTTCTTAAATACAAGGAAGAAGGTGTAACAGCGTTCTAGATTATAGTAAAAAGTTACAATACGAATAATAAATGTTTCGAAACTTTGCATGTACTTTCGCGCAAAAAAAAAGATAAGTTTCTGACTTTATTACAATCCCCCCGAACTTACACTTTTACGTACTATTACATCAAAATTCTGATATATTCGACACTTGAGAAACGTGTATTACAATTTTAAAACGAATACGAAACATTTATTTCCTTTTAAAAATCAGAATTTTCGCTTCCTCAAACGAGCGTGACACTGGCGTTTATATCCCAAAATCCAAAGACAACTGAGCAACGACTATCCGAATATTAGTATCCAGATACTAGGGACGCTAAATTTAAACACTCAAAAATAACAGACACCTCTATTACGAACTGTGCTTCGTAGCAAACTCTAACACGATCAAACCGAAAGATCTCGATTGGATTTCGTTCACTGTCAAGTTAGCTAATAACATAACAGATCGTAGTTGTACCGCTTCGAGCGGCTGATGGTTGGTAGTGTCTACAATCTACTCTACCCATTATTTCTCTGCACGTCCGCGATTCGGAGTAGCGTGTCTGAAACACGAGTTCGATATTATCGCCTATCGTGTAATTTTGCTCGTGCAGCTACACCATATAGCTAGCAATACGAAAACGGACTACCTCTGGTCCCGTTCGATCGATTTCGTTCACACGATGACGCGACTGGGGGAAATGGTCGCGATTCTAGCGGCATGTTAATTGGGTGACAGTAAATAATGCGTCCATCTGATACAATCGCGCGCGACGTGACACGAGACGCCACAGACGCGTCGCTGCGAGTTATTCACGGGCAAGAATGGCCAATGTTCGTGAAAATTAATTCCCCGCCATGCAGCTTAGTGTCGGTGGGATGATCCTGCGACCGTGCCCTCTATTTTATTAGTTCTAATTACACTAAGTTGATAATTCTTGTCGATACGAAGGTTTCTATGGTGAAATTTATGTATGTGCGTTCGAATTATGTCGATGTTACTATTTGGGATAGTTGATCGTTTCAAGTTTGCGACATGGATAAAGGATAGCGACTGGGGATGTTCATATAAGTTCATACCTTTATGAACACCGCTAAAGAAGTATGCATAATATACGCAAAGATTTGTTTTACGTACGAAATTTCTAACAAATAGAATATTGCGAATACAAAATACAAGGAGAGAACATATACAGTGGACAAACAACCGGTAATTTTTCTAAATTTTTTATGTACCTACATTTGACTGTACAGTATTCTCATCGATAAAAGGTTTCTGAAACTTACCTATCCCACTACCTTGATTTTCTATACGCAAGAAAAGGATTCTTATATGTTCAGATTTTTCTTCGCTGCTACTTTTCTAAACTACGTTTACTTGTCTGAAATACGATCATTGTATTGAACTTTTAAAACATTCGTATTTTAGAATTCAATTTAATTCTGTATCGAATTTAGTTTATAAATGCGTTTGTACCGACATATAATTAAACTGTAACTATTCGCTGCATAGTTAACTTTGAGAACTAGATGGAAATCCTGAGAGCTATAGAAAGCTACATAAGGCGAAGCTTGTGTGCGTTAAATGTGCGGCATTTCTCCAAGGAAATATTGCCATTTCGCCATATCTGTAGGAATAAATAAAAAGTATATTGTGGAAACCTGCGTAACCTTAGACGGAGATAGCATTTAGTTTATATGCGAATAGATTGGCTATTGTGCGGTAAACGAAGGGTAGCCTGCAAAGAGACTTTCTTTTACAATGAAATATATGAAACATGTTTGCGCACCACTGCAACTGAATAACAAGCCGCTACCAGCAAGAATCTTTCCAGTAAAAGTACCTACGATGAGGAATAACAGTTCCAAAGTTCTTTCAGAGTTGGCACGCTTGAAATATTCTGCAGTTTAGAAGAATAAATGTTTCGCGATCCTACGTTGTTGTGCGTTTTTCTGATATAAAGAAATATTATTGTTCGAGAGCTTAGGAAAAGCTTATATTATTCTGTTGTGCGTATATCTTTGTTTATCTAGTGGAAGTAAATTATTAACATTAATTAGAGTATAAGCGAAGACACGTCTTAACTCATTTAAGAAACAATACTTTTTATTTCTGTTCAAAATAAGATACTGTACTTTTACTATACTTGTAACTATCACAAATAAGCCAACAAGTTGACATACTGATGTTATCGCGGAATTATTGGAAAGTAAAGAAATAATAATTAATAGAAAGCATTTCTTCGTATAATCGAGGAAATTCGTATTATTCGTATTTTCGTATATAAACATTATTATTATTGGTACATTCGATAACAGCGTGTGCCTAATTGTAGAGGGCCAACAAACTCAGAAAAAGAGTTCTTTGTTGCTTCATTCCGGAGAACAGAACGAAAATAGAAACGAAGTTTCCATTTTTACGCTTATTCGTTTATGTTATCATCTATTTAACGAAGCCTGTTCGAAACGCTGGTCTCTTGCAGCAATGCATACGTTACATCTAACACTGATCGTTCTAATTGCAGCTAAATATTGCTCGATGACATTTACTGTATCGTAGCTACGATTCGGTCCTCGGTAAATAGACGATGACACGAACAAATAAGCGTAAACAGATAAATGGAGAAGCAAAAATATTGGAGATTCGATGGAGCAAAAACGAGCAAATTTCCAAAGGACTTGTTTTCAGTTTATCGATCCCATTCACGCTGCCGAAGTTTCGACATGTCAATCGGCGACACTCTGCGTAATTGTATAGAAAATATCGTGTATATAACTGCGTGTATGGAATATAACGAGTGTACGTAATTGTAATGATAGAACGTTTCTTTACGAATATTCCTAGAACGCCGTTATGAAAAAGCGAACGTAGCAGAAATTGAAACATTACCATAATCATCTCGAAGCGTATCTACCTGTAGAATGGAACAATTGAAACCTCGATACACTTAAAAGATGCATTAGCGTTCGACAGCGGTGCTGCACAGGTTCCTGCATCAGCTGCATAGAACCGATATTTTGCCGAAATCCGATTTGCATTGCAAACTTCGAAATCATTCGTTCCAATGGTAGTCCATCGAAGAACTTTGGCCATTGACGATTAATTGCTGCAATGTGTTTCACGAGTAGTTTAGCTTGTTATCAGCTTCTAGAGGAGAGCTATTATATGTATATTTCCATTTGTTGATATCATAATCGCTACCCTCACAGAATCATTTCATAATCGCAATTGTTTCGTTTAACGATACGCATAAATCCGATAATTGGCATAGCGTGAAACGCACGGACCCGAAATGCCAGCCGAATAATTACTGACAACGTTACAAAATCAAAATTCAATATACCACGCGTAATCCGTAATTCGTGCCGTTTCATATAAACGGTAAACGCCGTTCGAAATAGTTGCATTATTAGCGCAGTCCTGGCAACATATTAACACGACGTACTACTTTGATACGTTCAAATGGTGCGTAATCGCGAATGAATGAACTGAGAGTCGAATAAGTGGAATCTAGATGCACGCGAAAGGTTTACGTGTAATTTAAATTAATATTCTGAGATACAGAAAATTAATAACCTTGGTTCTATAGAAAATATAATTTCCTTTAAAAACAAATTTCAATTTATTTTATTCGTTTAATATTGTGCGAATGATGACGTAAAAGAATAATATTTTTAATACACAGGGCGTCGATAGGTGCCATTTGTTATAATTACCGAACGGTAAGTGACAGAACAAAAGTATAAGGAGACTTTTATCATCATTTTTTACGTAGAATATCATCGTGAAAAAAAGAATCTTTACCTCCGATTTTTTAAGCTCGTACTAAGGTCACCTCTGTTTGTTCAAATGGAGCTATTCCAGCAACGAACATTCTCAGCAGCATCGATGATCGATTCGTTTCACGAACTTGAATACGAATAATTCAACAGTGTTCCCGGTTCACGGCGATCCTATGTAATAATTTTCATGTCGAACGGTGGTCGTACGTTGGACAGTGTAATCAAGTTTTCGAAAAATTCCCGACTATCACGGTCGCACGAGTAGACTAATGGATTCGTGGTGCTACGTTCAATTGAAACACCATTCCCGAAATTGCGCGTAATCTGATGCAAACGATGATTCACGGACTGTATACAAATTGAATAATCCTATAAAATGTACACATTTTACTTTCCCGCCAGCGTCGCTTTCGATATCCGTATATTTGCGCGGATTAATGCTCAGTAGGTATTCATAAATTTTATTAAGCCTTTGCTATCGTCCAAAGTTCGTGTAATTTATGTTCCACGAAGATATTTATAAAAAATCGAAAAGAACATGCTAGTGGCTGATTTTTAATGGACTATGCTACACTTTTATAATACGTTTTTAAGACGGTGAATCAGCCTTCGATTTGAAATAGCGTGAATCGATCGATCGATGTTCTATCTAGCATTTTCTCATTTTTTTTAAGTACCTGAAGTCCTTCTAAATACGTTTTTCATCTTTTAAGAAAAATTATAGTCCTAACTAGCTTGTCAGACGATTTTACTAGTTCGTAGCATCTGTCATGATCTAGCAAATCACATCCATAATTGTAAGTTATAAAATACGATGTTCGGATTCGAATGGCGAGTATTTATAAAAATCTTACACGGTTTACGCAGAGTCCCACAACTATTTGACAGAAAACGTTCGATATATCACAAAGTTTCTAGTTGAAAGTAGCGTGACGCGATACACATCGCGAGCTGCGATGCAATTGGATTTTTTTAACGCCCGTTGGTTGCAATTGAATCTATCAGTTTTTATTGCTGCCGAGTCCGACAATGGAACTTGTTTTCTCTCTGTCATGCGTGAACAGAGCGTTTTATAACATCGCAGATACGTGCTATGATATCGTTGAAAGCAGAATGTGTTGGAATCAAGCGAAACAGGATTCGTGTTATGCAATCGATATGAATATATTGTACGATCGAGTATGTTTTACAACAAATCACGATGAATTACATCGCCGAAAAAATATTCAATTAGGTACTCGTTTAATTTCATCGATCCAATCGAGAACAAAGTCGGTTCTATTTTATTAAATCCACATTGCGCTCTTAACAAGGGATGTTAAGGATTTGTTCGATATTCCTTTTGTTGCTGTTTCTTCTTCCGTCTAGATCGCACACTTTTACGAAATGTGAAGAGACCGAAGTATTTTGTATTATTCTGATAAAAATACTTTTTTCTTTTTTTGTAATCGTAAAATGTAAAGTGACTGATTTGGTCACAAATCGGTACTGATCGCTCGTTAAAATCTGTTTTTTCGCTACTCATCGCTCAAGTTCCAAGAGGATGCACACAGAATGTGGAAGATAGTTAATCGATACTTTTCTATCGAGCTAACAGAACTTCCGCAAGTGTGTTCGTGATTGATGATGTTAACTGATAAACTCGGTTACTCGTTTATTGATTAACGCAGTATTTATTTAGTAAAACTAAGATCTTGCAAATAATACGTAGAAAAAGACGATAGAAGGATGGACCAATAAATTATATATTTTTCTTTCCTAAATACTTGATATCTAATGGTTCGCGAATAATAAGATACGTATGTAACGATCGATTAGTAATTAGTAAAGAAAGGAATCAGCCTGTGATTACAGGAAAATACAGAAGGAAAACATGAATGGCCAAATGGTATTAGAACTTGTTCCTTAACGTTGTTGACAATTGGAATGTAGACGAAACATTGGAACATGCAGCGAGGAGATGTAAGAAAGCAGAAAAAGCTGGAAAAAATCTAAAGAGAATACTTGTCGAATCCGAAGAAAGATATACATGGATGAAAGACATACTGGAAAGAGAGAGACAATGCAAAGGAAGCGAATATATTTTTTGCAACTTCGAGGAAAGTAAATACAGGAAAAGCACGATAAGTATAACAAACAAGCGTTAACAAAATATAATAAGAAAGTAAAATATGTCCCTTGCAATGCCGGAAATTATTTTATCTACTAAACATTATAACGCACATTGTGCTTTGAATGCGTTGAGTATTTTTTACACCTTCAAATTTCCCATAATTGTATATATTTTTATATAAATAATATTATCTAAATTCTATCGTTTGTAAAATGCCGAACGAAAAATTTATCCGACCCAACGTTCTTGCATATCGCTGTAATTAATATAAAAAATCTAACGCTAGAAGTAAAATACTTCCAACGCGCGTTACTCCATTCATCATTCTGTCCTGTGTGTCTTTTTTCCAAAAATCTCCTTGATTAAGGTAGGTAGGATGTTACAATAAAATAGCGCAAGATACATATAACTACGATTCTAATAACCGGCTCGTAATTTTAAACATTGCCGGCTATCGTACACGAGCAAACGAACGACCAACCAGAATGGAGGCTGTTGCTTGCAGTCAAGTTATACGCGCGTGACGTAATCAGATTTTCGTAGAACGGATAGAATCGCATGGTCCCAGAGCACGAGGCCGTGTGCTTCTATCGTAACGCGAATCGAAGCGCTGTTTCCGAAATCATGCGTAATCTGATGCAAACGATGATTTAGCGTCGCTGCTGGGCAGAACGCGTTCGCGAAAAGGGGCTGGCAAATGGCCGCCAGCTCGAATGGGATGCTGTGACGTTACAGTCGGCATTATTTTGCGTTTTGTTCGGCCGCCGCGCCGTTTACAACGACGGAAAACGCCGTTAATATTGATGAAAGCCGTCGCCACTACCGTTGTCGAAACGGTCATGCTAGTTTCCACCCGCACCTGTCCACCCCTAGTCACTCTTCACACCCTCTGTTCGTGCAACGAGTTTGCCGATCTTTTGCAACGAATTGCACGGACAATGACTGTCCTTGCATCCACGACGACAGCCTGGGTTATTGACCGCTGTTCGCAATTTGCAATTTTGAACGTGTTGTGTCGTCGGATCGCAGTTTCGCGAGAAAATTTTGCTGACAGACGGAGAGAATCGAAGAGTATGCAACAGGAGAAAGCGTCGATATTTAAATTGTATTTATTGAAAGCGAGAGACAGATATGGCTTCATATTCAGACTGCAGAAGTTTATTGCTACGAATAAATAGCAGATACTTCTTTAACGATTACGTTTCAAATACGGCAAAAATGAATTTAAAAAGAATTTGAGTCGGGAGAATGTGAGAATGAAAAGTTAAAAACGACGTAAAACGATTCCCATTCGCCGTTTCAAATATTAAATGGGGTAGAGATTTCGGATTGTACAAGCTAAATTTTACATTCAAGCCGCGGATGTTTCCAATGCGTGTAAAACAAGCGACGACGTGTACCATTGCCGGTACACGTGGCTCGAGATGAAAGTCGTACAAAAACAGAACGAACCGCGATGTGCCACGTTATTTTATACCTTTCACTGATCGCGGTATTTGCCAAAATTTACAAGATTCTACGTATATACGACTGATCGCAATTATTTTATTATATATATATATTTTTCGTATTTTTCATATCTACTACTCTAATTCACGAGATATTTACAAACTGTTTGTAATACAATATCGCACTTAGAGAAGTAAACTCTTTACACGTGGTTATAACTCGTATATTTAATATAACATTGCACTTAGAAAACTGAAATTTTTATCTATGATCCTCCTACTCCGATATTCAACAGCATTCAATTGAAATGCAAAACTCTCGAAACTAGGTAGACCCAAAAACAAGCGACTGATAAAAACTACCAAACAAGCCAGCACGATCGAATAAACATTTTCTTTACGTTCGACCGATCAAAAAAAAATCGATCTCGTATCATCGATGCACGGAGAAAATGGGGGGGGGGTGGCACCCGGCGCCACCTTCCACGCTATACTCATCCTCCGCAAATAAACAGAAAAGTACTAACCCAATAATGCTAGCGGCAGTGATTGATATCCGGCACGCAATAATACCGGGTGGCTGGATAAAAAGTTCCAGCCAAGCTGACGGATGGGCGACGTGCGGCAGGATACAAACGGGTGGACGACGAATCGGAAAAATTTCAACGTTAATGGCAGCGACATATCGACCGGTTGGAATCGTCGTACGATTTTCGTTTCATTAAAAAGCCCTTGCGAAATTCCGAACGCCGTCCAACGAACTCACGCGTTTTTTATTTTTACGCTCTTCCCTTCATCGTCTCCACCCCTTTTCCCGACGAGATCATTATTTTCTCATGCATCTGTTCTTCCGATCGCAAAACCACTTTCGACCAAATGTATTCTGTGACGGGGATATTTCGACCAGAAACTCTGTGCTTCGCGTGCTTTTTCACGCGAGATTAATCGTTTTTTTTTTTCTTTTTTTTCCTTTCGTCCTTTTCGTTTCCTTTTTACACGGGGTTATGAATCGCGTTACTCGTGTCATGTTCTTCGTAATCAAAACGGCGATACGAAGGGACAATGGCGGCGATGAAATTTGACTGTGAATTTCGAATCGCTCGGACGAATCGCACTCGTCGCACGACTGATAATATTGTTTCGCGTAGCCGCGTTTTTTCACTAAGGCGCGAATGTAGCCTCTATCGAGAGCAGGTACATTTATCATACTAGTTGCACCGTTTGAATTTTATCTCGGTGTAAATGGTACGCGTGATATTTTCATGGTTAGATGACCGATTAATCTACCTTCAGCGGATACTTTGTCTTTCGAGTAATAACTTGTGACCGTGGAACAACAATGTTCGCAGAAATCGATGTGTATTTCGTGTCAAAATGATATCGTGATTAACGAAACTGTGAAAAATGATAAATTTCTATTTTTTCTTTTTGAATTTCAATAATTGTACATTTCGATTAAAAGATCGATAGAATCAAACGTTGTATGAATTTCTCATTGCCAAAGTGATAAAAAGAGACGTTTTAAAATATATCGCGACTGCAAGTATTATTTCAAGTACAATCTTTTGAAGTAAATCGACTGCGATAAATAAACTTCTATTATGAGAAAGTTAATTCGATCTTCGATTCGATCTAAAAATATGGCAGAGATACTTTGACAAATGAGAAAAGGCAAATAATTATTGCTAGAAATCGTTGATCAGAGGCGGACATTGGAAGAGAAATTTGCCTGTTAGATCGCCCAACGACAGACGTTAATTTCGAATCAAAGGTAATCGATGCGCGTTCGTTTACAGCTGAAGTAACTAACTTAAATGGTCAAAGGTTAGAGACGTGGTCAGCGACATTATACGTATATGAAGCACTGTGTACAGGCGTAAGTGTAACGGGTGGCCAAGTAAGATAGCGTAATGATAGCACCTCTATACTATGTTGTAATTGCCTATTAGTTAGTTAGCTAGTGCAATGCACTTCATAACCGACATGCACCCTTTTAACATGACGCACAGGATGTACGCAGTCGCCTGGTCCTCTAGGAAAATTACGATCAAATATCGCAGCCAGTGATTCTCCGTATTAGAATTTTATCAGGAACAGGAAGCGTCACAAAACTTTTCGAACAAACTATAACAGCATAATCTATAAATGAAGATATGAAAAGAACAGAATACGATATTTCGAATTACCATAAAAGATATTTCATCTTGAAAGGTATGGCGTCAGTTTCCTTTATTTCCTTCGCAATCCCCTTTTATTCTTAATAATTAAAAATTCATAGAAATGTATCATGATATCGATAGCACGATAATCGATCTTAAATATTAATTATACGTTTGTTATCCACAATACCAAAATATTACGATAAAGCTAACGTAAAGCTAGCTATATTTCAGAAGTCACGTTTTAATGTCACGATAAACCAAACTAAAATATTAAAACAGTGGACGTTTGAACGTAACATTTAACGATATTTTGAGATATCAAATGTTGAAAAAACAACCGTTATCTCGAATGTATCTCGTATCGAGATTTATGTCCTACCGCCATCTACATAGCAGTTATTAATCCATGTCATTTTATAGCGGCTCCCTCCTTTGTTAAACATATATAAATCAATGAAAAAAAAGAAGTAACCAAAGATAAAGTTCATCTATCTACGTTATACCGAAAGGTCCCTAGCTCCTGCATTGTAAAACCTTGTATTCAAACGCTTAATACTCTCGCATAGCGTTAAGCAGTATAAATATGACGGGGTACGCTTTGCTACCAGGATTGCCTGGTATTATTTCAGACTTAATGCCAATGTTACCGTAATGTATTATTACTGTACCTCGGCCACTGTTATCTTACAAACCAGCCGCTTTTATCGTAACACAGAAATATCGGGATACGACTTTTGAATCTTTAAACATATATTTTAATACATCTGGATCGAGCAGTTCATAGACTTTACATAATGCACTACCGCGTGTGTACATTCGCATAAAGTAGCAGATTATTGAAAGGAATTCCTGCGCGATGTCTCGTTCGTATCACGTTATTCCGATATTTATCGAGCCCTTTCTCTGCTATCCGCGTAAAAACCATTACCGTCGAATTGTGCTTCTACAAATTTTTCTTGTTCTCCTGAAGCAACGTCACCTCGGAAAAGGTGTAACAAAGAAAACTCGACTGGAACGATAGACGTTTAGAACGAATGGAATGTGAAAAAATTGAAAGATATCAAAAAAGGTACTGATTATTTTATGCGTATTATCTGATTTATATAAAATAAAAGTTTTATATAAAAATATAGAGAAGAGTGATCGTTGTTACAAATATAAGTTAATAGAAATAAATCTACTTTTGGTTTCCTCCAGCGGAACAAATTCATTGACAGAGTGAAACTTATTAGCAAAGAAACATCTTATACACGTGTTCTTCGAGCTGAAACTACTCGTGGTTGGGATCCAAAGTTAGTAACACTCTGAGTTTGTAAGCTGATTTGACCATAGTTGTGATAAGAGAACTGTTATCAGTTCTCTGGGGTGTTGCGAACTTACACATTCCCCAAATTGCTAGGGACTGTGAAATTAATAATACAAGACTATCTTAGAAATACACTTGGTTAACAAAAATTACACGTAGTAACCATTCTAGATATTTTAAAGTGAAATTTGTAATAAAGTAACAAAACAACGAAAGCAGTGAAACGTATTCAATCCAGATACATATATCAAACACCAGCAGGTACCTTTCATGGCCAACAGTGTACATCTTTGCTTAAAATATATATAATAAGTATAATAATAATTATATTAAAATATAATACTTTATATTCCATGAAATAATAATATTAATCTATAAACTAAGTACGTGATATGTATTTAATATAAAGTATGGAATAAAAATTATCCTATTTATATGCTCGTCACTATAAACGAGAATACTTAAGTACTTGATTGTTAAAGAAATACTTAAGAACACTCGAATGGAATTCGTAACTCTCGCTATAAACCAACTTTCCAAAGATAATATAACTTGCTGAAAATTCGTGTAGGAATACAATTATCTATGTATTAATATTCTCGTTAAAACTTGGAAAAGCAGAGGAAAAAGTGCAAATATTTAGGAATCCTGGCTAGTCCTGGATAGCTGCCAAAGGAAAAGTACCATGAACTAAGATAGTTTTATCCCTTAATCAACTTCCTTGATCCTTCGAATCACTGTAAATGTCGCAAGAGCTGCAAACAGAGCTTGCAATAATCCCAGCCAGTGTAATCGTTTCCGGATGAACGGCCGAGGGGCAGTGAAAACTTTCCAAAGTCGAAAACGTTCAAATTCCACGAACTTTTGACCCTTCGCGTTTCCTGCCTAACCAACATAGCCGAGCTCAGGAGCCATGCTACTATGAAACTTTGAGATTTGACTTAATACGTTGCTTCGACTCGCCAACAGACCTCGCCTAACAACAGCATGCAAGCTTCTCGCTTTCCTGTCTGTTTAGTTCACTGTCACGCACGATAAATCCGCTTAGCAGAGGCGAAATGGCAGTTTCATCTTGTTTACATTTTCCCAGAATCCTGTCCAGTAAATCGCCGTTTTGAATGTTAAAATGGTCCTGTGTTTTTTAGGAAAACAGCGAACAAAGTCAATTTTGTAGACACGAATAATTAACTAAATATAAGTAGAAAAATATAAGCGTACAAGATGTATAAGTCGAAGAAGAATTTCTATGGTGTAGAGAACTCTGTTAAAAGATCGTATAACATAGTTCGAAGCTCACTTTTCCGCCATGCCCTACTATATCTTTTTTATATATTGTGCATAAAACATTCGAATTAATTACGTTAAAAATTCTTAATCACCATGCATGAAATCTCAAATAAAACATATTCCAACTGTTTCGACCATTCGCGGGGAGACGCGATCGCGAGAAAGCACGTCAACGGGAGTCGTAAATTCCCGTTACGATTGGATAATCGACGCCACGAAATGATCGATCCCCTGATTTCTGTTGCGATAATAGAGGTGGTTGAATTTACTTTACACTGAATTAACAGATATAATTAATGTTTATTCCAACAACTTCTTAACTAGAAATGTACAATTAATTCGATTGATAACTAGAGTAACAAGGTGTTGTACGCGACGCACGCTTAGATGTTGAAGGTTCAAAAAATGTATGAAGACTGACTTTCTGTAACGATGATGCAGCGGAGGACACTTGCGATGGGTGGGTCTAATGATGCGAGAAAAGCTGATTTGTTAAGACCAAGTTCTTGTTGGGAGAGTGAGGGAAGGACTTCTCGGGTAATTGGTTAATTTTCTGGATTGGTGTGGAAGGGTGGAGGAAGGGTGTTAACCGCCCCGGAGAGAAAGTTGCTAGTGTGAAACATCGTACATGAGAAAAACGAACTTCTCCTATCTTTCCGTAATAAACAATAACCTCTAGACACTGACTTAGTGAAGATGTTTGGTTCGGTCTGAAGGACCTTAGAAATTCCTAAGATTTATGATCGGCTCTTAAGACTATCGAAGGTACGCAGTGAAGGCGTGCGGACATCTGGTTGCCATCCTGTCAGCGGTGTGTGGCCTGGTCTAGGTAGAACGTCGCACGACGTAACACCAACCTTTGAGATCGTATGATCGCGCAACATTTATCCATCCTTCGCTTTCCATAATACGTGTATCGAACAATTCAATAATACACGATAAATTGATTATGAGTTTATAGAGGAAACTTATCGAAAACACGCAAAAATCGTACGCGGATGAACTGAATGGTGCATTGAAATTCCCAGCATTCCAGTATCAAAAAATCGATTAATCTTAACATTCCTCGTTACGTATTATAAAATCTTCTCTCTAGATAACCTACTTAACGATCAAAAATAACTGACATTTTATCATTTCTCTGTGACGTATTCAAACTACAGCTACTCGAACTAATTTTCTTCGTATAATAAAGAGCGGCCGTGCGTTATCGTTTCACTGATACTCAAATTCAAAATAGCGAATCAGAAATCAGACCGTGGAAACAAGATTCAAGTGACGCTATCGTATTACCTAGGTATCAGTTACAACGTTGCCAGCAAGACAACGACAGGCGAAGCTCTAATTAGGCAGCAACATAATTCCCATATTTCAGTCTGCAACGAGCTCGCTACTCGGATCAGAAACTGCGCGATACGTGTTCATAGGGATCTGTTATTAATTAGCGACTAATACGTCGCTTCGTTAGCGGATAAAGAGAGCGTGGAGAGTCGCGAAGCAGACGTCAAACGCAAATCGTAGCAACGATTCGACGACTGGCTGGCTGTTCGCCGTGTTTCAACAATCCGCGACTCTTCCCTTTTTTCTTCGACCTCTTTTGCGAGCGGTCGTTGTCACAGGCGAACAATGAGCGACGAAGAACAACAACGCGTTACTAGCGGAAAGATGGCAACGACCCCGGCACAGATACCGAAAGTCGAGGATACTCGATTCGCTTCAAGATTAACGATCAAATACGATTTCACAGAACCCTCGGTTTTCCGTAAAACAACGGGCTCGTTTGTACATTCATCGGAGTTAGTTCACTGTAAAACGAGTTTGCATTAGTATTGTCACTCGGCTAGCATTCTGTTGACGAAAGGACGCTTCTAGAACCATTCCCCTGCTCAATTCTGTAATCTAGATTTTCAAACGAAGATGAAGTAGTCTTTGAAACCGTCGCTGAATAGATGTTTGCAGCTTCAACGGCGTGTAATCTTGGAATTAAAAGAATCATTTTTTCTATTAATAGCGTATGAAAGGAATTCACGTTGAATAATAAAAGTTAATTACGAGAACTGGTTCGTAAATCCATTAATTTATTACGATCTTTCGAGTGTTCCCTACGTTATCAAATGCTACGTTATCAAATAATTTGTACGAAACTTTTCCTATATATTCTGCATCGCCGTGCTGTATAAATTCTAACCGATCAATCGTTCCCTCAACGATCCAGATCAACTATCGCGTTTTATATGAAGCCAGCAGGTGTCCTAACACTGACGAACGAAGGCGTAAATCGGCTACCAAGGTAAGGCATTATCCACATCGCGTTCAATATATCTACATCTACATACAAGCATAACGAAACGTACCGTCTGAGCCACGTCCGTGGGAGAAGATCGAATCGGTTCGCGTGATTAACGCCCACGAGCAGCGCAGTCTAATTAATTGGGTCTCTTCGAATGCGAATATTAATCGGTGTTAGAAGGGTCGATTAGGACCTCGATTAGAATCTTCCGAGGCGGTTTCCATCGTGGCATTACGCTCGAGGGAAAACCGCCCGCTGCGAGAAATCGCGACTGACAACTCGATACGGATCGAGGTACAAAGAGATACGACCGGATAGACGTGTCTCTTAACCATCCGTGATTCTCCTTCTTGTTTCTCTTCTAATCCCGTGACTTCCAACTCTTGATCGCGATACCCGCACC
This sequence comes from Bombus bifarius, assembly GCF_011952205.1. Lineage (NCBI taxonomy): Eukaryota > Metazoa > Arthropoda > Insecta > Hymenoptera > Apidae > Bombus > Bombus bifarius. The sequence continues at coordinate 7,329,812 of NW_022884356.1, forward strand.
ACCGAGAGGGAGAGAGAGGGGGGGGGGTGAGAAGGAGAGAGATTCCATGGCTTCTTCGTTCGACTTTTTGTCGGCAAAGATGGGAGGAGGTTGAAAGCGAACCGTAATGGAACCGGAGATGTATCGTTCCCTCGCGAATAACGAGTTTTATATTTCTAGCCGGCCCCTAGGGCCCGTAACTTCCCCGGCAACAAGATCGAGGCCGTTGCCAGCCCAGGGTAATTAGTTGCGTTCGAGTTATGTTACTCCGGTAACCGATTTCGTTTTTAATTCCGCTGCTTGCGCGCAATACCGACCTGAGTAACAGGCTTGAGTTCGGCTGCGGCATTTTCGCGATACTGTTGCAATCGCACGCAGAACTCTCTTCGCGACACACACAGCACTGGTGCCGGCGTTTGAATCTCAGAGTCGTCACCCTCCGTGAACAGCGTAGTAAACGTTCGATAGCATGAAACGTTCGGTCTTGTGGATGAAGGTATTTTTCGATTATTAGGCTGCTTACCGTTTCCTGCTCGTGATATTTTTAAGAAACTTGTACATATGTACGTACAAATTTCCCATTGTAAATACCTTCGTCAGCCATTCTAACGTTTTACAAGAATTGCTTCGACCTAAAAAATGTTGTTCGTGTCACTATTCAACGAACCACATACTACAAAAATGCTGCTTCGTAGCCAGCGTAAATTATTATTTATTCGACTTTTCTAATCGATGTACTTATTCCAAATGGGAAACATTGGGCACCGCTATTAAAATTAATACGATATTGGTGAGAAACGGCTGTAATAATTTTCTCCAAGCGGTCGATGTATTATAGAAAGTGGCATGTATCGGTGTTGTAAAATCGCATCGACCTCTCTCTATTAGAAGCTCATATGCACACGATCGACTCGTACGGTGGTAGCGGCGTCCCATTGACCCACAAGGAATGATATTGATCTAAACTCGGTTGACTTACACTAACGCGTGCCTATTATTAGCCGACCCTAACGGAGTTGGTCTCCCAGGCTAATTACAAAAACCAGGAAAGAGAAAAAAGGTAATATTCCAGATCTTATCAAGCCCGTTCAACACGGGAGATCGAACAAAGCTCGAGTGAATGTTGAAGTAGGTAATTACAGTTCAAAAACGAAACGAACGCTGTCGATCGTAGTGGAACGAGAATTTCTCTCCGTGCCATCTTCCTTCGTTCGTTTCGTTAAGTAGTCATCGTTTCGAATGGTGACTTCTCGTATCGAGTATGTTTATTTTTATTGCTTTTGTATTATTATTAATAATTAGTAAAATATGCGATAGTAATACAAATAAATAAAAGGAATCTTTTAAATCGAAGTGAAAGACTAGCGAAGGTATTATCTGACATCGTGTCAGTTTGCGATTATCTTGTTCCATTGTGTACCGAAGGAAACAAAGTCGTGAAAAGAGAAGTCTATGAAGTTATCGAAGATGTGGAATATTGGAACGTCGTTCTCACGTTGCACGCGACATGCGTGAACGTTTGAACGCGTTAATCGACGTCGCAAAGCAGCATCCGAATCCGACGAATCCGACCGAACTTAGATAAACCAAGGATCCCGTCGACGTTATCGTTTGTCATCCGAGGAAAGTCAATTTTTACAGACTTCTACAAGCCAAAGGTTACAACGTTCTACGGAATCCGCATATACAGCAACTAGAATAAAAGAAGTCTGAAATATCGTATAAATTATATACCGTACAGACCTATTTTCGTCAATTTAGCTCTTATCGAGCATTAACATATACTATCATTAGAACTATTATCTTTGTCTAAATACATAATGTGTACCTAAGGCGTGCATGTTTTACGACTATTTTCTCAGAGATTTGAACATTTTTCATAAAAATAGCATTACGTGGCTTGCAGAAGAACGATGAACTGGCATAAGCAATTCATAAATGGCGATAATTCTGACCTGAAATATACAATGTAGTCTATAGACGATTATGCAGTAAGGTGAGTTATGTTGGTATACAGATGGGAGAAAATCGCAGAGGAGACGATTGCTTGGATAGAAGGAAAGCTTTCTTTCCCACATTACACAACTTATAGCTCTGTGCTTCTTCGTAAATCCACGTACTCACCTATGTTCGAAATGCAATTTTATTTTTTTACTATACACCCTAATGTGCCGTGTAATTTCAAATGCATATACATAACTTTGTGCGAATACTTTGTCAAACATAAGAAAAGAATATCCTACAACCTGCAATCGTTGGTAGTAGTGCATAGAATTAGGCAGGAATTATTTCTATCAAGCGTATTAGTGTCTAAGAAATTGCATATCTTTACTTTCTCCAAACTTCCAGCTCGAAGACATCGGTCTTTTAAAAAATACAAGAACTGTCTTCCAACGTGGTAATAATTCTATTATTAGTAGTAGATTCGTTTTATATTGATCGACGAATGTTCGATCCTGGGAAAAGAATCTCCGAATGAAATACACTCGGATGCCATAACATGTTTGCACCGTAAACCGCCTTTCTCGGTCAACGAATCGTGTAAGGGAAAAAGCGTTTCGTTTTTTTGTCGTAAAATTCCACCGAATTATTTTCGTATCCACTCTCATCGAGTAGAATATCGAAACCACGTATGCACTTACTTATTTTATCGATATACATCGACGAAGACGAAAGAGGACTGGCGAAAATGATTTCCGCCGATGAAAATATGAAACTGGATCAGCAAGGTCCAGTCGATTCCCTTCGATCCATGCGTTTCAATGGCTAATAACTTGTCGATGGGTTTCAATTTAAAATCACCGGCCATGTATATACCTCGTCGTAAAGTTCGTCAGGGTTGTGGGGTTATTGACAGATATCCTGCATTTTTCAAGCAACCGAGTGGCTTCACAGCCGCTCTATATTGTACAATATTCACGAGGGAGCTCTCTGCCTGTAAAATGACCGCTCTATCTCTTTCTCTCTTCCTACGTTTCACGCTGTCCCTCTTTCTCTTCGCGCTTTTTCACCAACCGTGAGAGCACCGGTATTCGTCATCCTTTTAAAACAGATTATTTCACGGTTAACTGATGGTGCTGACACCGGGGTTGCGAGCGCTTTATAAAAATGCAAGCGTACAACTTTTCGCTCGATGGTCTAAGCCACGGTTTTTTCGACCATAGAGTTTCGGCTGCTCTCCGAGCAATCGGAATACTGCACTATCCTCGTTCACGGCGAACCTCAGTCTGAACAGGATGTGTATTTTGAATTGCTTTTTTCAGTTTATGAAACATATATAGATGAGCGAAGAGAAATTTCAATTTTCTTGCATCCACGATACAAGAAATCGTAAATTTAATTACGATAATTAAATAGCGAATCTTTAATATTTTGCCAGTTTGACGTCACGTAACGCCGTACAATAAAGTAAAAACAAATTAAGATAAGAGAACGAGGAACGAAAGATAATTAAAAACAGACTTAACACTACGATAAATGTAATTAGACTACATATACATGTATAAAAAAAATGTAAAAGGTGTACGTAATATACAGAAAAATAGGAAATATTCGCTGTGAAGTAGTCATTGTACTTTATAGTATTCGACGAATGAAATGAATCGATTAGCATGTATTTGGAATCCATTTTTTTATTTACGCTTCTCTAAATTTTAAATGAAAATATGATTTCGTACGAATATTCGCCATCTGGTAATCACTGCCTATTGACTTCTATCCTTGTGCGTATTTCCTAAATGAAAGGACTTATTACCCTCTTAGTAGTGAGGAGAGATTTATTATTTTCTTTTATCTAAAAGAACCGCGCCGCAGTAAAATCATTTCAACTTAAACGCGTCTTTGAAAGGTGGTAATATCTTTTCATGACAAAAGTAATAACGACGTGTTGCAACAATTTCATAGGACATTATTCATCGTTCTCCCAACATATGGAGTAACATTGTTATACATTAAGGTCCAATTTGAAATGTCCACAGCTGAAATTGCGTTCAGCAACGTAAAAAACCGTTGGCAAGTGCACAGGAGAAAACAAGCGAAATTGATTTGCAAGGAGCGGTCGTAATCACCTGGAATGTGTTGCGTGAAATCGATAAAATTATATACAAACGTACTCGTTACATGTTTCTTAATAAATTAATACCGCAAATAGCTGAACATTAGCGTGGCGGAGGAACAAGGCACAAAATATTGTTCTACATTTTTGTTACTTCGTGTTTTAAGCGAACATAAATATGTATACGTTGGAATAAAAGAGGAATGTCTTTTTATTGTAACGTGAAAAATATATTTAAGATATACGTATAATAGAAAGAGGGAAATTTTTAAAACCAAAATGTGCTTCCGATAGTTGGAGAGCGAAGAGCTTAGAAACGCGTGCAGGCGGCAGTGTGGCTAAATGGCCGCTGTGAGTGGCCATCTAATGTAGAAATAACTTCTTAAGGGTGAATGGCACGCCGTAACAGTGGTTTTCGAAAACGAGTTTAGAGCGAGAGTGCATGAAAAACGTTCAGTGTATTGTGGAAGAAAATTTCGGTGTAAAATACTCTTGCACGTTTCACTCGGTATATTTATATCGTTATTTATACTTGTGATATGAGACATTGCAATCAAATCAATATCTTAAATAAAAAACATCTATCAATATTACTCTTTCTTTATATCTCTGATATCCAATGAATTCTTTATATCTGGCCCCTCATCTTGCGTGTACCGCAAAAATTATTCATCGGAATTTTATAAAATAGAAAACTATGAAAGATATAAAACCTACAAAATTGTATTCACCGATATTAACTAATTAATCATTAAATGAATAATTAACATAACATAATAGAGAATTCCATGAATCGTGACATAGTTTGCAACGAGAAAAACAGAATCATTGCTATACGTGTCCCATAGATGATCGACATGCATCAAAAAGGGAGATTGGTTGCGTGATATAACGCACCCCCGAGTTTGCAGCGATCCCAAGGCGATGACATACTTTATTTATTGATTACTCTATTTCGTTTTCCCTGTCTCCCGATCCATTCCAAGATAGAAGGTAAATTTTATTAACGATAACATCTAATATTTCTTCTTGTTTGCTAAGAAATATTTGCACAGGGATATTTACCGTCGAAGAGCACGCACAACCGTTCAATCGAGAAATACGAATTATTAGCGTAGTTGATAATATGTAACGTTACTTTCCAATCTCACAGATATGTATTTTATTTAACCTTTGTATATTTAATTAACAGTTCTCGATGTACTTTTGGCAAAATATTCGCTTCTGATCTTCTTACATTTTGATCGTAATATTTTACTGTTACAAACGGAGAATTGGAAAATATTTAAATGATAATCCGGAATGCTTTCGATATGAATTTCTCGTATAATATGACGTAGATTGCTTGAGGACAATATAATTGTTTCATTGCAGAAACGTTTTTACGATAAATTGCTAATATTTACATTTTTCCGGTATTATAAACTGTAATTTTAACGCTATTTATCTCAACAGCGTTACATTCGGATGATGAGAATTTTTACACGACGCGACGTTAATGAAATGAATACAATTTCGCTCTTTAAATTTCTTTAAATAACGCTGAATATTTGCTCTAAAGCTCTCTACTCCATTTACTCTACTTATTCTCTTTAAAAACTTCCAGGATGCACGTTTCACTCACAGTACTCGCTAAATTCCGCTCTCACCACGCACTGACCACAGTTAAGAACCCTCTTCATCTCACACCTTAAACATATCCACACATACGCGCCGTATCTGCCACTATTCAGCTAGGCCGAAACAGGAGCACAATTTTAGATCGATCGTGTTATAAAATTCATACTTTTCCAGCCTCGCAAATAATTCTCGTTCTTTGACTTGTATAACTATTGAACTATAGACATCGTATTCATCGTACAATTTAAAATTAATGTCGCATTTACTAATTTGCTAATCCACTTGTATAGTAATAATAATCCATTTGTCAAAGTGTCGTCAAGTAACCTTCTAAAAAAAATTGTTACCGCAGAAAATTCAAAAGAATCAGTTTGACAATCGTCTCTACTAAACGCTACGATGTTTTTAGAACAAACAAAGAACTAAGGAGACGATCTACGCAAAGCTAACTCTCATGCTATTTCCGTAACTCCTTTCGCTACTGTATCGTTGGCTGTACAGCTATTGTAGAAAACCACTGCTACGCTACATATACGAACGACGGAACTATAATGATATAGAATATAGAGGGTGTGGATGATAGTGTGGTAGAAGCAAGCAGCAAGTAATTTCCTATGCAAACCTGAATCAAGAGTATAAAACAAAATTTTATATCCCGAGCTTAGTTTTTAATAAATTTTTAAAATCTCAGAGATTTTAGAGATCTCATGCATGCTACATATGTACCTCATAACGGCCTTAAAATCGCAATCAGACAGCTACAAACCCAAAAAAGCCGACGATATCAAAATTAGGCTGACACCATTCAGGACCACGACGACAATTTATATACATAATTTTATATTTTAATATTTTTATAATTACACAAACAATTATTAATAAACGTTAACGTAAAGATTGTTGGAAAGTATAATTAACGTTTTCTACATTTCTTCTATTTAACACGCATTAACAGAGATCAAATAACTACCTATCTCTACGATGCAATTAAAACGATTCAATCTGCAAGCAGGATTTTTCTCAGCCAGAGTAATATCATCGCTAATTCACGCCCTCGCGAGGCGTTCAGCACGAATGTGATTATACGACTTATCGCCGTTTGAATAAATCATGGTTACTTCGTCGATAATCATTGACGACGCTGAATGAAAGGAATTTCTTCGATTCAATGTTGCACGCTCTTTAAGAGAGAAGAATTCGAGAAAAGACGGGAAACGAACAAACGAAAGAGAGGCGAAACGTCATCGAGCAAACTCATTTCTCGTTTTTCTGTCATGGTGTCGTTCATTTATACTATTGCAGAGGTCCAATCGTAATCGCAAGTAGCTCGTTAACGCGCTCTCTGAACCGGTCGAGGGATAACTTTGGCGCCGATAAAAAGCTAATAACGGCAACCTTTAATAAGCGTCGACGTATAATTTACTCTCCAACTCGCTCTTGCCCTTTCTCTCTCTCTTTCTTTCTCTCTCTCTCTATTCACTTATTCCTAACGTTCATGTTTTTTGTCGTCTACATTCACCGGAACTGCATTTCCTCTTTTTCTGACGATCCCTAACGAAAAATAGTTTCCATGAGTTTTATAAAATCACATAAAAACAAAAGCAAATTAATTCGAAACAAAATTCGATTATCTATAATGGTTATTTACACACTTAAAAAAATGGTTACTTAACACTTAAAAATTAATATTCTCTAATCATTAAATCGTTTGAAAAATCTCTAAGATTTCGCGATTATTATCTTCTATTTGAAGAAAAGTCAACATTTTCTCAGTAATTTTTATCGTACAAATTTTGAAAACAGCTATTATCATTTAACCCTGCATTTAGGCTAATATGTAATAATATGCGTACTAAATTGTATGCTTCGAACTGATTAACAATTAAACGATTAACTGATATTAACTAGTCTAGTGTTAATATAAACCTAATTACAGGAAGTCTGAGATAAAAATTTTCTTTCTCACTCCAGCTTTTTCTCCTTCTCGCTGTTTTTCTCTTTGTCACTCTCTTTCTCTCTGTCTGCGAACTGCCGCTTTAAAATTTCTTCTTTCATCAAGCACTGTTCCCTCTAAAGAAGTTTCACCCCGTATGTACACGAGGACAAACACATTCAGACTTGTTAGTTACGAGTGTCAATTACACCAACACGGTACTACGATTCTAGCTCTGCAAACACCACAGACACGTATCACCCTTAAAATTTTTCGCTGCCGGGCTATTCATACCTTAAAACCAGGAATTTTCGTTTATGTACCTATGTCATGAAAGCACGTAGCTGGCTATGATGAAATTTTCAAAGTCAATCTGCATACTTCTCAGCTGTAGCTGAATTTACAATTTGCAAGTCTATTTGCAGGCAACACGCGAACGATCGGTTAGGATTTGGTTGTTATATAAAATATTTTTATATTCAAATGTGAGAGCCGACAAATTGAAAATGTAGGATTTATACACGAGAACACGCTTGAATATTTGGTTCGTAAAGTAAAGACATTAAAATGGAATCAAGTTTAGCGGTGGGTACAATTGGTGTTCTCTTGAATTTTCTAATCGACGGTTAAAATATCATCGCCTCGACAAATAATAAATTTATAATGTAAGAAATTTACATAAAGGATAATTTAAAGCCACGTAATTCTTCGTAAGGATGTTTTTCCTTTCAGCTTAATAAACATAGAGGAAAGGTAAATTTAAATTTCTTGAAACGATATCAAGTCACGCGTTTCAGAATGGCAATACAGTTTGTTATTTATGCCGTTGATTTTTAATACCGTGGAATTCTGCAGGGTGAAGCCTTCATATGTATATTCGATTCGAAAGTTAAACGGAGAACAATTCTGCTAACATAGAATTTGTTCAAACCACACGTATTGAATTTTAAGCTACGCTTATGCCTGTGATTATCAAATATTAATGGCCTAGTCGTTTCTTAATATTCTGAAGTGAAACGAATAAAAATACCTTTTTTTCGAAGCGATACTGGAATTATATTAAATTAGAATATACATATCGAAAATGACAACGTGAGTTCGTGCTCGCCATCCATATGTAGATGCGTTAGTTATAAGAAATAGTAACTAGAAGATAATCCTAGTTACAACCGATAGATTTAATCGATAGGCTTAAGATGTTTTTTTGTTTGTATCCCTAGTTTTTGTAAGCGAGTGCAATAAAGGTTTCTTTGGCTCAGAACGGTGTGATAGATTTATCCAATCAACAAAATAATAACTATCGTGATCCTATCTCTGAGTATAGAAATAACAACCATACATAAATAAATAATCGGCATACGATCGATTCTGTTAATTTACATGTCATATTCGTTCACAAGTAAGATCTAAAGAATATTTGTTATTAAATTAAAAAGAATGCACGTTGAAAATACAGTAGGTAAGATACAACGCTTATTAATAGTAGAAATTATTCTTCGCGTAATATGTTTAATCATAGCTTTCGTTCTAGACGATAATAATGCTTGTATCGATAATATTGAACAAATATCGTCGTTTTTACGAGGGTCCGATCCAAGAAAGAATCGAATAGTATGCAGGAACATATGTGCATAGAAGAAATCGAAAAAAGAAACTACCGTAATCCGTAACGTTACAGTTCATAGCAGCGGTATGCGGTTACGTAAATCGTAATATTACGACTGAAAATTGCATCGTATTCCCTCGGGTAGAGGTATGTCAGAAACATAGTGCATGGATATTTGGCATCGACATAAAATCACTACAGCCTATTATAAGTTCGTATTTCACTGAAAGTACCGATTTTTACTATACGAATTCACCCACAACATTATGTTTAATTTATTAAGAGATAAAAATATAAAATATACTTGTCGGATGATATATGTACTTCATATACTTCTGGGATTTGGTAATATAATTTAGAGAATGAAAATTAAAAATATATTATCAATGGGTAAATTATTACGTGTAATCTTCGATCGAAATATTATTTAATTTTTGCGAATCGTAGAGATGTCAAACATCTAAGATATAAAGTGCACAGATTGAAATTTTACAGGAAAATTTTACGAATTACAAGTTGTCTAATTGTTCTATTCGATAAAGTTAGAAAATTGTAGAAGAAAAGTGTAGAATTTATAATCCGTAACTCGTCAGTTTACTAAAATATTATGAGTTGGTAAATTATTGTGCAGAAAAGCCCGTCAGGTCGTAATAAATATTAATTTCTTCCTTTTATTCTTTACTTTCGTAAAACGCGTAATTAAATTGTAATTAAACATCTAAACTTGAGCTTTCTGCCTTTTTCAATGCAAGTTTTCTTCTGTTCGAAATATTTTCGACTTTGCTCTTTCGTATCTAACAATCGTAACTGGTAAAAATATAAAACGAACGTTTGATAGGGTGAGTTTGTTTAATAAGTTTAATTAAAACGGTAACATAATAAGCTAATTGAAAACGCGAAATGTTTGCCGTATAACTGATGAAGTAAATGGAAATGCAGAAATTAATTACGCATTTCATCTTATGGAATGTAAATCTGTTTAACTAAATAAAATCATTTTAAAAGTTGTTCATAAATAAGAAATTCTACCTTTTCTACTATAACCGACATGTAATTAAGCAGCGTTAATTATCTACTAAAACACTCGAAAGGATAATACCAGTTTGCTCAATGCCATTTTACAATCTCATTCGAAAAGAATTAAGTGTCGTTCTATCTAAATTCTACTTCTTTAATGGCGTTCATAAAAAAGTTAATTTGTATAAAAGTATAGTACACTGCACATATTGCGTTATACTACCTTCTATTATGAACCGTTACACTACACCCAAAACCTAACAGTAACATGTTCATAACTCTAAAATTTTATATCAACGCAGAAAGCTAAAAAACCTCCATCCATGATAAAAAAAGAAAAAAGAAACTTTCGTATTCTCGCGTACTGTGGCCGCGGTATCTCTGGACTGTCACGTTTTAATCGTCACTGAACAATTTTCTTACAGTTATCCAATTTCGTAGCTGTTCACACCAACGGTTAGCTAACCGAATTCCCTGAACGCCTACTCACCCACAGGTTCCGATGGCTCTCTCCTCTCATTAAGCGAAATGGAGAGATAAATCACAACGAAAGGTAAATCAAAGTCGGTTCCAGCGCGACTGGCGCATTACGCAAAGGCAAAACCTTCAAAACGGAGCGGTGGCCAAGCACACATCGCACCGGTGTGGACCAGCAGAAAAACAATCCCGCTCGACGATCGAGTCACCAGGATAGATTATCTAACGTCGGATTATGACATTGGAAAATTGGGTCGTGCCATCCAGCCTGTACAATTCGTCACACCGCTGGTCACGATGTAACGCCATCCGTCCCACGAGTCTCTGGGATCGGATAGCGGATACTTGACCAACGACTACAGCGTTAACTAACATGACTGTGACACTGTCTCGAGGGAACGTGGACAAGGATTACGGTGATATCACGAGATCGTTCAACCTTCGTATCGTTTACGAGGGCAACTTCGTTCTTTGCTACTTGTCGGTATATCTTTTCTTTCTTTTTTTTTTCTTTCGCGAAACAGTCTTCTGCGGTGATTTTAATTAGGTTTCAAGATTTTTAGAAAGCAATTTCGCGAGATGGGATTTACAAATTGTTTGTACTTCGTTTGAGAGAATATTTATATAGATCTAATATAAATCTTTTACGTTTATGTACCTTGTATAATATACGTGTAGGTTATATAACACATATATAGTGTACGAAGCTTTCAGAGGAAAAGTGGATTAAGCTACATTTCTTCTGTAACGGGCACTTACTTTGTCTTACAACGAAGAACCTAAGTACTAGAAAATAATGTCTACGTACAAGTTCAAATTGCTTTAATAGAAGAAAACAACATCGATTATAGACGACGATCGATTATTGCTAAAAGAAAACGTCTGTAATCGTAAACCTATCGATATAGAAAATCCGATTTTTTAGTACACTCTTTCGCGATACAAGTAGGTCACTGCGAACATTTTACTTCGAAAAGAAGAGCTCGATCTTGGAAAAGATAGGCGCTACCGTTCGAGTTTCTTTTCAATTCCTTTCGCAGATAATTTCTCGAGATCCGTTCTTTCTTTACGAACGCCGATAAAGTCTCGCGTTACTTTGATTCTCAAGTAGAGAGAGGCGCGGCGCCCAGGATAATCCTCGATACCAGCACGATCTCCAGCTTAAGAATCGGAATCCAATCTAAAAAGGGCTATCGGTGTTTACGCAGTTTATGCGGGCATTCGTCGGTTAAGGGGATGTTTCAGCCGAGATTATCCGGTAAAACACCATAAAAATCTAAACGGGAATCGTGGCCTGGTCGGTTCCTTAAAAGCGATCCCATCGTGATTTTACGTGTTCTTGTCTTCAACAAGGGAATGTTCGCAATGTTGCTGAATGTTTTCAGCCAACAGAGATCCAACGTTTTATCGACGTTACCGCAGATTGGACGTAAGACAGGTATACTGAAATCCTTTTGTGCCAGGTATCATTTACCGCGCCTGTTGTTCCACTTTATATTCCTCTGCCTTCTCCTCCGCCTGGCGCGTTAATCCTCGCGGCACGATCGCGCCACCCTCTTTGTCTTCGTTTCTCTCTCGATGCGTCTAGCCATAGAAATTTTCATTGTCTTAATCCAACGGAACGACATTCGGTTTCCGAACGTTTCTCCGACTATCCGCAAGAGCCACCGTGTAACCATTCATCTGGCTGCAATAAACTGGGCGCGAGCTCGTTCCTTTTACGCTTGGTGCCGCGTAAAATAACGGGACGGTGTATTGTACGTCCCTGGTCGTGAAACAAGCAAATTATGGTTTATACGTTGCCGAGCGAGTCGTGCCTCCGATTTTTCACTGTTTCAGAATTACAGGTCTCGCGCCCGATACACGTGTTCCATTGTAATTAAGGTGCGTGTGCTTCTGAAAGAATTACGTATCGAAAATGTACGAATCGGGAGAACCGTGTTTCAATACTTTCTCTTTTGCTATCGAACTCTTTGACGCGTTTTTTTGCGCTACTCTTCTTTTACGCCATTTTTGTACAGCGTTTCAGCGGTAGATGTTAGGCTGGTGCACGAACGGCTTCGGTTTCTCAAACCAGACTTTGCGCATTTTAAGCCTACAAAGATGGTATATCGCGTGTAGCTAATACGTCCATCATTTGCAAGTTTATCTCAGCTATTGATTTTCGTAAATTCAAGCTCTCTTATTTCCTTCTTATTATTTCTTTTTTATTATTACTTATTCTTCGATGTTTCTTGTTACGATAAATTTGACTATATAAATCTGAGAAATCGGGGAAAACTTACGTTACGTTACGAAGTTAATGAAACGGTTCGATTCTCTTCCCTTTCCCTTTATTGCTCGTTTATTCTTCTCAGACAAGTTTATCACGCAACCACGTACATATGTATATTCATAAGATCATTACCAAGAGTATGACGAATCGCGTGCTTTTGTAAATGATCCAGTATGAAACGAACTGACCGGGCAATAATTTATGGCATTAAATACGTGTCATTAATTAATACCGCGCGGAAATTTATGGCTATATTCACTTGCCAAGCTTACGAGATGCGATGTTATGTTCGTGATGTAATAATGATCCAGCGGCGTAAACGGACTAATTAAGCTAGTGTAATGATCCTTTAAACTGGAAATCCAATACTGGAAACACGCAGAACCACGTTACACGTATAATCCTTTTTAACGATAAGATTGCAAGGTGTAAATGAAAGGAGACGACGTATCACTGCGATTGCCGAGAACCGTTAGAAAAGTTTGCAATTCGCGTTTTCCAACTTTCCACGCTAATGGACCCGTGACAGATTCTAAATAATTAATGCCGCGGTAGGAAGAACATTTTCCCAGTAATGCACTCTTGCCGTTGCTTAACACGCCCAACAGACTGTATTTTTGTAATTTTAGTTCTTTAATGAAAGTGTAAACGAATTGAAAAAGCTACGTTGCGAGATTTAATTATGCGTGAATTTGTACCAACTTCATTGGTTTTTATGTTTAATTTATTTTTTCAACAGAAAAGAAAAATTGCTCGTTCGTTCCCTCCCCCCTTTTTTTTACAGAAATTCTAGTTAAAAATTCACACGCTATGGAAATACGTGTTAAGTCGAAAGTTTTTTAATTTCATCCCCCTATCTATATATTGCTTTTGGTATGCGATACTTTTCCTTTACTCATTTGCATTTCGACTGAAATAACATTAAATAGATTAGAGATACAGTTTGCATTGTTTCTCGTTTAACGTTTACAATTTACAGTTTTTGTTTCAAACAGTTATCCTATTATCTGTAAGATAATATTTTTAACTAATTTTGTTTTAATGAAGTGACATTAGAAAATGTTTAGAAATCGTATCTGTTTTTCTTGTCGCTGAAAAAAGGATTTATTTTTTTTTTATACTTTAAAAGAAATCGACGATTAAAATTGCGATAACTCTCGAAGAAATAATTTTACAAGGTGGATAATTTTACACCTTTAGTAATAGTTTATAGGATATTATTTAAAAATATATATCGCTCCTTTGGTATAAAATTTATCTCGATTGTACTGTATAGCAGCTGATGTCCAAAAATTCGACGAAATATTACTACAACAGCTAGCTGCCTTTATGTTGAAGCTAAAGAAGAAGAATTGAGTGATTGGATTAACATGCGTAACGATAACGTAGGAAAGCATGGTAGCGGAGAATAGGATTTGAATAACACCTTTAATCAGCGCCATCGTTCACGCATAGTGACAAGGGAATTAAAAGTGATCAAGGCATACAGGAGTACCTTATTTGATTTGTGCTCATCAGTTAGTTAGATAATCAACGCCTTTGGTTGCTTACAAAGCTGACACCTGCGAACAAGCAGGCGCCAGCATTAGAGTAAATTGCTCAAGTGCTTCAATCAGAGAATGATCAGGAAAAGGCATCTGGCGAAAGAAAGAGAAAAAAAGAACCAAAAAAATTGTCTCTCTATGCAGTTTGTGCTGAGAAAGTATCGAATTATATTTGCAGATATACATTTTCATTCATATTTATTCTAAATATAAATATATCAAATGTATTTTCAAATATATTTGAAACGTTACTTTAATATCTTAGAATATCTGTAGGAATATTCTATTCTATGATATTGTGCCAGTAATAAAGGGTACTCTAGCATTACACATAATTTGTTAATCCTAAGTTTCTCTCAAGTCCCTTTGATCCTTTGAAAGTTCTTAAGCGGCGAAAGAGAAGTTAAGAAAAAAGAAGAAACCGTTATAACGTAAAAGAGAACAGGCAAAGCACTTACTTCGTACACTTATTTCGTTCTACTTTGTTTTCGTTACAGAGGAATGGTAATAGTATATGAAGCATTTGAAAGAGTATATACTTCGTTATGTTTTATCGATGTACGGGCTTCAAACGAGAGAACAAGAAAACTGTGATACACGTATACATGCAAACTCCAGCAGAGGTAACATAGAATTAATATTTTTTACGAGAAATGTGGTTATAATACAAACGAAAGGACGGGTTAAAAAATAACTTTAAACTTCGGTATATTTATAGGTATTGGTAATAATAATATCTCGTAGAGTGTAAGATAAAGAAGTAGAAGTAGAAGTAGATAATTCTAGGGTGAAAAAGAAACGACGATTTGGAGAATAGATATTAAAATAAAAAATTAGCAAAATAAAATCTTAATATAAACAAATGGAAAAGAGATACCAAATATTATTCAAATAGATTTTACAAGAAAAATTTAGATTTGAAGGGGAATCAAAATTACTATCAATAAAATATGACTATGTGATATTGTATTATTCTTTTTGCTCTAAAAGCGAACAAAATGAATATTCTACCAGAACGGGTATAATTCAGTAATATAATTCAACAATTGCAAAATCTTGCATCTTTATCTATCCACGGAATAAATTCTACAATGCAGGATAAATTCAGCACAACGCAGAAGACATATCGCATATATTTTTCCGCTTTACACGAAAACGCGCTTAACTAACGAGCTATTACGGAGGAAGTGCATTTCTCTATGAAATAATGTGCGTCAAGAGCAAACTTTTTCTAAAAAAAAAACATGCATAAAAAATAAAATAAAGATGCATTTTCCAAGTACTGAAGTGGAATTAAATTTGAAAATGTACAGATAAGCAAGTTACATTGATATCGATTGCTTTGAAAAACCTTTAGATGTTCCTGCTACAGCGTGATCCAGACCAAATAAAACCAGATACATACAGTTTTGAGTTACAGTCGTGCGAGAAAAAATGTCGACACTTCGGAGATCGAATGTCAGAATGAATAAATTTGTAGAAAAATAATTGATCTGATGTACAGACAGCGTAGCGTAGTAACGAATTAGTTGATAATTTGGAGATTCGTAACAAAATCCTCGACACGAACACGGATCTTGTGTACCTATCGTTCCGTTTTTTTTTCTGAAACGCGATAAATCTCGGGGAAATGTCGAATAATTTTCATAACTTATCGAAATCGTCGACCCAGTGATATTTCGCTTCATAGGAATATTTGCACAGTGACAAAAAGCGGCGTTTATAAGTCAGCAGAAAGAAAAAAGGTTAATATTCATTTGCTGAAATATTTGTGAAGCTTTTGACGTAAAAACATAAATATATCCTCTAGCAGGCAAATGAAAATATTGCAGCAAAAAAGGTTAATGAGATTCTAGGTAGCTTTCGGTTTAAAGAGCTTCAATCGCACGAATCAAAGGTTTAATTATTTCAAGACACATTCGCATACTTTTGCCAAAAGAGAAATCACAACATTGTTATAGAAATGTGTACTGTACTCTGTACTCAATTATTTTTAACACCAAAATTATCAAAATGGATAAATCGACGAATTCGTAATATATCACAGCAATTTTACAGATTCACAAAGGTACAGTTTTAATATAGTTTTCTTCTTGGGCTATACGAGATATTTAACATGTTTTAATCGTTAGTAGCTCTGATATTAACTGAAAACACGATTTTTACTAATTATTAGCAACAGAACGTATCATTCCTAATATTTTTACGAGGAAGACTTAATAAGTATACTTAAATACGCGACCAACTTTCTTCAAAATAAACACAATTATGTTATACAATATACGTAGTTAGTTAAGAGTACATGCGTCGCTTAAGAATCATTCCAAACTTATGTCATTATCTTAAATGTATCAATTAAAGAATATTTCATCGATTCGGTGTCTCGAAGGTAAAATATTATCCGGAGAAAACAATTAAAGATCTGTATCTGTATCAATCGCTTCAAGGCGTAATGAATTCGACACAAGTCCATTCTCTCGCATCAATCACCCGATTCGATCGAAACCAGATTCCGCGATTAGTATCTCCTTTCCGTCGTGACACGACCTAAGTGGTACACGCGCCGTCAGATAACACGAGAAAATAGGGAGTATACTTGGTCGAACTTTGTCGAACCTGTTACAGGACTTGGTAGTCACGGTTGAACGTAGTTGCGTTCGTTCCGTTGCTTGGCGAAAAGGAGAATGGATCATCAATACCTGTTAGATAAATAGACACAGATACGGAATAACGTTTCGCGCGTATCTCACGACCGCGTAGCACCGACCTGTGTTGGTCGGCAAAGTTTACGGCGTGCAATATGCGCCGCGAACTTACGTAAGCCGGAACGTTTTCACAGAAATGGCACAAAGACGCGGACGCCCAGTTGAATCGCGTGTAACGGGAGCAGAGGCTGGCGAAGCACAATGAGTCGGTGACGAGTACCGATCGCTAACGGGGGAATATCTTTTATTAAAATAATAAAGGAATTTCATTAAAGGAGACGTCGTCGAAACGTCCCGGGTGAGCCGGGGTTGGTCGAGGGGGATGAGAAGGAGAAAGAGGTCGATAGTGGCGAAAGGAAATAAGAGGGCGAGAGAGGAGAGATGGTTGAGTAGAGGAAAAAGAATATGACACGGTAAACGGTAGAGGGTAGGAAAACCCAGCGAGTATCTTTTCACCCTCCATCCCTTATTTCTTCATCCCTTACTCTGGTCGCGTGCATTTTTCTCCACAACCCCTTACAGGCCAGTTTTCTTTCCCGTCTCACGATATCCGCGCCCCGTTTAATCCTGTTGACACGGATTAACGAGGATTCTTGACCGTTGTGCATCAATGCCTACTTTGTTCTATGGTGAATTAATGGACGTCGCGTTTCGGATTCTTTGGTCCGAGTCGAGGCGAAGGTACGTCGCGTTAACGACCGTTGTCGCAGCACGTCATCACGGTTCTCTATCAAAGGCAAAGTTGACGAACGTCCCACTCGTTATTTTTTAGAAGAGTCATGCAACGCCCCTTTGCGCCTTCGTCTCTCGCGTGAAATATGAGCAGATCGAACATATACCTGGATTAATACGGCTTATGGTTCGTTAGAAAAGTCTGTCAGACGGCGTTTTCCTCGCTGAACATGGTAATTTCATCGAGAATAGCTGTGTGACTCACTCAGCATCGTGAAATATGTATTTTTATGAAAAAAATGCAAGGACAACTTACTATTAAGGTTTCGATCTCGCTATAGTCCTTGCATCTTTCCCTCTCAACTTTGATCCCGTTTTTAAAAGACGAAGGAACGTTTGCTATTACGGAAAAGGTTTAATATAAAATAGAAACTTGTAACAAAAGATAAAAGAACTAAGAACTAAAGCATTCGAAAATAACTTGAACGTAACGAGATTCAGCCTGTATCAGATATTTTAGGATCTTTGAATTTAGCAATTAAACGTAACAAAAAGCTTGTAAGAGAAATTGGGCCCATCGCTGAAAAAACCGCGTTTTATTTCTACCCACAAGGGGCCACGTGCAGTGAATCCGTTACCTCCGGCACCATGCGCTTCAATTTGCAGTAGGCCTCAAGGAGTTTTTCCCGGACCATACCCTTGCAAAGGGCTCTTTTTCAGCCTAACGAACCATCTTCGCTTTCAAACAGTAAAACACTGTATCGGTGACGCGTCTCCCGTTTTTATAGATTTCCTCTGACAAACCGTTCCATTGCAACGTTTCTACACAATTCTCATATATTATTTAATATTTCAAAAACTCTTCTCGTCTAGATGGAGATATTTTCGAGTTTTCAAGTGGTCCCTGCCTTTTCAAATGAAACAATTTTCATATATTCGTTATACATACTTTCCATTCTCTCTATACCGTACATTCGTCGTAACAATGATGAAAAATAAATATTTCGAATTGTCATTTAATCATACAAATACTAACCAAAAGGTAACAAAATGTCGATCCAAACATTTGATTTTATACAGTGGATTCCGCTTAAGCGGGACGCCGGTTAATTAGAACCACCGTTTATTTGGGACAAATATCGAAGAACGGAAACAAAAGCTAGAATACAATGCGATTTCAATTCGCTTATATGGAACATACCGCCGTTTTATCGCGACAGCTTACGCTCGTATAGTTTACGATTGCAGATAGAACGAAACTTACGAAGTAGCGATGCTGATCTGAAGCATAGCTATGGCTTGAACGTAGGAGAGGGCAACGTGAATGAAAGAGAAAGAGATCCGACAGTCGGAATCGTATAATATTAAAATGATTAAAACGAGATCAGGTTGACACGCTCGAGCCCTGGCACAAGAACGCGAGTGACACGAGGGGCGTGACACGCGTCTTCCCATCACAGCTTCAGCGATAGCTTTTTGTTTATCGGTATAACGAGGCTACCCGAGGGGCGGAGAATAATTTGCTCTGCTGTAGCTCGTTTTGACCCGTTACTA
Organism: Bombus bifarius; assembly: GCF_011952205.1. Lineage (NCBI taxonomy): Eukaryota > Metazoa > Arthropoda > Insecta > Hymenoptera > Apidae > Bombus > Bombus bifarius. The sequence goes on from NW_022884356.1 coordinate 7,349,248, forward strand.
ATAAGATACAAAGGTGAGCGTACGTGTACGATTGAGATGTTCATTGTGTATTGCATATATTGCATGCAAAGAATTTGTCATTCGTATTCCCTTTCCAACCTGCTTAGGAGAGATATAACCCCTTGCATTCCTATGTCGAGTGTGACTCGACGTTCTTTCAGTCCCACCTTTTTTTGTGAAACGTGCGAAGGAAAAGCAGGATTGCATCCTGGAAATTGTTTCAAGATATATCATACACTTAAAAATTACAAAATACAACAATAGTGCGAATAAAGCTGGTATTTAAGTGAATGTCTTTCTTCCTTTATTTATTTAAATTGCCTTATTTTTTAGTTAAAGTAAATTTCAAACAAAACGCTTAAAAGCGTTGGGAGCTGCTGGAAACGAAATGGAAATAATATTCGGAGTGCAAAGGGTTAACCTTCAGCGATAAAATCGCTTTGCTCGATGAAATGCAAATAGGGCTAACGCCCAATGCAGGTTTACATCAATTGGTAAACATCAAGAGGTATCCTAAAATCTACGATTTCAAGGGTGACGAAGCTAAACAATCAAAAGGGTGGAATAATAAGAAAGCAAAGAAGAACACGGAAAAGGAAGGGCACATGTATTCAACAGCAAATATTACATACGTCCTTCGATAAATCGTTTTTAGCTGTACTTTTTACGTTGCTTAGACTTTGTCCGTTGAAATTCATTTTTTATTGGGACAAGTTAGCTCGAACCGAAGGTGTATGAAAACTGGAATCCGCTGTATCTGTTTGCACTGTGTTTGATAATTAAGATATATTAAAACGTATAGCTGGTACTTGAAGCGTTCGAGCGTTATCTAAATCGCACGATTTATGTATCGATAAACTTACTTAATAAACTCGTCAAATTTCGTTTATTACGCTTCAAATCCTTGAAATGTAGCGGTAAAGATTTTGATCAATTAGTCGACATCACGCGATACAACGATTTGAAAATTTTCAGATTAACAGCACGCATAAGTTCATGGAATCATGAGGTCACATATAAAAATATGTATCAGGAACTTCGATCTAGTTTATCTGCCATTAACTGGAAATACGAGACTTCCGTAGCGGCCTCTAATCCGTTGGCAACCGATTCACCCCTGTCTACCGCTCATTTACACCACGCCACGGGTAATTCTACACGAGAGCCGAGCAAAACGAAGTAACCCCATTAAACGTACGTTGCTCGTCAAGCGGCGAACGTTTAATCGGATAATCGGGACACTTCAAAAGCAGTTGCCAACAGAGTATTGTTGTTCGTGCCTAACCACTTCAATTTTTGTCCGTTTCAGGTATTCGTAGCGTACAGCTGAATTTCATACAATTCCATTGAAATTTTGACAATCGACCAACGTGTTATCGATACACGATCGAATTTTTACACAGCCTAGTCTTACCGAGATGGAAATATTCGTCTTCGAAGTTGAAAGTTTTAATTCCTGCGGCAAACCGTTGTAAAAATTACTTTTTGATTAATTACAAAAAAAAGCTGTTCCTACAAAGTTGTTAAGAGGCTAATATCACGTAAACTGGCTAGGAGAATCTTTTTTCGAAAAGAAATGTAGACTTCGCTTCGCCGTTTTCGAGCAGAAGTAATATGAAGTAATATACAAAGTATAGGTAACTTCGTCGTTCAAACTGCTGTATGTTATAACGTGAAGTTCCCGTTATGTTAGTGTGTGTGCGTAGAAAGTACAAGACAGCCAAGAAATTTCTTCCTAAAGAAGACACTTTTGGACACGCGTATTAGATGTTAGGAATTTTTAAGAAAGCCTTAGGCTTTGGTAGAGTCTCTATTCTTCTAAATTCCAAACAATCGTATCTTCGACATCGGCGCCTCATAGTTCGGCCACTTCGAATCGTAACGTTCGCTCGAGCAACCTGTCGAGCTTCTTATTAATCCCTTGGCCCAGCTATAAATTACGATAAGGCTAAATAGCGGCGGACTATCTGCCATTATATCATCGTCATATCGTATCATCGCGAAGATGCTTCGTTGTTACATGCACGAAGACTGTGACTTTCGAATCTCAGCGCGTGTTCCTCTTGAGGGATATCGTCGCACGACGAACACCTTAAGTGGCGTGAATCTTAATTCGTAATAGCTAAACTCGATACATAACAAGTTACGGTTATTTCGTTATAAACTAGAACGTCAATTAACGATACAAAAATCATAAATCGTACAAAAACTTGAGCAAAATTGCTACCAGAGCTAACAAGTTATTAGACGCACTGTACGCGTGTATCACGCGGGGAAATTCGTCCTCCGGCTTGTCCCAGCGGCCTACGAATACCACGGGGAGATTCAACGACGTCGTCAGCGTGAATGGAAGTTCGTTTCGCCGCGGGCCGACATAGAGCGTGGTCAAACTTCCCTGTCTCTCGTTGAAAGCGTGTAACTGTTACCCGAACCCGAGGGATTACCGGTAATCTGCGGTAAGCTAAGCTACGTGAACAGGTACGGGCAACCTGTTTCGGATATTGTTACGAGTAGCCGGCAGCCATTTCGTCGAATCGTTCGAACTCAAGACAATTCAGCCTTATTCCCAACCATTTCCCGATGCATCTTCTCCACTCGCCTACACTCCCGGTCAGACTAGTTAGCGACTACTCGGCTATGGCCGGGAGGACCGATAGCGAGGCTACGATAATAGTTTCTCTACGAATTAACGCGTAACTTGCAAAATTTCTATCGCTACCTGGAGAAAAGCAGCTGCCGTTTGGCTAGCGATGCACGAATTACGTTACGGGTTCTGGTTATCGCTTTTAATATGCTAAAATACGTGGCTATTGCGAAAGGATATTTCCGACAACTTTCCGAATTCGAGGCTGTCGTACTGCGCGCATTATCCACCTACTGGCTATCGAAACGTTTGAACGTGATACAAAATGCACGATCCGTGACGATAAAGTCTCAAGAATAAATACGCAACTGTCGAAATAGAAGATCAATACGATCGATCGTTAAAAAATTGAAATTCAGTTCGTCAAAGGTGCTGAACTAAAATGTAAGATCATCGTAGGTTGTTTTTACAGCCTTCACCATGTGTTTCGCATGTTGCACAAACACAGAATTCCAACCGATTAGTAATCTGCCTAGTGATCTGAATCAATTATCGCGTTCTGTATGAGACCAGAGGATGTTTTAGTATTTACGAACAGGCATGTATTCGTAGACACCTCTGTATACAAATACACGAGAATCAGAAGGAAGTACACGTAGATTTTATAAAAACGAGGTTCGTGTAATATCGACCTACTTACAGACTCGTTTTTTATTATTACGTAACATCTATTCCTGTATACTTTATACTTTGTCAACCAGTTTTCGATTTATGCAACACACACGATAAATTTCGTGCCTTCAAGATGTTCGATGTTGAATATCCCTGTTTGTTTATTTTTTAAAATAGCTGATAAACTCATAAATCAATTACTCGCTGGTTAACCAATAAATAATCGATGAATTGTTAAACGAGTTATTTTGAATATCTCATCGTCGCGGTCGGTACTTCGGTTAGGAACTTGGCGCTATTGATTAATCCGAAAGGAAGGTTAGTTTTCCTTCGTGCAACGGCACGACAACTTTTCATTTCCCCGAATAATTCCAACTTACTTCGCTAGAAACAGCCGGCAGGCAGATTTTTGCCAAACTTCTGTTTCCAATAGGTAAGATGGAGTTCCAGCTGAACGAACCAACGAATCGAATCGAACGACGCGTGAAGGAGTATCGATTCGCGACGCGAAAACTAATTACCGTTAAACGAGAATAACAAAAGGAGGGATGCAGCTCGGTGTAGTATTCGTCGAGGAGAAAAGATCGAATCTTCCACTAGCAATAGCTAGAACGCGTGACCGATTGAAATTGATAGCTTGCTATAAGAGGATTTCATGAATACAAAGTAGCAACTGCGCGTCTCTTTGACATGGATCTGTTAATGAGATTCGAATAAATAGATCTAATTAAAATTTAATGTAATCTCGTTTCCTATACCACCGCTAACGTAGCTTTGACCAGCAATGGCGAAGACGAAAATTGAAGTTATCAGCTTGCTAAGATTAATTAATTCTGCAAATTATGGATGTTTAGTAAATATCGACAGTGGTGCGAGAAAAATGAAATTTGTAAACGCTCCGGGTAACGATCGCCAAGCAAATTAATGTTTGCCAGGGAAAATGTTTCAAATGTTTAAAACGTGATTCTGAAATCAAGGAAACTAGTAGCTATGTTTTAAGTTTACTCGAGTTATTCTTAACGACTTTTACGATATACGCACATATTTCGTACGACACTCGTACATATTTATAGAAGTGTGTAATTATGCAAACGTAAAGTTACGATAAACATAGTCCAGGTTGAAGTTTCCCTTAATATCGGTGAAAACATAAGAGCAATGGGTTTAGTAAACATTTAAGCATCGAAACACAATGAAATCTGCACGATTGCTGCGCAAATGGGAAACGTTCGACTGCTCACGGCGCACTAGGGAAAATTCGCGAAAAATTCCAGCGTAGTCTGGATTACGGGTTTAGCTAGGCGGTATAGGAACAGCGAAGTGGATCCACTTGTTACCTGCATCGCAGTTTTGCGAAACGAGACCCGCGGGTGTGATACTCCGCATTTTCACCATCAACCACGTGAACACCCGTGAGATACGCGGAACACGAAACGCGAACATCGGTCGCGAGCGACATAATTGCGTGCCACATAATGAATTATAATAATACAGAGATGCGCACTCGATCCTCGACAGGGGGGTCCCATCGAAACAGACATTCGTTACGAACCACAGGGATACGACGATTACGCGTAATTCGTATAATCCCTGTAATTTGACGAACGTTTTGACGCACGCATCGTGACTTAATTGAATAAACTGTCTGGCAAATTGTGAAAACAGGTGACATAGAACTGTCGGTTTAAACAATTGCGGTACTACATTGTTGAGTGTTATTTACTCGAATGCACAAACAGATAGATAACGCTGGATTCGTGCGTCTTTGATTAGATAGTTCTTATTTGTCGTTGCTTAAAAAGATGCAAACTTATTACGCAACCTAGTACGTTATTGCATTATGATCTATGAATTATGTATATACACTCTCTATTTATAGTAAGTGGATTTTCTCTGAACCGGTCTGTATAGAACTAGACTTCTACTCGGTATGATGGAATCTCAGAAATAATTGCAAGACCCGCTAGTCTAAAGACATTGCTGAGAAAATGAAATCATAGATACAATGTATATTGCATATATATCGTTATCAGAAATAGATATAGATTACGCTTTATGCTCTGTACTGATGATTTTCAAATCGAAATTTTTCCCCAAGTTTCTTCGCGTAACAAAATACGTTAGGTTTGTCCTGCAGTTCGCATGGAAAAAGCCCAATTCGGACAAAGGGAGAATAATTTTATAGGCGACATTTCTTGCGATACAATTTGACGATCGATCAAAATTAGTCTCATGGATCTTACGTGAGAACAGCTTTTAGATTTGGTGAATGGTACAGCGACATTCCGCGGCGTGGTTTCGTCTTTCACGCGACGCGACGGAGGGCAACGTGTTCTTTGCCCGTTGAGAGGGCAGGAAAGCGTAATTCGTGACAAGAGACGTTGCAGCGGTATGCCCCGTTTCTACGAGCACATTCGAATTAAGAGCTCTCTAGATGGGACGCAACGCCGTTCAATAAACAGAACACGCCATGTCACTTGACCGCCCACTCGCGTTTTACACTACAGGAATAGCGTACTATTTTCACAAAAACCTAGATCAAACGGTTCGTGCCGACCAAGTCGCGTATACACCGTCGATTCCGCTTTTATTTTCGGTTTTTCCGTATCGACCGAGAGATGCTGCGACGTTTAATCGCGGCTGTTAAAGCCAGCTTGGGTTCGAACGACGAACAGAGAAAAAAAAGAGGATAAAAATTCCTCGGAAAAATTCTCCGTCGTGTATTTCCTAACTCACGTGTAGGACGCGCGACGTGACCAACAACACGAGCGATTCGCCTTTCTTTTTTTCAACTATTGCTTCGTGTGTGTTTCACGTGTGTTTCTATTAGCAGATATCATTGGACGGAAACGTATACGTCGAGTGCAACTAGCGTGTAAAGATCGTATAAATAGTACTAATTTGTGCTTTCTGTATCGCTGAAGTTATCGCGGTGTTGCCTAGCTATTGCGATAGAAGGTGTCAGCTAGTTAGACTCTTAAGATTGTCGTGTTTATTGAGTATATCTACGATGTTAACGATCTATAGAAAATAATTACACTAGGATTGCAATTACGATAAACTTGTAAATCCAGTTGCGGAGAATGCATTAGGTAAAATCAATCTATAGGCCTTTTAGAGACAGGTAAGAAAACTGAAAGTCAAACAAAATTCGTGTCTTAAATCTTACAACTTACGTGCATTCAAGTAGCATAACACCGAGGAACATGCATACGCATAATCGTTACCTTGATTTATTGAAGCTAACAACTTCCATCTTTTTCTTATCGTTCCCATAACTTATTAAAATCAATAACATGCATAAAAAAAAAAAAGAAAAGAAAAACTCGCGTAACCACTTGTACGATCTAAAGTGATTACCAAGAGACATTTTCAAAAGTTTCCAAATATCCCAGACCACGTTCCATCAGACCTATCATAATCCAACGGCAGAAACCTAAACAAACCTCAAATGTCCACCTGGTTCTCAATCCACCTCGATCGACAACGACGTTTAAACTCAACCTCTCAAATCTACCATCGTCAGATTTCAGATAAAAATGTCAGATGCAGTGCGTGTTACGGAAGTAGACGAAAAAGGCTGCGTCATTTATCGGGTACGAAGTTCGTGAGCAACGTTACTCGTGTTTCCATTAAGTCGTACAGGTCGGAAAGTGTGTACTTACGAAGGTGGACGGAGTGCAAATTATCGTTTGTCTTTCGTCGAGGATGTGCAAAAGGCTTCCGCCATCCGCCGTTCATAAAATGACAAATGACCAGCCATTAGACCGATTTCGTGGTCATTCCGCGGTTCCTTCGCTCACGAGAGTCGCACGCAAAAAATTAATTACCATGAGCGTTCGGCCGCGCGATGCTGCAATTGCCGTTTTCGAGTGTCATCGACTCTTCGACCAGTCACCAGGACGCACAAAATGCGCCGCTCTTATCCTTGCGAACGTGTTGGAACGGAATTTATCACCCGGCCGGAGGTCGTGCCGCGTTAATACGTTTGAAAGCCATGACTGACTCCTTCTGATAAATAGCGCATGTAAGTAGTGAAACGGATTTCTATAGATTGTATGGGTGTGACCGAAAACAGGTATTAATTATCTGCACCTACGTGGAGTTCATGCTGTTTTCTAAATTGAATTACGTATCGTGCTGAGTTTTATTAAAAAACGTGTCATTTTTATATCGAATATGAGGCTGGTAGATACGAAGCGAAAGATTTTTATCAGATAAATGTTCCAAGTTTTTTATTTCCTCCACGAAATGAAATTAATAATAATTGCATGGGTACGTAAACCTAAATAATTCGCTGACAAGATGCGTTCTTACTTTTTCTGCTAAGTCAAATACGTAAAATTCGTTAGCTGTATATACAGATTTTCGTGACTGTCTGTATATCTATGTTCGAAATAAAGGTTTTCTGATAACGATACATTCTATCCGACTCTAGCACTGGAAATAAAGATGGAATGCCATATATGAAATCCTCCGAGTTTTAATATCGCGCTCATCAAAGTGCTACTCGCACTTTTTACTGTTCGATCGCGTTACGTACGTACGTACGAACGCATATAAAGGAAAAAAGAAACAGATGTAGCGCATTTCGCGAAAGGAGAAGCAAAACCATCTGCGCTTTTAATCCTCTATTTAGACCGTTCAAACCGTTAGTCAGCGGTAAAGGAACCACAGATACGTTTTCCCTCGGTGGTTTTCGACGTTAGATGGTCTTCAATGGAGGCGTTCAGGTGGCTGCGCCGCGGTTTTCCACGATACAGCGTCCTGCACGGAGATTTCTGTGTGTTTTACCACGCGGCAGTCGTGTAAAAGCTTGCGGATAAAAAAGGGGCACGTCTTTGAAAATCGCAGGCTAATATCATGCGGCGAAACTCGGTCGATGTGAAATGAGCGTTAATGGAAATGGATCGAAGAGCGACTTTTCCTCCTCGAACGAGCAAAGGAACTTCAACCAGTGATTGTCAGCCATTTACGACCTTTCCTTCGTATGGTCTCAATGTATCAGTTTTTTACGAGTTATGGATGGCGTAAAAATTAAAAAACAATTACTACGTCATATGAAAGAGAGATCAGACAATATTTTGTAGCAGAGGTAATAAACCAGAGATAGCAGATGAATATGACGATGAATAGCTATTCGTACGTTCATACAGATTCACTTTACTATGACATAAATTGAAACAGCACGATACATACTTAATAGTAATTTTAAGCATAGAAGAGAACGCCGATGATACGATAAAGGAAGACTTCATTACCCATATTAATTTTATTATTGATATTTTTGTAGAATAAAATTAAACATGACATTTAAATTTCCTCGTATCCTCTGATACTATGCAACAAATACATACAGAGATGATGTTACGTCCGAATATTAACGTAACTGTACTTTATTATTAAGATTAGATAGAGTATAACATCATTATCAAGCAAATAAACGATTCGTGCAAATTTTCAGGCATATATTTTCTAAAAACGTTTGTTTACGTTACGGGAAACCAGCCACGTATCGCTAAATCGTTCCGCTCTATTCCGAATTACACTGCGTATCATCGGCTCGATCTTTACAAGACTCATAAATCTAAGACTAGTTATTTCCAGCCGTAAACTGCTTGCTTGGCTTACTTGTTGAATGACCACAAAATTAATCGAAATTTATTGAGAAATTAATCACGACGCCACAATATCACAGAACCGGGATGTCTTCTAACGGTACCGTGTCTGTTCGCCGCGAAAACCTGTAAAATTTCTAGCCTTCGCTTTCTACGATTCCCGAATATCGCTACTCGAATATCAAATGATTCGTAAAGCGACGAGATCAAGTTCAATGTGTACAAACTAGCAAATCTGAATCAGAGTATGGACACTGTGAATCTTCGAATCGACGATCACCGTATCTGTTCGTTATTTTTCTCAATACGAATCAAAACGAATTATTCGATGTTTTGCAAAACCATATTGGATATCGCTGACGTCCTTCTGTACGTAAACCGGCGTAAAAACTATTAATTAACACGACATACGAACGAAAAAGTTACCACGCGTTCTGTTTTTCATCCTTGCCAGCACCTGTTGAAACAAATGTTCAACAAACCCGGCTGAACCACGGGGATAACGTTCGATCACACACGCTCATAGCACAGTTTTGTAACTGCAACGCGATCGGCAATTGCAATCGCAATTAACCACTTTCGAATTCACTACGAAGCTTGTATTGTAGTATATTAATTCGCTTGGAGCAACGTTTGTTTCCCTGTACCGAGTTAAAATTGTATTTTTTCTTTCCACAATTCACAGAGTTTGTCCGATGCTTCCCGAGATTCTATCGAAAAACGAATTCTCCCTAATCGTTTAACGCTGTAGCCATATAACGAAGAATTCAGAACGAACGACTCAAGAACACAAATATTTCCTTATTACAAAGATTCTCTGCATGTCGAGTATTAGATACAAAGAATACTTGCGTTTGATTTTTTATAGGAAATGAATATTATTAAGTGCGTGAAGCGTAATAACATCTGAAATATGAAATCTATCTTACTATATTACATAGCTGGAATCCTATTAAAAAATCCTTTTATCCAACCAATTATAGCTTCGTATCGATGCTAATACCAGATATTTCATTGTAACAATTGTCATTCAACGATAGCCGCTTGCAACGAATAATTAAATCATAAAAGTAACAATGGAAAAGAAAGAACGAAGAGGAGAGGGAGAACGCAATGATTAAAGGGTTCGCGAAGGAAAGGGCCGTTTTAATAAATAGAGAACTTTTACAAGGAAGTTTGGGAAGTTGCGAAGTCGGTGCCACATTATTTTCCGTCTTACAGCCCAGAAAGCTGAACTTCGCTATTGAAATTCCAATTTTTTTCTGCCTCTCCTTTTCTCTCAGTGGACCGGGAATTTCTTTTCCTTTGTCATTTGACGATAAATTCAGAAGGGGCTTAGAGCAGCGGTTTAATTAAACTAGTTTAACTGTCATTCCGTTCCTTCGACTTAGCTTGTTCCACACTGTCCACTCAAATCGATAACGCGGCTTTCGTTCTACATTTTTATTACATCTACGTACGGATTGTAGGCTTTAATATTAATTTTCCGTGACAAAGGAGGGCCTACTCCATTACGTACGGGAAACGACCAAATATCCAGCTTTATTGGAAACTTTTATCCGACGTTGCGTCCTTCTACGAATAAAACATTCGAAATGAAACTATTCACTGCGATATTAACGCTTTAAATTACATTCGGTATTGAGAAATCGGTTAGCTAGTAGCTTTAGCAATTGCGCTAGATAAGAACACTATTAAAAGCTGGTCGCGTTTCGAATGTAATTTTTAGCTTCTTTATCAACTTAAAACCGTGCCGGATAGAGACGTGTTGCCATTAAATGTTCGATCGACGTTCGCGATAGGTGGTAAAATCCAAGTTGAACGCGATCAGTTAAGGGTTCTGACATTTACCATCTCGCAGCGTTTCATCCAGTAGAAAATTTATTTTGTTGCCTTCGCTTCGGTCACGAATAATTTCCCTATGAGAGAAACGCGACCGCGAACCTGTCAGCAATTTCTGAGAAACGTTTTCTTAGTCTTCGTCATCTTGGAGGCTTGACGTGGAACGCAGGAATTTACGCATATTCGTACACACGGATTGCATAAAGTGCATTTATATCTATCCTCGACTTGTCATTATCCATAGAGAATGGAGATTAAATCAATCAAAGAACAGCCTGGCTATTTTTTACTCTCACGCAGAACACGCAATGAGAAATTTATTTCAATGGAAAATAGATACTATAAATGTTTCTCAATGGCACGCAATATCGTTTTGCAACGCGGTGAATCTTGCTTTTACATGGCTGAACGTTTATGTTAAAATTCTACGTGTGATTTTTCGTTTTCGCTGAGTAAATATTACAAAGGCAGAGCTTGTACCCTGATGGTCTCTTGAAAGCAATAATATCGCGATTCTGATGGAAAGAAATCGATTTAAATCAGGAATTTTTCCTCTTAAAAATGGAAACATTTATTCTAAATAATTACGAGGAAGTAATAATTATATATTTATTGAATTGTTTGGAAGGATCGATTTTTAGATAAACGAGGAGCTACGTATATTGTAAACAAATAAGACGTCTTCTTCTTTTACAATTTTTCTGTTATTTCTTGTACGATATATTCTGAATTATTTGCAATTAATACTTTGATCGATGGAAGGTAGCTTTTTAAAGGGCGTCTTTCAACTTATGGCCAAAGTTCTCGTCTTTAGAAAGAGGAAAAGACTTCTTGAAACATCGCGCATTTTATATATCGTCGTTTCAGTGAGTCCTTTTCCTTTTTGAAAGAACACAATGTATTCGATTTCCTTCGTCTTCGAAATATTACAATTTCCATAAAAATTAACCAAATACGATAAAACTTGTCTGAAAGATACGTGAATTTTCGTTTGTTTCGAAGTATTTGAGATATCGCTTATATAACTTTGCAGACAAGCCGATATACGAACTTGCAATTAAAATTTTAACGAGATATACGAACAGTAAAAGTATTTGGCGTTGTAGTTGTACAATAGTTGCAAGCTTATCGAAATACAATATTCGATACACTGCAAGTATGTGTAGCTATGTAGAAAAAAGAACGGTAGGAAAAATTTTGCGGATGCAGTTATTGCTTTTTCGATGCAAACAAGGTTGAACGTTAAGAAAATGTATCTTCATTGTTTTCCATTACGTTTCATTTAAAAGAAGGAATTTCATAGCATAATTAACGTCGATGTTCCTAAAATACCAACTGTTGAGGAAACTTTCAAGCTCCACAGACGGTGGCTTGCATTAACTACATAAATTATGCTCCTTTCGATGCCTGACATAACTCGATAATCAATATTGACTTCTGAATTAAGATTTCGTACGGTAACTTTGACGTAAGTATAATTCCGCAGGGATATCAGAATTTATCAGTGAAGGGAAGTTTATAATAACTGATATTCTAATAGAATATTATTAAAACGGAATATTAAATCGTAATATCTACTCTAATTATTTTGATGATATATTCAGCTTATAAAAATATTTTGTTCCAACTATACAACAATGTTAGCTTTAACATTTTAGAAGATCTCACTTTTTAACTTTTATGCGAGTTATACAAATTACACACGAAATATTAATTTTCGAAAAATTTAGAAACGATAGAAACGAAATTGGTGAATTTGAAAATCAAGCGATAAATTATCTCGTGGAGAAAGACAGATGCTATAAATATCGTTGCCAAGAAAACTTTTCCGCAAAGAGATTGACTTAAGACGATGGTTCCTAGCCGATGGCCCGCAGGCCTCCGGAAGACCGCGAGATCTAAATTATTATAATTTATTATTCGAATAAAAAATACTTTATACGCATATTTATTTATTTATAATAATTCTTCTCTTCAAATTTGAAGGTTGCCGATGACCAGTTGTTGAGTGTTTTAAATATACATATTTGCCACATTGCGGATTCAAGTCTTGAGCTAAGTCTTGAGGTTACGCGGCAACGGAAAAGCTTGAGAATCGTTAGTCCGACATAAAGAAAAACTTAAAATTGAGACCAACATCGCAGGAACAAAATATTTCAAGCATATTTTCTTCGATAAGTCCAAAAACAACTGTCTAGTTTATACTTTTTTAATTTCGATATTTCGATGGCCATACTCTGTTAAACTTATCGATCATTAAAAATACAACGAAATACGTGTACATACATATACATGCTTGAAATAAAATCTGCAGAGTAATACAATTTCTCAAGCGTGAAAGCTAAAGCGCAAAATGTCTGCTCGCTGAAATGTCGAAACAAAAACAAAAGTGAACGGATGTTCATCTTTTTTATAACATGACTTCACTTTGAATAGCTATACGTGTGCCGTGTATACGCACGTATACTTTAATTTCTCTCGTTGCCCTTTGATCTTTCAAATTTCTCTTACAAACGTAATTAATTGATTCTCATACGACGTAATTCGAAAGCAAGGTGCTTAACTTATACCACAGTCCGGATAATACGTATCTTTTCCTTCGTCCGTTTCTTTTGTAATTTGGTTTCCAACTGCACAGTTAGTGTAACAATCGAATCGTTGCCTCTATGTATTTCTTTTTGCTTCGCTTAATGGTAATTCCTATAAGATGTCCCTTCATTCAACGTAGAATGCAACAAGCTAAGTACGTATTCCTTATACGAATACTCAATGAGTTTACCCATTGAAGACCAAAGTTGTATGAACGTAACGTTTCACTCGTAATTCCTTTGTAGTGAACTTGTATCGTACAATTCTATAAAATTCATATCCTATTTATGAAAAGGAATTTCGAGAATTCGTTCGATATTTTCTTCGTTACTAGATTCTACGAGTTTATGAAAGAAGAAATTGAAGTATTCTATCCAGCTATGATAAACTATATTTTTCGAATGTTAAAAATTCGTTTTCGACCTTCGTCCTGTGCAACGGGCTTCTATAATACACGTTTTGTAACTTGACAAAACGATAACTTGCTTCGATAACGTTGCCTGAAACTTTGCCTATTATTTCGATACTTGAACCATGACGAGCTAAACACGAGACTTTTTTGTCCTCGTATTTGGCTTCGTACTTGGTCAAAAGTTGCCAAAAAATTTCGAGTAACGGAGACAAAGGCGTTGATTATCTTCCAGCGTGGTGGGATCAGATATAAATAATAATAACTGTGTACAACTTACTTGGCTTATCCAGATCAGATATCTCCAGCTGCGAGCACACCGTGGCAATCCCCAACACGAACACCGTGGTCGTAGTCGCGACACTCCACCGGCACCTCCACCACCACATTTTGTCTCCTTTTCGCGCACTCTTGGCACACACACCGTCGAACCAACACCCCGACCGACCTAGCCGCCCCCGCGCTCGCCGCCTTTTCAGCGGTTACCTAGTCTCACGATCGTCGTGAACCGGCACTAATTGCAGCTGCTGTTGCTGCTGCCGCGACCGGTGCAGTCGGTGTTCTCCTTCTTGTTGCCGATGTTGCCGCCACTGCTGCATTGCGCCGCCGTCGTCGACATCCTCTCGACGCCTTTCTGTCCTCCTCGACTCCTCGCTACACCCTCGACGATCACCACTTTTGTCACTCGATCGGAGATTTCAACTGTGATCAATGATTTCGTCGTCGACCATTTAATCGACGTACAACACACTACGAACCAAAGCTTCCCTCTGCTATCCCCGAGAGTCTTTTCTTCCCCGAGTCTTTCTTCCAACGACTCGACGAACCAATTGATCTTGTAACCTTCCCTTCGAGTACTCGTTCCAATTACGGTGGCGAGATCACCTTCCAAGGGAGTCTCAATTAATCCACTTGTAAGATAGTAACTGAACGAGAGGTGTTCGAACGTTGTGATGGTTTCTCGCGCGATTGTTAGCCAAGAAGTTTCCAGCAACTTTCTAACTGGTACTAAGTTCGTTGGATATCAGGCTGGGATAGCTGCGTCGCAGAGTTGGCAGATTCTTCTTGAGAAAATTCGTTAGAAAATGTGTGCGGTCGGATTTCGATGGCAGTTAGAAGCGTTAGGTGAAACTTTGTGTCCTTCGATGTATTCACCGTAAAACGTGAACCATGTTAAATATTAATGCGACGTCGGGCTGAGTAATAAAATCTCCGCAAGATTCGAAACTTGTACGCACTTCCGAGAGACGCGAGTATCGCTTCGAGTTTGTCGAATTACGGTCTAAGTTCAAGATCGATGTACGTGTACACGCTATTGACGTTAGATCTTCGATCGTCCAGCTTGATGTATAAATTCAATCGTGAATTCGAGGAAATTGAAATTCGGCAGTAGTATGACGCACTGTGCGTAAAAATCGTGGAAAAGGCGGCAGTGTGATCTGTAGCGAAGCACGTCAAGTATGAGACTGAAGGGACGCGTTTGACTCGTTCTAACGTCCCTGAGAAATCGTACCGTGCTTGCACAAAACCATCCACGTCCGATAGACTTCGATAGACTGTCTTGTCCTCGAATCGTAGCGTGGGTGGAACTACGTCGAGCTTCTGGATATTTCTCGTATCGAATACGCAATGTTATTGCGAAGAGAAAGCAGCAAAAGTGCAGAACGACGATCACGAGTTCGTTCAAAATTCAAAGTTCGAATTGCCAGTTTCGCGAGAATTGGTCGACTTCGAAACGGGTCGCACTGAACCGCAAGTAACGCTCCGGACACGAGTCTAGTTTACTGCACCACTAGCTCCGAATGAACTCGTCGGTTTGCCCCTATCTCACGGCTCGTTACTCGCGTCGCTACTCGAGGGGCGCGTACACGGAAGGACATTCGCACAGCAGAGGCATCCACCCGGGATTCGTGCGGTCCTCGTAATTAAATCCCTGCGTATCGATATTAATCAGTCAACGAAATTGAGTCCGCGAACGTTACTAAGTTAATTACTCGGTCACCCGGCGACCACGAGTATCGCGATCAGATTTATGAACCCGACTCTCCGCAAATTATTCCTCCAAACACGAAACTTCGTTTCTAATTTTATTTTATTTGATTTTCTTCTCTCCACTTTCTCTTTTGTCTCGTACAGCGAATCAGATCTAAATGAATTTCCAGACTAACTGTATTTCGCATTTACCGCAGCGTAAACACGTGTGTAAGTCTTCTTAACGATTGTTGCAGGAAGTCAGGCACCGTCGGCAAATTGTCTTCCGTACACAATACCATCACATTGTCCAACATATTCACTATGATCGATCATTTACATTTTTAAAAGGAAAAGACAAGATGCTTCGTGTCAGTCTGTCTTCGCCATCGGTCTTGTCGGACGGGTCATCGATCGAGCGAGACAGATGAGAAACGTGACGGCACGCAGAAGCCGAGATCACGTTGTCTCGGCACGATTTTAATTCATAGATCACACAATGCCACTGTGATCGTACTCGAATACGAGTTTACAAGAAATGCCCCACGTGATAGAACCACGTCGAGTCCTGACCCGTGGCGGCTCGGTACTGAAACCATTGAATAGCGTGAAGGACCACCGCAAGCCGGTTCGGCTGCCTTCGCGGCTACTCGGTCGACTTCGGGCACGCTCGCGTTTCACGTTTCTGTCTCGCTCGTCAATCCGTCCTCGTCTCGGCTGGCGCTACGTCCATCTCTGCTTTTCTCTCTCGGTTTCCTACGGTCCGTTCGGTCGGACCGGGTCTTCTCGCCTCTTCCGCGCGCGTTCTCCACCACGCACTACGCGTTGAGATCATTATGATTTAGTGGCGGCGGGGCTAATGAGCCGCCATCGTCGTAATCGCCGCAGTACAGGGCATGCAATATCTTTGAAGGATCGACAAGGTGACGCGAATTCGCGCCGGCTGAACGACAGCTTGTATATATGGAATTTGAACGGTGTTCTCGTTGGTTTTTAATAAAGCTGGTAATATACCGTTGCCGCGAGAACGTCTTCGAGAGCCGTGTTCCGACTAAATCATTTTCGAGACAGGTTTTTATTAGTAAAGGAACTAACGCCGAACGCGAGGTGTTGAAATTCTTGAAAATTGCCGCGTTATATAAGATCCGGGGCGAGCCGACCTCTTCGCTTATTCCACTCTAAACGCTTGCGAAATTAATATGTTTTATAGGTCGATGACGACCGTAATTCTCTCATCTCGCAATATCACGCGAATTGGTTAATATTCATGGTGTTTTAGGGTCAGATTGCTTTGGAGAATCTTCGACAAATCAGATTTTCTCCCATAAAATATTTATGCCGGCATACCGAGAAATACGGTTATGAGGATTTCAGGTGTTTTATCTGCGTTGCTTGTGTTTGAAATTTCTCTCGGAATACAAGATTTTTATTTATTAACTCCTTCGAGATTCCGACTGTATAAAATATCTATATGCGTCCTATCGGATCTTTCCTCGTAATTGATTTTAAAAATCACGCGACTGCCACTCAATTTCTAATTTATTCAGATCGATCGATAAATCTTGTTACGACCTAGTACTACTATTCGTGTTTGTCTTTATAAACATGGAGTAGAGAATTATTAGTTTCCATTAATCTCTGTCAGTCTGCGCCAAGTCATTGTAAAGGCAAGATATTGTGCAGTGATGATACAGTGATATGACCCTTAGTTTCATTGTCAGTGATAATACAAATTCGCCATTATTTACACGTTTGTGCTTCTTCGCTACTTCTGTATCCACCTGTATCTCTATACAAATTGTTTTTCGTTCCTTGACGACTGTTATTTCGAAATATGTACCTAACCGTATAGCTTTACTACTTTCTTATCACTTGCTCTTTTTATGTAACGATTAATCATCGTACTTTGAAGAAATTCCATTTACGATATACATCGATATGGATATTGTGTCACGCCTCTTTTGTAAAAGTCTTCGAATTCTTCGTCAGAACGAAAGCTTGTTGCATCTTTTACGATCTCGAAATCATTTAATCTTTCACGACTGAACAAGTTGTCGAAAGCTCGAAAAAGTCCCAAAGGTATTAAATTTGGAGTATTTGGAGTTTTTTAAAGGTATTTAATTTGGAACAATTAAGAAACATCTTTAATTTAGTACGTGTTAAATAGATATTAGCGATACAATGAACTCAAGCGTAAGACTCTACGCCTAGTGAAATTCGTACTTGCTAAATTTACTGGATAGGCACTTCACTCGTTTACGTTCTATAAAGGCGCTGCTCCTCTTTCTAAAATTCTCATTCATCATACAGTACTTTCCTGTAAAAAGACTCAGCCTCGTATAGATATGCGTTCCTGCACGTGCACGTGCCACTACCACCCAGGAGCTTCACTGTCTACTCGCATTCTTCAAATTCATAGCTTTTATGTATTGCACATAGTTCCTAAAATTCTTCCATTCTTGAAATATATTAAATAATCAAATGATAAATCGTTGAATAAATTAATTGCCTACATGTATCGTATCGTAAGACATACATAATGCGAAGAATTTTTAGAAACATACGAATGCAAGCAGTACGTGGAAATTTGCAAAAACTCACAGGAACAATGGAATAAACACGTATTTACATTTACACGTATTTAAATACACACGTAAGCAACTTATTAATGTGACTCATAAAATAGAAGCCTATAATCTATAACTTGTACTTTTTCAATTTACTAGTACTATTAATTAATTAATCAATTTTTGTACAAGAGGATCCTACTCAATGGCCTTTGAATCAACGTTCATAAAAGCTTCCATTATCGACTTTTGGTATCGAAACTGTTTCAATCTTGAATACGGTATGTGAATTAAAAGAAAGGAAACTTTCATTCGGAGGAATTTTGATTTGACCCAGACTTTCTACAACTTGACTGCGATCATAACGCATATTAAACGTATTAACTAACTTTGTGACTGTGTGTATAATCGTTACAAAGTACCTTTCATAAAATGGCTACGTTTCTAGGTATATGATACTCGTCCTTGTGAACAGTGGTTACTTTAAGAGTTTCAATTCAAAATTATTTCACGCCAACAAACGAGCTCCTAATTTTATAACTCCGTGATAAGCATTATCGGTGAGAATCAGTTCGAAAGTTAATGCGTTCGATACAGAAAATACGTTTCACCAGCGTGGCCGACGGTAACTTTAAATGCTCCGTTTACAGATTTAAGCGCGGCCAAGTCGGAACGAGGTTAATGAGCATCACGAAACATATGTTTCGATTGGAACACTGAAGGGTTCAGAGGGGGTAGGACGCTTATTTGCGTCATAAACATGTTCATGAAAACTGATAGTTCGTGCATAGGTGGTGCACGCGCGAGATAACACCCCTCGAAACTTCATGACTACGAGAACTCTCTGCGATCACGATAAATTCCGGCTTTCGTGTTTCCGTCGCTATCGGGAATCGCCTGCAAATCACTTCCTAATCCTCATCGAGTAGGTATCTGTGAAGGTATCTTTCCCAAATCCCCTTTGAACGTTTGAGAACATTCCCGGCTTAGTTATGTGTATCGTTGTTTTCCTACCGTTCGCGATCTGTAACGCTAGGTAGGGTGAAATTTTTCTTTCTTGGGAATTCACGTGAAACCATTTCATTGCTCTTTGATAACATTATCGAACGATTAAATGAGTATGCGTATAGTGCGTTTTGCAGATGAATTATGAACATTGAGAAAGATGCTTTACTTCTATAGATAGAATAATAAAATCAGATATTACGTACACGTTAATTGGAAGGTATTTTGTTAGAATTAAAAAGATACGGTAGATATAAATTCTGGTTTGGACATTAAGAGATGAAAAGAGGATATCTGAACTGAAGAGCTGTCATATGAAAAAAAAATTAGGTGTTAGAGCGGAGCAAATTAGGTAGGAATTTTCTCCTTGCTTATTTTTGTGTTAATCGTCATTGATGATTATTGCGGTCATTAGCGAGAAGTATTAATACTGTAAAATAGCACCTGAAATACTGCCTTGAACACTTTCTCACTTTCTTAATAGTACAAGTTGTAATTATCCGAGCATTATGTCCTCACTGCTCAAAAAGCAGACTTATAAAAACAAAAATTTCAAGAATAGATACATACAGGCCTAGTATTGTATACAAGATATTTCAAGCTACGTATATAAACTCAAATTATATATATATATATATGTGTGTGATTTTGAATGAATCGATAAAACGATATAAAAATATTTCCTTCGAACATTTTTGTATATTTTTTTTTTTACAATTAAAGAGAAATAATATATATAATTAAAAAAGGGTAATAATATTAATTAGAACATAATAAATCAACAAGAATACCTAGATATATATAGCAAAATCCATCATAGGATTTTAAGGACTTAAAACGACGTTATGATTTACGATTAATTAAGTAATGACCTATCGAAAGAAGATTTATAGTTCAGTTTGCTAGTAGTGGAACAAATTGAACTGCGATATGCCTGTAACTGTCTAAAACGAACCAGCCTCGATTAAGGTTTTATTGTAAGCATCGCACCTTAACCCTGAGGTTAAGTGAATATATCCCCGAGACATTTATCTAGAGAACAGGTTTTAATCTTTGAAAGACATGAACAAATCATCGTAATTTTAAATCGTATCGCAACTTTGTACGTTCATGATTAAAATGGTATTATCCATGAAAGCATTTCTTGCATGACAAATGGATAAACGACGAGTTTAATATCACGTATATAATTTTTATAAGTCTAATTACAACAATTTCAGTTTTTCATCGGTGCATAGACAACCGTAGTCTACAAATAACTTCATCCACAACAGAAAACATATTTTCAATCTCTTATTGCGTTTATTTTCATTTCCGTCACTTTATCCGAACTTTCATTTTAATTTTGTTTCTATGGGTTGTTTCTTCCTAACGACCGAGTCCCTGATAATGTGATAATGCTTTCTCGTATCGCATGTATCGTATGCATCGTTAATTTAAGCGCATATCAGAATCAGAGAAATCTCGAACGACTTTAAATCTCAGTCACTGCAGTGAAAACTAATCGTGTGGCTCGCACGCTATCGAATTTAACGTACTTTTTAAAAAGTCTCGATGCCTGGCGAGATCGAATTGTAATCAGAGACTACGATCGATGTGTGCCCGTGAGCAGATCAACGTGTCAGGATCAACAATAATTTATCTACATCGAGATAGCTGTACTGTGAGCGCGTTCTCTCACTTGCGTTTTTAATTTGCGAACTGAGGCCGGTGTTCAGTTTCAATTTCCCTTCAAATTGGAAAATTGTTTTCTCCTTGCTGGCGAGAAGCGGAGAATTACCGTGAGTCACAAAATTATTGGCAACGACAGGGACAGAAAAATGAAAAATGGAAAATAAAAAGATCATACCGGCAAGCTTTTACATCTTTTATTCGTTTGAAAACTGTTTCAAATAGAATTTGGACTGTCGAAAATATAAAATATAACACTGATTATATTTATAATTATGTTAATTATTACGGCGTGAAAAAATTATAGTTGAATTATCGAGACGATCTCTGAAACTATAAACGATGGATTTAAATCCTCTAAAAGGTAAATTGAAGCAAAATACTACGAAGATTTCAAATATTTTTTATTTATGTAAAAATACGTATTCAAAGCAGAAAGACATCTGGACAACAAAAATTAATTTCATTACGTTCGAAATTCACAGAATAAGTTCCGATTGTTTTTACAGTAAAAAAAAAAAAGAAAAAAAAACAGAAACAATAAAAGAAGAAGATGTGACAGGAAAAAGTTATCGAAAGTTTGATCTTTCCTTCGATGCTTCCACTCGAAATTTTCTTACAATACTAAATCGAATACCAAAATTGTTTGCACACGAAGGATACAACTTCTCGAGAAACATCTCATGCGACAAAAATAAACTTAATCCTATGTTATCAAGCAACCAATTCAGATATGGAATAAATATTACGTATTTGAAAGTACAAAACGAACATGAGAATCGTGCTTTAAAAAAACGTTTACTGGTGAGAAGATATTAATCGAGAAAACGGTGTACCATAACGACCATAACCGATAACGTTGATCCATTACCTAACAGGTTTAAGAGAACTTGTTGATGGATTATCCTGCTAACCATTACTAATTTATTTTATTATGCAGAACTCACAAGTTGCAGTGCCGCCAAAAATCAATTTATCATAAGCATTAGAACGTTTGTATATCCTACGTTAATTCATAGATTATACTACGATGTATTAGGTATTCAAAAAGCAAAGAGGAGAAGATTAGAAGAGGGAAATAGAAAGCCGAAAGAAGACTAAATTACTATAATTAAATGAAAACAAATCATTCCTGTCGCAAGGAATAGGAAATTGTTAACTGTGCACTGTATTTACATTGGAAGACTGTACAAAATTTCGTCGAAACTATTTCGCAAAATTAAAAAATTGTATTTCATATTTTCTGGAGAATAAAGAGAAGAATTTTTATGCGTAAAATTATTTATCAGTTTTATAATAGAAATTTCCATGACCAAAATGTGTTATCACGTTGTTCAAGCGTTATTTTATGTATCTTACACATAATGAAAGTGCGATTCGTCAATGTTTTACCAGATTATATCCAATCGCTGTATCGGTGAGTAAGCAAAATGTTTTAAATTGTTGGAAACGTACACTCGTTGTCATAAGTTCACCCGATTGATATTGAGACTTATGCAAAGATAGACAAACATTATAGAAGTTTTAGATAAGTAAAACTATACATTACAACACTACATTTTACGATCGTTGCTTCAATCAATTCGCATTATTCAATTTTCTATCGTAATTCCGAATTTCAATTGAGAATTTAAATAAACTGCTTTTAAATAAATGTATCTAATCCGTACGAAACTTTTCGTTCGAACTATGACTCGTAATTAATGTTGCTCGCGTTTCTCTTGCGAATCTTATAAAGTTTTTACGTGATTATCTTACACGAATACAAATCATGATCGGTTGTATGAAACGAAACAGTGTCCCGATACTTATGAACGGGATTGTAGAAACACACATACGCCAGTAACGTGTCCCGACTTTAGCTATGATTATGTACTTACCAATGGTTCATTAATCTTGCAAAGGCGAGGTAGTTTCGTTACGCTACTGATTGACAATGATTATTCATTATGTAGAATCCATTAGCTTTCCTACCAAGTTTTAATCCTTGGATTAAACTCACTACAATACACGAACACATTAATCAATGTTATTTCATTACTATATAATAGTCAAAGATTAATGTCATTGCAGGAAATTTGAAATACCGTGTATTTTCCTAAGGAAGGAAGAGAAAATACGCCGTGGAAGTTTCCAGAAAAATTGCCGCTTCAGACTATTGCTAGATTCTCCATGCGTTTGATTATTTGGAATAAGGCACATCTCACTGATCACACAGTGTTCTATCATATACGTGATATAATATAAGATCTGTTTATAAAATAATGTACAAATTCTTTGAAATTTAGAAAATGTCCGGATGACAGAAGTACTAGTGTAAAGAAAGACATGATTTAAGAGTTTGAAAAATTCTTGCCGTACTCGTGTAAAAAACTTTGATTCGAAGAAACATATTTCTTCAGACATGAAAAATTTCTTAATCTTATGCTTGGTATTCATACGTTGCTAATGGAGCAACTAATCGCGACATGATACACGAAGATTAACGTCGCTATTAAAAAAATAAAAGATATTCAAAGAAGACCTCCCCATTTTCTGTTCCCTAGTTCCCGAACTTAATATCCTATGAATATGCATTACTTAGGTGGCACCAAGCTATAAAATCATGACAAATTCCCTTTTCCAAATGATCATAAATATATCTTCATTAAGGAATTCGGAGATTAAGAATCCTAATGTATAATACGTATACTATGTGAAATATTCTGCAGTATAATTAGCTTAGGCTAGTGATTCATGTATAATAATTTTAAAAATATACGGAGATACGGTCGTACGTTTGGAAACTCTCCGTTCGTACAATAAGAATATGATTAATTATCCATTTTTAATGAATATGTGAAATAATTGAATTTGTAATACGATCCGATTATATTCCCTTTAAACCAGCAAAAATCTATATCATATGAAAATAATTATCAGAGTATATAGGTATACTTTATACCAATCCTTAAAATTATGAATAAAGGGATAGAATGAGAAAAGTAAAAAATAGAAAAAGCATTATAATGTGTATAAAGCAAATACAAGGGGCATAATTAAATACCTTGTATGTTATTTGTTCTTAAAAATAAGAAAGAAATCTATCCTAAATGATACTAATAAACGCAATATTAATTCTGCTTAATATTATATGGATCATATAGTATTAAGCAAGTTACACTGATGTATTCCAAAATTAAAAACTAGAGGAAAGAGATAATACTAGGAGTGTCATTTTATGAAGCATACGTTGGAATTTTAATTTCTGAAAGTCGTTCTTATTAACAATTGGACGTTAATTGTATACATACTTATGGTAATGAAGTTGGGAGATTAAAAAGAAGGTGGAATCGATCGGTTTGACTTCTGAAACGCCCACATAGGATCTAGCACGCAATTCGAAGAAGTAAAATTATTCGTACGAAGATCGCATAATGGCACTAAAATTAACAACCCAAAAGTTCTCGAAAGTCTTCTATTTATCTGCAAAGATAAACATGTTCGAACAATCTAGAAATCCCACACACGAAGCTTTTTCTCTCTTCGTACGACCGTAATCTTCTTTCGAAACTGGCAAAGCATAAAGCATGCTTACACAAACAATCCGCGTAACGTACCGATTCAGTGGGGAAAGCATTAAAAAGTCGTTAAAAGCAGCCATGTTTCAGATTATCGGGGATAAAGCCACTTGAACGCGGATTCGAAAGACTCGGATGCGCTGGTAATCGGTGACCACCATTCAAAACCTGCTGCTGGTGAATTGGTCAGAGTGTGTCTGGTACTAGTCCAGACCGCGTGCCAGATCAACGATATTTTACATCGAGCACAGAACCCGCTTTCATGGCATTCCCAGAGGATTGGAACCTGACACCACGTCATACATCATGGTACACCGTCGAACACCCAGGCTGTTAACCCGAAGCACAAGTTGGATACGATGTTGTATCGCAGGTTTTCCTGGTCTGATCTTCAACTTGTCGAATAAACTATGAAACCTGTCAGTCACATCCTTTCCTCGTTTACGAATTATCTCGTTCGTTTATCTCGTGAACGAATTATCGTCTTCATCGATGGTCTTTATCGAGGTGTCTGCGATCAAGCAACAGTGCTACTATGATTAATTGATGTTTCAACTCTTATTCTTATTTTGCATATATAGGTTTCTGGTTGTACTGAAAGTTGTACTGAAAACTTGGGAAATTTAGATGTAGCTGCCTGTAACAAGAAATATTCGATATACGAATCCCCTATATGGATCATCGAGTAAACTGAATTCTCAATAGAATTATAAAATATCATTGTTCAAGATTAAGATATTCAATATCAACGATTAGGATGCTTTTTTCACTAGCTAATTAACGATCGCCATTCGACATTAAAACCATACTTTTCTCTCACATCTACGAACTAGATTTACACAAAGATATCCACCTGAATAATGTCTTCTGTTTCTTCTTGTACTACTTACAGCACTGAATCACAAAGCATAATTCCTTTTTCTGCCGGCAAATAAGAGAATGTTTGTTCAAAGAACCCACCTTCATTCAACTTCCACGTACTGAGACAAAACAACCCTTCCGATTCGAACGTGCTTATACGTTATGTTAAGCTCTTAACGAGAGCTTAATTCGCGTCAGCCAGGTAAGGCGTCGCCAGCATTGTCGTCGTTATGATCGAAATCGATCAGATAAATGGAATACGTTAGTCCGTGAGTTTGTTCCAGTCGAATGGGAGGGGTACTACGTTAAGTGGAGGGTGAGAAATACTAGATGGTCCGTAACAGTTAACGTTGGAGCAGAATGGTCAGGATGTAATGTAAAAGTGGGTGGAAGAGGACCGCGTAGAAATTTATGTTGGTGTTTACGCGGAGTGGTGTTACCGGTGAAGCTCAGAAGGAGAATAGTTATTACGATTACCGTGCCGAACACCGAGTTTCCATCCGGAAAACAAAAGATTTTACCTCTATCCCGTTTCTTCTTGATTTCTACGTGTACATATTGTTAAGGCTGATGCTGTTCGTGCAACTAGGTATTTAGCAAACAAATCAATCCTATTTTCCAAGTACTAGGGAACCCAAAGTACTTAGCAGCAATAATGACAGCGAGTTAGTACAAAGTTTTAAGTTTT
This sequence comes from Bombus bifarius, assembly GCF_011952205.1. Classification (NCBI taxonomy): domain Eukaryota; kingdom Metazoa; phylum Arthropoda; class Insecta; order Hymenoptera; family Apidae; genus Bombus; species Bombus bifarius. The sequence continues at coordinate 7,375,285 of NW_022884356.1, forward strand.
GTCGCTTCATCAAATTCAAAGTTTTCAAAGCTGAAGGGATTACCGCGACAAGGAGATAGATTTACTTTCTAGTAATCTGAGTAAATTCGACGAAAACCAACTGGATACCGATCAAGAACAAATCATTTTTTTCAATTCGTTATAAATTCATAGCTATATCTGATATTCGTAGTAACAAGCTTTTTTGCATTACGTATGAAACCTTGAGAATCAAATCTGCACCTCCCTTTTTATTTTCCAAAGAAATTCCATGTTTAAGCACGATTTAAATCTGCCTTCTTATTGCTGCAAATCCTTCGATTGGCGAAAGATTTGTAAAAATCCATAAGTTTCGTAACGGATCAAGAATGCAATATTGTAACAATCTTTGAAATGTTTACGAAAGCGAGGAAGACAAACATGGAATTCTTAAGTTATTTCTTTGTAAAACGCGAGAAGTTGCGACTTGTTAAGTTTCTTTTCTATAATTTTCATTTGTTTTTTACCGTATACTCTCTCGCCCGTTGTCCTCCATTTCCTCGGTTTTCTTCCCTTCGTGACTTCATTTCATTCTTTTTGCTTTTCATCCACTAACGGCGCCATGAGACGCAGAAGTTCCCGGCAAGAAAAAATCTCGAGAGATTGCAGGCCATACGGCAAATCTAACGTATAATTCGCAATGCAAAAATAGACAGGCCCATATATTCTATTTATAATGTTAACATAATTTATGCGCTGTCTCTCGCGGAAGCACGAACCACTAATGGGCGATGCATTAATCCCGCTCCCGTATAAAAATCGCTTCAAGCGCAGGAAAATTATTCAGGATAGTCGTCCTAGCAAACTTGATTACGTTCAAACCCGTTCAATTAGACGTATAAGATATTTCGTTCTTTCGTTCCGTTTTGCGCGGACGCGTGCATTCGTACGAAAAAAATTATGATTTCTAACAAACTGTATTTTCATCATAGTCGTGTACATAAACGGCGAACTGATGCATCGATACTGTACTGACGCGTTACTGACCATTCAGTCGAGTCTTGGTGATAAAGAGTGTGCGAAACATCTAAAGGAAGATTTCGTTGGATCTTGTTCATGTTTGTTTTTCGACGAGAATGAGACCCGTGGCAAAAGATCTGACGGGAGAATAAAAAAAAAAAAACAGTTTTCGATTGCCGCGGTTGAAAAACGTGTTCGAGCAACGATAATGGACGACAAGGACAACGCGTGCTACGAATGTTAGGGGCGTTCGCGCAAACCGTTCGCATCTGCATTGCACCTGCACCACTGTCATGGGAACCCATGGACGGGCCACGTATTATGCAGATGACTCGCGATTCAAGAAACGTAAGCGACGCACGGTCCTTTCGTTTGCGTCTCTCTGATTGGCGCGCAATGCAGCCAAAAAGGAGACGCAGATCAGGACACGATCGACCATTGTGTACAACGTACAATAACAAGTTCCGATACGTGGATGCAGTCCCAGTTGCTGGAAATTATATCATTTTTTATCGAATGGAAACATCTACGCGTGAATTCGCGCCGCGAACTCGTGTAACCGAGCATATTACGTAACGAAGCAGTGGCTCGTACGCTTCGATAAATTCGAGCTATGCGTTCTCGCGACAAAAGCTCCTTTGAGAAACGCGTTTCGGTGGTAAAGCCGCAAATTTCTCGTTACGAGCTCGAGGACGAACGAATTGGAAAAATTATTCGCCGAAAACGTTAATAATTTCTTGATAATCATTCAGGTTCGTCTAATTTTTCGAAAGCGACTACCGAAGCGTCCTGTTTTGAGACCAAGTTTTCAGGACAGAAAAAAATAAAAAAAGATACATAAAAAAGCTCCGCTCCCAAAACTAAAAGATTTCAGAAGTATTACAAAGCATCGGTGACGCACGAAGTCCTATTATTGCCGGAATCACCTATATGCGGTGATTACCTTTACAGCGCGTTGCTCGACTTTCGTATTGAAACGAGCACATATGTAAGTCGACGGTATCTTATCGACGATGTATACGTTCATAATGAAAGCTCGAATCGCGAACGAGAAGACGACGAAACGACTGTGTGTGACCGTTTCAAGAATAGGAGAGCTCGCGATACATGTACCTGTAAAGTAGACAACATCCGCTGGATCAACATAATAAAGGCAAGAAGAGTTGCGTTGAAAGAAGCACGAGTGGAAATAGAGTAGAAAAAGGGTAGAGACAAGAGAAGGAACCTTTCGCTGAGAATTTGCTGCGGATACGGAGTTCACCGGTTGCTTCTAGGCCCCGCTTCTCTCGAGGCTTTCCTCTTAACGAGAAACGACTTGTCCTCGTTACCACGCTCAGAAAACACAGATCAAGGGAAAGGAAAGGGAGAAAGATGTTTCTTTTGAACCGAAGGATTCACAGAGCCCCAGGGAGAATTAGTCTCGTATAATGCGATGCCTTGCGAACATCGCTGCTGCCACCGCTCTGTCGCATTCAATTTTACAAACGAAAAAGACTTGGAATCAACGATTGACGTATAAATAAAAAAGCAGGTTAGCTAGGTCAAGAGTAACGCATACCATTAAATTCAAATTCATCTAATTCTTCCTTATACATACTCTTGCTATATCCTCGTAGAAGACTAAAGTACCGCAATGTTGAGGTTGACTGATAGAATAATAGAAAAATATATTGAAATAAGTATAGGTACAAGTATAAGTACAGATAGTGTATGTGTAGTGTATGCTGACTCTTTCGGTGTTACAATACAATAGAAAGTAATAGGGAGCACGTTCATACATTTATAGCAAAGGACGTTACTAAAAAGTTAACCTTGGTGTGTAGCTCTAGCTGAAGGCTACGAGAAACAGCAATAGAAATCTTCTTATAGCTCTTTTGTTTCTAGACATTGTAACCCAAAACAACATTTATATTCAAGGGCACGATAATACGGACCTCCCCTTGTTTTGAATTTTTGCTTCACTAAATTCTTCTCTCTTCGCAACAGCGGTCTCCGCGTCACGGATATACAAAAATAAGGATGTAGAGTTTTTCTTGAAGTAATTACTTCAACACGTAATAAACATTTTTTTTAAATAAATAATATTTATCGCGTACTTGTACCAGCTCATCTACTATATCGTGTTCTTTCCTTTTTTTTCTCTATCAATGATTCTCGGATTGAAGACTTTAAAGATCGCGCGAATGAAACAGAGATTTAAGGGCGAATTTAAAAAGGAATTTAAAAAGAAAGCATTGAGAAATATTAATGCCAGAAATGAATGTTACAAGGAGAATGCGCTTTCTGTTTGCTTTCTCGGGCATTTTCGATCTCGAACAAATGTAATGCAGAATAATACAGATACGAAAGTGTTGAAACTTCTTAACGACAGTAATCTACCATCTTCCCTCTCAGAGAATTATTTGCTCCGTTGCAAGGTGCAAGGTAAGAAGATTAAAACAATTGAATCTTGTAAATGTTCACTAATTATAGTAATAGCTTATGATGTTTGTTACATGAATTGTTAAAGATAATCTGTAAATTCCTTACTATACATAATTTCTTTACTATACAAAAATTAACTATAAGTAATTTCCTTGAGAACATTACTTTCTCTGTGAATTACGAATATACATGAACACGAAAATACAGCGTAGAACGAAAATAACTGTTCACTGATGGAGCATATCTGTCGTTATCCTAGCAATAGTTCGTACTATGTTATTTGTGCCTGAACGGTATTATTCGCGACAAGAAAAAGATAAATTTGCTCGATTCGTATTCAATGAAGGTTCGAATGATTGAGGAATCACGTACAGCTACGTGCCCAGGCGTCAAAATGTTAACATTTGATGAATATGCCAATTGCGTTTAGCCAAGTGCTATGTATGCGCGAAAATATTACGGTATGATTATATTAACAACGCGATAACTCTGAATATCGTAAAAAGAAAGAAGTAAATTCGTAATTCAGTTGCCACGCGTCTTATATATGTATCTACGAGTACACCGCCACTCAAAAGTTTGAGATTACTTATTCGATGAATAGGATGCTCGAATTTTTTAAGCACCAGATGCACATGCCCATGATATATGCGGGCATAAGTTGGATTCAGTTTAGCGAATTATTTTCGCGTGATTATTATCGCATACGTATTACTTCATTTCTATTATCGTTTATTTCTCATTTTAGCATGAACATTAGGTTTTATTCATATCGTAATTCATTTGCATCGTAAATATCGTCATACGAGAATTAAGTCGTTTTGATTATTAAATCAAATCGTGTTCGATTTACTTGTATACAAGGGATGAATCCTTTTGCCCTGTACCACGATTTGCGGTACACCCTGTGTAGTAAAAGTATCAACATTTTGATCGAATTGCACCAGATGTCCAAACACTTATGCGCGATAGTGTATATCATATTTTTCCGCTATAGTGTTCAATTATTGTGGAAGTTTCTTGCCAGTGAAGGATCGCGAACGCAAAAAAGAAGAGAGGGGGAGGGGGGGGGGATAACGAAGGAAGAAGATGGCTGGAAAAATAGAAAGGTCGTAGCCGAAGAAAAAGGATAGCGAATCAGAGGACACTCGCCTGAAAACCGGAAAAGTTTGACCGAGTCGCGACGTGATACGGGGCACGATAGTGCAACACATGAGTTACACCTGCTGGAGGCGCAAAACTCGGAACGAGAGGAATAAACCGACCGGCGGAGAAATGAGTTTGGAAAGAAGAGGATGCGGTTGGTTATTAAAAAGCGGCGGTACTAAAATCGTCCATCTCGTTACGTAAGCGTGACGCAACACACGTTTCGAGTATAATTTCACAAGGTTTTCTTCTCGCCAGCTTGCGATCCATGCAACCGCGGTGCGGCGCGGCGGCCGTTTTAAAAAGCAAGGCGGCCAGCGAGATTTTTACGAGCGGAATACTAAATGAACGGTTCGCTGAAATTCCATGTTTATACGAAATTCTTCCTGGGATCAGTTTCGTGCACGCAACGAACATTCGCACCGAACTCGATGGAAACACCAGTGACATATCGCACTGAATTTTAAGTGGTAATTGATACACAGCATTACGCGAAAACCCGTACATTTTCATTTCTCGGTATGTACATATATTGATTTTACTACGATCGGTAAATTTTTACAGTTATATATTCTTTTATATCGTAGCATTTTTATTATATCGTAATAGCATCGTTTCTAGCGTTTTATGCGATTAAGCTAAACTGTACGATATATATATGGAGTACAAATAAAAATCAAATAACAACTCACGATCCACTTATATCAATCGGGAAGTAATTATGGTAATTTCCGTAATTAAAGACCGTAAAAATATGATACAACCTATTATTTACCACCTTCGCTGTCGCTATCGGAAAGTTATCCACGCATAGCACGCGTAATTTTCTCGTTCAGCTAAACGATTGTCATTGCAATTTTCTAAAATATACCGCCTTACCATGTTGTGTGAATCACCCATGATATCTCGCCATCGATACTAATTGGTAGAAATTGCGGTACCTACAAACCTGTCCCGAAAAAGACGCGAAACAGATTTAATTTCAGAATACGCTATATCAACGACAATCTCGGTGTTCTCCGAGCAGCGTAACGTAATCTCTCCGCGCACTCACCTCAGAGTACACGGTAAATCTAGTCAGAACGTATTCATCCCAGCCTCCCTTGAATGACGATAATCTCCGGCCGGGATCTAAATCATCCCTTGTATTCCGCGCATTATCGCCATCGAGTCTTTTCTTATTTAATCCCCGACACGTCGATCAATCTCGAGGCATAGCGGTACCATCCTCATTCACGCTCGCGCGCTCGCACGCATCCCTGCGTCCTTGTACGCTCGTGTTGGTAGCTACACATATCGACGGGCGTTATACATCGCGATTCGACGCTCTCGCAACATCGTTACACCATGCATCAGATAAAAGCGTAATTAAAGGGTTGGCGCATTTATGAGGCCGCCATGTTGCCTCATGATGATGCTCTAGCTATACGCAAGTGTAAGTGGTGAAGACCTTTTAGAGAGAGCGAGAAAGAGACAGAGGCAAAGTATGGTTTTCAGGGGGGAGGGGAACCGACACAGGTGGCAAAGGGTGGAATGGAAGGCAAAGGGACGTGTGCAGGCAAATGGTAGTCGGCAAATTGTAAAACGTGACGCAGATTACGCGCAATAGCTGCACCGGTCGTAATAATAAATTATCATCGACGGGGCTCGACGCTAAACACTACTGGTTTCGGGGCAACCGAACGGGCTTGCAAATTCGTCGGTGATTCGGTGCTGCATACCATGCCCGCATAAAACGTGCAACCTGGAAACGTTGAAACGTGTCGCGCGCTTGCTTCTCGTCCCTTTCACCTCACCGAACCTTCGACCCCCTCTGCGCCTCTACCCTTCCGGACCGAGTTCCGCGCAAAACGCTAAAAGAACGAGGGCGGATTTAATGCCGGTCTGATTGCCGTTGCGCGCCGTATCGCGGCACCAGCATACTTTATTTCTTGTAATCCTCCCCGCTCGCTACGAATTTCGCTATGGAAAGGTCGTCGTAATGTTTATTACGTACGACGCTTTGTTAGTTCGGAATTGCACTGGCATTTATCATGGCTGGAATGGCAGCTGGTAGAACGGGGAGGGAAGTCGAGGAGAAGTCGAATTAGAGGCTGTGAAAATTTGAAAACATTATTAGGACGTTGATAAATGTTACGCCGCGTAGAAAATTCTTTAACTCGGTCTCGGTATTATTGCGGCAGCACCCGGCCAGCGCCGGCTACGAAAAAGCTGATTCCCGACGCTGCAGCGATTTTCTCCTTTCTTTATGGGCAAACTGGCTGTGTGACGCGATATGCAAATAGGATCTAGCTGACACGGGATAGTTTCGGTCAGCGTACACTCCTCAGGTGTAGAACGAGTTTAATTGACACTTGCTGTGCCTGATAATAATACACCTACGCGATTAAACGATCGTTAACGGTCGAATTCGTAACTGGAACAGTCGTGAAACCTGGACGTCGAAACCTGGACGTCAAGTTTCGCAGGTTATGACGATAACTGTAGCGTAATAGAAGGGTAGCCGTGGCGCGCCGCGGGTATTTGCCCAAACATTGAACAACGCGTGCAAATAACCAATGCAGCGCGATACGTCAAAGTGCCCCGCGAGTTATAAATTCCAATTTCGAGCACGACAAAACAGGCCGCGCGCCATTTGTAGATTGAATTGCTGATATTAACGAAAAATTCATTAAACACGTGGGATTTATAGATTATATACCTACGCCGCATTAATAGAACACACGCGTCCTCTGAATTTTCCCTTTTGAAATTTTAGCGAGATAAAGGCCTTCTCGAACTACCTATTTCCGATTGTTTAATCTTTATTGTCAGGGAACATCTGATCGTAAATATCGTTATTTAATGGTAGACCGACTGGACCGTATCGATCGCTATAAAGGATTTATCGACCTCTATAAAACAGATCTTACGCCGTTGTTATTTCAGCCAAGTGAATATCGATGTTTAAAAACTCAGTATGGCCAACTGGAAAGCACGAATTTTATAAAATCCTTCGCGAGAACGAAGTTGATGTAGCTTTTCGAAATAACAGAGAGAAGGAATTTAGATCGCGTTAAATCCTATTCATCCGTTTTTTCCCCTTTAATTATACCTTTTAGCATTTCGATTTCCAACGGACCACTAAATTTATACAGAAAGAATTTTTACATAGATTTAATATTTTAGACATGAAAGACCATTTATGTCAAGCATTCGACGTACGCGTATACACATTTACACCGTGAACTTTATCGTCTAAACTTAATAGAACAAGATCGCTAATGCAGAAGATCGGTCGGGCATCTTGCTGACGGCAACCGTATATAATCGTCTCTCCGAGATTTTAAGCCCTGAGTCACGTTCCTTAATTGTTTTAGCGCAATCAGTTACAGTTCGTTGACTGGTAATTACACGGGGCGCTCTCATCCGGAACGCCACGATTACCGAAACTCACAACCCTTTTTACCAAGAAAACCGTTCCCTCTTTTCCGCTGCTCTAAGAAACGGTGACATTCGTTTCAACGAACCTGGCGGCAGATCGCTGTGCCGTGATGAGTAAACATCCATTATCCAAGCGGAATCGAAGAGAGAGAAACGTCGAGGGGAGAAGAGAAGCGCTCGGACCCTGACGATTTGACCATTTCAAAGGGAAGAGAAATCGATCTTGGTGACCTTTGGCCAACTCCTCGAGGAAAAAGCTGAACGTCGACCCCCGTGACTGGTTGCTTTCTCTACAGATATCTGGAAAAGATATTACGATCTCTCGATTGAGCCCGATTGACCTTTTCACGAGACACTCTATTCGTTCGGGATTAAGAGGTAGGAATGATTTAAGGTTAATTTCCAACGGATTACTGTTCGCCTCGCCCTTTTTTCCCCTTTTCGTCAGACCCTTTTTCTCCGAATGTCTGTCTAGATATTTGCTTGCGAAGAAATATTGCGTTGATATCTTGGAAGAATAGTCAGGAGACACGACGGTATGCCGGATTTGTTGTAATATTAAATTTTTAATAAGCGTTCGCCATTGTTGAGGTATATTTCCTAACGAGGAGGTGATTCCTTTTAAAAAGGTATGGACGTACACGAGCTGACGAATTTTGTCAGGGATTTCGTTCTACGAACAACTCGTTATATAACTCTGCTCTGTAGTTAATGAAACAATACCTGGATACTCAATAATATATTATAATAGAATATCAACGCTTTTCCTAATTCGTTCGTTTGCAACGTAACGTGTAAGAGTCGTAAAAAGTAAGAATGTTTAATAATTGGAAATTAATTTGCGATCTGAATTATCCGAGACCCGCGTTATTTGCTTCACCAAGCGTAGTGTTCTTTTAAACAAACAAATATTTTAAAGAAATAGTAAAGAGCGTAAACAATAAATACTGCACGTATTACGCGCTATATACCAAGTATCAGTTTTGCGTTAAGCGATTTGTATTCCGATTGACCATTGACTATGATATTTATATTCATGGCACATACGTGCTTGCGTACATTATGTGCAATCAATTACACACAGATCTTCGAATTTTCATGTCTCAACCTCGTTCCTCTTTCAACTAACGACAAGGTTTTAGAACAACGTGTCTTAAAAAACTTTAGCACACATCTTTAGATTTGCTTATTAACGACGATTCCTTCTTATCTTCGTATCTTAAGTTTAGAAATTAACGATCAATAAAGAAACAGCTAACACGATACAACGAACGCGGTACAATTAAACGTTACAAACCCCTATTTTTTATCCCTATCGCAGAATTTTACTTTCAATTAACCCTACAACTACCCTTCGAACAAAAATCTCATATACACACGTATACACAGCCTGATATCAACAAAAGTTTCATGCACAAGCCATTACACGCAAGCGACAGTGGACAAGCGATAAAGTTGCAAAGATCACGCTCCTCGAGGATGTGAGGGAAGGCGGAGCCTTATTTGGGATTTACGAGCGAGGCTAGTTAACCGAGATACACGAATCGGAAGTCCATCGCCGGAAGTTTCTCGGAGGCGACACTATCGGCACGTAGCCGTGTCCAGTATCTAACCAAAGTAAAAGGAAGCTGGCATCCAACCGTGGCGAAGGGTTGGGAGGTTGAAACGGCGGTGCAACGGGTTAAAAGCTGAGTGCTCAAGATGTCATTTAGTTGGACATTCCTCTCAAGATCTTACCAGGGTCCTGCCATCTCATCGTGTATCTCTTCCGCTTCGAGGCATCGCTTCACGATAACCCACGGTGCCAGCAACTACGAGAAGTTTCATTTCAGGATTACGAACACTCTGCTCGCACTGCTAAAGCCCACGCTGGTCGGTCGATTCGCAGTCGGGAGACCTTGTATTACAAGACGAGACGAGCATCGTAATGAGGGATGAGAATTACAGGTCCGGGAGCTCGATGCGGTTCGCCACAAAGCTCTGTCCTGTCGTTGCGTTACTCTTCGACCGGCTACAATCATCGGCCGTTATCGAATACGAAAAATCTTTTACCCCTGCTGCGGCCAAGTTCCTTTTCAATCTTTCTCATCTCCCGATCTTTTCACGTCTGACTTCGAACGTCGCGCTTTGATCTTCGTACTGGGGTCCGATAATGATTTTACTATGGAGTATTTTGTGAATAGAAAATGCAAATAAACGATACGGTAGCCTCTACAAGCATTTGGATGTCTAGGCCCTTTGGCGTGGCCCTCGACGAATTGACAAGTGACTAGTAAATTATAGGTTGCTTTTTTATAATTTTAGTTTTACACCAAGTAGGGTAGCATTCGACGATTTTTGGTTTGTAAAATTCATCCGTTAAATTTCATTTGTTACAATTATATATTTGTATATATTTTTTATTAGCGATAACTGAAAAAAATGTAAAATCATAGAAAATACAAGTCGCCGCGTAAAATTTGGTGACCAATAACACGAGGAAAAATCCTGACGTATCGAGCCACTCAGAAGCTTACCTCCAACTTCGTTTCTCGAAAATTTTTAAATTTCAATCTCAGAATACGTTATTAGAGTTCAATTCTTCAAGAACTAAACGATCGACGTTTATGGAGATAATCGGATTAGCTTCTTAGTGGCTTATATCTAAGAGAATAATGGTAGGTACGTATCACAGATACGCATAAATCTCACGATCCTAAGCGAAAATGTTATTTCTCTGACAAAAATATTTCAGTAAATCCAGCGACCTCTGACGCTAGACCAGAAAGTACGTGCATAAAACAAAGTAACATAACGGCTGTAGTAAAGTGTCGCCTCGTCCAGATATGTATAATAAAAAAGTCTAAGCTATATTTAGGATAAGTATCGTCTAGCGTGCAACACGAAAGAAGCTCGTTGCTGAATTCGCAACAATTGTCCATAAGAGTGGTTGAAGATTATACAACTTCAAATGTCCTTCGTACGGTTGGCTTGATACGAAGCCATATTACAGAACGTTATGATCTTGCATAGTGGCATAGTCGTGGCACAAAAGATCGAAATGAACTTGACACTCGTGCAGCCTATGATAGATAATGGAGACGTGGCGAAACGTATAACCATGGCGTGAAGAGGAGTTCGTTCGCAAAGTGGTTATTTCGACTGCCTTTGTCGAGCCGACGCGACGACGTAAGAACAGAGAGATCGTTGATCGTGGCAGAAACTCATTCCACTCTGACATTTATCGTTTCACGATCGTTTACCGAATCGAAATGCTTCCCGAACCGCCCTCCGTAATAAACGCAGACCGCTTATATCGAGAATAATATGGAGTTTCGAAATGATCGAGCCGATTGGATGGTTAGATCCTTTTTTCTTCTATCTTTCGCTGCGATCGTCGTTCGTGCTTCGTATAATAAAATTATTAGACACGTCTAAAGTTAATCGAGATACCATAGCATTTTACTTGAAGCTGTTAGATGTTTTCTCGAAGTAAGATTTAACCTCTTGATCGTATGATATTATAGGATGATGAAGAATTTAGAATAAATAGTATAGAGAACAATCGTCTCTTTGTCCCGAAAATTGCCTGTATTTTTGGAATTAGATACAAAAATACATGCTTTCAATCTTTTATAGGAGATAAATACATGTTCATAATTGCGATACGCACGTTTTTAAAATGCTAAATACCAAATTCCAAGCCGCTAAAGAGACGGATGACGTTCAATCGACGTACTAACCATAAAACAAACAATTATACCAATACCTATAAGCCTATTTCCACTGATTCGATGTAATAGGATCCGCAATCCCAAAATATCAATTATATATTCACAGGCTCGGATATATCCTCTCCCAATATATCCGACAATCTCTAAACATTGGAAACAAACACCGACGATGCAATCGTCTCATAAAATAAGAACAATCAGCAATTTTTTGGAAAAATTTTCAGGTTTACTTCAGGGAATATGTAGATAATAGTATCCCATAAAATTGTTTCCAGGTAATTTTTTTTTTATACTTTAAAAATGATAAAATTCCGCTGAAAGTTTTACGTGTGAAAAAATCAAGAAAATCAATATAAAAATTTGCCTAGTATATATACATGAATTTGAGTTGAATTCCCAACTGGACACAAACAAACAATTGGCGAAAGGTTATTTCACACGTGAAAATAAATCGAAAATGTACAATACAATTTTTCGCCCGAAGTTTCGTTTTCGAGAGGAGTGAATTTCAAGGGTTATTATGTGTACCGATTTAATTCCTAAGGAAAAAAGTTCAACCTTTATCTTCTACCTAACGAAGCCTTAAACGAAAAATCTTTACTCTACTTTCTCAAGTTATTTTCACAAGAAGAATAATCTCCTGTCAATTATCTATCGCTGTCAGTTATGATTAGATAAATTCTTATATATTCGACAGGTTATCAAACTCTCTTTTCTCTGAAACAAAACCTGCGACGTAATTTTATTATTCCTGACTTTCAGCTTATTTTAAACCATAGAATCTCCTATATTTCACTCGTACTACGAATTTAAACCACAGTGTATCATAACGGAAACAGTGTCGATAGAGTTTCCAAGGTGTGCGCCAAGTCGCTATTCTGTTCCCGTCTAATAGTCCGCGTTTGGTTGGCCAATCGATCCTACGAATTCATGCAGAGAACGTAGAGCATCGGCCCCATGCATTATTTGAAATGTCGAAACTACTTTCGCCGTATCGGTTTGAGTGCCAGGACTCGGCAAACGTCGTTACTGGCTGTCCCTGGTGTTCCCGTTTAATCCTACGCGGCCAGTTTCCTGAATCTCGTACGAACTTCTCCACTAACTTATGCATCGTTCGCTACGTTCCTATGTTACGACTGATGTGGTCGTTGCATTGTCGGAACGCATTACCGGTGTCGTATATCACTCGCTCTTTCACGACGCTCGTACGTATTGACGTTTGAGAAGTCGCAAACGGTATTACGCGTAACATAATTTCGTGCATCGAGTCGGGATCTAAATGTCACACGGACATTGTGACATTACGGCGACGCGCGACGTCGAATGACAGTCCATGAGGTAGTCAAGATTTTTCTCTCCAGACAGTTTATATATGATATGACGATTAATTTTCACCTGCCGAAGGCTTTGTCATCGTTCGCACGAGTATCGAATGTTTTATAGAAGAATTTTTTATAGAAGAAGAGAATTTGTAATGCTATGTAACAGAAAAGTCACTTTGCGCGTAATATTCGTTAAAAAAATGGCGCTATTCGTGTAGCTTATAGAATGATAATTAAACTGTGAATATTTATGCAAATTTAGATTTTCGTGAAAATAACAAAATGTAGATATTAAGGGAGTAGAGCAGATTATTCATTTTTTGTTCTGCTTTTTACTTTGCGATTAATTTTCCATTTTGCGTTATTTTCAGTAATTTGCAGGCAACCGCATCATCATACCGACAAAACGTAGGATTTGCACAGCGTATCCCGAACAGCATGGCACGTTAGTACCTTGATATCCATGTTGATACGGTATTACATATTATTACGCGTGCGGAATCGCGTATGAGATGTTACGGTATAGAGAATAGCATAATTGAGATGCATTGCTTGCGGCGGACTTTAGAGAACGCGCAGCTGCGGCTTTCGCGTTATGCGAAATTTCCCGATGAAACTTTTTGACGGTAGGATTTAAGCCTATGCTTGATAGTTTTGCCGACGAGCAACTCCTTCTGGGAAGATTTATGCATCGTTCGCGAATATATCGACATCGTGCCTAATACGTCGTTGCGCTACCCAAATATATTACTCCCATCATACATCACTCTGCGATGGATATAGCGCACGGATGCATGCGCGTTGCCCGCACTTACGTACACATGAATATACGAGCCCTAATAACGCCGGAAAAATATGATCAATCTCGCTGATTTATCTGGCGTTCATTGAAAATTATTCCGCTATACAGCCGCATTGCATACTATTTGCTCGGTTACACGCTAAATATTTTCTATTGGGTCATCGATAATTTTACTCTCGCGCCAAACTCCGGAAGAGTGTTCGTAGCAAGCTGATCGAGCATTCGTTAAAATATTATTAGAATCGCCGTAGACGATTAAAAATCGAAGCACCGATGACAAATTATTTTCGAGCCAATAACCGAGTCACGACAGAGACGGTTCGTTCGATCATAAGCTTAAGCGAGATCGCCTCGTTCGACATTCCTTCTAATTTATTCGGATCGCAACGTCATTTTTGCAGAACGGTTAAACATGTTTGATGCTACGTTCGTGACTGAACGCACTATGTTACATCAGATACACCGAAGATTTATCACCAACGAAGAGAATAGGGGAAAAAGCGCGAGCTTTCCTCCGGAACGGTTCCTTCGTTTCCTTCTGCCATTCGAAGCTTAAATCAAACTCCGTTCGTTTTCTTCTGCACAACAGAGATCGATCGATGGATAAATCGGCCAACCCATTCATACCCGTTTTCATTAACAATCATAATGTAGGTGAGCTTTATAAAAAGATGGAAGGTAACTGGCTTGGAGTCCGTTAAATCGATGAGATTGAGCATCGAACACGAAGAATAGTCGTTCAGGTAGCGATAAAAGTCTGTTTACTGCCCGGTTCTTTTGAACAGGACTTTAACTTTAATAAATCTGTCACGCAGGATAACAGTGTAAATACGACTGGATCGTAGACCTTCGGGAGAGTAACTCCCAGTCGTCGAACTTTCTCATTGTCATTCGCTGACTCCGCCAGTTCGTGCTCTTCAATCGATTTCATTGTATTGAGTATCGTACGTGCATTAATTGGGTATAACCGTAATATATGACTCGTGAAAGGTTTTCGAGTCTTCTTCGGAACAGATACCATCGTTCCTGGAATGACACTGACAGGGTAATTACCATTCAGAGTAAGAAGTTACGAAACGTGATGGTTTTTCCCCGTTGTTACTCTGGCCAGTTGCGAGTCTTCTCGTGATTTATTAAAACACACGTCACGCTTCTTTCGATATTTATATCTAATAATCTTCGATAACCTTCTGCTATTGGATAGAATACGCAGAATTTTACAATGTGTAACTAACGACAGCAAAATAGTATTTTCTCTAGTGATAATCTTTTGTTTTATGTAAGTTATACTTGATACAATTTTTCATTTCTAAATATTCCACACGTACGCGAGAATAGGTGCAGTAACTCGCTTCTCTTTGGTTACCGGGAGGATGCTTTAATGTGAAGCTGAATCTTTTTAAAAAATACACGAACGAACGAGTAAACGAGCATGCAGATATAACTTCCTACACTAGATCAATAGAATTCTATTCTGTCTGTGTCCCTTTAGGAACACCAGCCAAGTATCCGTAAACTACCTTCGTTATTTTTAGTAATCCAAGCGTATTGCTATCACATTTCTCGAAAAGAATTATCGATTTCGTCATTACATGTGCGGAGCGTATCTGCGACGTTAAGATCGTAAAAATTTCCATCAAAATCGAGCCTCTTATTGATTTATTCGTTAATCTGTGGAAAACAGTCGTCTTTCCGAAAATATGTATCAAAGGTTGTCTTCGTAAATACAAAATTTAACAAATTTCACAAAATATATGATATACAAAGATCACGTATTACATTAAAAAAGAAGTTTTATTATTTTTTCCTAAATACTAGTTGAACAATGTTATGAATGAAATCTTAATTCTGTACAAGACATTAAAAATTCGTTTCGATACTGTATGCATTTGCAATGTACCACGTATATACCCATAATTTGTCATATTAGAATTTCCTGTGTGAATTGATACTACTGAATACCATTAGCAGAGAATCGAAAATCAATCCCAAATTTGTAACATTCAACGGGATGGACATCACGGTATATAATTTCTGTTACACATTCGCACAACATATGTGTTTTGGTGTGTTGCTAGATGTTATAAAATAATTTATACGAGAGTTGGATGGTAGAGATTTTAAAGTTATTACGATACAAGAGTGTATTTGAAGTAGGTGTATCTCGTAGTTGGAATAGTAATCTCTGTCGATTGGAATAACAATTTTTCGGCCGAGAACTTGAATTTCCGATTTGTAGTAATCAACAAAATATGAAATTACTATGATTTCTAAATTATGTTTAAAATATGGCTAATATTGTTTCGAAAATGATAATAAAGGATACACCGGTTAATAATACGATCTGACGAATAAATGTAAAAATATGATGAATTAGGTAACAAATTTCTCTCAAGAAATGATAAATTGAGTTACTCAAATATTCCGAGCGTTGATTTGCAACACGATCCGCATGTTACTTAAGAAAGTTGATAAATCACGATATAATTAATTTATACTATTTGTTTATGTTGAGATACTACAGATTCTTACATATATGTATACATATGTTTATGTTTTCTTTTTATTAATTATAACCAAGATATTAAGAAGGGGCAATAGATAATAGTCGATATTGGAATTAGCTTTTTTAAATTATATATTACTACATACCGTATATAGCAAAATATGTGCTGCTAATGAAGCGCTGAGTTTTGTATGTATCGATGTTCTTGCTGATTATGCGTGATCGACATGCATATGTGAGTATATAGCGGCTCTACGTGTGCACTCTTGAAACTAAAATCGATATCACTGTATTAATGATAAAAGCTTCTCGATTTTAATTGCTTTAGTGGTGGAATTCGATCATTAGCTTACGGCAAAGTCAAAAACATCGGTTTTGACGTTTATTCTACTTCTGAACTAATGCCTTATCCGCATAGTAAATTGATACAAATTGGTGCAAAATGCTTGGACAGATGGGTAAGAATAATTAAATCACAACGCTATTAAATCACAATTACTAACACATTTTCGCAGATTAATTAACTTTTGTCAATAAGTCTTACCTGCTGTAATTAGAAATCAATAAATTCCTGAAATTATCTACAGCTATTTGCCGTTACCAATGCTGCGACTAATTGCTGTTAAAGACTTTACAATGATCGAACTTTGTTTAACTTATATGAAATCGATCAATGCTTGAATTTCCCTCGATATGATGGCTGGTTTAATTTCGGTAACGAAACAAATGAAAATTTTCGTCTGAAACATTGAAAGTTGAAAACTGACGACCTATACATAATCTATTCTCTGCGATATCGCTAAAAGTATCATTGTTCAAATATATAATATGAGAATATTATTATACATAAACTTGGTTGATCAAGATAAACATAATTTTATGCCTGAAGTTTAAAAACATATTGAATTCAAAAGGTGCGTTTAAAAGCCGTATTTAAATATTCTACTAAATTGACGTTAACATTAATGATGAGTTTTGAATATCAATTAGAATGTTCCATATAGATCATCAATTTTAAATGAATCTGTCTCATTTTGCACAACGCTTTTGCATATTGTAGATTGCGCGACTGATATTCCGCATAACAATAAATTTATTCGTATAATTGATTCGCAATGAGAAACAAGAGCATTTAATTTTCAATTTTGCTGCATTTCCCCCCTAGTAATTTCAAAAAGAGGCCAAGAGAAATTTCGCTTGTTATCGTATTTTCTGCCCTTTAAAAATCGTTTCTCCATATGCTTACATATGGCGCGTGTGTGAATACGATATGCCGACCAACTTCGTTGGAGGCCTTAATTATTCGGATGGCTTCTTAATTTAATTGCATCAATTAGCATACTACTCCAACTGTGGTTTTGGCCAGGCTGAATCGTTCGTTCCTTCCTGCCTTGGTTTCAAGTTTGAAGCAACATTCTGCGAATCGCTATTCGCGTTACAACGACGGTGATTCTTTTACCATGTACTTTCCATTCTTATTTTCTTGTATAAAGAGTCACCATATTTCCTTCAAATTTATCAATATTAATAACTTTATTTATATACAATTGTACTCGGTACAATTTCTTTACATTCCTTAGCAAATATAATATTTATCTTTTTGTTTAACGTTAATATCTTGTATGGCGTACTGCGTAAGATAAAATCTATGTAGCAATACAGCATTAAATCGAACAATTCGGTATAACACCTTTTGTTATTAATCTGATTCTCTATTTTTCTTCGAAATAATAAATATGATAGAGTGTAGCACAAAGCAAAGATTATAGCGTAAAAATTTTCTAATATTTCTTTAATTACAAGCGAGCCATTGTTCACTGTATTTCAATCGGAACCCGGACAATCACGTAAATATAGAGAAATAGACGTCGTGCCGCGTGAGCCTGCATGCGTGCGGGCGCACGCAGACGAGCTCGTAGGTAAAATAAATTTCCGTGCGAGCGTAATTAAGCACTCGCTGCCGGGAATTACATTGGGATCGGCGAAAACAACTCTTCGAGCACGTCCACTCGAGCGCCGGTACCTCTCCGCATAATTAAGCCCTTAACATCCCTCTACTCTTGGCTGCCACTCAGCACGCGCGAAGGAATGCAGTTTCGTTTGGACGTTTCGTTTGGGCGTTTCATTGGTGAACATCGTAGACAAGGTGGACTCGTCCGTTCACGCGTATATTTTCTTTTTCTCCTCTTTTCGAACCAACTTTTTCGTTCGACAGCCTGGCTCGATTTTTTGTGCCCGAACCTACCACTTCGTCTTTTTCTTCATAACCGCGAAAATGAGACGAGAAAAAATCGCTGCTGCGAGGAATTTCTGGCGAAGTAAAAAAAGAGCATACCAGTTCGAGGATTGTGTGTCATTACAGCCAGAGATATTGTATCGCCGAAAAACGAGTAGAGCGAGTGTCCTTCTTTTTCTTCGTTTGAAATCTGGTTCGGTAGCATCGAGTATAAAGGGGTCCACATTCCACACACGAACAATGCACTAATATGGACAGTTCGATGAAACGAAAATTAAAAGAATTTGTTGAAACGTTTCCGTATTATCCGCGAGTTTTCACCAGCAACCAATGTTGTCAATATCGACAACGATTGACAAAATCATTGATCGTGTGCAAGCCCCTTAAAGAGATGCTGGTGGTCTTGCTTCGTGTGTCCGATCCCATTCGACGTACCGACGTCGAAAGTAGGAGCCAATTAACGGGAGTAAACGTTGAATTAATTTCAAGATAGGCTGTTAGAATGTTCGTATCGTAATTTGAGCAGTTGCGACGTGGCATTTCCTCTAGTTCGTGTAACAAAGATTTCAGTTCAGTTTCCCCGGACTTGGTGAAACCACCGCGTTTAATCAAGTCGCGCGACATGAAACTCTTTATCGTTGCAGAGATAACTATCGGAGAGCGCCACTACATAACGAGTGTACACTGTCACGGTCTCTAATCTGTGATTTCGACGAAACCTTATCGTACAATTATCGGCGGGCGGAGAACGGTCACACTGTAATCTGCGACATCTTGTGAGACGTTCAATCAGAAAGCCTCGTAGACAGCGGTAAATAGAGTTACTCGCGACAAAAACGAACAAAGAAATTGAAATCGAAAGAGCGACATTTTCAAACAGCCGGAAGACCGCGTCGTGGATTCGACATTAGATACTCCGTTTGCTGTGAAAGAAATTCGATCGGAAAATTGGTCGTACGATATGATATGGGACAAAAAAGAAATGCAAAGGATAATTAAGGAACACAAAGAGAGACGAGATTAATTCTTTCTAAAGATACAATAATCCTATCGTATTCCTTCATTCCTCATATTTCAAATTATATATATGCCAAAAATAATTCTTCACCTGTTCTTCTCGTGTTATCTTCTCTGCTACTCAAATAACCCTTAAACGTTCGAAGAACATTCGCAAGCGAAGGAAGAAATCGAATTAGTCGATTGGCTCGCTGAAGTTGTAATTCGAACATCGATGGTTCGGTTGCTGAGAGCATTAAATTGTATCGATTTAAGCAATTCACGTCATAACGATTTGTACCTGTCTAAAGAAATCAATATCCTGTAGCTTCTTAATTTGTATAAATCACGATCAAATCTAGATCAGTTTATTTGAAATTATTATCGTCTGTTGTTATATGATTAAATCTCAAATAACGTAGCAAATAACGCGTTTCCATGCCTCTGTCAATTCCGGCCTATTCTATTTCTTTTAGACTGTTTAAATCATGAGCCAGATTCGGTCTAAGACGGTAAATACTTCACGGTGGTCCATGCTAACAAAGAGACGCAGTTAATTCGGCCGACTCTGTAGCAGTGAGGTTGTGAAAACAATTTATCGACGTATCAGCCTTTCCAGAATGTTGAAAGTAACAGCGACAATAGTATCGATCACGTAAGTATTGTTTATTGTATATCGTCTACGAAAATAGCCCATTAGAGTATATAAAGTTAATGTACAAGGAGAATACACATATAAAAAATAAGAGTTAATAAAAATACAATGAAATGCGGCATAGTGACTCTTTGATTGTAGAAGAAGATTCAGAGAATATATACATCAATTGCGAAAAGTGGGTTATCAATGTTAATGGCCATGCGATCTATGCCGGTACGGTAAGCAAACTCAGTGTTATGTTATGCGGTTTGACATAGAAAATTTCATGGTACCGCACATTTCTCTACGGACTGAAACATTAATTTTCAAACTGTTGACCATTATACACTTTACGTACAAATAATAGGATGTCATGAAGCTTCCTTCCACGTTTCAGTGATGTGAGGCTAAGATCAATAGCCGTGGCAGGCGATAGAAATGGAATCGTCACAATCTCTCGCAGTTAGACGTAAAAATTTATATTAAACTCTCTTCGATATCGGAAGATAAAGAAAGCCATATTTTTTTTTTTTTAGCAGAAATGGGAAATAGAAAACTATTGGGAGGACTAGATTCGAGGATTAACGGGAATCGTATGTTTTACAGATTTATACTATTTTATAGAAAAAGTTGTATTTGCGTTTACAAATTTTAATAACGAAACGTAAATATATATATATTTGTTTAAGACAAAATAATTTTATAGGATTCTATGTAAATTGGGACTCCTTAAATTTTGGATTCGTGAAAGAAAAAAGATATTTAGAAATTAAAGTCTTAATTCCAAGCTTTAAGAACGCCGTAAAACCTTACTATGAGATTAAGATTATGTTAATTATTTTAAGCACTATTTTATGTATTTTGTTGGTCATAACTGGAACTGAAAATTTGAAGAAATTTACATCTGGTGGTTTACTTCGAAGAACTTGCCAAGTTGGTAAATACGAGCACACTAACTTGTGGATTTAACTTTGGATTAAGGTTTTAATACTTGATTTGTTCCGGGAAAATAAGAAGTTGAAAAATAAAGTTAAGTAAGTACATAGAAATTAAAGTTAGTTCATCTCACTAGAGATTAAAAAGAAGTTTTACGTGTAAAATTAAGAATTTATTATTAAAGACAACTAAATTCTTATAGGAATAATAAATTACGAATTGTATCATTCGAGTATGTGACTTGTGTCCAGCTTCGCAAAAATCAACTCACTTACTTTTACGAGCTTATTTATCGCGAACAGATGGTAGAAATTTTAAGGTAATTTGTAAAAAATGTTTATAACGACGTTACTTTGCCCTGCTTTCGCATTTATGGACGTTATTTTTTTATACGTGGGGAAATCCTCATTGATACCCCCACGCTCTTAGAAGGGGCGGGGTAGTGTCGGATTATACCGACTAGAACCCCACGGTGGACCGCTCGACGCTCAGCTGGGATGCCCCGGGACCTCTTTCGAATTACTGCCGGAGAAAAAAAAAGCTTCTCGTCCGCATACGAAACCAAATAGCAGAAATCACTTCGAGGATATACCATCGCTGCTCGAAGACTTGCACGGACTGAATTGGTTTCCTTTTGTTTCTTCTGCATTTTGCAAATGCACGTTCGCGGAAAGGAATGATCGGGACACGACTATGGGCGCCAGGATTTGAAAGCCCCGGGTCTCGAACGTTCGTAACCAAAGGCGCTAACCACTGCGCTGCCGTCGTTCAACGCATTTATAGACTGTCGTGCAAATCATACAAGAATGAAATCCCTATAACTCAATTTAGCTACAACTATATATAATATAAGAACGAATTTCTGTAATTAATACATGACTACCATCATTGGTCTCCAGCAACGTGTACTTTGAATTACGTCTGTCGAAAACAATTGAAATGAACTAGCATCTAAAATAGCGGCGCTTTTTTAACTCAAATAACGACAAATCAGTTAGGAAATCTCGATTAGGCTTGGCTGTTACGAGCGAGCTAGTTTCAGTCGACGATCAAACCAAAGAGAACTCGTCGCGATATGACGTAGGTATATAACGTTATCGATGACAAAGAGATATCAATCACGAAGATACACGCGGATTCCTGGATCCTCGGGAATCTCGCGAACAGGCGATGGATTGGATATTCAGGTGACCGCGTTCAAAGCTATCGATTACAATCAACGCACGGATCGATCTGGGAGCGAAATTCACACCGCGTGCGAAAACCAGTCCTCATACGATATCTTGATGATTATTGGCAAGAAAAAATTCCACGGATGGTAGCAACAGGGGCCGATGATTGCGGCTATTTTCCTTGTGGCGCGACGCGGTGTTTGGCCATGGAATACGAGAGGAGAAAACTGTATATGTGTGTGAGTTGGAGAGAGAGAAAGAGAGAGAGAGAGAGAGAATAAGGCAATAATATACGAGAGAGGGAAACAAAAGTAACTTGGGAAAATCGAAATCAGAGAAAAGAGGGAATGGTCATTTTAACGATTGTTACAATTTTTTGATAAAAAGGCTGTTTCAAAGAACAAATTGTAATATGAAACATGGTAAACAAATCTGTATCGAATAAAGAATGAACATCGCTGTAACTTTTTCAAGCAACGCGATATACAGAGTGTTCGAAAAATTGTGTCGAAATATTTTAATTAAGAAGAAGGACAATAGTATATGCTTGCGAGATTAGATCCGAATTTTTTGAAGCAGAAGCATCTGTATAGAGGTGAGACGATAGCGAGAGAGAAAAAAATACGATCATGAACTATGAAAATTAATATATACTTAGAGAGAAATATATGCTCAGCCTATGATCCGCGTATTTGGTTCAAGCTCGTTGAGAATTGACATTCTCTGCTCTCTGCGCTACTCTACGTGCATACGTATCAGATTTTTCCCGCGAGGAACTCACAGGACCGTCCGAAATGTTCAGTGAAACGTTCGGTCAGGTATTGGACGAGGTATATTTTCCCGGTGATCGCGATTAGATCGGACGGATTGATATTTGTGAAAAATCGCGAAAGTTATTTTGCGACGTACTGCGCGCCGGTTGATTGATTAACTGTATTGTATTTCTTTGCCTCAGCTGTTTGTACAACGGGTACAATTTTCATTGAATTTGCATCGCACGAGTGTAAACAATACGTTGCACGGTTTTTTGAACGCTTCGATTTTTAGTTGTAACAATGGAAAATACGTGTGGGATTTTGTTCTTCTATTGTGTAAGAAATATTTTGTTCTCCTTCTTCGATCGTTTGTGAATATAATATGTGATGATATATCCTATCTTTCTTTAGACTCTCTAGAGTGTTGATATTTCATTTTGGAAAAAAATACGTAATTTACGATTTTGATCGCAGTGAAACTGGAAAAATAATAGTAAATAGACAGAATGTCTCCGAATACAGAATTATCGAATAAAAATGATCGAAGAATAAAAGGAAAGACATCGGTACAACGGAGAATTTTTTACTGATACAAGATACATTTTGTTAAATAAAGCCTGTAGAGTGTAGACGATTAGTTTGTACTAAAGTTAAGACAATAATTATAGAATTAAAATTAGCAGCAAAGAATTTTGCTGGATTTGATTATATGCTTGGAAATTTGGTAATCAATTTAGTAAGTGTAATTTGTACCATTACTTATCGATAAGTAGCTCAAAAATATACGGTAAAGTTGTAAACTCGTCCATTAAGGTCTAAGTACACGTGTCGCAAAGTTACTTCACGTATAGCGTAATTACATGAAAAACATGCCACACAGAGAAATATATTGACAGGAATAAATATACGGTTGAGGCCAGAATCATTATCTAATACACACGACATGTTGCGAAATTATGATCGATCATGCGTCATTAGGAACTTCACACGAGATTCGACAAGTAGTTCAGTCCAACATTTCATGCCTTTGATAAATATTTATACTTTAAAAAATTAGATTAGGAAACTATACAAAGTTTAAAAATTGAAGAGCAAAGGTAGGATCTGTGATAAGGAAACTTTCGAAATGTTAGGTTATATAACTTTATCGTTTGTTACATAAAATAAAAATTATAACTTCCATACTAATTACGTGTTTTCGAACGTTTCCTTCTCGCGCTATGCTAATTAAATTATCTAGAATATTTACTCAACCCTTTCTACGAACTATGTCTTTCGATACGTTTCGACATCGGTGCGATATTTGAAGCATTAAGTCTTGTTTTAAATAACAAACGAATAATACTTTTATAAATGAATAATACACAAATAACTTCGAGAACTATAACACACATTCTCGCTGAGATAACACAGTAAAATAAATTGATAACAATTTTTCAAATAATTTAACAGGAACAGTGTCACAATTCAAAATAGCGCTCTTTCTTAATACCAAGTAACAACACGTCATTAGAGACGCTAAAAATTGCGAAAAGAGAAGAATTGTTTCAGTTCTATACAATTTTCCAATTTTCTACAATTCTATAATTTCAAACCACTTTTCTTAATTTCCTTTTTCAAACTACTTCTAGCAAAGCATAGGTGTTCGTAGGTTCGTAAGTGTTAAAATACAAGTTTTTGGATCAAAATTCTTCGCTTTAATCATCCATATATTATAGATTCTCTGATTATTAGGCGCTTCGTCCTTTCCGATCTCATACTTTTCCGTGTCTAATTATCTAGTCTCATCTCGACTGCTTCGATTTTTAACGATCACGCGGCGGATTCAAGAACTTCGCTATAATAATGATAAGGAAAAAGGAGCAAAATACACAAAGAAAGGGTGAAAGGCGGTTCTATCTGTCGTGCTATCGGTAGAAACGATTATCGAACGAAAATGTGTGTGCGGCGTCGGAGAGTTTGGTCAGGACAAAGAAGCAATCGGTGCGTCAAGCAACCGATTAGTTTGCCAGTCAGGTATGTATTTATATTGTTAGTCAGCTCGTAACTGTCTACCTGCGGAATCGTTTCACGCTAGCCGACCTGTCTGGTTGGTCTGACGCGTCTCATAATGCAGGACGGAACATCGATACGCTTCCTTACAACCTGTTCGATATGTTTCTTTTGGCCGAACGCGTAAAATCGGGACCTGACAAAATAACGCAGTGTTATTATCTCGCCGCACAGGTTTTTCAGGTCTTTTAATGGTCTTTTACCTCTTCAGTGCGGTAACGTGTTACTTTTGCTTTACAGAGAGGGTAAAGTTGATTAAATTGCGCCCTCAAGCTTCATATTGGATTCATTTTGTAACCGGCACGAGAAACTTATAGCGAAATGAATATAAAAGAAAGGTATTATAAAAGAAAGGTGTTTCAACATTTTATATTCGAACGAAACAATGCGATAATTGACGTAAAAATAAAATAATTCTTGCCGCCATAATGTAATTCTAAACATTCCGTAGTCACTTAATGTTTTATTCTAAATCGAATCGTGTATTTCCGTAATACCTGATTAATACTACGCACTACTATCTACTATGCACTAAGTTAATGTTATGAACGAAACATCGTTATGAACGTTATCATCGATTTTGACGTTTAAAGTAAAACCGACCGGACATTTTACTAACTTTCACATAGATAATTTGGAAACAATTATGCATCTAACAACATTTTGATGAGCACGAGCCTAAAAATTGCAGTTTGTCGCAAGCTTGTCACAACAGCGTGACAATACATGCCGCTTTAATCGAACGATCGTTAATTCAATATTTACATATATCCTGTATTTATGGTACGTACGTAGTTGCGTTAACGTGATTAAATGCCGAGGTCTCTTTAGCCTGTTACATCCTTCTGGTGAATGGGAACGGAATTTTATTACTGTGCTCGTAGAATGTGGTCACGCTGTTGTGTAACACGTAATTGCGGTAGTAGCGTAAAGCGTGTAAATTTAAGAGCCTATAATTATGTTGGTAACGATAACACGTGTCTATAAAGTGTTTCGAAATTGGAATCTTTGTATCCTAAGAAGGACATAACTATATTATAAACTGTAATTTACTAGACATAAAGAAAATTCTACGCATGATAATTTTAGAAAATGTTAGAAGCCAAATACCAATATGGTCTTAAGGAAGCTGAAAATATTTCATTTACGTTTTGAATATCATATAATTAAAGTGATGGTGTAAAATATGGGGATATGGAAAGCTATGATCGTACATTATACATATCTATATGTATGTATCACTGACGATTACTTGTATTTACGTAGGAAATTATTTGTATCATTATTCCTTTTCTTAATGAAACGAGGTAACATAACCGAGATAATTGAACGTTACAGAAATTTATTTCTTCATAACGAATTCAATTGAAAATGAAATATTCATATAATACCATAGAAATCGAAAATAATTGATTTACATCTTCGAAACATGACATTAACGTCATCAATATCTTACTTTTAAGGATTCACATATATAATGACAATGTAACAATAATTGTAGGAACTGAATATCTTATTCTCAAAACCTACAGTCACGACTTGTAACGGTGTCCATATGTAACGGTATACGTAAAAAATGAGTAAACGTATCATTTGAATAATCAGCTACAGCGAAGATTAACATTTGATTAGAAGATTTAACTGTAACCACAGAATAAAGGAAAAGAGGGATTAAATTAAATGGCGTAAGCCGGAAACTGGCTATAAACGTAACTGTTACAACACGACGATCAATGACGACTGCTACGACGCGTCCAAGTGGTTGCAGCTGTCACAACAACCAGACAATGAAAAAAAGTGTTCCTGTCTCTTTAATAAGCTCCATGTTACATGCGATACAGCGCGACGTCGCTTCTACTATCTTTTTCAGATTTGTATCGCCGATTAAGATAAATGCAAACATGTTTTTCACTGTCAGAGAACATTAAAAGGGTATTAAATTTTGGTACGTACTTAAAACAATGGAAGATTTAGAAAATAAATGTATTAGATCGCGTATTTTCTCAGAAACTGTGAAAAAAATTCCAGTTGCCAATTATTCGATGCGTAATACGAACGTGGTTGTTGTACGTATTTAAATATAAGTACATTCCTACTCCTGAAAGTCTTAGAACGCCTATTCTTGATAAACTCTCAGTATTTCGTGTAGATCGTAAATTTGTAATTGCATTTAATATATTTTTCGCCGTATAAAGCATCAAGCTGAGTGATCTTTCAACCATTCATTGCCCACTTATGAAGAAAATATAGGCAGTAACTGTTCTAAGGTTTTCAAAAGAGGGTGTATATCTTAAAAAAATGTTAATGCTTAAAAATCGCCCAAAATATTTTCCAACAGACATCATTTACTCTAGAAATTTCCAAATAATGTAAAGTATAAAACGACGTAAAATATTCATTGTAACAAAGCCTACTGTTTCAGTTTAAAAATGTTCATCGTATAATTTTTATTTAGAAGAAAATTACTTGTATTTAAGAGATCCGTGCTAAAAAAAAGCCGTCTGAAATATTTTCCGAAATGCACACATTACCTTGGAATTTCGTAAACGATGTAAAGTGCGAAACCATGTAAAATATTCACTTGCACGTTTCCATGTTTAAGAAGAAAGCTCGAAGTTAATCTTTACGTGAACTTTACAAGCGCGATAACGTATTCTTTCAACACACGTCTCACAAACTCTTCGCCAGGTACATTCATCGTCCTGCAACTTAACACTTATTTATACTATTTTTTACGTGGTGGCTATTCGCACTTCAAATGGAGCCAAATACGAAAGGTGGGCCGCGTGAGAAAGTCCCGTGGCGCGCTCTTGATTGTCTTTTTTCGTTTAAATAAACAGTACGTCTCTGGTCTACCTTTCGTCCATCCACCGGCTTCCTTTATTCCACGGTCCTTCTCTCGGACCAGCCACGGTGAATAATGGCTGCTCCAACCTTTAGCGAGAGGAAGCCTCACGCTGAGTGCACGACGACGACTTGCACGCGTTTTTTATTCTAAGGACGCCAACTGCAGCCAACTGCGATATTGTTTTTAAGAGCAGCTGAGAGTATTGCATTCGAATATAACGGGCAGCGGAGTACGCGTTCGCACTCATGGTGTTGCTTCCGTGATGTTCACGCGAAATTTAAATTGGTACGCGTTACGATGGTTAATTAAAGTTTAATTAAAAGTTCATTAGGCTCGATATGAAGTGCCAACTGTGGGCAAAATTTATCGGGCCATTCGGCAACGACTCAGTTTCGTAATGGCTTCAGAATTACTTGCGGTCATGACTGCGCTTATTTCGATACAATTTTCTCCGTTCATTAAAGCTTTCTAATTAAAACAAACCTAACGCGATAATGTCTATGGATCGTTGAAGAACAAGACATCCTCGAAGAAATTGGAACGATCACATTCGTCCCGTGTAGTCTTCGAAGAACGGTTCCACGGCTTCCTCTTTCGTTTCCTCCCTAATTCAACAGAAGTCTAAACTCGCTTCCTCCGACGGATAGACGTTCCAGCTTTCCATCTTGGCACGCCATATCAGGACTGCATTAGACTAATGATCATGATGCATTAATATTCCGGCTGCTTTTCTGTGATGCATCATTCAAGCGTACTCCTTCAATCTATCTTGCTCCATTAATTACTTCGGCTTTTTGTGCCTGCGTATTCCAGTCGGCAGTTCCACTCTTTGGGAAAATAATTTCCTTCCTCACGTCATCGTCCCCAAGCGGCGACTGCTTTAATTGCCGCACACTCCAGGACTCAACGCTACGAAATCTACTTGCTCGTTTCCCCGGTGGACTCGAATGCTCCTCCCATTATACCCTAATGGCATAATAATCTGTATATCCCGCGATATGGTTTCCAATTTCAAGCGCTGATGCAGTCGGGGCGCAGCGTGTATAGTGTATACGTATAACAGCTGGCTTTCTGGGCCGCCGGTGAGTTACGATTGCCACCAAGTAATGGCTACGTGGATGTTTCGCTGGTTTGTGCAACTCTACTGCGTATTCCCCAAACCAGATTTTCTCCCGCCAAACCGGCCCGTTCAAGATCGTTTCTCAATCCAGCCGAGGAAAATGTAATTTTGTATTTTCCTTGAGAGGATTTTAAACGAATGCCGCGGTTAATGGGACCTCCCATAGTCGCTCGATACCACCGATTCGATTGCTCGAAATGCGCCGCTGCCTGATTGAATTTAAGTATTCGATATATTCGCGCTTTCACGTTTGCTTCATTTG
Source organism: Bombus bifarius (assembly GCF_011952205.1). NCBI lineage: Eukaryota > Metazoa > Arthropoda > Insecta > Hymenoptera > Apidae > Bombus > Bombus bifarius. The sequence goes on from NW_022884356.1 coordinate 7,404,613, forward strand.
TCACGCGATTTGTATTGCGAACAAAATGCGAATAGCACATTTGCTTCCATTCAATTTATCTATCTACTATATTATAAATCCTTTTTACAAGCGAGATTTTAAAACTATTTTCTTTGTCTTTATTTCGTACGTTTTACGATATTTAACATTAACGACGAATGTATCGATATAGTCTTTTTAAGCACTGTAACAGTCTTCCAATGGCGTTATACGAAACCAGAGGGAATCATACTGTATTTTCATAAGTTTAAGACACTTGTATAAATAAACGCCATCCCTCTCAAAAGTCCCATTCGTTCGAACAAATTCACAGTACCAGTTTTAAAATACACGTTCGCACGATTTTTCATTTCTCGACCAGAAGCTTTACTAACAAGGAATTCTTTGAATATTAGATACTCATCGAATCGCGAACAAGTTTTATGACTCATTATGAGAAACACTCTTCATCGGTAAAACAAAGAGCAGCCGAAATTTACGGATATGTCTTTCGATTTTACATGACATTTACGGGTCTCGTATAGCGACACAAGGGGCCACTTATTTTTCGAAGGGTGCTTCGCTAATGAGACATCCAAACGGGAACCTGTGTTACGTGATCGTGAACACTTCTACGGCTCGTAAACGTCCGGCGGTTTTACGCGGCGAAGCGTGTCAGCGTCGCCGTCATGGTAAATTTGCAACAAATAGAAACTGTGCGGCCGTGAGTGTATGCATGCCTCACAACTAGAAGGTTTCTTCAATAATGCACGCTTGTCGTCGAACATATAGGGCTGTAGAGTAAGGTCCGACATGGTCGACATTGTTTTATCTTTCAACAACGTGTTCGTGATAATGCGCCTGCATGTAGATATTCGTGATAAACGGTGTACTTGCAAATATTGTTCTTTTCGTGGACGTGTCAAAAATTCATCGCACGTCTCTTATTATACTTGGCGAGCTATATTACATTTGTCGATTTTTCGTCGTTCCATAAAAATGCTAGCAATTGAAATTTTTCTCTGATATTTACAACGCGGGAATTTGAAAACTCACCGATATAGAAAACGCTTTTTCCGCTTAATATCGACGCTGAGGATGCTTAAACAAGGAAGCCGCCGCCAGCTTTCGATTCTCGATTGTCACTCTAACTGGCACAAATTGACACTGGTACGGGAAATAATTAAACGCTCGTTTCGCTCGGCCCGCGCTCTGTAGGGAAACAAGTTAAAATAAATCACCGAAATGTCGTTCGTTGTCGTGTGACTCGGCGCATCGACCCGCTGATCTGTGGACACGGTCCCGCAACTTCGAAACAACAATCGTTAATCGACCTTAAATTCGGATCGTAAATTATTTTTTATTCCATGAGCACTCGATGAAAATGAATCAAGCGTTTCATGGTTCTACGTGTTTGTATAATCCAATGGAGCTGTTAGTAGTTCATGTAATAACATGTATTTACTTAATTGAATCGTGCGTATCGTTGTGAATACTTTTTATGCTCTATTGAACACCATTTACAGAACATTAATTAATTTCTTTGAACATAGAAAAATGAAACAGTCGGAATCGACACGGACCTGAAAATCGATCAATTTCGAAGTGGGCAGTACTCTAATCTTTTTGTTTTATGAACTTTTCATGATCGGTAAAACGACAGTAGTCGTTAAAAATTCACACAAAACTTTGGAATTGGAATTTGATGCCGAAAATTTACAGTCAAATTTTAGAAAGTCATTCTTCGAAATTATAACCTGCGAATACTGCGTAGGAAATAAATTCTCAAAAAGTTATTAATACAGTTGTTGAATGAATTTCAAAAAGTAGCAAAATTACTTTCGCCAAGACTGTATATTTGATAATTACATTAAGATATTAATTTATACTCTGAAAAAGTTTTCTAAAAAATGCATCACCTAGGTATGTCACAAACTACTGGACGATAATGCGAAAACAGTGTGGTAATTAAATACGGTAATTAATCATAACGTAAATGAGCTCGACGCATCTTTGCACCTTTGCTTATCTCGTTAAGTTGTCAAAGAAATGTACAGCACGGTCACGTTTCTGAGGAAACTAATGTTGTGTGTCCAACACGTTAATCGTTGGTCTTTGTTAATGAATTATTACCCTACACTTCGCGTACAAGCCAAGTACCGGTACGACAGCCAGTCAGCCAGTCAGTCACTGCAGTTAATCGCGACGTTGACGAAGAACGAGTGGCTAAGTGCGACACGGGAATTTTTATGTTGCTCCTCGAGCAAGCGTTAACCTCGCCAGCCGATTTCTATCATTGTACATGTCCGGCTGTACGGACGGAAGCAGGGAAACACGTGTATTCATATTACGAAAGCGATAACGCGCCTTTTATACGTAACAAACGAAAAAATTCCCACCTTTATCACGACCATTCTATTCACCTAACAAATGGAAGTGTTATTTACGCTGTTTTTCTTTTAATCGGTGATAGGCAAAAAGCAACTATTGTATTCTTGCATTTTGCATCGATATTAAACTATATTTGATTACAAAAGGAAAGTGTAAGCTATTGTTGAACGATATAAAATAAAATAAAATATTGCGAGGGAAGTAAATAAAACGAATAAAACGAATTAATCTTAATTGTTAGAAAGATAGCATAAAGTTATGTAAAAAAGTTGTATAATTAAATAAATTTGATTTAAAAGTAAAACATACCGATATAATGATATATCTCTGTTATTAATTTCTATCAAGACATAATGTAACATATATGTTCCTTTCATTTCCACGAATAAATTCCATTATGCAAAACCCTATTAATTTCACAATTCTATCTCATAAAGAAGTACGTGGCAAATGCGTTACTGTATCAAACGAGGAATTAATTACCACGAACATGGCACGAAGTTTGTTCGCAGCACAGAAATCATCAGCTTGTCGATTAAATATTCAGGATCAGTTTCGACAAGTTTGAATTTTCTATTCACTAGTGGCAAACCACGGAACTCGTGACGGGAGTACAGGTATACTCGCATACAGAGTACTTACGTTCCTAAGTGCGACAGATATTATCAGCCGCGAGAACGACTGTGTTTCTGGTCGTCGAAGGGACCCGCGAAAACGACGAGATTATTCAGTAAAAGTTCGCCGCCACTGTCTTATCATTCGTGTTCAAAACTTGTTCATGCTTTCCACTTACCGGAACGTGATGAGAAATCGGGATGGGAGATCTTGGCTGTGTGTGTTCTCAGAGCTGGTTCCTGAGCTGGAGACGTTTCTTACACCGGTGACAACCCACCTGCCCTCTGTAGATCGCGCAACATCTGCGCTGGATTCACGTGTGTTCGCGATATGTTCGCGGTTATGACATCATTTATTCGAAAAACGGAATTTATACGGTACAAAAACTTCACGTTGCAAGTTCCTGCAAGGAAACAGACACGATTTACTTAAGTAACTTTTTCCACGAATAACTCGATCAAACGAATCGAATCTCGTTATTATCGAGTATCGAAAAGAGAAACCGTAAAGGAACGGTAAAGAGGCACGTACAGGATCGATAATATTATCGATATCCCCACCACTTAACACCAGTGGTACGTGGATTGCAAAATATATAAATTCTTGTCGATATTTAACCTCAGTTCTTTAATATCGATCACACACGATTGATAATATCGTCAATGTCATTAAACATATATCGTCATTAAATATTGACGGTTATTATTGCTAGATATTCGAGATATTACTGATCGTGTGCACACTCGAAAAGAAAATAATCGATTTTACACGATACAAGAAGTTTTTTGTCGTCAGTTAAGTGATTGGTTTAAAGTGTATTAAAATGTATTAAACATGTGACGAGTTGTCTCTTATGTATGTGTTAACACTTGTTATAATATATACATAGTAGTTAATATATTGTTTGTGATTTTAAATGAATAACAATAAAAATATAGTTATTTACGACTTGAAGTCGACTCCCCACGGTTTAGCAGCAACGACACTAGCGACCCTGGTGGAACTTGTTATTACAATTCGGTTATATTTGGGCGGTACAGTAAATGTGTTTTCGCGTTTCCAAAGGATTTATTTACCAACATTTGAACTTTCGATACATATTTGATCCCGGTTGTTTATATTACATTTCGTGTTACGAACGAGTTATATGTTATAAAAACAGTATTTTGACATACATACATCGTCCAAAACAATTAAATAATCGTTACTACGAACAGTTTTATTACACGAAAAAGGTTAACAGAAACGAAGAACTGTTGTGGACTTCAATACATTATTTGTGCGATGCTGCCATAAAAACAATCATGGAAGCAAGGTATGTAAGAAACAAGTAAGTGACATAGTGAACGATTCACTATTTTAAGCAGTGCACTTACATGATTTACAACAAATAACTGACTTGTATAGTAACAATACAATACGTCATATGACATATAATTCAAATAACTCTATTTTAATGATAATTGTTAATTCATGAAATTTGAAATTGATTTCACTGCCTGGTTATGTATAATGCAAATCTTTCGTTTATGTATGCATGTTTTATTTATATTTTATCTTTTTCATTATTTCGTATTTATTGCTTCTTAAAAATCACTAGTAATTTTACTTTAAAGTATTTTTATTTATCCCATTTACTTTTTATATTTAATTATATTTATCTATTTTTATATATCTGAAATGTAAACCTATGTACAGATATGGAAGCGCAAATTTAATCACTAAAGTTATTTGACAAGGAACAAGTTCTTAATCTGCCTTTTCGATCTTTATAGTCTTTAATTTTATTTATAATAGCATAAAATAACATTCTAGATATTATATAATCTTTTATTCACGCAACTTAAACAAGTTTAAATTATGTTTTCGTTGATTATGTCTTTGATGATATCTTTTGTCCAGAATCCAATATGGACGAACAATTTATGGTACGAAATAATAAAAATAATTCATGAATTCATTTTAATGAAACGGTAAATGAAAGTAATTTTCCATTTTCGTAGAAGTGTAGTTTCTTTATTCCCTATTAACATCCATCTTAAAGCAAATTTAGAGGCGCTTAAAGTTACACAGTAACCCCCTCGATTTATCAGGATTATCGATATTTTAAGGATATAAAGACAGTTTTATGGTCGCCGATACTTGGCCATTATTTATGGATAATCGATTGTAACATCTGTACTTCATAGCAGTGGTGTGGCGTATATCAATATTTATTTTATCGAAACGTTTCGTCGAAATATTGCGCTTTTATGCCTTTACATCTTTATTAAACGATAATGTTGAAAATAATGGTTCTGAGGTTGAATTTCTCAGCAAAGTTCAAAGTAATATAAGTAATATAAGTTGACTGGAAATATAAATAATATCTAATATAAAATTAAATTAATAATAAGTATACTAAGTACAGTAAATAAATATGTATATTTTTATATTTGCTATAACGAAGATAGAATATGTGAAAATGAATGAAGCTGCAGGAAATTAATGCTTTAGTCTTAATCAATAAAATCAGAATACTATAACAAATCCAAACTTTTATGTATTGATATACTCTGTTCACCTATTTATCTTTCAAGCAGAAATATTTGAAATTGCAGTGTTAATAGTTAATAAAGACAAATAAATTTTAATTAAATCAGTTTTAATCTTTAGAAATGAAAATATAATTTATTCTTTTGCAGGAATGAAACGACACTGAAAGCACAAGGTCCTTCGATAAAGAAATTATTATGTTCAACAGATTGGTAATTCAAGTGACAAGTCAGCTCTTCTTCTTCGCGTAACAAGGTAAGAAAATTTCTTTTTTATGGTTTTGCACGTAGGCATAGCACCTACATAAAAGATACACAAATTAATTTGAGATATTATTTTTATATTATTTGTACTGGATTCTAATTTTACTTTGACCGTGGCTAAATTTTTTAAATTAAAGTATAGTAAAACGGTACACGATACTTTCGAGAACATACATAAAATTTAATCCTATGTGAGAAAGTTATAAACAGAGGTCTCTTATTGCAATTAAGCTACATACATATGGACGAAATTGAAAAATCGTTAATTTTATTTTTGCTAGCTCGTATTCGTATTCTACTACGTTTATAAACTTCGTCCATAGTTTAAATGCCAGAACGAACATGAAACTTCGTACTTCTATCTCACGATCGACCAAAATTACCGTTTTCGACCCTTTTAAACACTGGGTCGATTCTACTTACCGTGAATCGGGTTCACCTACCTTATTACATTCCGTGATAATCGATGGTGATGTTATTTCAGTAACGATAGGTACCTTAAAGCACGATAGTTTCATATAACCGCTCTGAACTTACGACTTATACGTGCTTCTTTATCGATGCCACTAAAATTGATCTGTTAAATTTCAGCATTTCTAATTTGCAATCTGTAATAAGGATACTCAATGATGTACACTGATTCATAAGTACTAGGAACTAATGTAATTAACAAAATTGTGTAAGTTACGAGTTAAGGATTATTAGTACCAACAGTTTTTCTTCTGTAATCGAATAGTATTTATCAAAGATTTTAGTAATCTCTTAATGATTATTCAGATTAGCAATTTTTTGTAAGTACCTAAATATTGATACTCTACGTACATTGATACACGTGACAAAAGTAGTAAAATGGTGGTGGGAAATGTTTTGATTTTAATAAAAACACCACGCGTAAACCATTGCATGGCGGTGCACTGCAGAATGAAAGATATCAGCAGCAAGTATCTTGGGCTTTTGTCCTTTAACGGGGCTGCAGAGAGCACCAAAGAACCAGTGGTTTGCGTGCACGATGCGATAGGTTAATTAATTAGGTTCCCTTGGAAAGGCATAGCGGCAGCCGGTAGAAGGAATCGGGCGACGTGGATGACACGGGAGATAGGTTATGTATTCTAATCCAGCAGGGCAGACATACTCGCACATGCCCCGATGTAGCACGAGTTCGCATTTCAATGAGAGACCTTCTCATAAGATGTTAGATCGTCGTTCCCCTGTTTCGCTCTCTTTATCTTCCACCAAGTTTCCTCCTTCTCCCATTTGTCTGTTCAGAAGCTAAACCGATCCTATCCAAAGGATACGCCTAACTCCTCTTACGTGACGTCTATCTCCCTTCGGCGAAAGGTTTGTAGTTCGCGCCAGCAACCACTCGGAAACTGCTCATATAGAGCATGGAGTACGTATGAAACCGCCACTTTGAAACTGAACTGGCGGAGCTATTGGCGTTGCTGGCTCAAGATGGTTTGTTAGGGGGTTACTCCGTGTTACCGTCTTCCACGTACGGAAGTTAGTTCGACCGCAGTCTTTCCGTCACAAGACTTTATGTCACACCGTCTAGCAAGACATTCAACATCTATCCTCGGTCTTTGCCGAAAAACGAATACGTGCGCGCGTACTTGTTCGCGTGTGCACGCGGAATGACAAGTGGTCGGATCTCTAGACCTCCCTTGGAATCCGGCTTTTCTATGGAACGCTCGAGAGATGCTTCGTAGATCTGGTTTTTGTTAACGATAACAGCCACTTCAGTCTGGCGCCTGGCAATGAACTTGTTTCTCGAGAATCGCAGCACGATCGTGATGTGTGTCGATTTATTCACCTCGAGTCGATATCTTGTACTTGTTGATGTTTCTTGGCTCTCGAGCGTTCGGCATCTTCGATGAACTGGAACTGATTCAATTAACTTTGGAAGTTGTTTTGTGGAATTTTCTTTAAGAATTATGCGATAGCGAATATGTTACGCCTCTTGTTTGTAGGATTTCTCGGTTATTGCGAAGACAATTTTATATTTATTTATAGGGTTGTATGTGTAATTAATTGAATTAGATAATACAACTAGAAGCGATATTTTGTCTATTTATAATCGTTTAATAATGACATATAACTCGTTTGTTTAAAGAAAAATAGCATCGTATTCTCTACTCACGAGATTTAACGATTAACCCATTGTTGATACTCTGTTTGTAAAACCGTCTGGCAAATCTGAGACTACGAGGATAGGCAGCAGTACATAAAAATTTACTCGAAGTCGAGTATTTTTAAGCGACAACTCGTGAGAGTTACATCTCGTGAATTACGTCAAGAACAGAGTAGGACTCTCCTAGAGCGAGCTTAATTTGCGAATTACGTTGGGTACACGAGAGAAGTGCAATGTCTCTTGCAACGAGACAGTCCTTTGCAGCTTACAGGCGGTTTATGTTCCGCTTCGTTGAAAAACGAGTCGAGGGTTGCAATAATTCGAAATATCCCGTAAATAATTTCACGAATGAATTTATCCACTTGCTACCGTTTCATGATAATTATCGGGCCATTAAATATCAATCCGGCATAAATTTTCCCCAATAAGATCATCGTATGATTTTGTAACGAATGTTTCATTTAACCGAACAGTTTATCTTCTCGTAATCTTTTCGCGAAGGAATTTCTAGCTTATCGACTCATGAAAGTATCAGCAATCAGCTAAAACGACCGCTTCCTGCAGTTTTACCTCACTAATTACGGACAGAGTATCGCGAAAGTTCCCTGAATCGAATCGTGGCAAGCTCTCACTGCCTTTCAGGTGACTTATCGTCCCCGTCGACAGGAATTACGAGCAGCGACAAGGAGAGACGAGGAGACACGCGAGGTTCGTGAAGACGGCACCGATCGATCGATCGATCTGTGGAACAACAAAACCATTATCTGCTTCAGGCGTTCAAGCACAAGGTAAACTGTTTCTCCTCGTTGAAGTAGGACTGTTCTGTCGGAAGTCACAGGGTCACTCTTGCTTCTCCACGTTGTGGCAAGACGTGCACTCTCCATTCTATCTGTTGTTAGTCGTTTCCAAACCATTGAGATCGATTTAAAGTTCGCATCTAAGGAAGAAAAGACAATATCGACCGTTTTAACAGCATAGATAGGTATGTATGCGTGTTTAGCGTCGTTTTAGGGTCGCCATGATTTTCTGATACGATGATCTAACGTTGTTGGCAATTTAAATATCTCAATTTTATTAATAGCTTTTCGTAATTTACGAAGATGTTTTCGTCAGCTGATGTTACTGTTTTTGGAACATCATATCTCTTTAATATGTAAGAAATGTTCATTTCTTCAGTGCATATAACTTTTCAATCAATATGTCGTATTTTTCAGTCGAAAAGTTCAAATTTCTTTTAATGAAAAAGATAATTTAGCTTTCTGTCGAGATTCATAGTGCTGCGCAAGAGGAAAGATTCATTTAAAGACGATAAACAATGGACGATTGTTTTCGAGGAATGTTTCAGCATAATATTTAGATTGGTGTAGCTTCCAACTGGAAACGTTGGTGTCTTTTCTTAATTTCAGTCTGCCTCTTCTCATGAATACCGCGGTTTACTGAGACCGATACGCCGACGTGAAGCTAAGAAAAGGATTACAATGATTATTTGTACAGGCCGATTCCGGCAGTGCTTTGCATCTGCCGTGGGAAATAGAACATTGAACCCGAGCGCAGATGCATATTTACCATTTTCTTGCCACGAATACCGCTCCCATGAATTGATTCTTAATTCGTAGATACATAAATTAAATTTACATACAGACTATTAGAAAATTGGAAAATTTCAAATTCTGAAGGAAACCATATTTATATATCCAAATGTACTTCAATACATATATCCAAATACATTTTTATTTAAACAATTTAGATGTACAAGATGCGAAAACACGGAGAATCTCAATTATAGTAAATTGATTGATAGTACTTCGAAGATGAAAATGAATGAACTTAGATAAACCTTTAAATTCCTTTTTCATAAAAGTCACAAGAATAGAATATTTCTTGTTTTGAATTGGATTTATTACAGCTACGTGTCTACGTACGTTTTGTTTATTTGTGAACCAAAGAATATCAGATAAGAGAAGGGTTTTCACAAAGAGGAAAAAAAGAGAGTGCAAAAAATGAGAGAACTGAAAAAATTAAGCGATATTATTCTCAAATTATTTACATTTCGTTCTTGACAAAAGGTGCAAATTTAAATATCCCCAATTTAAGGCAGGACTGATAAGCGTAAAAGTAAGGATACGTAGGGAAAAATAATATCATAAATGGGTAGTCATTAAAATAGCAAATATGGTTACAATTTTTCAGATCGTATGTCTCAAAGAGAATTATTATTTGAAAGCGTATTCGATCTTCCATATAGGTTTGTTCTCCTCCATGAGACAAATTTTCCAGAGTAATGAATGTTCCGTTAAAATTTTTAGTGTTTTCACGTATTTGTGGATCCATTTTATTGAAATGTATAAAGTCTGATTGAAATACTTGCAGAGAATTCTCGACGTAATTATTTTCAATATGGAAAACATTCGTGAAAAAATAAATCGCAATGCTGTTACATTACTATCGAAATGTTTGACATAAAAATGTTTACTTTTTATTGAAAAAGGAACTCAGGATACGATACGATAATATGAAATGTAATATATGTGAATTTGTCAGACATTAAGAATAGTACAATTGATCAAAAATTGTATTTTAATCCCTCGCAGTATTTATCTTAATATAATTATAAACTAAAAAAATTAATATATAACATGATAAATGACAGCAATTAAATCGGTGGATGGTTTTTCGTTATTACAAATCGTCTAAATATACTGCAAAAGGACTATTTCATTAAATTTATCTATTCGTTATATTTTTTCAATACATTTGCATGGAAGCTTTCGGTTACAGCTATTTGATTGATCGCAATGAATGTCTGATTTATATAAAAAACTACCTCGCATAACTTTTACTACGAGAAGACACCATAGTGTATTTTTATTATAAAAAAGCTCTTATTCTTAGATTGTAGATATTTACGCAAATTCATATTTTTATAAACACAACTAAAATGTAGAACCTAGACAAAAATTTATCTTACTCGTTAAATATTATATCGAATAATATATTTTGGATATTTCGTACATTTTTGCTTATTACCTACATTTTTGTATCCTTTTTCTCATAAATATATAAAACAAATGTATAAAATAAATTCTTCCATTGAATGAATTTAATACTACTATAAATATAAAGTACCTGTTTGTGAAATGTTTTCATACTGTGACTTTTCTACAGCCTGTGATGCGTAGGACATGGGCAAGTTATCGTCAATCTGAGGATATCACGAAAATGGGGGAACAATTTTTGTATAAGAAACAACAGATAAGTCACGAGTCAAGGTTGAAATGTTTTAACGCGATCGGTATATAAATTTCAGAATGTAGAGGCATATATGTATAGTACATACATACAAGTGTGTTAGATCTTTATCAAGGAGTTCAGAGAACGACGTTAAAAGTAGTTAAGAGGGCAGTTATAAGAGGCGTTTTCCAATTTTGCCAGTCGTGTAAAACGTCCATATTACGTGCACGATTTTATACGCATGCTACAATCAGCCATATGCTTTTTGTCGATTTGACCTATCAATTCAAATGATTATGGAGCTCTGAACCCTCCGGTTAATTAGGCTTCTACTATGCAGGTATGTACTCTGAAAGGTGGTCGCGACGGCGACGAACGTTTGACTCGAAGTTATCAGATCCTGTAAGTCGTAGGAAATTTATGAACAGCAAGTACTTGCTAATGCTTTGATATGTATCCAAATTCTTTCCAACTATACCTTAAAACGTAAATGCCTCGCTACTTTTGTTTCCGTTTTCTATTTCCAAGAAAGTTAGTTTGACTGAAAGATTCTGTCGTTTTTGTTCTTTGAAAAGCGAAGAGGAATAAGTCAATTGTTTTAACAGAAATTTTTACTCATTTATTTTTGTTTAATTAATTCAAATGAACTTGTTTGTTGATTATAATAGCTCGTCAAAGGGACGACATGGTATTTAGGGATGGATCGTTGAAAGCGTATCTTTGCCACCTGCCGTGGATAGAATTGTACGCCATTGTCGATGAATAATGTATGTGCAGCCCGTAACACGTGTTCCTACAAAGAAAACCCTTCTATTCTCTAACGCACATATGCTAGCATATGCGTTCATGTACGAAAAAGTGCAGCAACGATGGTAGGAGAATTCTTTGCAAAAGTTCCGCCAACAACGCTTCGCCGTTATTATTTTTCTCAAATTCTCCTATTTTCCTTCCCGTTCAACTTCAATTTGCCCATTGTTCTGGCCATAAATCTCATCGTACCTACTCCACTATCATTTTCAATCATTTTCAATCGCTTTTTTTTTGTCGCCTTATGTACCATTCAATAGCTATTCTTGAATAATATAGATTTATTTTGAAAATTATAGAGTACATTAATATTTATAGAATCCATTGGTGAAGTGATTAGATTGAAAAACAATTAGTAGAAATATTCCAAATTTAAGAGTAAAAATGAAAGATTATTTCTTTCGGTGTATATACATGAAACGATCTAAGTATCAGATACGTAAATATAACACATAAGATCAGTTAAAAAAATATATGATTTCAAAAAAAAAAAAAAAAAAATAAATCATTGCAAAAAATATGTTTATATCAAAAGTAAATAGAAAGTACATTTTTTCATACGAGGAATCAGAAAATATCCTAAAGGGATGTGAGTCGGTTTCCGGCAATATTTGGATAAACACAGGAAATATTGATACCGTCTATATCATCCTTTAGAAGCAAATAGTCGATGTATGCGAACGTATGATAGGTACCTGCACACGAATAATTTCAGTAAATGTATTCGTCACGACTGCGGCATATAATTAATGCAAACCTTTAGTTGTAACAAATTATGCGTCCTCGCGGCTGCGACAGCTGTTGTTTACTTTACGTGCTATCAGTACGCATTTATTTGCCTATTGGTGTCATTAGTCACGTTCACATGCTCGCTTCGTGCTCTTTCCGGGTAAGCTCTATAGCTGACTTTGATAGATTCCCTCACGATCCTCTTATAAGCTTGGCATTCGTTACTAAACAATAACAGAATTTGATATTTTACCGTTATTTCAGTGGTTCTAATTTCACTCAATTCTCGCCATTGCACAACCGAGGTCTGGCTGTTAATTATCCTCGAAGAAACAACGAACAAAATTCCACCAGACGTGAAAAAAGTAGAAATCGATATTAAGCATTTTTTAAATTCATATCGTAACATTTGTCTCCAACTTTATACAAAGCTACGAATTTTTTCAATTAAATTTTGTTAATGAATTGATAGACGACTTTTTACTTCTCGACAGCCGACCTATTTTAAGATAAAAGAAATTATTAAATAACTTTAAAGATAGTAATCCTAATAATTAAGTATCGCGTAAATGGTTCGATTTAGTACTTTAATAATTTAGTAATTCAGTAATTTAGTTAAATTATTCTAAATTTCTATAATTTATTTTTATACGTGTAATTTAAGAAATTTCTTTTTAAATCCTGGTAGATACGACTGATAAGAGGATTCCGTTTCACTCGGTTCCAAAACGATTCTTTCCGGATTGCCTCTGCCCTGGGCCGAATATTTTCTTCGACAGCCGGTCTCTGATATTTCAAGCGCGTCGACGGAAATGTAAGAAGTGATATCTTTACGAGAGTGCTTTTTTTCGTCGTTTTCCAACGAACTTCTTCTCGTGTTTTTCTTAGAGCTTACTTGACTGCACAGTGGTCGTACAGCGACCGACAATCCTGCGATGAGAAATCGAAACGAGGGTAGGAAATGACTCACTTTCGAGACATTCTCAGCAGACGCAACACTTGCATCGGACGAGCTACCATTGTTTTTCTTCTCTGCATCGGATTTTGATGAATTTCAAATAAGATCCGATTTTGATCGGCACGATCGCTTAAGAAAGCAAGACAACGTTGGTCAAAGTAATTGCATAATTTAAAAAAATAGAGAATTTTAAAGATAGTCCTTAACAAAATATATAACAAATATATCCGAATAGTGAAAAATATCAATTTTGTCTCAAGTATAACGTATATAACAAGCTTAATGTTTCATTCGCGTTCACTGTTCTAATTAAATTATAATTCAATTTTGTAAAATTCTTTTGTCCATCGCTGCATCTCGAATATTTATAATTCAATTAGGTTTCTACGTTATTTCGATGTTTACGGTACACGGTAAAAGAGATTCGTAATCACTTAAAAATCGCATAAAAAAGGAGAAATCAAGTTGGTTAACTGACAGTGAGAAACGTAAAAAAATTAAGTCTCCCTTGAATAGATCATAATCTGAAATGAAATTGCGTAACTGTCTTCGCACTGTGTCCTTTTCATTTCCCTTTCGTTCGTAGTTCTACGGGATCTTCCGCAAACAGCACGCCTCATATTTGCATTTGCACTGGTAATTGTAACTTCCTGAATGAATGTAATCTTTCTCAAGCCGAGAGTTTTCATTAAAAGGAACCATCATGGCATTTCCAACGTTATAAAGGAAACATTTGCGCTTCCTGAAAGGAAGAAAAGTTACTTCGTCTCGTTCCTTTCGTGACAAAGTGGTGTATTAATATAAAAAAACACCGGAAAAGTGTGAAACGGACCTAGAACCATGCTGCAGCACTTTTTTTACAGCATCATCTTATCACTGCCACGTTTCACGTAAACATTCTTCCGTCTAAAACGTGGTTAAGGAATTTATGCCAATCGAATTGTCAGTTATCGCAACATCACAGTATTCTCTTTCTGTTTTACAATATTTATTCCTCAAGGAAAAATATTTGTGAGAGGATATAAGTATGTAATTACATGTTTTACAATAGTAAAATAGGTTTGAATGACTAAAAAACGCTTGAGTTTTCTAGAGAAGAGATTTTGGTAAACTAAAGATCCATAATAGCATTTTTCATCAGGATAAACCTGTAGAAAATCTTTATTTATTACGATTTCTAAGATTCCTAAGTTTATTTTCAGTCGTTTATTAACAGAAAATATTAACAATGTGTTTTCTTACTTCAAAGGCTCTAAATTCTTTCGATCACATTTAAAATATTTAAAATAATTGGTGTTCAATTTTAAAGTTGATGGAAATTATATAGCGAAAGATAAAAGCATAAAATATACTAAAAGAGATATAATTTTCAATCTATATTAAAGTAACTTTTGTTCAATTTTATCATAAATTATATTTTTCAGTCTATGTGCACTCCTCCACAAAAGTCACGCAAACACTGAAATGTCAACTTTTAATCAGCCACGTTCAATTTTATTCGTTTACAAAGTAAACTATCATTTTTATCAGGCAGATTAATTCTTTGTCACTTGAGATCATTCTCGCAACGGAAGATTAAATATTGTTTGTTCTCTATGACAGGCTTTCGAGAGCTTTCATCTCACAAAGAGGCAAACCGTGGCACGACGTAATGCGATTGCTCGCTGTACCTTTCTTCAGCCTTTCTCTTCACGATAGTTCGCATCTATACGCTTATGACAACTCACGTTTCAGGGTAACTGAGTTATTTTCACGTACATTTCGATGGATCCTGTGTCGACCCGTTACAACCTCTTTTAGCGGATACATGCGTTTCTACTTATACGCACCTATATCTGCACACGCACTCACAAGAAACTCGATAAGAGACGACGACATCATTTTAACGATTACTATCATGACTATCACGACTACTCCACCGATGCGATTCGTGTGGAACGTGCGTCCGAAGGAACCGCTTTCCTGAATTTAATACATCGTTTTAAATAATTGGAAACTACGTCGTCCAAATGAAATAATCGATATTTTAAAAGTCCATCGATACCACGGACACTAAATGTTTTGCAAGCCAAAGTTTAATTCTATAAAATTCAACGAATATCCGATAAAAATATATTCTTTTGTGTGATCGACTAAATGTTGTTAAAAGTTCCATAAATATTGAAATATAAAAATATTAATCGTTCAAATTTTATACCAGTACATAGAAATATCGTGTCCATTGTTTAGGTTAATTTTGAACTAGTTATGCAGATTGAAAATCAGATTATAACAGACATTTAAATTGTTAAATAAGTTTCGGTATTAAAATGTCGTGTTCTTCGTCGTATTACTTATTTCTACGATTAAAACGATTAATAGAAAATATCCCCAGTCGCACATCTTTGCTTAATGTGGTGCAAATTTGCGATCGGACATAATAATAAATAACGACGATGTCCAATCGCGATATTTCATGAAAGTAGCGCGGATGGTTTAATCGAAAAATAACCAGCTTTGTAATTGCAAGGCGTTGGTGGAGAATGAAACGAATACTTTTACCGATGCGTGGTTTAATCGATAGATATTTTAAGCGTTTCTTAATTAATCTGTGCGTATGCATAACCTACGTAACAACGGGTATTTGTTTCAGCGGATCGGTAATCAGTTTACGCGCTTTTACTTAAAAATCATCGGCAGAAAGATAATGGAATTAAAAACCAATCCGTTTTAATCAAAGGTTATTCGATAAATATTCATGCTTCCATCGGACAAGATTATATTTGTGCAAGCCGATTCATATTTACTCATTAGTATTATTTCTGTCAGAGATCTTTGCGTCATGGGTAGGTTAATTAATACGAACTGTCTATTCCGCGAGTTGATTCGTCGATTAATCGTGAAATCTCCAAAGGATAATTTTATATTGCAAGTAATTTACCAGAGACGTAGAAACAAAGGTACAATAAATAGCATAAAAGTGATAAATCGTAGTGAACGCGTAACACGTGCTAAAAAATGAAAGTGACGAACAGAAGAACAATTTCGATGTCATAACGAAAAATAAGGTCTAGAACGACGTTAATTTCCTTTTGTACATATGCGTTGATTCGATAAACTGTCTGCCATTGATCTACTAGATTCTACTACGTCAATTACAATAAATAATATTTCATTATTTAATGAATAATACAATTTAAAAATTTGTTCGCCTTATCGTTAATGGCGAAAATTTTCTGCGTGAAGGAATAGAGTATTTGCAATCCTTTAGGAACTTACGACAACGTAAATCGGCAAGAAACTTATAATTGTAATTGATTTTCTTAAGAACGCGAATTGGAACTAAAATAATACTTCGGTTTCATTTCTCTCCCTGTTTTTGATTTATTAATACGCTTCTATTTTATATATTTCATTTACATTGACATACTTTAGAAATGCCAAAATATCCGCAGTTTAGCAGCGATGTAAATCCAACGAAAAATTTTCCAAAAATTTTTCGGAAACGTTTACGTATAATTCGTATAAAAAACAGTAGTCGGAAAGGTATTTATTTTGCTGTAAGAAAACAATCGGCGCGATAGTTGTAAATACCGAAAATTGACAATGGCGATTCCACGCGTGATTTGCACTTTTACGACCACCTATTTTTCCATTTCTATTCCCTTGAAAAGAAAAGGTCGATATCGCGTGGCAAGGACGGTGTCGCAGTCGTAGAGTCTAAGGTAAATGCAAGTCCGGAAGAAGCGCATACGATAGTAAGAGCAATATTATCGTTGAGAGGGAATGATAACACCTGGCTGCATACGTTACTCCACGCTGATACAAGTGTTCCTCTTCTCCTTGGAACACTGATATACTTCCTGCAGGTATACTCGAACCAATACCGCGAACGGACGCAAGGATGTTTTAAAACAGAGACAAACGTACCGTAAACCTACGTAAGGAACGTTCGAGCAGAGGAACGATCCCTTTGAAGGCAATGTTAGCACTATATCGACCTATCGAAACACGAAGCGTGAGGTAAATTTGATCGTTTAAGTGCGCGTAAGTTGCATCAGTAAGTTCAGTAATTTGCATTACACACGGTAATTCGAGCGCGAGGTCTATAGACGATGGGGAATTAAGTAAAGATCCTGCGACGTTTAAGCTTAATTTATTTCTTAAAAATCTACTCTTCTTTAAATATTTGTAGGTTCTCGGCGAGGTAAAATTATATTATATAGTCAACGAAAAAGTTGTTTGAAATTAAGGTATCGTACATTTCTATCTCGTTACAAATGTTTAAGAGATATTCGTTGACTGTGTTGCGAAGAAACAAATAATTACGAGTTACGACGATAGTACAAAAGGTTCCTTCGTTCATATTTTCTTTATAGATACGCGTCACTTATCAATCGGCTTATCGCAATAAATAGAAGAGACATGTTCGTCACGAGGAACGAAAATTATTTCGTAAAGAATCTTCGTTCGACAGGCTTGCAATAGTTGATTCGGGATGAATTTTCCTATTCGTCCAGCCCTTCCACGGTTAATATAAAATCAGCGAAACTTCAGGTTCGTGAATAGAAAAAAGGCAGAAAGATCGGCTACGATAAAGTGGTGCAAAACAAAATTTAACGAGGGCACTTTATAGTTCACTCGGCTGGGAAGACGGAGAGCGCACCGTAATCGAGGATACGCAAAGCGCCAGCCAGATCGTTAGAACTCCATTTCGCTTTATTGTAATTCCATTTTTCTCGTCTGCAAATAAACGCTCGGCTGGTTACGTACATTACGTTAACCGCGAGCAGAGGAAAAGTTTCGGTTCGGCTCCGAGGGTTAAATAGCCTCTCCTTCCTCCTTGCCGTCTAGCTTCTCACCCCTTCTCGATTTCATCCATTGCTCCCTTCCGAGTCTTCACCCGTCACTCTCTATTACCTTCGTATTTTTCGTACTTTGTACTCTCTTTCCTGTACCGTCTCTCTCGTCTCTCGCTCTACAACTCGTTCTTCTTATTCTATTAGCCGGCGATTCTGCTTATTTACCGTTGAATATTTCTCCCATTTTGCTACAATTTCTGCGCCTTTATCGTATCCCTTCTGTCTCGCTGTTCCGTTCACCGGACTGCTTTGATCATCGACTCTTTTTCCTTTTTTTTTTCAACCCCTCTTATAACGCCTGAAATGATTTTCTTTTATGCACCCCTATATCTGCCACCCTCTCGTCGCGCGTTTCCGCACTTTCTTAGTCGCTTTTTCGCTTTTGTTATGACAGGAATTACGGTTATATTCGGTTTCCTTTCGCTTCTCATTTCATCGTTGTGTCTCCTTGACAATCTATCTCTCGCTTTTCTTCCACGATCGCTGTTCGAACGCGTGGCCAGAGCACGCAATTCCAGCGAACAGGATAGCCGATAACATTAACGAGCTATTGCGGGAACATCGTTTCTTCCTTTGGCAACGTCGGATCTCCGCTTTGTTCATTCTCGTTCTTGATAAAGGGTGTAAAAAGAGCAGCAGTTTGTTCATCCTGGTATTTGCATGCGATATTTAAATCGTGGAAGGTACAAAAGGGCTTTTTACCCCCCTTTTACGTTCACTGAAAAGTCCTCGGGAAAGTTTTCACGTTTACAATTTACAAAGAGTTAAGGAAATTTCGAGTCTGGTTATCCTAGTAATATCTACTTTTATTTCTGATTAAGTTACTGGCCGCGAAAAAGAATCTCGATCACCTTTTAATAGTAATAATGGAACCAGTCGAAACAGCTTTTAACGTTTTCCGATATCGACTAAAAGTGTCTACGTTATTCGTTTTCTCGCTAAAAGTGTAACGTCGAACGTGAAAGTAAAATGACATACACTTTTCCTACATTTATGTCTTCGAATATGTTTGTCGACTTTGCTTTTCAGTTTAGAGAAATATGAAACGATGTTAGTTCGCGTTCTGTCGCCAAAACACCGGAGAATTCTGAACGATCGACAACGAAACGGATGTAATCTGTGGTAAAGCACGTAATTAGATAAAAACGACTATTTGTATATTTACGGAACAGAGCAGCATCGACGGGGGACACGATGGCTGGCACGCCGTAAGTTAGTTACAGCCTCGTAAAAGAGGCAGAATGAATTTTAAGCTGACGATGACGAGACACGTGGAGCTGGTCGCTTCGGTTTTTATCGTCGTGCGCGCGAATGGAATCGCACGTTAGTCGAATCGAGTTTTAATCAATCCCGTTTATTCAAAATTATGTTTCCATCGGGAGATTTAAAGAATGCGATATCACGTCGCGTGATATTTCATCTCGCTGACAAACGATTTTTCTCCAATTTTTGTCTTCCTTTTTTGGTCTATTTTTTCCTTTCCTACCTGCTACTATTTTGTTTGTTTCGTTTCGTACAAATACGTGTTTCGCGTAGGGAAACGGGGCTGTCTCGTTTTTTATTCGCAAATAGCGAAAAAATATTTCGTCAGAGCAAATAAAGTCGCCGTTCGGACATTGTTAAGTATTATTCAAAGATATGTGTCGCGCTCTGTGTGTTCAAGCTCGTTTGTTCACATCTGTATGATGATAAAATAGTCGCGTGCTTGAGAACGGAAGAAAAGACAAATATACAGAATGAATAAAACTACCGACAACGCGGTGCGGACCGAAAGAAAATAGAATGGACGGAAATAGTAATCTGTTCCGGCGTTTTCGGAAACAGGTATCCATAAAAGCGATACGAAAATATGTCTGATGCGTGTTCCTGGAATTAACAGTCATATGTGGGAAGGTTTATCTTGAATCTTATTATAAATATTTGGGAGAGGCCATGTTGAAAGAGCTAGGTTGCAGAAGGATGTTTCGTCCAGATGGCACTGTCGGATTTTTTGCTCCAATAGTGTTTTCATAAGACAGGAAAGCGTTATCTCTCTTCGCGTCTCGTCCACTCTCTTTGAATATTTAAGAAGCACACGTGTAGATACCATCGTGACCGTACTTATGGTTTACCACGGCACACATGTACCTATATTGCTACATACTGTCGCTCGTACACGTATATACACACTACACGTTCCTGGAAAAGTGGCTGTCGCCCCTTTTTGCATTCTCCTTACGTTACATATTGATTTATATTAGCACGTTAGTAAAAATGATATCAAAACTTTGTAATATCAAATATCCATATTATCGGGATAAATCCAAAGGTCTTACTATCGGTTAAAGAGGTACTTTGAATCGAAAATTTGGAGAAAATTATGCAATAGCTAGTCAGATACTTTGGGCTGGAAAGATTACGAGCTGATAAAGAAGAATGAAAGGTGTTTGCAGCACGCTTAAGGCTTTGCTACTAGGGTAACTTGAATCATTAAAGCTCCCCTACTGTAATATTTTCTGCTCATTTCACCATTAGCCGTTTACCCCAAACATCGCCGATCTTACGGTATTTCTTCAGATCCTGTGCCGTAACAAAGGTGCTCGAAAGTCGGAGATTATCTTTGTTTCTAAAATTTCTTCCTCCTTCGAAAACTGCGTCGGATTAACATTTAGAATACTGGAGAACTTGATGTATAAAAATGAGTTGATTTTCTTAATTATTTATTAAGTACGTAAAGATATAAGCAGCTGTGCGATTTTTGAAAAACTGATACACAAGTATAAAACGAGTGTTCCTCTTTCGTTCTTTCTGATCCCTTCTCTCTTTTTTTATGTATTTTTTTTTTTTTTTTTTGTTTAGATTTTATACACTGGCTTTATGTCTAAATTCCGCAGTTTGTTCTTCGTAAAATGTCAAACTGCGCTATAGCCGTGCTTCATACATATGTGTATTGGCATTTCACAGTTCGAACGGTATGATTCGCGTTCGATCAATTCGTCCCCCGTTCCCTGGACGTTTCTGTTTTGTCGATGTTTCGAACGGCCCTTAACGAGTCATTGTGAACGTGACTGTCAGACATTATTTATGCGTAGCATGGCGCATTCGTAATAAAAACCAGGCCGTACCTTTTCGGTCGGTCGAGATGGCGAGAGAGATCGGCCGTGCCAAATGAGTTGTAAAGGATAGCTCGTAAAGGAATTTCTGTCAGTTCGTTTTTACGATTTTAGAGATTTAGAGACCTCGGCCACGAGGCATCGTTGGAACGGAACGAGATGAACAAAGCGAGAGCTCTGTACTGTCGGTCATTCACGCGGTTCCAATCGGAGAATGGCTTTAAAGTAAATTAAAGACGACGATTTATCCTGTAACTTTGTACACAATCGAATGGATAACTCCCCGATTTTGTTAGCTATTGATCAGCGAGGGGATAACGCGGATAATCAACGTGATCGAAGAAAGTATAACAATAAGATGAAGTGGGACAGTACGAATTTAAATTCAGAAGATAGAGATCCTTTTTTTCTTATTTTTTAATTTCAAAATACATCGAAGCATATGCTCTTGGATTGGCTCAGCTCGTCAATGGATCTTCGGCTTGTAGAAGTCGACGCTAACAAGTAACAGCTAATTTGAGTTTAATGCGTGGAGACCGTTTGTTTTATGCGTCGGATGTTTCGACGCACGAAAAAGTAGAAACTTTTCATCTTGTAACAGGGGTAAATTAATTATTTGCTTTTCTTTGGAGCTAAAAATTATTATGAGTACAAATTCCAATCGATACAGTTTATCCAGATTTATGCATATTTTTTTCTGAAAATCAGATTTACAAAGAAGGTGTTATTCCTTCTTTGATATTAACATAGAAATCAGGATCGGAGTTGCTGATTACAGATTACTGAAAAAATTACCTATTACCTTCGTCGATATTTTCAATGAAACGTTAGCTTTAAAAATGTAACGTTGTACAAAATCATCGATTTCAGTAGTTCATATCGAGGAGACGGAACGTATCTATCTTGAACGCGGTCGAATGGATAAGCTTTAATCCATGGAGGAGCGATTCCATAATCTCGGAAAGTGGACTCGATTCTCTCTATTTTTCTGACAAAATTATCTCTCTTCCGATATTCGAATCTCTCGACCGATTTGATGCAAGAATCCGACGATCAGAATGAGACAACCGCGACGGACCTTTTACTCTCATTGAATTATTATGCAAAGTAGCAATTAACCTCTCTATTCGGATAATGTTGCCGAGAGACTTTTATATGTATAAGATGTCGCCGATGAATATTTAAATATTACATCGAAACGGTGAAAACGATTGGACGGTTCCTTTTGCTTCGGAAATGAGGCCTTTCTCCTTTCTCTGCGGCTAGATAAAAGTGATAAAACGTGATTTCAACTTCTCTCGTTCTCGTCAAACGAACGCCTCAACGGGTATGCATGCAGAGGAATATTTTAATATCTCAATGAGCGATTCTGTGAAAATATTCCTGTTTAATGGCATTCCAATCTTTTGTACTTTTGCGAGACATGAAGTACGCAACTGAGTAGCAACTTGAACGAGAATTGTCAAGGTTCGAAATTTACATACTCGCGAAATTTTATCTTCTAAGATCTAAGATTTTGAGGCTGAGCGCGAGTAAATTTTGAAAATGTTTATGTTCAGGTTCGTTGTTCGTTAAATCCTATCTTTTTCTCTTTGAAGATGGAAGATTAAATAAAACGTGTCTGCCGTATTATACGCCAATTAACAAGTTTCAAAAAGAAATTAAAATTAATCGCTTGGTTAAACCGTAAAGAACCACTTAGCCAAACATTTTTAGAACACACGAGATTGAAGCTATAAAGTTCCAAGTGCCATTTCTTTATTCGACTGGGATAATCGACGCAAGCATCTTGCAGCTATTTTAATAAACTCTCAGTTAATTATCCAAATTATCCGAGTCTTAAGAAAGTCTATTTCTATCCAACGATAAGTACATACGACGTACCACTTTAACTCAAACGTTCCACACGAATAAATCTACCCCGAAAGTAAATCCAATAGCTGACCAGTCTGTCTCCATCAGTCTAGTCTAAACATTAGCGTTGTTTGTGAGAACAAACGTTCTAGCCGCGAATGCTTAGGTACACGCGCGCAGATGTAGGCTTTGGTACGCTTCGCTTTAAATTTAGACAGGTACAAGTCCTGTCGCGGTCTCCGATGGTGGCCCTACCGTGTTGTGATGCGCTCGCAAATTCGAATGACGCACGGAGAACAAGGCTGGACGTGCCGCGACGATGATTGCCGAGTCGCAATGCAGTCGCGCATTATGTCGCACGCATAATGACGAGCTCGCATGAATGCATTGCATTTTCGGGACGTTCACGCCGATTCGAGTGCCGACAAAGGCCGAAATTGGGCCGAATCTGTCGGCTACCCCCAGTTGTCTGTCCGCCTGTCTGTCTCTTTCGGCTCGTTGATTCGCTCTTTACGGTGGTCCACCGTCTTTCTCGTGCAATTTACTTGTCCTCTCTGGTTTCCCTTTTGCTGGGCAAAACAGCGGCGTCTATGAATAGCGACCCTTCTTTATGGAAGCAGGTGTTTAACCCTTAAATGCGTAATTCCCTTCAGACAGGACAATCAGTTTGAAACGAGTAATTTACGTGTCACAAGATTATGGAGAAATGAAAATAATTAAAAAAGGAATATATATTGATCGGATTTATTTGTTCGAGAGTGGAGTTTGTTGAACGCGATTTAATTATCACGAAGACCATGTCAAGATATCTAGAAAGAGCAGCCCCTCTTTACGGAACAATGTTATTCGATGTTGAAGTTTAAAATTGTTCTTTTGTGATGCACGAAATATGAGACTTATCGTCCGATCTTTACCCAAATCTAAATCTTCACGATGCACAAATTTAGTCTCCTGCAACTTATTCTAAACTGGATTTAAGTCGATCATTTAACCGTGACTTTGCTCGTGTATCGATCATCGCCGCATTTATTTGCGACTTACGCGTAGAATCCGATCTCTGCGATCTATTACGATGTATGTACAAAGTATAAACTGATTCACCGTGAAGTCACCTTATAAATTCAATCTCTTCGTATATTCTCTTCAAACAATTATCCGTCTTTCGTTAACCTCGCATGAAGTCAATGCAGAAATTGTAAGCATTTACGATCATCACGGTATATTACACGTATTTTATTACATTACATTATATCACAGATACAGGTATTGAAAGTAATTCTCCCTTAAAAGTCATTCACTTTATCCGTACGGAAGCATAATTCGCATGGCAGGCATCATAGAATTTCCATAATTAATTCCCATACCGAAGAGGTTATTATCGGTCGTTCGAATTTTCATTAACTGGTAATCGCATTATAGCGTGCAGAAAGAGGAAGAAAAGTCGTGGCGGAATAACCGGGAACACCGTTCGAGGGGATGAATTATCTCGAACGCGGTGAATTCGATTGCTTAATTCGCGAACAGATATGCCGCGTCGCGTCGCGTTGTGCCGCGTCGATCGGATTGCGCGGTGAAAAGGAGAAGAAGGATATATATTCGGCGACGAAGGCACAACGCAAACTCCGTAATCCAATTAACGCGGTGAAAGGCGAGATTGACGGTGAGACGACGGGGTTTCGAGGGGCTACGGATCGATTCGGGGATCTGGTGGCAGATCGATCGTCGGGACGCAAACCTGTCAAACTGTACTCTTGGGACCAGAGGTTGCATTACGAGCGACCTGGCAGTCGCGCGTGTTCGCACGATTAGCGCATTCCAAAGCGTCTGTTCACCGATGCTCTTGTGTCCGAGTGGAGATAAGTCGATTTGCGACCCGTTCACGATACCGCATTGTTTCCTTCCACACCTGCGCTCGACATTCGGATACGAGCAACGTTCACCTCTTCTCGCCTACGACAATGTTTCCAGCTGCGTTGAGCGCCGTTCCTCCGATCGCCCGATAGTCCATTTCGCTATCCTTTATACCCAATTGTCTATCCAGGATGGCTTAATTTTCGAGAAGAATTGCGGCTCACGTGCGATTCAATGCACTCGCTGCAGGTATCCGTCCTGTCGACGTAAATCCAAGGAAATTACTTTTTTCTTCTTAACACAGAGAAGAAGCGATTCGACGTTCTTAATTACCTTGATACGCTTAATAAATTATATTATTTGTCGGATATGGACGCAAAGGTAAACGAATAATCATCGATCCTCCGATGAATCGGAAAACATATTGATCTACGAATATTTTAACATTCTAACGCGAATTTACTTGATTAACGCTTATTAATTAATGATTAATTAGTTGCCGAGTATCGGAAAATAATCTTCATAAATGCAAACTTTCGTTACGAGGCACTCGTGCATTCGATCATTTTCAGATTTCTCTCTCGGAAGGGATCGCTCATTTTCTCCGTTTTTACTAACCTTGACGACATCGCGACGTGAATGTAAATTGCACGGGAACGCAAAATATTCCGTCCCTCTTCGCTTTTTCACGGATACGGAAGAAAGAGTTGCGAGTTGGTAAGCGTGTATCAAAATCCGAACGACTGGCTGCTGGAGGTTTTCAAGCAGCTATCGAAACCCGTAACGCAGGTTTGCAACCCCTTCGTTCCACGAAGTGTGTCTGCAGCTGCTGCCGGCTGCTGCCATCTATACAGCGATGCGAAACGTTCACTTACGTAAATCCACGTGGGCTTCTGACGCTCGTACACACAGAGAGGAGGGCATCGCGCGCAAACGTATCGACGTGTCTCTTTATAACCGATCGCATTGCAACAGAGCAGTAGCTGGAGAAGGCGGCAGAAGCTTTTCATTCGATCGCCTTCCTTCCTTCCTTCCTTCCTTCCTTCGCTCCCCGTACCCTTCTCCTTTTTTACGAGCACTAACACCGACCTCCGTTCTTCGCGCGATCGTCATTCTCAGCCTTCGTTCCTATCCTCGACTCGCTCGCAACCTCTTTCTCTTGATTTCCTTGCCTGTCCCTACGCCATGCTGCTCCCAGCAACGTCTCGACGAAAGGGAAGTCTATAAATTTACCGGGAGAAATTGTCACAAGAAATATGGAATATCGAGTGCGAAAGGAGTTCTCAGGTTTTACCCCGACGCCGGATGCTGAAAAGGAGGAGAGATTTGCCAGCCGGGGTAACATCGGTTCGCGCATCGACCCCATTTTCTTCACCCTTACTTTGTAGAAGGTCCGAACCAGTTGCCCCCGCTGCTCGTCTTTTTTCTTCTTTTTTATATTTATTTCCTGCTCTTCGAGTATCGCGAACAGCGCCCAAACGACAGCGCGCGTTTCTAAGATTCCAACGGCAGCGTGGCTCAGTTTCGCATTCGGACCGAAGTACATTTGTTTCTCCGATTCTCAACGATAACGAGGATCGCGTGATTCGCGTTAGTACTTTTCGGTGAAATTTCCACGCTCGATGGTGCGACTGTCATCCGCTCCTGTTTATTCATCAGGGACGGTTAAAAACGTGAATTTTGCGTTTTCACCGTGAAGAGGTGAAAGAGCAGAGAGTGCTTTCGTTCAATTAACTGATGGGATTCGGTATGTAATTTTTTGAAACGATGCTCGTTAGATTGGCCATCGAGACGAACGAGCGCTCGAGAACGCTTGTCGAACTTTGTTCGATCGCGCGTTATTTATTCGGGCAACGAGAGCCCGCGTTTCGTGTATTCGATGCGAGGCCTCGTTTTATTCGATTCTTGCCAGGGATCGTTGAACTTTCGATCGTTCGCTTTTCATCCATACATTTTCTAACGTAAATTCCTGCGTAATTATTCGTGAAAAGTTTTTACTCGAATGGAATAGAAAAATGGCTAACGACGAATATGTGTGACATATTTATTGATAAAAGCTAACGGTATGTAAATTTCATAGACACGCTTCTGCGATCTATCTGCTTTGAATACGTTTCTAGCAACGAGTAAGAAACAATTAAATAGAATTTTGATCGTGGATCGTTCGTTTTGCTTCGTTTATTTCGTTATTGTATCTATTATTTGTAGGAAATTGTTGATACGAATGATTCTAGAATCCGAAGAAGATCAGAATCAGAATAAGATACATACTTTTGTTAGCATTTTAGTAGTCAGAAATTCAGAAGGTTTCTTACAAACTCTTGATATAACTAGCCATATGACATTGCGTGTTCTATGAGTTTCAGTTTGATCACAAAAAACGTTCATTTTGCATTTGGCGAATATGCTGTGACGGGTCCTACTTGTCAACAACGGTTTTGCAAAGGTTCGTGCGAGAAATTTCAATCTTGAAGTAAGTTCAGCCAAAGCTTTTTATACAAGTACGGGAAACTAATTAATCGAACAAAATACAGAATTAACTATTTGTAGTATTATTTGCATTCACTGAATTCGTAATCGAGGAGCTGAAATGGTAAACGATGAGAATGATAAAAAGACAAAACAGCTGCTCACAACGTAATATATTTACACGTTGTATGACACAACGTGTATCGAACTAATCGCTGGAACGTATAAACGTAGAACAATACGCTTATGTTACAAGATAAATAAAAATTGACATCTGTTGGAAGCTATGACAATTGGAAAGTGAAAACATATTATTATACGTAGTCATAAAAAAAAAAAAAGAATTCGCAGCAAATTTCTCGAAATAAATGATCCAAGGATCTAGATCTAATGTATCATTTTCTGTAGATATTTACTTTGTTTTCAAAATAAAATACCCTTGTACCATTTTTTCCACTGGCAATGGGCCCTTCGCATGATTTAAATCACTCTACGTTTTGTCGTACGTGTTACGTGTAACATATGTCGATAGTGTAATATTTTACTATATCGCACGTTACAAAGATAATTTATCAAAATTTCCACTATTTCGAGATCGTGATAGCATACCTTGCTGCTACTATCCAATACTTGACAGTATTTTTCTTTACACGTAAGTTAAATACAGACTATCTTCTATCACGTAGCAGAGATACGCGAAGAGTGGCAGCTGTCGAATTTCAGATTTTGCGATCGAATACCGATAGTGCTGAAAATGCTTTTGACAAAAAGAATGTCACCGATGTCCTTTGCATCATGGATCGAATGATGAGCCTGAATACACCACGTTCCGTCTATCCTATACAAATCGGCAGATAGTTTTCAATATCGCATAAGCGAACAGATGATGCGAGCAAAGAGACGTCGCTCACGTCGATCTATTTTCAGAAAAAATTCACGTCCTCTCATCTACAATTGCTGGGCCGTCTATATAATAGATAATAATTCATCGCGAAATTTTTGCATCATATATAGGATAGGATATATTTTTCTTTCTCTCTGTCTACTCATCTTTCATCTTCCGCTTTAGTTTTTTCTTCCTAATTCACATCGAGTCAACTCTTTAACGCATTTACCGCTATCGATGCATTCGTTGTATCGATAGGATTATCTAAGTAACGCTGTCGAAACGACTGCTGCGTTTTTGTCTGATAAAATTGCTTTATTATCAGAAGATTAACGAAGGAAACGAATGTTCAACGTATACGATATAAAATCTAAAAAATTCATACGTATTATATCAAAAGTTGCGCGCACTCGAGAACATCTCGAGAACATCGAGGGTACGAAAGCTACGATCCCCGAATGTGTGTTCACGCGTCGTGTGCACGTTCGGCAACCACAAATACAGGCAGGCGTTAGTTTGTTATTACGGATAGGTAACCCTGCAAAACGCGAGCGGGCGCTAACGTCTGCGTATAAATTATTAGTCGATATTTCAAGCATGACGTCACTTCCGGCAATGTGCCGGCTGGTTTCCGCCGTATGATGGATGGTCCACCCCTCCATGCCGTTGGCCCGTGTCTCGCCATCCCCGTCGTCGTGCTCTTCCTCAAATCGTTGCGCATACACGGATCTTCTGGCGGATACACGTCAACGAAGTTTCGCGTAATACCTGCATTATACGAGCAGTTCGGACAGCGGATATACATGTGCAATATTACGTAAAATTTTGCATAGCACGAAGAAATCGATGGCATTAACGTATCAGCGGGTAATTAATCGGCAAGCTTTGATCATCCAGGATCGCGAAGCGATCGAAATGCCGAACGATGTTAATTGTCAAAAAAAATAGAAAAAGTTCGTTTCTAGCGAGAGAGGATATGAATTTCACGCGAAATACAGTGGAAGAAATCAAAAGCATCGAAATAATTAATTTCGACTTTTGGAGTATCTTTTTAACGCAAAACAAAGTCGTATCGAACTGGCCAATATTCACGATATGATCCTGTAAGCTGTAAGTAATTCGAGCAATCTCCACTCTTCAACGAAGAACGGTGTGTTTGTGTAAAGAAACCGGAGAGACGATGCCTGGAGAATTCTTTGGTTGGCTGAAGCCGTCGCAGTTGAAATTTCTGTACGTCGATAAATAAGGCGACGGGGTTATTAGATATCATGGCCGCCGATCAAATTCCAATTTCATCGTCGGAAAGCAAAGGGCTCTTCCGCCGCTGAGTCCAAAGCTCAAAGGGGTTGAATCAGTGTCTAGTCGGTGCTGGAGGATCTTGGCCGATGTCCTAACTGCAAACTACGTTGGGTCACTGAAACGTTTACGCTTGATCTGTTACAACGATACTCGACAGATGATCGATCGTTTAACGTAATTCCGTAATCCCATTTCACTTTCTCCCATTCTCTTCAGAAATTCGTACTTTTATCATGGAAGAAAGTTTGCTCTCAAAACGTAGCTCAATGTACTTTATTCGCGATTAAATATAGAATTATCTTCAATAGCGTAAACTTCTAAATGTTTCTTTGATACAGTGATAGAAATTACAATTGGTATACAACCTATTGACACGCCATTGTACTTATACAGTGTCTGCATACCGTAGTGCAAAATTTTCGAAATTTTTTCTATAGAAAACGTTCGATTCGTTATTTCGTTTCAATAAATTTTATTTAATATCGTACATGCACGCGTATCTTGTTCATATTTACAACTTCAGACTGTACCTAACCATGCGTATATCCGATACGCTTTACATTTAAAAGAAGACTTAGTGACATAAAAAGGTGCAATACACGTATCCTTGTATCCTTAATATCTAGCATGAGGTTGCCAAAGGAAAAGGTTTTATATTGTACGCGTAGACGTACCATCGCTTCGCTATCCTCGTATATCTTCGGTATTTAGATTCAGAGATATTCCGATTCATTTCCTTTCATAAGTCGAACCAACTACTTGTATCACACACACACACACATACACACACACATACAATCAGCTTCGCCACGTCCACTTCCGCGGCTTTTGCTCGCGTCAAGGTTTATCGCGCTTTTATGTGGAATCTCAAAATGCACGATGAAAGCGGAAAGGATTGGCTCTTCGCACGAAAATACAGCGCGGAAAATACAGGTGTAGAGTTTTCACAGCCGCCATGACAAATAACATATCTCCCCGTTCAAACTTCGAAATGTAGGTCGATTTTTGTGATTTACTTGACACGATTTTGCTTTTTCCTCGGCTCGCGTTTTAAAACTCTCTGTTTCGCGCGAATCAAAATTTATCTGACCAAGGTGATTGCCGACGTTCGTTACGCGCGTTCGTTCGTTCGCGACAGCGCTGACAACGCGACGAGATTGCATAATTTTTCAGACCAGCTTCGGACATCCCGATAACTTATGGGATTTATCTGCGACCGTTTAATGGTAAGTTACAGAGCTGCGCCGCGAAAAGAACGATCCATGTCAGCAGAATGCAGGACGTTCGATCGTAATCATCGGTGATGAATCTCGCTACGTATGCCGCGATTTGTTATGCCATGTTTCCTGCATAACTCGTTTTTGGAACACAGTTTATGCCATATTGCCAATTAATTAATACTTAATGTAACATTTATTAACGCATAATTGAATCATTACCTGTAACGATTAATATCTAATTAGCACGATAAGATGGAAACGTAGCAACTTTTTGATCAGGTCCTGAAATATTTAAATAGAAACTTTAAAGTCATAATTATAAATGTTGACTTAATTGAAGATAATTAAGACACTTAACGTCGTGTATTTACTTGAAACTGAAATTGTGCAAATTTGTATGTACATATTCGTAACATCTAAGGTGCTATATTTCACATTTCTACAATGAGTGACTCGGAAAGGTATTCGAACACTTACCACAAAATCTTTCTTACGGATATATTGTGTGCGTTGTACGAAACTTTTTGAAACTTTCGTTAACACTATACGATTATTGTGATTACATGCAATAGCAAAATTTGAAACCAATCCGGCAATGTATAGAGAAGTTACAAAGCATTTAGTACAATTGTTAAAATCATTCTGTATAGAAAATGAAGTAACGTGGCCATTAAATTATAATCTCTACCAAGTTAAAAGCCAACACGTGAATCGTTCAGAATTGCTTTACACCCGTGCGATCCTTTTCAAAGCTGGCCGTCGGAACAGTTTCGTATTCGACATCTCCGGCAACGAAAATGTTTCGCGCGTACAATTCACGCAATATTCAGTGCTGTAAGTAGAAAGTGGCACGGGGATTGCGGCGAATCATATGGTCTGTGATTCTCATTGCGTCAGTGTAAGTTGCTAATTGAAGGAAGATAAAGTTAAATTTTCATCGAGTGATTTTCTACATTATAATTGACATTTAACCAATTGATTTTTAAGATGCCTAAGTTTTAAACCTCGCATTATCAGTCCTATTATTTTTCACAGGTCTACTGTAAAATATTCCCTGATAGCAACAAACAAGCCCAATAGAGAGAAAAAAATTCTTACACAAAAATCGTTTAAAATCAAATATCATTTCCTATCCTTTTTCGCCCGTTCGCGTCATTCAACCTCGAATGGTTATTTCCACGCTCATCCACTGCCTTTTCTCCGTGGCGTTTTCAATGGTCGGAACTTTGTTAGCCGATTCACAAAGGCAAAGCGGCAGAAAACGATCCGCGGCGCGAGGGGTCGGTCCACGCGTATAATCGATTCGAAAGAAAGCCGCGAAAAATGATTTCGAGCGTTGTCGGTTGGGAAAATGCGACGCGGCAGAGGCTCTCGCGCTGTCTATCAGGCGCAACGCGCGTCTTGATGACGCATAGATCCGACGATACAGGTCGGTTCAAAAAACGAACAGGTCAGAGGCGTGCGGTAACCATTGAGCGCTTCGTTAGGTCAGCGTTTGCGTTTCCTGCCCTGGCCGAAAACCACCGTCAACCGGCCAGTTCTCCCTCCAGCTCGTTCCAGTTTCAATGGCAGATAAAATAGCGCGGTGTCCAGCCTCCGCCAACAGCAGCAACGCTACCATTGCCACCCTCCAACCCTTTTTCCAACCGGTCAATAGTGGACGACGTGTACACCACCAATGTGCCGCTGGCATTTTTGGCGGTTATATACACCTCCGTTCATAAGTATGGAAAAGCCGTGTACCCTATAATTTTGTAATGTAAAAGTGTAATGAAAATTACATTCATCGAATACCTTCGTAACGAACGTAGAGTAACGGAAATAGAATGCAAATACGATTCAAATATGATAGTCGAAATAAGAATAAAACGAAATGTCTCCCTTTTCCGATTGTGACTCCGTAGACAGAGTAAAACTATACACATACGTACGTTGTACGATCCAAACTAATAGCGGTATTTATAATATGCGCGACATAACGTCTATACAGTATAGTACTCGTAATATTTAGCGAGTGAATCAAATCTCTACTCACATTTTAGCTTTCGATCGTATTCGTAAAAGTAAAAATTTCTACTAACTTTGGCAATTTAATTAGAACGTTGAACAGTCTTCGTGTATCTAAAGTGTATCTCTCCATCGAGATGATAATCGTTAAAAGTTGTCATAATTTCCTAACAATATCTGAGGCTTCTTTCATGTTTCATAGATAGCCTAATATTTATAACCGGGAATATACCTTTTTCTCTACTTCTTCTTTGTCACTTTGTTTCCGTTTCTGTCGTTCTCGGTTTCTTCCACTGTTTCTCCCTCGTTATTTTCATCCGCCTTGCTTTTGACATCGGCCGTTTCCCTCTTTCAGCCACTACATTCATCCCTCTACACGCCGTTCCTCGTTCTCGCTTCTAGCTTCTGCATCCAGTTTTTCATTGTTCTTTTCGCGGTCTATCGTGCACTCTGGTCTTTTTTTTCCTATTTCCGTTTCATGCTTCTTACTTCTTTTGCCGACTCTCTCGATCCACCTTGATTTTCACCACTCGTCTAGTTTCCGTCGTTCTCTACCCTGCGCTATTTCTCATTATTCCTGTTGCGCACCGTTCGCCTGCCATTGTTCCACCGCCGTGAATTTTTCTGGCGTTTTAATTCCGTTATTTCTTCTCTATTTTAATTAATTCTCGTCCGCGGGCCACTTCACGAACCTCGTCTGGTTCAACGTTCGATAAAAGTATGCCTTGTGCTCGGTTGGTTCGCTCTTTTATGTAAGTACACTACCGCTCTGAAGTATATAGATATTTACTAATTTTTACTAAAATGTGATTTCGTTGTAAAATTCAGGATAGCAAAACCACCGAGGAGTTCATATTTTATTCAATGCCATAGAATATTACCATATCATCGTATTCTTTTTTTTTTCTTTTTTGAAAAATTTATTTTATTTTGAAGAGTTAATATCAACCCGATCCCATTTTTTAAACGATGATTCCGAATATTCAAGTCTCTTACTAATCGATGTCACAGAAACCAAAATACGTTAGCATCTACGTAACATTTTTTTTCCCCCAGTCGAACGGCAGAGACGAGCCGAGAGCGAAAGTTAAGTTGCACGCAGCTATAGAAAAAATAGGCCGCGAAAAATTGGAATGTAGTTACCAATCTGCAATGCAAACTCGCGGTTTCGTGGCAGTTGTGTACTCGATTCGACCGGCAGGAAAAAATGTCGGGAAAGGGATACGAACATGTAGCATATTAGTACAGAACGGAGAAGGATGATCTCGCTCGTCTCGTTTTTCCCAGATTCGCGAACGCCCGTGAAACGCATCCTTCACTGTGCCAATTAAATTCCCGTGTTTCGTTTCTCTACGATTACTATACCCCTCGTCATTCTAATTTCAAGTCGTTCCCTTTCTGTTTTCGCCGAAAAGATACGTAAAATGCTGGAAACGCTCGATCAATAGCGTGACATATTTTCTGCTCTCGTTGGTTTTCATTGTTTTCTGACCTAATTTTTACTATATTACGCCGTTACTCTTTTCTTTGTCGCGAATATTTTTAAGTGAAAAATTAAAACTTGCAATTCGTTGAATTATCTTTCGCAACATGGTAATGCGACTAATTATTCGGGACGATACCTTGTTCGTGATTTTATTTACATTTACCAAATCTTCGACTTAACGTAACTTCGTGAAAGTTGGGTAAATATAACAAAATTTAATAAAATTCGGTGACACGTATTAAAACATCTATAGAATGATTTTAGGAAGGTTTTACGTGCCTCTCTTTCCTATGTTTAACGAACTGCAGATCTGATTTCGTAGATTACAAGTGTGCAGTATAGATTGCACACGAAAGAAATAACAGAAGCTGAGATACGAGTCACGATCAATGAAACTTTTCTCCACGACGTTTACCAAGAAGGACAGGGCCGATACGATCAACGTTCAATCAACGGACAATTCTCGTTCTATTCTTGTAAAAAAAGTAGGTCGGCATCGAGTATCTTTTGTAGTCGATTAGCAGGTCTATGCTATTAACAAACTAATGAAAGCGAGCATCGAGGGCGTTTCAAATCCACGGGGACTTTATTCACTCGTGAAATCGCTGGATGCCGAATATTTGGAATAGCCACAGAAATAAATACTCGACCCTTACAACTTGAAATCTTAATTTTGTTAATAATCCTCAGGTATACTATCGAGAATAACGTTATAAATAATTTTACGCGTACATGCACAACCGCGACGCAGAAGCGTAAAGAAATAGTATGCTAGTGCTTGAATAAATTTTCAACCTCGTATAATCTGAATCAGAAACAGGAGTCAATATCATTAACCAATTACGTGGTACAATTTTGATCCATATGTTGCACGATTCATTTATTTTGATTCGTATATTAACGTGAAATTAATCGACAACACGTTGAATTTTAAAATTGCTCTTCTATAAAAGATGAGGAATTTACCATGCGTTTCGTTCGTGACCTACATTTGTGAATGGTACGAATTTGTAAATTCATTGTCAGTTTTAGCAATTTTATTTAAACAAATATTAACGACGTGGGTCAGTCTCTCCGACGATGAGCGACGATGTTGCAACAAATTCCAATGTAAATATGGTTACTACAGGATTTTAAGTAATTCCGTTTAATTCGAATATGAGATATTTAAACTTAAACCACGTTGTTGGAATATTTTGACGCAATTCCTCGCGATAGTCGCGAATACTGGTACTCTTTCTTCGGAATACGATACGAGCGGTGCTATTGGAATGCCGTTTACACAGGAAGTCGAGTGCATTCCAAGTGCAGAGGTATAGTCGACTCGTGAAGCAACGTAAATCCATGCAAATGCACGAAAATCTGCAACGAGACGTCGCATAATAAAATGTTTAAACGCGTTATAGGAAGAAAATTACATACAAGATATTCGCATAGTCGAGTGCATGCTTATTCGTACATATTTGCAATCGAAGAAAATCTGTTTAAGCATAACTCTTAAAATGATTATTTCGCGTTTGTACTCTGTTATTATCTATGTTATACCAAGCTTTTCCAAATTTTCCAAAACGTTGCAAAAGTACGAAAAACTGAAGCGACAAGTAATTTACCGTTCAAATATTAATATCAGAATACTTAGATAGATATCGAAGTAACACTTCTATTTCACGCTTCAAATACTTCAGTGATTTCTGTGAAGCATACGTTTGCAATAAATATTTCGCATCTTTTATATACATTTTCAAGCATTGTCAGTATAATAGTGTGATAACCGTAACAAAGTCGATAGCTGTAGACGAGTACTTTTCTAAATTTAGATTTAGATATCAGTAGCTACGATTGTTGCTTGCTACTTGCTTATATATCTACTTATATTATTATAACAATAACGAAATAGAGATGGTATAGGAATTACGTCACCGTTCTCGAAAAACTTAATTCCTCGAGCTTCATTCTCGAAAACCGTTTGATGTAAAAACGAAACCGTGGAAACTGATCCCAGCAGCGCAGCGTAGCGCGTTGCGGTATGTACCCATGAAGATTAATCACCGACGGCTGGCGGGCGTAATAATTTTACCCTGTGTAAAATTTCGTCGATAGCTTAACCGCAGCTTCCGTTTACAACGCGAACCTTTCGCGGCTGGACATTGGGTTCAATCTGGCCGTCACGTGACGCACAGTAGTTACGCGAGGGTTAATTTTCTCGCGCAATTCCCTAGATTCGTCGCCTGCAAACCCTCCGAACGTCTCCTCCACCCTCAGCGATGCCGATCTGATCGACAATTCTCGTGTCTGAGAGCGTCCATATAACACCGGTGGCATTATGTACAGGCACGAGTTGCAACGACAGCACGAGTCACGTAAGTCACGAGTATCACGCCCACGATAATAGCGAGCGCACGCTCGCACGAGCATTAACCCGTATGTCTTATTCCGTGGGGCTGCGGCGTGTGATTAATCCGCACCGCAAGCCCGTCGTTAAACCTGTCTTCCGACATCTCCATGATATTATTTACGCCATTTTGCTCGTTGCAAGAAACCCAGGCAACAGCCACAACCTGCGTATACTTCTTAACGCGTGTCCTCTAGTTTTGTCACTCGATATTACGTCGCCTTATTTCACGTCGCTCTCTTCTTTCGGCTCTACTTTCTATTCCTATTTTATTACAACATACAGGTTCAATTACGAAGGATTAATACGTTCTCACTTTTTATTTGGCCTCCGATTTACTTCGTCATTGTCGTTGTGTTTGCGATCGGTAATAAACGAGGATTAATACTCGGCTTTTCTTCCTTTTTTTTTCTTTTTTTTTTCTGCGATTCCTACAAATCATTTTGATTCGTTATCTCGCATAAATGCAGAATCTTGAAAATCTATCGATTAATCACTCTCTTAATAATTTACACGCGTTCTAACACTAATCAACGAAAGTAGATGTATCGTTGCTTCGATTCCGCGATCTGTTATAAAAACTGAAAAGCCAATGAAAAAAAGAAAAACTGAAAAATTCCAAGATATTCCAGCGGTTAGTAACACTGCTGTCGCGTGCACTCGCTATCGCTACGAAGGAATTTATCCCAGATGCAGGACAGATATATTTATATGCAGCAGTCCGTACCGTCTGGAGATACATTATCGTTTCGTTCTTCTTTTCTTTCGACCTGCCGATGGGCAAATTTTGCGTTTCTTGCAAGAACAGAAGGAACGAGCGGAAGAGGAAAGCGTGTGTAGGGGGTAGGATTACCGAGTAGAACGTAAGGCAAAAGGTAGAACGTGCCTCGGTACTGGAACGAAAAGAAGCGGACCGATTTAAAATGCCGCCCACGACGGGTCATACCCCATTGTTTCGGTGTTTGCAACGAATTTGCCTACGTGCTCGAATGCGGCCGCAGTCGTTTTTCGGCTGTTTTGCTCGCTATGTCGCAGTTTATATACGCGCCAGGAATAAACGTCTCTTACGTTGTTTCCGCCGCCGCGCCGCAAAAAACTCGCACCGTTTGCCTGACCGCGTTTAACGCCCTGTCACTTGTCAAGCAATGGAAACCCCTTTTACCTTCGTTTAAGGTTCAAGCATTGGTACTGTACGCGTTACCTTTTGTGCTGTAGGGCACAAACAGTCTACGCTTAACAACCAAATAACCTTAATTAAACTAATTAACAAGCAATGTATTTAATGGAATTCTCGCAGCTTACTACGCTTGTATCTTTTAAATAAAGCTGTGAGTCGATCGACGAGATCAACGACGTTTACGAGTTCGATGTTGTATAAGTAGTTTATAAAAAAAGCACGTTCGAAGGCAACTATGCTATTTTTGAAGATGAATCTGCTTGCATAAAATACGATAATCAAGGTAATTCAATTGACAAATCGTAATGAGTAAATTATATTATGTTATGTCGTAAGAACTATTTCGAAGCAATTGGAATGAATGTCGATTGCGACGAATTTTGAAAGTGGCAAGCAAAGGCAGATTAATCGATTCGATCCTAAACCAATCTTCTCGAAAAGAGGTGCGGTAAAACGCAAGTAAGCGAATGATAAGGAGACAGGCCCTGAATTTTAGATAAATTGGCAGGTTGTAATTATAACGTATAGTGTTTTATTGTACAGTATTTTGCCTTTGAAGGAACGAGAGACTTTTGCTTAGGTGCTTATTTACTGTGTTATCAGTAGCTTACCACAGGTTTCGGGGAAAAAGAGGAAAATTTAGAAATTGTCGAAGGAAACAGAGAATTCAGGCTAAGAAATTGTAAATGATTCTAATTTATTACAGTATAATTAGTATACATAAAATTTTCAGGTTCGTAATACATATAAGTTATAAATATCAAATAAGCAAATGATACGAAGTTGAATCGTTCTGGAGTTTTTTAAATGGACGAATTTTAACTGTGCGGTGAGTGAGTGCAAAGATTCTAATTTGTAAACTTTTCTAAATAGACAAAGAGAAATATAGTATTAATAATATTGATTAGAAGTACAAAATATGTAATCTAAATAATTTGCATAAAAATGTAACAATCGCATTTTAAGGAACGTGTATCTGGTCGAGAAAACATATGGTGTTTAGTATGGTATTTCGTAGCGTTGTTTAGATATAGGACTAGATTCGATGTGTTTGGCGATTTAGTTTGGTAGATTGGTTTGTTCACAGGAATTAATCTGCTGGTTGAGGAAACGGAGATATCAGTATTCAGAGGGCAATAGGTACTATCTATACGAGAAACACTTCTGATTGAGAAAGGGTCCAATTAACAGATTAACTAGTTTATTCGGACAGAATGATTTATTTGGGTGGATGCTACTACTATGTATACGTATTGAACGAAACTGTTTCCTAAGATAATTTCTCTTAAATTCTTGTTTGATGGTTGTTTAATGCCTTTCTAATTATTTAATATATCTACCTCACCTTCGTAAGCTAAATACCAAATACCCTTTAGATATACATTGATATATTATATTAAATATTGATATGATATGTATATTATATACATACATTCGATATACATTCATATATTATATAGCATGTATGTAATTTTGCATAGGTGAAACTATTGTTCGTAAGAAACTTTCATAAGCTTTATCACTTCAAATTACAACATCGCAATTTCTGGAATTTTTAATTTTGTTACAAAAAGTTTTATTTCAGATT
The DNA here is from genome assembly GCF_011952205.1 of Bombus bifarius. Taxonomy (NCBI): domain Eukaryota; kingdom Metazoa; phylum Arthropoda; class Insecta; order Hymenoptera; family Apidae; genus Bombus; species Bombus bifarius. Next base: position 7,444,411 of record NW_022884356.1, read on the forward strand.
TAAATATTTGAAGAATATTTTTACTAGGACACTCATTATTTAAAGAATCGTATTGAGTCAATTTTGAATTACTAGATGGAACGTTCAACGCAAAATTATTAAATATTAAAGAAGCGAAAATTTAAAGATACTTCGAATCGCTGTTGTTTCATCGCTCGATGGTAAAGTTCGGTTAAAGGTGTGGTCATACATCATCGAACGAGAATCTTGTACTAGATTTGGGGATTTTGCATATACGCGCTGCAGAAATTTGCTAGATACGGTGTGCAATGCAGATATGTTGTATACGTATACTCCTGGGAACAGGCTGCAATCTAATAGACCTTATTTGAATTCCCACTTTCCGTGGTTTAGGTCTTAATTAGGAAATGGAATTTTCCTGCTCATTCAAACAGCTAAATCGAAAATTCTAACCTACAGAGAGGAAATAGAGTGTAAAAATACTAAATTTTCTAAACGCAGAAGTATTTCGAAGAAGAGTATTTTACCTTTATGAGATAAACGATAAAACATACGTTGTAAGTTACAAAAGAATCGAGAGAAATTTTATATTTTAAATGATTATAAATATTTTACCTACTTTTGATCAAATTACGTAACTATGTAAATGATATATTGATAATTACAAACAAGAATATCACCAAATCTGTCCATCACCAAAACAAACGACCGACTTATTTATTTCATCGAGTAACTTTTCAAATTCGATTTTCTCGAAAACTAAGCGCAGGACCAACAAATTTCATCTACATTTCCTTCTCGTTCTTTCACACGGGATCACATCCCAGCCGCTTGACAAACACGTCGAATAATAATTCAGCTGCATCCTGTATATAATATAAAACTTTGATCAAGTCAATATTTCATTATATCATAATAATTTCAATACCTTGAAAATACTGGTAGCTCTCTCAGGGTATAAATAATTTCACCATGCACATACAACGTATTTAGCAAGTTCGGAACGAACGATCCTGATGGTCAAACACGGCCAGCACAGCTGTTTATTCGTGTCGGCATAATTCATGTAATCGTAATTTCTTAATTAACAGGGCAAACCCAGCAACGATTCCAATTTTAATCCTGCGTTAAATATTATAGCTTATATACTCCTGCAAACAAGGTGGAAGTAGAGGTCAGAAGGGCTTGTAGGTAACACGGCCAATATGCAGTCTCAATAGCTTTATACATACAAGCGACTATCGAGAAACATGATTTACGGGTGGACAGTATGAATCCCTGGCTCGATGCACAGGCTAAGAGAAACGGCGTTGGGGGAATTGACTGGGATTAAATAATTATTCGCAATCACATACAGCTGCTGCATTATATACCTACGTATAGGCGGCTGTCAGCGCTATTTAAAGGTTCGTTCACATGTTTTGCGGTACCACGCGGCACGACGTTGGGTTCTCCTACTATGTGTTACTGTCACGGAACAATCGATAATTATAGAAGAATTAACATGCTTACAGGGTACGGTTTTCTACTATTTTTACGTTTTATTGCATCGTTTGTTTCGCAAAGATTTCACCGAGTTAATTAACGCAATTAGCGTTAGAAATAATTATTTGCAGCATGAGGACGATTCGATCGTTCAACTTGCTCCGAATGTATAGGATTTCAGGTCGAAAACGAATAAGGCAAGTACAGTCGAAAATGTTGGCTCGTTAGCCGCGCGAATCTGTGATTTTCTGGTCGTTAAGTAAACGCGAGGATTCGACCGGTCGAGTCAGTGAGGTCTGGTATTATCCCGGAGGAGCGCGCGGATTACACGAAAACACGCATCGAAGTGAATGCACATCGTGATAACAAACAGGCCACGTTGTGCTGGTTAATTATCCGTTTGACCAATTAATTAATTAATATCGTCCAATGTTGTTAGGATTCTCACAGAGACAGCTAAACCTTAAAGTATGTTATAATTCTTTTCTCATATTAAAGATCTACGTTGTATACGTATAATCTTATTTCTACGTCTACTAATTTGACACTATCAGGGAGTACATGCGTTTTATGTGATTTATTTTCATAAAACGATAGATATATAATAAAATAGGAGTATCCTTTATCGTTCGTACGAAATGATAAACTAATGATTGAGCAGCAAACTAACGATATGAATACACTCTACGCATACAATCATAAGAAACTACTTTCGTCTTATTTCACAACCTTGTTATCACTTTGATCAAATATTCGATATTTGCATTCGATAATGGAAGGAAAAGCATCTTACACCGTACAATGGGTACCGTAAATTAACTCTATTTTTCTGGAAATAATCCGTTATTAACGTCATTCGATCACACGTTCCTCCATATAACTACTCACATTACGTTTATACTTGTAAATCAATATTATCACACCAACTTGGAGACATTCCTCCGTGTAGCTCGTATTCCATTTCGCTGTTCACCCACGCGAAACGCAGACACGTATACGCTATACGTACGTTGCGAAGACAAACACGTTTTCATTCCCTGTTCAGCGTATCGTTTTCCCAAAGAAACTTTTTGGGTAGTTCCTTTGTAAAAGCACCGTACGCCAGCGTTCCCTAGCGACCAACTGAAAGTCAGGGGATTTTTTAAGCGGTTCACAACCTCTTGCGAATGTTTGCTGGGCCGAAGCAATTATGCGAATTCCGTGGAAGATGGATATCCATCTTGTCGAGCGTACCTGTATCCCAACTAACGTGTACACGGCCATGTACATTGTGCCAAAACACCCGCTACGAGTTTGCCACGAACTCCTCGTGTCTATCCCTCATTAGCGCAGTGCAAACAACACGAGGGTAGATGAAATCCCGTAAATAATGGCAGAGTTTGTATGTCCTCCCGCCGACGCGATGCTGGCTCTCTTCATATCAGACGAAACCTTTAACCCTAACGTAACCACTGGTTCGACGTGATTTTCATGAAAGCGTATTTAAACGACTTTCGTCGCTACCGTAACGCTGTGTGCGTAAAACGTGAGTACGAAGTTGCCAGGTTGAGAGTTTTTCTTTTAGAAATTCGGCAGGAGTAGGGTTGATCGTTCCAAAAGTGCTTATAGAGATTTATATATATACATTTATTTATTTAAATTTTTATATTCGATAGTCGAAAGGTTATTGCGCTATGATACATTTTCTCGTGCAATGTTGTTGAATTAATTGCTTTTTAATATAACGAACTATATTAATTACAAGATAACGTCAATTCTGTCAATCCTCGAAGAAAATCTTAAGGGAAGGTGCAAAATGCGAAACATGCAACACGTATAGATACTTAAATAGTCAAATATAATTCACGAGACTGTAATTTTCTCCAAAGCTCATTTTTATGAGTTTGAAGTGGTTAATACTAAGAAACGGACAAAGAGTCTAAGATATAAATCTCGTTGAACGTAAGCAAGAGAACCGAAGGTAGCATAGAAACTCTTGAACCGGCACGTAACAAAGGATTTACGTACAGCAAAACTGCCTACTGCTGCCTCAGACAACTACTTTTAACTTTGGAAATGCGCTTTAAAGATAGACATAGAATGGCGTTACAAGCCACGCGAAACGTAGGCCAACGTTGCTGCACATTTAGAAGCAAGAAAACACATTTAGAACGATTTACCGTAATGCGTAACGAATGTTGCTAGTTTTGTCACTGTTCCACTTAACACTGTGTGTAGGGGATTCTAGCGCCTATGGCTAATGTGAGAATTACAAGGCACATTCGTCACAACGCATAATGTATCGAAAAGAAAAAGAGCAGGAAAAGAGAAACGAACGTCGTTATCGAATAAATGGAATATTCAGTGGAAAGAATTATAGATGTGCTGGTACCTTGCGATTAGTGTTGGGAACATCCGTACAGGAAAATGTAAATTTGATTGGAAAATTCTGACGTTTCTATCTTTCAAAAGAAAGGAAATCGATCGACTTAGGTGAAATTCTTGTCCGATATAATATTCTATGTTATTTGTTAAAATATTATTCCAAGTTCTTTTACCGGACCTAATTGACCCAACTAACCTGATTCCAAGTACCGAAAATTTTTTCTATGGAGGAGTTTTATAAAAATTTAAAAATACTGCCAGTGTATCTAAAAAGGACTGTGAAAGCTGGCCTCGTTTCAAATTTTTCTATTTAACGATCTTACAAAATACAACGTGTAAGAGATACAATGTTATGGAACAATTTATTAATTGAACTCTTAACGATAGATAATTATCCTAATTATACCACATCGTCATTTTCTGGTTTATGTTCCGATGGTTAAAATATAAATACGTACACACGATCGATTGATATCGATATGTACACTCTATGATTTACGAGATTCTCCAAGTTAAATTATAAATATAGAAGCAAAATCGTTCGATGGAACTTTCCAGTAAAAGCGATATTCATACTGCATAATAGTAATTCAATGAACATTCGATTCAACCAAACAATGAATTACGAATGCTACTGTAATCAACGTAAATGAAACGCATATAAAGCAAACGTAAACTGATTCCACAACTCACAAAATTTACCAATCGTAGCATCACCGTGCGGGTATAGAAATATATGACAATGTTGTCAAATTCTTTCACTTTCACAGTGAAACGATTATCATCTGAACGTGAACTGGAATCAAACGGGCCTCTCATCGGTAGCTACTTTTTCTCTCGATTACTTGCTAAAAAATATCAGAGTGCCTTTCGCGCTTTATTTCCACGAAATTTCCGCGATTTTCCCTCCTTTCCGTCATTATGCTAATCGTGTCCAGCCGTATGATAACGGCACTGTTCTATTTTGCTACTTTTCCAGAGTAAACATCTTCTTACGCGTAGACGGAACCTTCGCATCCCACTGGCCTAGAAAATCTGACTGACAACGAGACGCTCTCGCAATGCAAATAGGTGGATGCGTTATTCAGTAGGGTGGAGGTTCGCGAAGCCACGGTCGAGCCGATTTGTATTCGTCGAGAAAACCCCATACTCGAAACTTCACCGTGAACGATCCAAGGTGTTCCCGTTGAATCTACGATTCTTTATTGTTCTCAGCTTTTAGACTCAGTGATACCTGGTAAGCAATTCCTAGCGTAGTGGCGGAATTTTCATCTCGCACCCCAAACGAACGGCGCGATTCGCCCAGAAAATCGTACAACTTGCGTCTACCTGGAAGGTACAAGACGTGTGTGAAAAGTTGGTGCTTAAAAAATATTTACAAAAATATCTCTGATTCGACATTACGCGGTTCTATTGGACCGCTGACTGATTTTCAAACCTCGGTAAATGGCTTCTATCCGCTATACTTTTGCTGTACAACTATGGCGGATACGTGGCTGCATTCTACCGTGCGTGTAAATACACGTGTGCGCTTCTGAAATCAGGAGAGTCGGTCGCACGGAAAACATAGTGGAAAGCACGCTTTTAAAAGCGAGCAAACGCTACGGAGGAAAAGTAGCGTGACACGAGTAGTGGAGCACGTGAAAGCACGACGAGAACGTTCGAAGTAAAACGAATACCTATCGGGACTAGAAAATCGACAATGGACAGGGAGATAGTGGGAGGAAAATAGATAGAGAGAAGAGCGGAGAAAGGACAACGCGAAACAATGCGACAATGCGATAGAAATAAAAACGGGAAAAAATTTCGATGTATGTACATAAAGTCTCGTGATATAGGAAACGGCGAAGTGGACTCGAATCATCGCGGCAAACGGTCGAAACAATGGCAGCAGAGTACACGTCGAAAATTAAAACGGGAAGAAGACGAGTAAAACGGTAGGGTGAGCGGCGAACGATTACGCGATCATCGATCTGCGCTTGGGGAGAAATCAAAGGAGAGAAGAAGAGAGAAGGTGAAGCGTACATATTCCCGAAGCGAAAAGTAAAAAAGGTGCATATAAGCGACAGAAAACGGAAGGGAAATCGGTGAACGAGTTTATTGGTGGACGCTCAAATATGGCGTTCATAAGGAGATACTAGTCTGGCATCGGCTACAGGGAAGAAATTTTCTGGAACGTCGACAGGTTATAAGTCAAGGGTTACCGGAAGAAATTTAAAAGGGAAGGATCGTGGATGAGATAGAAGGTTACACGAAGATGTGCCGTTGATTTCTGTGGAGGAAGTGGAATAAATTTTTCGATCAACTCGGCGGAAGACAATGAACGCCATGTATATATCTCGGGAGAATTCGAAAAGAATTTTTGCAGGATTGGCGAGACAACGGTGAAAGCGATAGAAACATATTTTTAGAGCTTAAAACGTACGATGAAACTACGAGGCTACGATAAATAACGCGCACTCGCCTGTAGCTCGAGAACGGAAGCAATTATCGAAATGAAAAGAAAGAAACTGAAAGTGCGATTCGTTACAAAATATCGTACTTACTTTTTAATACAATCGTCGTTAACTTTGATATATTTTTGCCAATGAGCGACTGGTCCCTTCGTTCTGTCATCGAAGAATTCTGCCGGTCTATTTTCGATGGAAGACTTTGTTGCTCGCTTCGCTTGATCGAATTGAAACGAATACCTTTCGAGGTTCTCCTTAATGTTGAAAGGATAAGGCGGGTGCGAACGAGCATCGAGCGTCGTGCGTGTGATGCTCTGCTGAGCATTCTCGTGCTGCGACAATATCGTCTCGATCGAATCCCAATACAGACATATGCAGGTTGGTACACAAATGCTTCGTGGTCTCGATGCGATGATATACGCTGCCAGTAAACGGCGATGAGTTTCCGTAAGCGCGATGTTAAAAACTCGATCACTGCACGTTGCTTGAATCTCGTTGATATCGCATCAGCCGCATATTTAACCTCGCTCTAAACGATACTGTTCGCGATTGTATCGAGCAAACTTATTGAAACTTTGCATATTTATACAGAAAGAACGTACTTATAAAACGAATGCTCACGCATAGCTTTAACTCTCTTTGTTCTCGAGATACAGAGGATCGTGCATTACGTATCAGCCGACCCTCGCAGAATTCTTAAAATATCGATTTACATCGCTCTGATTCTTAGCTTCGCCAGCTACGATTCGTTTCGAGTCTGCTGAATTATCTTACAATAGCAAGGTTCTATTGACATTTTCAATCACACTCTGTACGATGTATCTAACTCGTTACAATACCTCTAAGAACGTTCGAGTCACTTTTACCGCACAGACTTACTTAACGAGTACTGTTTCGGAGCAAAATTCAGCCGTATGGAAGCTGTATCGAAAAAAGAAAGGAAAAGAAGAAAGAAACAAAAAGAGAAGACATTGGAAACCACGAAGTACGAAAAAAGATAACGTTATAAAAATAGATCCTGCAAGGGATCCCGCAGAAATTGCAACGTTTCCGTTCGGAAGCGCGCGTGTATATCGGTCGCAATAATCGATGACACTGTCGTGAGGTTTACGTAGATACAGTGGGGATGGGAAGGAGATGCTCGTGGCTGTAGGGTGGAGAATACGGGCCGTTTGACTTCACGCGCGACGGTATATAACGCGGGTAATACAATTTGTCGGAATTTATTGGCCCTCGATACCCGTGCGACCCCCGCTGAAATCAGCTTCCTCCATCGAATTGCCGGCGTGTACCGCGTTTACCGTCCACCCACGTCCGTTTCCGGTGATCGCGTAAAGTCACTGCCATCTCCTCTCACTCCCCGTCTTTTGCCCCCCTTTCTGTCCCCTATTTCGCTGCATTTCCTTCTCTTCGCATTTATGCACCTCGTTGCCAACACCAAGTGCCTTCTATTTGCATCGTTCGAAATCATCCAATCTGGTAGAAGGCGGTCCGAGCGAACCATCGCGAATACGTTCTTATCGCAAGGCCAGCCCATACCTTTTTCGTTGCTTCTCTTATAGCAAACGAAAATTAGTTTATTCGGGCGTCGGTGTTTTCGCGTCGATGCAATCCTCAGAGATCTTAAAAACAGTCATAGAAACTGAGTTTATATCGCATGAACGTGACTCCACTTATTACCAGATTTAGGGGATTTCGTTCGTGATTTCCCTGCGCGTATTTTTGCGATTAAAGAAGATTATGCAGTTTATTCGTCTTGCACGTTCCGACTGACGATTCGTCTCCTGCAATTTCTCGGTGTTGAGAGGATTCCTACGTGCTTCCACGTGTAATTAGAATCTGTTAAGAGACAAAGAAACTTTGTTTAAGCGACTTGTTTCGGGATTTTCGTACGTTCTTTTACGTGCCAACTTAATAGTTTTAGCGTTAACGTGTAAATTATACGCTACAAATTAATACGACAAATAGATGCTAATCTTTCGCGTGTAATTGTTATGCGATTTAAATCGTTATGCGATTGTTATGCGATTTAAGTCGCCAAGTCCATCCATTTGATTTTCGTGTCTCGAACATATTCCAATATTCCATCGTCAATCCGTTATCGAACGTGTCAGAAAAGATGATCGTCGGAAGGAACACCGAACGACTTCGAATCGATATCTGGTCGATTCGTTAGTTCGCATTGATAAAACGTAACCCCCGGCAGGAAATTAGTAGCCGTCTTTCTTGTTTGATTGTGTATAATAAATGTCGCGTTCCTCTTGTTTCGTGGAGAAAAGACTGGCCGATTGCCAGAGTGCTCGACGAGGTTCTGCGGCAACAGCCAACCGGAAACCAGCCCCAGCAGCATCGCTGATGGAATGAATTAACGCTACACCGAGCGAAGTCGATGAACGGCTCTTGTCGTGGGCTCCTACCGACAACTGGCAGTTGAATAATTAGCAGAAACTCGAGTCGATCTCCAGGACGTGGCTCGTCAGGCTCGATTCAGGATCGTTTACTTCCACTCGATTCATCCTCTTCGCTTCCTTCGTTTTCTCGTCTTTTCTCCTTCCGCGTCGATAATCGGCGGTCGGATAAAGAACAAGAGACCGTATAGGCCTCGCGTGGTTGTTTTTCCCCGAAGAAGAAACGAACACACGCTCACATCGAACGGCGGTGCAAGTACAGAACGCAGCGCTTATGTGAATTGATCGTGGTATGGCGGAGCCGAGGAAGCGCGTGCATAAGTCTCGTGCGCACACGAGCGTGCACCTGAATCCGAGTATACCTGCATAGCTGACTGGCGCGTATTTCTATGTAGACCCGAAGCTCTTCCGGGCTGGTTAAGCTAGCAATAAGGCAACGTGGTCGAGACTGCATTTGTGAGAGGAAGGAAAGAAGTAAAAGAAAAACGAAAAAGGGAAGGAGAATAAAAGCAGATATGGTTTATCGACCCTCGGGACCGGTTTCTCGACGGAGGCGAAATTGGAAGAGTAAAATGTGCAAGCTGTTACGGATGGGAGATAAAGCAACTAATAAGATAACGTCTAATTTGCATGATTGGGTCAGCCGTCCTGGGATCGAACACGGAATTTAAAAGAAGCTGCTGGGTAACGGGCGTTGACAACGCGCGACGAGGTAGGGCGGATGGTCGCGTTTCTCCAAGAATATTTATCTTCGTGGTCTTAGCGAACCTCCTCGTCGCATTAATTAAATCATCGTTCACCGACGACCAGAGACGCTGACAGAGGTATCGCTACTTTCCACGTCTTCGTGATCGAGACGGTACACGTGGTAGTAATTACGGAGTCGCTAACGCCACCAGTCATTTCAACGTTCCTTTCAAATTTCCACGCGCAGTCAACTAGCCAGCCAGTCAACCCTGTCGAAACTGCCACGACGAAGGGTTTAACGAACAATTACAGAGGGAAAAGAAGGCCCGGGCAATTAAGCGTATAATTACGAATAGAAATTAAAAAGGAACGATTGCGAGGGGGACGGAGGCAGGCAGAGAGATACATCCTGATGAATGTAAGGAAGAAAGGCAGAGAGGGTATGGGAGGGGGAGGGGGAGAGGATGACGCATGTACTCGTGCTGTAAACGTCCCTCCGTGTTCATCTACTCGGGTGCGTCGCTTGAACGCAAACCGAGCCGCACATAAACCGTAGGACTCTACTGGCTGCCGCAGCTACGAGGGAAACTACCCCTTGGCACGCGAGAATAGCGTACCGACCATTACGTTCTACCTTAACCGCCTAGCGCCGCCTCCTACCTCGGCTCCTCATCAACCTCGGTTTCCACCACCTCGAGCTCCCGTGGTAAAACGGCCGAGTATGCCAACGGAGAGAAAGCACGTGAGAGGGCTGCCGCACGAAAAGAGGGTGAAAGGAGTTTCGGGAAGGGTGCACAGTCACGTAGCCTTGGGGCAAAGAATGGTTAATTGTTTGTAATTAATATATTACATGCCGAGTGGTAAGTCTCGAGTGCCAGTGCATTACGCGATAGCCATCGCTTATTTACGACCATGGCCGGGCTCGTGCGTCCTGTAATTGACTATGCAGCGAAACGCACACGTACGTACAATATACACGAGAATACATATATAGACGTGTACATGGATCGTCTATATCGGTTGAACGGCTTGCGTATTTTCGAAGATTTCAGTTTGAGGATCGGAGGCGATTTGCGATAGCTGGTACGTTTTGCGTTAATTGCTTCGATGCGAGTCTGTTTTCCAGGTAATTTTTGTACTTTTTATTTGAAATGTTAAACTTGTACGACGATGAGATAACGTATTTCGGGTTTTTCGACTTTCAATCGCTTTTCTCCGACGTTTGGCGAACGTCGCAGTTCGTGTTATCAGGAATCTCTTCGTCTGAAAATTTTCGTCATAGAATATCGATACAAAATTTGTATGAATTATTGGTAACTTGGTTGACTGTAATTGTTTAATTTTAGAAGTTACTCGTAATTAAAGGATTGTACAAATAACGGCATAGCGCTTTGTAGGAAAATTTCAGTCAGCTGTTCTTCGTTATTCAGCAAATACACCTGGTTTCACGAATCGAAATTATTTGCAGAAGTTAATTAGCCTTTTTTTTTACACGGACCGGCGATGAGTTCAGATAAAAGTTGGGTTAAAACTAAACTGGAACAAAGTTACAGCAAAAAGCTTGAAAATTATTTCAACATTCGGTATCTATATTGTTCTGATACATGAAGTGATATTCAGGTTGGATCGAGTACGAACTGAAGTAACAAATTTTTCTCTTGTTTTATTTTTAACGTTTACGCGTTTGTATAAAAAAACCTTCAAAATATTAGGAGATTTTGTATATCTTTTTTATAAATCTTTTTTATAAAACCTTCATATTTTAAAAATAGAACGAGTTTTTCCTTCGATGAAAGTTTACCCAAAGTAACTAAAACTTGTTTACACCATCGAAACGAGTAAAGCTAAAAATAAATTTACAATCACATATAGTTTTTGAGCTTTCTAAATGTTCTATACGTACATATGACGATATATGTAGTTCAAGTAGATGGGTACAGGGATGTATCAGTATCTTCGTGCAAAAGTATACAAAATTTTGAGAAATCCAACATTTTCCAATTATACGTGTGTTATTTGTTAAGTAAAAGTAAACGAGACAAACGAACGAACTCGTACGTTAATTTTTATCAGCCACTTTGCAGCTATTCGTAAAGTAATTTTCCAAATTTCTTAAAAACCTGTTGACTAAAATATCGTGCGGCTAGTAGTGATTTTATAATATATACCGATTCGACAAATATATCGATGTACGTATATTTGAAATATGTTTGCGGAAAAGACGAACGCTCGCAAGATAGGGATAAAACATCGGTTGTAACATTGCATTCCTGTATGGCGCACGAAAGTGTGGATCGGTGGAGACAGCAATGGGGCAAAGGGAGCTCGAAGCGGGGCTGGAAAGGCGTCCGGTAAATTCCTAGCGGTTTGCTTGAACCACATCCCCCTTTACACGTCGCTATGCACTTAAGTGCGATTCTACTTGGCGAAGGATATACGTCGAGACATAGTGTGCCACGTCCGACCACTGTCGTAAAATCGTTTCCTTGCTCGCGTTTCGAGAAAGGAACATTTACTTGCACGAGAATATTTCGTTCGATGTCCCTGTTAAATGTATAATTTATTATTTTCACTACCCTTTCCGATATTCCATCGAGCTTTCTACGAGGACTCTCTATGTCATGCATGCTCTTTGAATATCTAATCGAGAAAGACGAGTTATCCCGTCATTCGAATTGCCCATTTCTTGAATATAATAATTTCTTTATTCGTGACTCCCTACTTTTCTTTTTGTATCGTTTCATGGATTACACGTAATTCCTTTATATATGAATATACGTGCAAGGATTGAAACTAGCCTAGTGTTCGTACCAGAATGCATATAATAATACGTAAGATATTATTTATTTAAATTTTTCTGGAAAATATTTTATCGACAATTTTAGACGAAAAACGGTGATTCTAAAAATATTCAACCAAATGCAATTTCTCATTTATAATGACATAAACGAACATTCAATTAACGTGTCGCTCGGAAACACTTATTAACTTTATACGAACTGTTATTTTAAAAAACGTTGCCAAAATACGATACAGAATAACGGAAAAAGTGTTCGTTGGATACGAAAATGTGGGTAAAAACTTTCCATCGTAAAAACTTTATTCGTGGGTGTACACGCAGGAGCTACTGTGTTTTCTCCAAATATTCATCACTGGCTGAATAATTCCACGCGATGTAATATTCTTTTTTCACCTAACTCTGTACTTTTACGTATAATTTCTCCTCTCGTTCTTCGTTCGTTGCTAACGCGGTCCCAGTGTCGTTCTTCAGTTTCTGTCCGCGCACCCTCTGTCACACGAATTTCCATGAAATTACGCGATAGCACCGCGACTGTAGAGCGATAGCGCCCGGAGCGGCTTGATAATCATTTTCGATCGTAACTATGGTAATGAGGCGGCTAATTATAAAAACGAACTACAAGCATTCCGCTGAGAGAAGCGCGAGAAAAGAAAAAAGAAGTTTTCTTACGGGTAAAACGGTCAGGACAACGACGGTGCTGTGCCGCTTGAGTAACGACTTTCGGGACGACTAACTACTTTCAACGACCAGCTACGACCATTTAACGAATAGAAAGCGGTCCCTTCGTCGTATCCTTGAGACGCCGCACCGCCTTGGATGCTGCTGCAACGGTTTGCCTTTCGCAAACTTGCCTAAACCCACATTCCATCTCCAATGGAAACATAGTCCTCGCGTTCTTGGAGAGCGAAACGTATCAAAGCATAAGGCAGAGAAGCAGAGAAGACGAATTACGATCAAAGGTGTTTCTAAACTAGTGACAGTTGTTACGAAAATTCCACATAGATACACAACGACTATGAAAAGTAGTGGCCCACAACCTTATTTTCCAACGAGATTATTTCGTATTATATATCGTGTTCCTCGATAGTAGATAATGCAAAAGCGATTTTTCAAATATGAAAAGTATATAAAGCTTTGCAATGTGATATGATTACGTTTTACGTTTTGATCGCTATGGGTGAAATTCTTCTTCTTGGTATTTTGTTTCCTGGATTTTTAACAGAACGATATGCCCTAAATTCCCTCTCTAAACAGTTCCAAGAATTTTCTTTATACTTCTTTAATGCTCTCCAGCATATATGAAGTATTCTCATCAATCGTGGCGTTCGCCTGCAGCCCTATTCTACTTTGCAAACGAAGAAAGGAATGCTTTAGATTCACGGTACGTGGTAAGTTGAGGCGAGGTATTGGCGAGGAACGAGACGCTCTTCGAATGCTAAGGATCGTTCGAATTTCGATCTGGACAGTGACGCAATCAGAATTCAGGAAAGAATGCATGATTTATTATAGTCCTCCGCGTACACCGTTTCCCACATTTTCATAACATTTTTACTACTACGATGAAAATCTCGTATTAGTTTACAAAACATGTTCGTTCGTTTTAACAGGAGTTTAACAGGTTTTAACGTTTAAAATTTCGTCAGCTCGAAAGTTCAATTTCTAATTGACAATTTCCTTCGTATTTCGATTTAATAATTTACATAAAATCATTTATAAAACGTTCCTCTCAAAATTCTCTCCATTCTTACAAGTAAATATACCGCGAACTGAAAATTCGTCGCTCTAAAACTGGCAGTTGTTTTCTTATTTATTTGTTACCGTTAATTCTCTTAACTGTGGCTCTTAATCCAAAGAACGTTTAATCCAAGAAACAAACCGCAGGGATCGATGTTATCAGTAAACGCATTGAAACGTACGTAAGAATAATTATTCATTTGTCATTCTAAGAGGAATAATCTTATACAGGTTCTTGAATCTCTGTACGGTTGAAAGGAAAATTGATGGGCAATGTGGTTGCAAAAGGAAGAAAACTCGTGGGTAACGGGTCAGATAGCTGGCTCGGTAATAAAATTTTTTCCCCGCATGATTTGTTAGCAATGAACTGCACACACGGCCACGCGGGAGCTAAAAATACATCTCGCAAACGTATAACGCGTTTCCCGTGGAGCAATTTTCCACGATCTCTGTTTCTTTCAAATCAACGTAACAGCTCTTCCGCTTTTCGCGCTTCCTACGTGTCAGCGTTGGTGATATACGAACCGGCCAACGTTTAAATGAGTTTTTAAGGCTGACCAAGAACGCGCACGCGCGATCCATGAAAAAGGAATAAGGGGACCAGGGTGCACGAGGCGCTGGTTATCAGCCAGTTTCTCGTTTATTTTGGCCAAATAAAAAGAAAGAAAGGAGTAATCAGCGGGCGAAGGGAGCGACATTGTTAAAAAGTGTTAAGAATTGCTCTACAGAAGAAACTAATAAAGAAATTATTCCACATCCTGTTCCTGTCCAGCCGCAGCGGCAGAGAAAAATGGCCACGCGTTACCGCGGGAACAAGATCTAAATTAAAAATCGTAGACGACTCGGACGTGCTCGCGTGCAATAATTTCCAGCTTACTGCTCGTTAGGAACGGTTGTAAGTATGTAATGAGTTTCAGCGACAAGGTTCACAGCGACTCTTATAAATCCAACCGGCTGTCTGCTTTGCCATAATCGTTTATGCCCTCGTAAACTCGCATCTGTGAACTAACTCCGTTCGATATTATGATCCTCGCAAAGGGGAAAGATCATGTAATCACAGTGGCGAAATTGGTCGACCAGGTGAAGTACGAAGGTTGCGTTTATACGGCATCGACGGAATTTCTATTTGTACAGATCTGTTTGCATAATATTTCCGATATGGCGAATATACATACAGTTCATATAGTTTGAATATATCCGTATATAGGGTAACCTCGTTTTCGTACATGGAATAACCTATAGTTGGTAAATTGTCAAATTGAATTCGTTTTTCTTTGTAACACGAACTGCGGCGCAACCTGCAGGTATGTATCTTAGTTCTAAATATTTCGTACTACCTTTGATACAACAACGCTGATATTAAAAACTACGAGTAATGTCGCTCCGCAACCATTCGTCACGAATGCTGCACTTTGTCACTACGTATAATCTGATGGAGGAAGACGCGAGGACACGTGTAAACGCTCACGTTTTCTAAACACGATGTTCGATGAAACATCTAGACGAGCGACCGGTGTTTCGTCATTTGTTTTTACAGGACGGTGTTTCGTCACGTGTTTTTAAAAGGTCCGTATTTTGGAATTGGCATCTATATTCGTGCCATTTAAAAACCTCTGATTCAACCACGATCAAAGTGTTTATATCCGAAAATGATCCCTACAATATGTCCCACGTATCGTGTACCATTTTAGGGTCGTAACTTGCCCCAGCTGCATACGACATCGTGTATAATTTACTCATTCATTTCGTTCGATAGAAAATAAACCTCTGTAAGCCCTGTGGGGATAAATAGGTTTAATAAAATGTTTATAACATACCTGGAACTCTATTCAGCTATAATACATGTACACGGAATATACACGCGTGGATTTAAACGTGAAATCAAGTTATAATCCTCGATGTGACGAAATGAAATGCTTGTTGTATAACAATTCTGCCGAGCTCTATTTAATCCCAAATGGAGAAACAGACTGAATGCGCGTTTCATTAAAATAAACAAGTTATTATACTTCTACTCATATTTTTGCTACATTAATTTATTATTAAATCGTGAACATCGATATAAGAACCTGTTAGCCTGTTACAATGACGAAAACGATTTTCCTAATTCAATATGTTATTCCTTGATGGTTGGGAATATCGAACAATGTTTCGAGGAAACAATACGACTCTACAAAATTATTTCATTTCGTGTTGGATTTTATATTTTAGCGGGTATATTTTTACATTGTTATAGAACATTTTTACTTAGGTTACGAATAAATATTTACACAAGCAATATAGAATAAGCAATAGATATGAATATCGTCCTAGTGAGATCGGCAAGATGTATAATTTAGTAAATAAAACGATATTTAAAAATGTAAATTTTGTTACGGTGTACATAAATAATAATATCTCCTAGAATACAATTACCGAATGAAAGGAACTAGAACATTTTCTAAAACTAAACCAAATATCAAAATAGAAATATGAAACTTACGATCAACGATAAAGCAGGCGGTGGCATGGTGGTTCTGCCAGAATATGGACAAATTTTCTATTTATCAATGAAATTTTAAATAAATATGTTATAATTAAATAAATAAAAATTACAAACGCGAACGTTCGGGTACTTTTCTACGTCACTGTATGTTTATCACGACACGTGTATGATAGTTAACATGGTATTCTAGTTGAGTCCCATTTTTATTAGAAAACTAATTTGAAATTTTCCTGTTTTTGCGTTCATTATTTGCCTGTACTTGGAACATTTCATTTCTGCTGCTGTTTCTTTGTCCGAGTCATATTTTCTCTTTTATGAAACCACGTGCTATATTGTAGGAGTAGTTGGGATCAACGAGGTCGAAATAGTTTTTCACAACGTCGACCAAATGAAATTACATTGAAGGGTGTTTATTAACCTTTAATAGAAAAATAGCACTTTAATAGAAAAAATAGACCATTTGTTCGATTGTTTGGTATAAAACTACTTTTTTTACTACTTATTCATTTAGTTTATTATTTATCTTTAATATAAAGTTACTTAATTGACTTTTTCTCCAATTTTCAAAATTACTTGGTGCTACAAGATCATCGGCAACCTGATCGAGTCATTAAAGTTCACTTAAAACAGGCTACATTCCCACGTAATCCGATACACTCCGCTCACATTGTAGCTCAGAAACCATTATCTTATCTCGTGTCTGCGACGATTAGTCTCGGTATACCTGTCAAGGATTAGCAAGGATACGATAATTAGGACAACGCCGATATTAGACCTAACAGGCAGCGTAACATGTATGGTCAATAATTCCTATTCATAGCGCGTCCTATCCGACAGTTTTAACCTTTCGCTTATTAAATCCTGATAGATGTACGCTATCACGCGTTTCCAATTTAAATTATTCGATTGATTTATGCCTCCTATAAATATCGCGGTGGAAATCTTGGAGAATTCAAAAGACACTTTATCCAAGAATTGCTGTCTTACAATCTTTTATTTAGCAATCATGTGTGACAAAATTAGCTATTTCTAGTTTTAGTAACGGGACAGAGCCTATTGAAATATTACTCATAACGTCATCTTAATAGTTTCTAGTCTCAAATAAATCAAAATTTCTGGTTACTAATACACCGATGTAGTCTACATACTATTATGTTTCTTTTTTCTTTTATATCTCTTTCTGAAAGATTGTCTGAATATGCCCATAATATAATGAATTATTCATAATATAATTATACTGCTACAACACAAGGAAATAATTTTAATTACGGTGCACGATAATTTTCGGTATTCTGAAACTGATACTCCCTTACGTGACACGATATTCGAGAAATTCATCTTATTACTTGTACCTGCGCGTACAACGCCGTTGTCGATGAGAAATTAATAATTTATGATCCGGCTTTCGCGTAATATAGTCGCGTTATCACTTGATTGTGAACAAACTTTATATTGTACCCTTATTCTATGCAGTTATACCTTAAATGCGTTTCCTACCTATCGTTGATAGTTCCAAATAAGCCGAGTATATGCATATTTAAGCCAATACACGAACCGTTCAATCTTCAAAAGAGGTGCGTGAGCCGAGTGACCATTTAATGCAGTATCAATCTCGATTGAAGGAATTATACATATATATACCTTCATATTATAGCAACCGTGTAAATGTGTAAATAACTCTTGAAGTACACTACATATCATATTTTACAATATAGAGATAGAAATTATTTTGATGTTTTTTTAGGATTGAAATTATATGCAAGAAAGAAAGTATGGTATTAAAAATGATAAACTAGTGATAAAATGTAACCAGTTGCTGGAAAAGTCCATAACAGAACTTCAGAAAAATTTAAAGATACTATACTTCGATATCATTAGAATATTTTATTAAGCAACCTTGAAAATAATTATAATCTTTAAAGAAATAAAATTACTCCTATACCTGTACATTGTTAATATCTCTACTAACAACGAGATTTTATTCTGGTTCGAACAATTCTTTGAAAAACACAGAATTTTGTTCGCGCGATATAAAAATGTTACAGAAACGCTCAAAAACAATATATCGATAGTACGGATACATTCGAACACGATACACGGCAAATGTCACATGCTTGTTGCATTTGAAAGAAAAAGCTGTGCCACCAATTGGCAACCCTACGTACTATAGAAAAATTAAATTTTCTTATTCCGGGTACGAGCACTTTTGTATTTCTCGTTACAAGATAAAGCATAAGATAAAACAGAGCACATAGATACATATATGAATTAAAATGAGGTATTCTAAAATTAAGTAATTTAGCCCAAACTCTTAAGGGTAAGCTACAACTCAACGATACCACTTGAGGGTTGAAACAGTGTCCCCGTGGAATACAAGTTAACGAAGTCCATCCAACGTGGAAGTGACGAGAAAATGAAAGCGAGATGCAAATAGAGTGATGGCGGACGAAAATTTGAGACTAACGAGAAGGAGGGGGAAAATTAGATTAAGTTTTAATCCAAGTCTTTTTTTTTCTCACATTCCCAGATGGAGCAGCACTCTACGCGACAGAGCACCGCGTACTTACTAACCGCTCTACGCCGAGGTAATGCTTTTAAGGTCTTAATTTTTTAATTTCTCGACTCTCGGCACGGGTATCGTAGCCACATTACTAAGTTACCAGACTAATCCAGTTACAGCTTCTGGTAAGCACACCGCTACGGTTGCCGTTGTATTTGTCAACGTTACTTCTATGTAACGCCCTTCGTCAGGCTAATTAGAGCAGCTTCTTTCTTCATTTAGCCTGCTCATTTCGAACCTCGGCTGACCAACGATAATGCGATCAAGTTCAGTATGTCGGTACTTATCGATCCACTTTAGTCGATCTGTAATTAATCCTATGTGAATTTTACCAATGCACAAATCAATGACAAATTACTAACTCGTTTATAGAAGTAGCATTTACTTGGAGTCACCGATTTATAAATTTCAAATATCTATTAAGAGCATAATAATATATTATATTTTACCATATGTTATATATGTACATATATTACTATACACATTTATTATCTCAATATTGCTATTTGTATTAACAGCCGAGTTATTTCTACTAGACACGAAAAACCTTCTCAATGTGACTCTTAGTTCAGAAATTAAAGAATCCAAAGATAAAGTGTTTATCAAGTAACAATATATCCTGTAATCCTTGTCAATAACAAACATTAGCTGTATTATCGCATAGTGGCCTTCGAAAAGCGCTTTAACGCTTCACAATATTCCATTACACATGGCTATGATGATTGTAAAGGATAAAATCATCGCAATTCGATTTACGTTTTACGTATTTTTATCTGCAATCATCCTGCTTGGATGTTTATGTAACCAATTACGGTCGGAACCGTGTGGCATTGAAAGCCTCATATTGATAACATCGTTTGATTCATACGCTTAATATAAATCATTGACAAGGCTGTTTCCGTGATTAGAATAAGAAATAGAAGAATTTTTGAAACGGTATAACAAATTAGGTTCTCATTAATTTTCAATCAACCAACATTGAGAATTGCTTAATATCCAGAGATTAATCAATTTTAGTTTCCTAGTGCAACAGCGTAATAGAAGACAGTTAATTGCGCGAACTTTCCATGAAAATTCTGACGGGGCATTCCGATTGTTGCAAAATGGACTACAAATTATTTTTATACCATTTAGCCGTCTGCAAGTCAGCTTAAACGCATAAAATCGTTGAACCGCGTTATAATACGGCGCGTTCCGGGAAACATTTTAAAACTTCATCCAGCTGGTCGTAATGGCAATTCTATTTGACACAGAAAATACCTTTGGAAGATACTTCCGAGGGATGAAAGCGTTGCGGCCTGTTCCCAAACGACGATTCTATTCTAACCACGTTGGTTATCTTATTATCTCTACTCTCCTCTGCTGATTCTGAATTGTACACGTAGTTCTGAAACCGCATTTTCATCCTTGAGTACTTCATCCCACGAGACATCCGCCACCAAACAATGGTTCTAAGACCGAGTACCATTACTCGGCCGGTTTTCCTCCGAACAATTTAACGAAATTACTCAAAATGAACGGGACAATTGGTGCTGAAAAATTCTCCGTTTAAAGGTCTTTTGCTCGTGCCACCATAGAACTATCGTCGATCATTTTTCAATTTAGAACATCATCCACTTTTAATGGAACCTTACAATCATCCGGCTGCCTGAATTAATTCTAACGAGTATGGTCTCAACCCTTGTGTCACTTTTGTGTAATTACTGTTTCAATATGAGATATCTACGAATTTTAGTGAAATTTAATTTTCAATATTTTTTACCATTTCTTTGAAGTGACGTAAATTAACTTGAACGTTACTAAACTTTGAATAATTTATTGGATTCGAATACTAATCATCGCTTTTGACTAATTAGCAAATTTATTATAAGAAATTAACAAATAAATCAAAATGACGATTAAGGATCTTTCTAACTTCGAATTCGCTGTTCCTTTCAAATCTCGGGTTGCTGAAAAATTCTTAATGGAATAAATAATCATTGAAGATTAACTTCCAACTGATATCGTTGATTTTAGCTGTATCAGAATTATTTCCGAAATGAATAGGAAATATTGTAACACTGAAAAACGTCGTCTATTTCTAACGTTTGATATAAAATCTACAATTTTAATTAAAACCTTCTATCTATCTAATCTATCGTTAAAAATGTTCCTAAACTACAAGCTTGTTCTACTGTTTCCACTATTTTGCCATACTAATCGTAACACGGAAGAAAGGAACTGAGAAATTAACGTAGTCTGCAATATTTGCATAGACAAGGAAATAAATCGTTCGTAAGGTTTCAAACGCTTAACGAAACGAAAAGACAATCGCAAAAATTTCATACATCGAATCTAAATAGTACACCACATATTTAATATCCATGAACTATGGATTAAAAGTGCCTCAAACTCAAAAACATGATCGCTTCGTTGACATATTGTTTCCGCTAAATAATTTCCAGACGAATATAGGATGAAACCAGAGAACCAATTTCCGTGTTATTTCCACACATCGATATATAATGGAGGAAAATTTTGGCCGATTTCCCGAACGAGGTTTAGCATGGATCATCGACGTTGCTTGTCGGAGATCTCCCACGAGGTCCTCAGAAGAGGGCCTTGGACGATTTGCATTTAATCGCGATCCACGGGCAACGTACACGGCTGCGTGTGTACCGTGCAGATACGAATTCATAGTTTACAGCGAATGGCCTCTGGTTCATATAAGCAAACTAATTGTACCAGCGGTAAATTACAGCGCTTGTACGCCGGCAACGGCAGCTGCGGTGCCGCGTGTGCGCTTTGCACTACAAGTCCCGTTCCGTGGTGCACGCGTACATTTCGCTGTTCTGTATCCGTTGCCTGGTAAAAAGTAGGAAAGAGAGTCACAGAGAAAAGAAACTAGGACTTTCTCGATAAGAAAAGAAAATATTCTCGTTTAGGTTAGGCAATTTACCTGCATTCGAGTTGCTTGACTTGCTACATGAAACCTCTTTACTAGTGTGAAAAATGAAGTATTTGGTATGTAGCTGTAGTAATCTTCCGCATCAGAATCTCTATTATTCGAATACCTACGATATCTGAACATTTTGCTACCGGAGTATTCCTTTATCCACACATAATAATAACTGTTATTAAATGACACTATTTAAGACATTTATTTCGAAGAAAAGTAACATCAAAAAAGAAGTGGATTCACATTTATAAAAATTTTCGTTGTACTGTTTAAAGTCCTTATAAGAGGTAAAGATAACTACTTTCAGTATTATAAAGCTATAATCGTGCACTTATATTCGTTAACTTTTACGAGTTTGCCCTTAATAAATTGCCCTTAATTTTCCCTTATTAAAAATTCTGAACAAGAAGTTGCGAATAAAACGCGAAGAGAAGAAAGTAGAACAAGGAGGATTCGTTAGAGGTGAAAGCGAAGTGAAGGTAAAATTTAAAAAATTTGAAGGTGAAAGTAGTTAGAAAATTATGCGTAAGGAGAAAACAAGGTTCTGTATGATATACAGGATACAGTCTTGACATACAAGAAAATAATAGAAGATGAATTAGAATAACGTCGTCGAAAATAATAATAACCATATAACCAAAAAAATATTTCTTATCGTATGTTTTGCAATTACAACTTCCAAGCCAACTACCTGAATATAGCTAAAATAAACATAATTTCCTGACTGAGACAACCACTATACCATACTATGCAAGTTTTTCTTACATCAAACATCTTTGGTTTCCCTTACTTTTTCTAATTTTCCAATTTTTTACCCAATCTCGTTGTTTTCCACAATTTTTTAACTTCCTTCGATCCAGTTAACGATCGCGACATTGTCGGTATCGACGCGTTTGTTTCACGCAAATTACACGTAAGCGCAGAAATCGCTGCAAACAGCGAACAACCGAATCGAGAGATCCCTGTCGTGAAACGAATATGCAAAATAGGGTGAGAAGAAGCGAAAAAAAAGAGAAAACGCGGTACCGACGAGAGAGAACACAAGCAAAATCAAAGGATAACGCACATTTGAGAGATAAAGAAGGGGATAGGGATTTAAAAAGGCGAGGCACGAGCGATCAACCTGTACGGCACTCGATTAATGCTCATTTGCATTTTGATTGCCGCTAACGATAATTGGCGGTTACAGTTTTTCGTAAACGGTAATCTGTATAAAATAGGGAGAGGGTGGCGTGGACACGCAGCACCGAACATCAGCTTTCGGGATTTGTTACGTTTGCCCGACGATCCGATGTATAGGTATAATTGTTATCGACGCGATACTGGAAAACAGGGGATGTTGCAGAACGTTTCGCTCCAGCGGACTTGTCAGGAACGTGAGAGGCTTTCGTTCGATATTATCGCCGACTAAACACACAGATAATGAACAAATTGTATTATTCGTAGCGTTCTCTGCGTTCGACGATTTTCGTTCTTTCGTGTTTCAATCGGACGTTACCACGGGAATTTATGATACAACGCGTACACATCGACAATTACGGGATTCGTTTCGAACCGGCGTATATTTTTGTTCGATTCGATGACACAGAGTATATCTGCCGCGAGTGGATGTCAATTTTCCGCCTCCGGGCACTCGTAATTATGGGATGAAGATTCGAATTCTGTCGGTTTCCGATTGGAGGCGACTTCAAAGGTCTCTTTCACTAGAGTTTACGACACTTCCGAGAAAGAGGGTGAAAGAGAAAGGGGAGAAAGAGAGAGAGAGAAAGAGAGAGAGAGAGAGAGGGCCAAAACGACTCCTAGTAGTCCTAGTGGATTTCCATTTTTTTCACTCGTTCCTTCTACGAGTTTCGACTGCTCTCTCCCTTCGCCGTTATTCCAGTGGCTTTTCGAAGTGTTCGAAGCGTAAAATTGCTGCTGGAATCGTGTTAAATTCAAGGTCCGACCAGCTGGGGCATAGGAATCGGTCGCTGGCAACGAAATTCGCTATAATTCTTTTTGGAATGTAGTCTTAAGTCTCGGATAACTGGTGCGACTGTCCTCGCAAGTTGGACAAGTCGTTTCTTTCGGTTATGTTCGAAATTTTCCAACATACGCATAAGTTTGCATTATAATTATTATAAAAATGATTAAAAGTACGATTATAAACGACGTTGTTCGAGAAATATACACATTTGTTCCAATAAATCTCGAATACAGGAGTAACATCTATTGAAACTACCACAAGTTTAAGCAATTACCGTTGCGAAACAAACGCGAATCTTTCAATTCCGTACGAGTCGGAAAGAATGAAATTTTCCTTGTGAAATGCTTCTCGTTTCGTTTCCATCCAACTCTTCGTTGCTGAGATATCATCGTTTGAAGGGAATCTAATTTTTCAATAATTTTCCATCGTTGCCTCTCACCGCGTCATCGTTCAATCACAATCTCGTTACTAGCGCGCTGGTCAGTGACAAGCAACATCTGCGTTTTTACCACTGGAACTATTGCTACTATCAAACGTACGCATTTCTTGGGAACAATATGGATCGTACATAATTTTACAGACTTACGATTGGATACGTTTATCACACTTTATATTAATGTATTTTCAGAACCAAACGAGATATCGATTTAAATCAAAACTCGTTATTAAGGGTATATTTTTGATTATCTTCTGAATAGATAATACTTCAAAATTTCGTGATTGCTTTATGTGTGTCGTTTATAAATGATCGATGTTGCTACGATCAACTTGGACAATTGATCAAAGTAACAATAAATTTGTTAACTTCTTCTCTCTATATAAAAGAAAAAAAGGATAAAAGGAGGAAAGAAACAGGAAACGTGATTTATCAGGATTTTCACTTGCGACCCTCGTATATTTCTTCGTATCATATCCAATTCTGGAAATTCTAACGCCTTCGAATTTCCTATAAATGCATAAATATCAACGATAATAAATATGAGAAATTTTATACGGGATACTAAAAATCAATTTCTCATGATGTAAAACGTAACCGCGTTCCCCCGAGCAACGGGACACTGGTCAAGAGGAAGATTACCCGCATATTCGGTGATCACGATAAAAGCCGAAACGTCGCGTCGCAAGGAAAATATAAGAATTCAGAGGACGGTCTCACGGGATGGAAGAGAAAATGACGGCGAGGCGAAATCGAAAAATGAGAAAAAACGGAGCGCCATGAAAGAAAGGGGCAACTGTGTGGGGAGTTTTTTCCTTGGGCTCTCGATATCATGCCAAGGGTGGACATATGAAGTTAGCCAACGTGCCAACTTCCCCATTTCCTACTTATCGAGTTTTCTTGGCAGCCTGCTACGGACCGACAAGGAGGGATGAAACTGAGAGGATACCGGAGGAGAAGGAAGGTTAAGGGAATGACAGAGAAATGAAACGAAGGTGTGGGTAGGGGAAACAGGAACGAAGAAAGGAAACAAAATGTGAGAGAAAAAGAGAGAGAGAGAGGGAGAATGCGACGCTTGTCGAGGTTTCCTTCTAATTTCTCGAACTTGATTAAAAGTTGTTCGCTACGAAAATTAAATTTCGTTTCGACCGAGTATCCTGTTACCACTCCTTATCCTCTTGTTCAACCGTCATTCGTGAACGCTGTGAAGATAAGAAACGAAGAATCAGATACAGTCAGCTATGTTTTGATTTACGTAGGAGGTTGGTTCGATTGGTTAGTAGGAATTGCTTTCAGATCGTCGAAAGTACAATTTCATGACAAGTAATGGTAATATTTGTTTATTGGATATCGAAGGCATTAAATCGAATATATCAAACTTGTAATAAACTATTCGTCTAATATATCAAACAATTATTCTTTCTTCAAGACTCGAAAATGTTCTACTGTATTAAAGTTTTATTTCGTAAATTATCTTCCTATTCTTATTTCGAACAGACGATTAATTTCCTGTTCTAAGGGAATTATGTAATCTTCTGTTATTATATTCCACAGATACATAATTAATTCATACGAGTAATTAAATTAACTAATATCAGAATGCGCGTATTCAACTACGTAATTCGTAACACAAGTTCATAAATCTTTCATTTTTAACCGATGTAGACCTATAGCTCAGCGAGCTGGATACAATAAAATTAGAAATTTATTATATGTAACAGACGGATTAAATACAATACACGCTGCTTAATTATACGAGACAAATTCCAACGTTGTGATCAATATTTTCACAGCATATCTTATATATATCGAAGTGGTCCGTACTTCCAGAGGAAATCTACAGGATTATCTTTGTTAGTTGTTTTCAAATACATACTGTATGTAGGTTATCGTACCCGATAAAAGATGAGAAACACGTGAATACCTATACACGTATGGATTTCGTTATAAAAGGATTACCGTAAATTATCACAGTTATTTGTATCGCGTATTCGTAAAGCTGTTTCATTAATATAATATCTGTACCATGATACATCTGATATCGGCGATGTATCGTTTATCAAAAATTCTCCATAGTCGTATCCTTTATCGAGAAGACGTGTATATTATGTGCATGTAGGTACCACCGCGCATAAGTATTTGCACGCTTTTAGATCATTGCAAATATATAAACTATATTTCTCAAATGAAACTCTTGAGATAATTAAATTTTCGAAAGCAGAAATAGCAATTTCAGACGCGTAAAGATGCGATCAGCTTGCAAATATTTCTATGCAAAAACGTCGAGGTTTCTATCGTAGCTTTCAGAAATGAGAAAAGACAGAAACGCGACGAATTTCAAAGTACTTTCGTGATATGCATTCGTTTTTCGCTTGGTCAGCAACGATCGTCTCTTCTAAAATTCCATTACATACGTATAACACGATAAATTGTACGGCGCTGAAGAGAGTAAATTAACAACATATTTCACAGGACGAAACGCGTATTACTTACAGGTAATTGGACTTTTTCGATCTATATAATTCCTGGCAGAAAAATAATTTCATGGTATCCGTCATGATATAATACGAACTATAGATTTGTATTATTTTTATTTTATAACTACATATTGCATGTTTTTTATGTCACGACTATTTGGACAATGTATCGCGAGAGTATTAAATATTGCAATTTTACAAATATATCGCAATATTGCTTGTTTTAAAATATCAGCAGAATTTTCTAGCTTTGAAGAGAATCTCGTTTACCGATAAATGAATTCAGTTTAACACTTTAGAGTCCTGTTCGAAGTCCTTTGCCGTGTAAGTGAAATTCAATTCGATGTACTTCATTTACTATATCATTTTATTATACAAAATAAAATATTTCTCATATAGAATCTTAATAACTTGAGCAATTTTCTTCGAATTTTGTACGTTCGTATCTTTATAAGCGGTATATAAATGTTAATTTGAAATTATCACCTGAATTTTTAGCAGAAAACTCGTACTTTAATTGCTTGTTTTAATTTCTAGCGAGACATCGAGTCTGAAAAAAGGAGCTTTACACTTTAACGTTCTTAGTACATATTTCCTTGGATCTAAATTATATTCTAAACTAATTTACGGTTATAACGCGATTACAGTTTTAAATAATTTAAAGCAGTTTGGATCCACTTTCTAATTTTCTATAAAAAGAACAGTTTTAGATGGCCACGCCTTGTCGTTGTCGCAAGTATGCCGATAATGTAAATCAAATTCGTTCCTTAATTCTTACAATTAGTTGCGATTAACGAGTCGTTACTAATCAAGTTAACGGTACGAAGCCTAAGGTATATTCCTACCAAAGAGTACAATAAAATTGTAATTGTACATTTTCGAAGAACATGTTACGTAGTATGGAAGTTTCAAGCGTGACCACGAAGGATAAAACATTCTTTTAAAAAGAGCATAGAGATATTATCGATATGAAATTACACAGACATTGATTATGTAGTTACATATATTTAAATCTGATAAAAATTTTTTTGGAAATATCATACGATATGTGTAAACGTTTTAATTCTTTTATAAATAATGAACGATATAAACAATATCTTATCGGAAATCCTAGAAACCAAATAGAGATTATTAGCTAAATGATAAAAAGTATTTCATTTAGTTACTCTGACGGTTAAACAGTAAACAAAATGATTAATTTATTTGAAAAAATGAAAAATGATCCTCCATCGAAAAAGATTTCAAATTCATTTGCTAAAAATATATTTTTCCAATCCTATCGCTTTTCTAGCGAGTCAATTATATCTACGTATGAAAAACCTCCATAGCCGTGAAACCCATGAATCCAAAAATTTCCCTATCCAATAACTAGGTATGAACAAATCTTTCACAAGTCATAGAACTTCTACAAATTCAACGTAAAACGAAAAAAAAAACTAGAAAAAAAAACTATGAAAAAGTCACGCGAACGTTTCATAGGTTTCAATCGACCGTTAATCCTGGTGTACACCAGCGCACCCGCAAAACGCGGATCGATAAATCATTTTCCAACAATGAATAGGACGAAAAGTTCGTTTTTACGCGGGACTTGAACGGCTTCGTTACCGTTTAATCGGATGCCAGGGCAGTTGCTATCAGTTTCGGGAACGAGTCCATAAAACAGCCGGTTTCCAGGCTTCAATTTCCGGTGGATGCTCTTCGCGCGCCATGGCATCTCGTTTTTGGCTACGTCACCGAGGAATATAATTGACCACGGCCGATGCCCGCAACCATTAACGCCCGCGTGAAACCGGAATGGATCGTGTATATAATATAATTAAACGGCAAACAATATGGAATCAAATCCAGCGAAGCGTCCGCCGCGAAGGAGAGACGCGTACGCCTCGTCAAACGGTGTCCGCTCCGTTTTACCGCTATTTAGATTTTATTAAATGTTTTACGATTCGCCGCATCTACGCGTTTTTGGCTTTTGCCGCTTCCACCGTTACCCGACCCGTGTCACTCGCTGTTCTTTAAACTCTAAATGATTTTTGACAATCGAGATACAATCGATCGTGATACGTAGCGTTTCGCGATTACACAAATAGAGTAATTATACGATGTAAAACGAATTGAAAGAACAAAAATTTACGGTTTCGGTGTTAGTCCAGAATACGTTTATTTATTATCCAAATAACAAGGAAATTGATAAGTATGCTATTGCAAGTATGAAAAATAGTAAGGTACAGGTATAAAGGGAGAAATAAAAATGTCTTTCGCTTGCTTAAAAATTTCTTAAAAATATATCGAACCCAAAATGTTTAGATCCTCTGTCTCACGTAATATAAGGAATACTCGATTAATATCTGCAACGTTGCGATAAAGAAAAAGTAATAGCAATGAAGAATAGTCTCGGATGAAAATATCCTTGGAATGAAATTTTTCTTGCAAACTATTGAAATCGTCACTTCAATTTCTTCCGTCATCGTTATCATTAAAAGCAAAGGAGATATGTATTCAGCCTAAAGTGAAATAATCCACATCTAAAATCAAAGCTACTTTAAAAATGCAAGTTTCGTTTCTGTGAGGAGAAACACCGTGAATAAAACAAACCATTCGTTCCATAAATTTGAAATAAAAAAAAAAATCATTGCGACGACAGCTAGATTAATAGAAGATCTCGTTGCTTTCGACGAGAGGTATACTTTTAACGAAGTCCAATTCAACCTCAGCTGACACGAAGGATCTCGAGTGCAGGTTGCATGCAACGGAGAAGTTCCGCTGAAATCTTACAAAGAATATTTCTTCGTAATTTGTATCGCGTGCTCAACGATCCGTTGGATATTCTAGTGTCTTTAGAACTGAAATTCTAACGTGCATTTTAACTTCACACGAATCGCATTCTTGCTCCACGTGCATGTAAATTACATAAATGTAGATTACCCACGCATCGGAATATCTAATTTCGTTCGAAAATTCTGAACTGTAACGCGGACGTACGAAATGCAAATTTTCTCCTCTTCTCGTGATTACGAAAACGATGCCAATACCGTACTATAGAATATTAATTGCGGATAATTATAATGACAAACTTGTGGCTGTAGTTTTATCAATCTGTAAATATCAAAATTATGGTTTCTTCAAATTATAGGATCAAACGTTTCGTTAAATTTTTGTTAGGAGAAGCTTACGCTATTATGCTCGTACGTCGTCGGTTTGCTAGAAGACTGCACATTTCAAGAGTCGTCAATTTTTACAAAAATTAGATTTTGACAGAAATTGACTCCAATAGCGAGCCGCCTTCTAGTACAGCAGTGTCAATATTTTACCTAACGAAATTATACCAATGACTAGAGAAACGTGTTAGAATTCAAATATTGTTTTAACTCTTTTTTTAATAATATTCGGTAGCTACGCGTAAACAATATTTCATTAGAGATTCTTGAAATTGAAGTTGAAAATAAAGCATTACCTGAGTTGTGAAAGAGAAACGTTTTCAACTACTAAACAGTACAGTCATTAGTAATAAATAAATAATATATCCTTTAAGAAATATATATTTTTGCGAGAAAAGAGGATGACGAAACGGCTTAATGAAGCATAGTGCATACGTATTCCAATCACTCTGTACACCTCAGTGTTATGACGACTAGTAAGCACAAACTGCACTTAAGTTTAACTCCGTCAGGAAGGAAGCTACACGGAATACGAAATTCGTGATAGCAAATCCAAGCAAGAGAATCGTTACTCGCCTAAGAACCATCGTCATCAATGTCCTTTGGATGGCGGTATCTATAATACATACACGAGTCTTCCTTTTCAGAATCCTATCTCTTCACTTTCGTCGTAGAAGTATTCATTAAAAAGTCTATGTATCGTAAAATATTTCTAAAAATATGTAAAACGCGAAAGATCGATTTATTAAAGACCAATGTTGCGTTCATGCGATATTTCATTTGCAATTCTTTTTTTAATTTACAAATAAATTATTGGATTTTGCTTTTTCACGATGCGACATAGCGCGAAGAAATTGAAATATTTACGCGTGATTCTACAAAAAAGAGAATTATTCGGTAGCAATTTTATCAACACACTTTCTCACTCGATTTCTGGTACGATTTCGAGGTACGGCAGAGGATATGCTGGTATTGCCACAAAAGTGGCAGACGAATAAGTAGCCACGCGTATATCTAACTTTTATCGGTATTGTTTTAAAAACTATCTACTTGCGGACTGAGAAAGTACGCAGGGAACACTGAGATTTCAATAAAAGTCTCGTGTAATCACCTAACTGTATTTAAAACCTTTCACTTGAAAGAACAAACATTATTCTTTCACGTTTTGTATTACAAAGAATTAGCGAAGAGATAATCAGTTTCCTCGAGGATTATATCGTTCCTTTGTCTATTAATTTGATAATTTGTGATCCAGCAAGCATGAAAAATAAACCGCGTCAACCTATATCGATGTCTTTGTCGATGGTTTTGCGTGACAACGACGAATCTCGAAGCGTGTTGCTCTTAAACAGCCTTTCAAACGAGTCGTAGTCAAAGACTCGACTACGCGCGCCGTGTCCCCTAATTTATTCCATCTTAGCCCGCGTTCCGATTTTCAATTCGTGCCCCGGGGCCTTCTACCGTGGAGCAAAGTGTTTGGCGCGCGTCAACCAACACGCTTTCTCTCGTTCGCCGTTTCGTAGCCGGCTGCTTGAGCACTATCTACATGTAAATCTAATACACGCTCGTGTATTCTTCGAGACCTCGCCGCCAAGGTGTATACCCTCTCAACGCGTTCGGCACGATCCTTCATCGAGTTACTGTCAAGCGAGCAGGCTAATGCGATCGTTGAAATATTCCTAGTACCGACGAGCTTTCATCGTGTTAAAGTTCGCAGGAAGAAAGCTCGTTATGCTTAGTGACTTAGGATTAGATTGTTTTCAGTAAGTTTGATGAGTGATTACGGAACAAATAACTTCGTGTAAGTCTAATGTCGGAAGTGACAATTCCATTTTGGAATGCCACTTTGTACGAAACATCAGAGTCAGAGAAAGACTATTCATACCTCCAGTTTATATATTATTCGTTTGATATCATTGAAATTATAACAATGCTTCTTCGTTATACTATCGGTTCATTCAAGCACGTAACGTGTTAGCGTCGGTTCTTCTATAGAGGAGACGTTGGTGTCAAAATCGGCGCATCGTGCGGTGTCGATCCATTTCCAAGAGTATTGCATTGCTGATAGCCGGAACCATAAATGTGTCATCAAAGTTTAGGCTCAACCTCGATAGCGGCTTTGAGCGGCGATGGTCCTACACTTAAGGATCACCGTGGTTTTAACAGTCTCTAGGACGTCGCGGATGCTATAAGTTGGACTTTTCCACTTTTCATTTCCACTTGTGACTAGTTGCGCGCAACGCCGAAATTTCTACAGAGACAATCTACAAATAGATTATCGAGGAATATGTATACGAGGCGTATAGTCATAGCTTACGATTCTAAAATTATATAGCTCAATTTAAATATAGGCCTCGGCACGCTTGATCTTATTAGAAATTAATTAAATCGATGAAAAGCGTGCAACAGCGTTGGGAAGTAATTAATAAGGAAAAGGATCACGCTACATCATGACAAATGTTTAATTACCTATCCGCGCAAGATTTTTTATTACGGCAATATTTTTGCAAGTAGAAACGGAAAATTTGGAAATACGTGCTGTTTGTCGAAATTGCTGCACCATCTTAGTACTTTACGCATATGATAGAAAATGAAATCCTTCTTTCAAGAATAGCCAAAAGAATCTCTTTGACCGTGTCTCGTTGACTAGATCCCGTGTCACTTTGAATCTTCGTGAATGTATTGCGAGAATTGTTCGAGGAAAAGTCAACTTTATTCTTTCTAATAGAGCCATACTTTTTTTTAACGCGTTAATCAATTTGTCGTGAAATTTTTTATAAAAAATTATTAACCTATCTAGGTCGAAAAAATATAGCATCGAAAACAGAGTGTTGTTAAATTAAATAATTAAACCTTTGCTTCCCCGTCAAATATTCACTACTAAACATACGTGTAATGTTTTCGTTATTATAATATTAATTATTTATATTAAAAAAGTACGCTTATATCGAAACCTCTGTAAATAGCAATTTAGAACAAAAATCTAAATAGTTTCAAATTTTCTCTACAAAGTGAAACAACTTTCACGCGAAACATTTTGTACGTTTTAAAATGTTATATAGGAACAAAACACGTATATATATACAGTTTAAAAACACGCTGCATATTTTATGCTAAACAAGCGAGTTAATTAAAGAAGGAAGGAAGGAACGGTCGAAAAAACAAGAAGCCCAGAATTCAGCAAGATCCGTGTAAAAAATCTTACGATAACGAAGCTCGAAAATTCCCTTTCCTGAATCCCGAGATTCATTCACGAATCCGTACTCCCATGAAATTAAAGGACCGTTCGATCCTTTGGTAGAACAGCCACGGGGCACGGTCTTTTAATTATACGGCTGGTGAATCTCGATATTATTTTAATATAAACACGCTGGCTGCCGATATCAACGACCGAGTACTTTTTATCACGGTTCTTTTGTGAGCTGGATTTAACCGCATAGGCACGAGCGAGAGGAATGTTTGCATACCGACCACTCCGAGAAATTTTCTCCGGGTGGTATCGAGCTTCTATATCATTCCCGTTGCTTCAGTTTTGCTTCCTCTTTCTTTCTTTTTTCTTTTCAGCCATTTTGTCTCGTTCACCGTAAAATTTCCCTACGGCGATCATTTCCTCGCTTTACCTCCGAGCCGAGTTGCAACAAAGAAATTCGTCGAATGGTCGTTTTAATTTCGTATCCTTCCACTGTTATACGTATCTATTTTAGCTTTAAATATCGCGTACAAAGGTCACAGGAAAACATGACAAGTGATGTTATAAAAAAACAATTTTAAAACTCGAGATTGTCGACCAATTTCACGTCAAAACCCTCTTACCATTTGATTTTGAAATTAAATATATGTTTTTATCGCTGTTCCGAGCACTTGGAAAATATTATTAACGGTAGATCGATTGAATTTACAGATTTCTTGTACGATACGGTGAAAATTATTACACGTTAACGTCGATAAGTCTTCGTGTAACTTTGCTGGATCGCGAGCTGACGATCGGAGAATTTATTCGAGACACATTCGGTTCATCGAAGGCGTCGCATCGCGTGTTTACACTGACACGTACTAAATCCTGTCATGAAACGAGGATTAGCGAAACAAGCAATGGTGACTGTAAGCGAACTGTATATCCCTTGTTGGCAATCGATAACAAGCCTGGGAATTATTCGGCAGTGGCTTCTTTGAAATCAGCCATTCTGCGAACCAGGGATAATATATAGCCTGTATCAGGACCTACGGCAAAGAGAGAAAGAATGCGATCTGATTAGCGGTAAAATCGAGCACCCCCGTTGCCTCGGCTTAATGTTCACGCTTTCTGCTTTCCCCTCCTTCCTTCTTCCATTCGTTCTGTTCTTTTATTAAGCTGACAGAAGCAAATGCCTTCGGAGTTTATGCCGGTCTAAGTTATAACACCCAATTTTTCACTTTGTCGTACAAGTATTAACACAGCGAACAATGAAACGAACCAATTATGAAAACTCGTAACAGATCGTGTAATTGACCGTAGTTGATGGATCAATTACGGAGAATCGTAGTTGATTTACTTTAGTGAAAGCTGATGAGTGAGATTAAATATTACATTATATTTTATGTAGCACGATAAATTTTGTAGAATCTCGTCGATACAAATCGTTCGCAATTTCGAGAATATCAATTCCTATCCTAATTCTTTTCTTACATATCGTTAATGCGAATCGAACGAATAAATCTAATTAATACGAATTAAGCAAAATGTCCGCATTCTCACGAGCGACAGCGTATATTTGGCGGGGACGTAACATTTTAAAATCGCTTGCAGGAAAACGCAAGTATACTTCGCTATTGTGTCGGTAGAAATAGGTACGTCTAACGCGTATAGAAAATCCCACCTCAGATTCCACCGAAGTAACAAGAAAAATCGTCGATCTCTCGACGAGAGATCTTCGTTGGTCTGGTCGAAGGGAACTTTATACCAAAGGAGACGGAAAGATAGGTAATCTCTCCTCGTTCCAGACTAAACCACGGTTCGTTTGGGTAGACAGGATTGACCACGATCGATTCCAGACACGATAAGAGTCCACTGTTTGAGACGTGGACGATGAGAGTTCAGGTTTTTCAAGTGGTGACTTTTATTTTTCCAGGGATGAACGGAGTTGTCCGTTGCGTTGATTGTGATTTAAGATGGCTTGACCGCCGTGGTATAATTTTAAGGATATAATCCTTTCCGGGAATTTAGATTATTATGCAAACGTGACGACCACCGGTTGTATCTACGAAGTTTATTACGAATTATATTTTTCGAAACTTAAATGTATACATAATACGATCTAAAGATGTGAAAGCACAAGATGCAAGATGCGATACTTAAATATATATAAAATATTCAAAACACTCACTTAATGGATAAAACAAATTTCTGTCCAAGTTTCACTTCTTCAGCTTATTATAAAATTATTACTATAAATTACTATTCTTAAGTATTATTACTACAATTACTCACGGCAGTCCCTCAGTACGTACATACGAAACAATCTACTAATCACTTACATTCCTTTGCCTAGCCATCTTCGCGATATCTGCAGATAGACGTGCTATACCGAGTAATAATTAGAAAAATGGCCCCAATTCGATGATCAAAGACTAAAAAATCGCTGCGATGCTGCGTTTAACCGAAGACCGTGAACACGTAGGCTTACACGTTCGCGTCTGACGCTTGTACGATATCTTATCTTAACCCGCGGACTACTTGGTCCCAGACAGCGATCTAAAGTCTGTCGCTGACCCGATATCTCATCCGCCGGATTATCTCCTACCCTTTGCACGTGCTCGAATCGAACACAGATCCGCCGTTCCGTCATGTAACGTGACATTATGCTAATTTCACGGTTATTAGCCGGTGGAGAGAGGCAGAGGTGGTCGCGCGCGAATCGAGCCAAGCTAAATTACGAATAATTGCGGCCTGTCCCGGGTCACCGGTGTCGGATTCTACCTTCGATCAGAAGTTGCGGCTACGAACGAACACCGATCGTTAATAAAGGATTATTGTGACCGGATTTCGACGAAGGCCGAACGTTTTCCTTTCTTTGTCCGACCGAACTGACAGCCCGTGGACGGAGGGAAGATTCTCTCTCGAACAACGATGCGTTACCTTCTCTTCGTGCAAATTTCTCTTGATATATTTACGAGCTCGTGGATCTTTTAATGCTTAAAAATGGGCATTCTTTGGCAGGAAATTCTTCACAATTCTATAGTTGTCTCGCGCTAATGTAAATTTATTTATCGCGTGCAACGATCGTTGCTGATTTTTCGATCGTTAAACGCAGGAAATGGCAAGTTTTGAAAAGAGGTCTATATATTATCGGGTATAGGGTGTATAAAATGTATATCATGACTATCACAGCAAAATCTGGTATTATAATAAGTTGACGAATATTAGAATGTCTGCGAAGAACCGCATTCGCGACGACACACTTAAATCGTTTACGTCTCTTTCTAGGAAGCCTCGTAGCTCTCTTAACACCCTGTGAACTGTTTTCGCGCTAGAGCACGTTTTAGTCTCGTTGTGGCTCAAAGCTAGCGTTACCTAGTACAAATTCTACGAGACACGTTGACAACTCGAAGACTGTTGAAATATATTAAATTATATATTGTTGGCGTGCTCAGATTTCGCTTATGTGCCAACGGTGGCAACGTGATATTTCGAAAATCGATGGAATCCGTTTGATCTCGAGTATTCTGAAACTATCGAGTGCGTATGTACATACGAGGCTGACCAACATTTTGTATGTTAAATGAAACTGTACAGAGTGCTCTCGGCTTTTTCCACCATATTTATACATACGCTAGCATATTTATTAACCTTGTAAACTCTAGAAAATTTTCTATTTTTTTAGAATCATAAAAATCCTATCTTATTCGCTAAATATTCAGCTTCACGAAACAGGTTTAGTCAACTTACGGAAGATATACAGTAAACAATTTTAGCAACGTTAAAAGCGTTGTAAAGTTTGCAAACGCCGGTATCGGTGATGATCAGAAACTCGACAAGAACCGAGCGATACGTGTACGGGTTTATTTTGATCGAAAAGTAGCAGGCTCGCTAACGTATCATAGTTCTATAACCGAACGACATCGTAAAGAACGGAAAAACACTATTGTGATTCCTTATTTTCCAGGCGTTGCTTTACAGCGAATAACATGATGGCAGTGCCTTTAATCCGGAAACCATCAACCAGGCAGTATAGTCGGAAACGGTACACAGGTAGTTTCAGGTTTCAGCTTTCGCCCAGCCACTAAACTAGACGTAAAGTTGCAATGTTACAGCTTGCATGTTGCGTGCGTTTCGCGCAACGCAAGAATACGGACGTCTTTAATGGTTCCGCATGGAAGGTGTTACACCCGTTTACGGCGAATAAAAAGTGCGCTCGAGGCGCATATTCTCGTTCTCCTTACGCTAAGAAATCGTTGCGTTGTGACGCGAATCGCGCACGAAACGGATCACGGAGAAGTGTTACGCGATAGGGTTGCGTTGTTCGGGAATTTATTATCGTTTAAGACCGCATTGGCATCCAAGCTCCACTTCGCATCACTTCGCTGAACAGCTATGCGTTAAACATCTCGAGTAGAACCGACCAACGTGTTTATGACATGGTCGAGGCTGTTCCTTTGCGTTTAGAACACGCGTGTCCACGACGCGGTACGTCCACCGAGCAACTTGGTTCGCTTTAACCGATACGGAATCTCAGACGTTATCTGTACAGAGATCGCTATAGCTTTCAGTAATAGAATGATTTTTTCGGAACAATAGACGTCAAATTACAGGATATTATATCATCTGTGTGAACAGATAGCTATAGCAGCAGCGTTCGACGATCAGCTTTTATCCTTCGGAACAAGAAAGAAGGTGAGAGGCTGAACCATCATTCGACAAGCTGGTTATCGAAAAGAAAAATGGACTTTATATGGTAATTTGAATTTCGTGTGTCAATGGTGGTCAGTAGAGAAGTTCGTAAAAGAAGTATTTGAAGAAGTTATTTTCCAATGAAGCTATTTTTACTCTATATTTCTGTTACTCTACATAGTATGAAATTTTGACAGTCTACTACTAAACACGAAATTTAATATATATCTACTTGGACCTATTTAATTAAAGCATACGTAGTGTAGTAGAATATAGTGGTGTATAACAGTATGGTAGTAAATAATAATTAGTAGTACAGTAGTAGTAAATTAGTATAATAAATATAGTAGTCGATACTGTTTTACTCACCAAATTGCGTAATATTTTCTCGATCGCTATCTTTGCGTAATACAATTTTCACAGTATCAAAATCTTTCTACCAGAATTTATTTTCAAGTGGCAAAGATAAAACGATCTGAAGTAAAATAATTACAGAAAATCTTTACGGATTACGATCCTCTTTCACACAGAATAAACCGCGTTCGATATAAAATAAGCTATTCGGTTGAAAGGATTTTCGATTCGGAGCGAATTTTTGGTAGGCAGGCATAGATAAATCATCGGGGAATTGCGATCGGTAGAAATCGATTCTCACACGCGCACGCAGATCGGCCGTCATCGAAAGTCATTCGTCTTCTTCTCACAACGTGGAACGTGGCCCTGATGGGCACACTTATCTCGCTTATCAATGAAAGCAACCGGAAGAACCTGCGAAGCAGTGCCAAATGATACGATGGATGCGAATCGAATGATGGATGCGCGGCAAACATTTCGCATTCCTCCATTCCCACGTCACTTAAAAACCGGGGGATCCATCGTTGGCTTGGTCGCTTCTTCTCATAGAACCACCAGACATAGAACCGCGACATTTCTATTGTACGATCGATCAACATAGGGTTTCCTTTCTCGTCGATACCGATTTTTGTCGAGTACGCAATTTTAAATACCACCGAGTTTAGATTACGGTCTGAACTCTACGATCACTTTTCCCATAGAATGGACTATGTTTCAAGCTTCGAAACGTTGTTGAAGAAATGGACACTTTGGTGCTCGGAGTTGTTACAGACTTTTGGAAGTATATCGTTATCAAAAATATCGGTTTTAACTCTTACATAATATTTCTCAATGTAGAAGACACTATACTATATTAGTATTTATCGCACGGTGTCTTTGAAAATACTCGTGTGATATTAATAAAAAATAAAATCTTAATAATTTGTCTAAATGAGTAGAGTCTTACAAACTATTCTATTTTTTATTTTATCGATTTATTATCTTTATAATGTAAATATTTTGCAGCGAAGGAACAAGGTCGATTAATTTGTCCGCGTTATTCCATAATATTAAGCTTATCGTTTTATTTGGTATTAAGGAAAGATAAGCAAAGTAACAATTGTTTCGAATTGAACACTTCAGCGTATCAAGAACAAAATAAAAAATATCTGCCACTATTGTGTTCACTCACTGATGCGAAATAATACAAATTTATAAATTAAAGGGCCAATGTTACATTTAAGCTTCGTGATTCATTTCCTTTACTACTGCGCACACTTATGTAGAACAATTACAATTCACGAATGATTAAACCAACAATCAAACGATTTTAACGATGATTTATCGATAGTGGAAATTGATTGCCTGTTGTTTGCAACTTCGAAATGTCTGGTAGTTCCTGACATTGATGGAAACTAGATAGCGGAATATCTATCAAGGTACTTCGACCCTCTTTAATCAGGTTAATAACGAAGCGTAAGTGCAATGGTTGTCACAACGCCTTGATCGATGTTCATTAATTAAAACATTAAAATTCACATCCTACGATAAATCTATTCTTATCATCAAGTTGAAAGTAACGTATTTGAATTTCAAGTTGAAGTACTTTGAAAATTAAAAATTAAAAAATTAAAAAGTTTAGACCAAGATTTATTCGTTCATTTCGTCTCGAAAACGAAACTTATCAAAGTAGCTAAAAGTAAACCGTAACATATAACATTATATTATAGTAACAAACAAGATTGTGATTCTAAATTAAAAAAACCTCCTACAACTTGACATTATGAAATTTTACTTAACTGCTTCTAAATTCTCACGCGATAATTAACGACGTAGTACGACCTAGTAAAAAAATCCTTAATTAATTAATTTGCCTATATAGTAACTCTTAATCCGTAGCGGTTAAAAAATTTACCAAAATAAAAAGCGGTGCATTCAAAGAAGTATGGTGTGGAAAATTTCTGAGAAACAGATCCCACCGAAAGCCCATAAATTTTCTGTCAGGCTACGTTACCCTTTTTTTGCAACACCTTGCCAACGAAAAAACGTGGATCCCAGGGGGAAACGATAACATTCTCTCTCCGCAGGCGCCGCTTAAAAACCTTCTCCGATTAATAAAGTCGTTCGCTGGCGCCGGCGGCAGCTCCTTTTCAATGTCAACGATTTTGTTCGAGCGATAAAGTCAGAGAGTCCGAAGATACCCGCGCAAGCTCATTAAGTAAATCGTCCTGGACCAACGTCTGGCTTCGTTCCACCAAGTAAGTGCTCGAATCGGTCAAAGGACGCGTTAACGAGTATCAAAGCTAGGCCAACGCTTAACTTAAACTCGCTCTTCTTTTCCCTATCTTCGGTCTTCCCCTCGGTTGGTTCTCGAGGATTCGAGTGGCACGCTGTTCTCCGGGCAGATATCATCGTAATTTATACGACAGTCGTTTGTTTCGAATTCGTTGGACCGCGATAGCGGAACGCAGAAGTGCGGCTTGATTATTCCTCGCCCATACCTCTGTCATTCTCGTAAACCTGCAGCCACCGAGGCCACTCCATTCTCTTAACTTTCATATTACCGAACACTTCAAATGCGTCTCGAGAACACTCGTGAATCGAACTTCGGCTATTGTTTCGTCGTATTGTCGTTGTTGAGGACAATCGAGCACTCGGATGTTCGACTTATTGTCGTAGGAGCAACGTTTCCTTCCTGTTTTACGGCTCGCGGTTAACGGACTTCCGGAGTGCTTTTTAGCGTTCAGAAGTGTCCTTTTTTCGCATTTTTTTTTTTTTTTTTTTTTTAATGATTGTTTTCGTACGATCGTCGAGGGAGGAAGTAAAGGTAAAACGAAAGAGAAACGTGTGACGATATCCACAGAATCTTTTCCGAAAAACGACTGTTTCGAATAAATAGAATTAAGTTACGCGTTACACTGACGCGATTTCCTTGCCACTTTTAAAATTAAAATTTCAGTATGCGTTCGTCGTTGATAATTTATTAAAAAATTGAGTTACCTTTCTAACTGCACATATTTACCGTCTGTTATATACACATTTTACCTCATTCCGCTTCCTGCTGACGTTAAAGTCAGCTTTGAGCGTTGTTTTCGTTTTAACGTAGAATAAATTCATCTCTGGTAATTTATTCATTGTATTATATATTAATTTTACAGTTATTTTACATTAAATACCTTTCATCTAACTGTTTCATCCTAAAGAATAATTTAATTTATTCATTCCATATAAATTTTACAACAATTTTACGTTTAATATCTTTGATTTCATTGTTTCATAATAAACGATAATTTAATTGTCTTATGCCAAAGTAAAATTAAAATTAAACGAGATAATAGAGGTATCGATATTTAATCTAATTTAAATATTACTTCATTTTAGAATATTTTTACCACCTTTCGTTAATAAAATGTTCTTTCGTGACAAATGCTTCATATATGATTTTCTATATCACTTCGAAATACCTATCTTATTAAGGTAATTAATATCTACCGGAGCTCGCAACTTTCCGTAATAAATACATCAATTACATTCTTGC
Organism: Bombus bifarius; assembly: GCF_011952205.1. Taxonomy (NCBI): domain Eukaryota; kingdom Metazoa; phylum Arthropoda; class Insecta; order Hymenoptera; family Apidae; genus Bombus; species Bombus bifarius. The sequence continues at coordinate 7,486,055 of NW_022884356.1, forward strand.
GTATAATAATTAAAACATACTTTACCTGCATCTATTCAACTTAAAATATCTCGCTAATGAGGCCGTCAAACATCTGCCTCGTTTGCATCCAGAGACAAAAGCAGCACCATATAAGCGAACAATGTGCACCAATGGATTAATTAAACTTCCAACCGTGAGTACTTGTCTTTGACGATTACTTTTTGTTGTGTAAAATTCATGGAATACCTCTTTGATTTTCACAGGCTTGTCGGCTGCAGTAGCAACGGTTTCTCTACCTCGCCATATTTCGAAATATACTAGAAATGTAGCAAGAATGATTTATGAAACAGTCGTTTGTTTCAGATCTGTTGTCTTGCCATAGAGTAGCAGTGGCGCTTGATTACTCTTCCCTTCCTGCTCTTCTTTGTCCCGACCACCTGCCTATGAACGAAACCTCCGCAGCCAGCCTGGCCCCCTTAATATTCCCAAATTCTCCGAATCTCCTTTCATTTTCATATCGTCCGACAATTTGCCTAACTTTAAATGATATTTACGAGCTGAACTTCGCTGCTGAGAATTAATTCTTTACGAAAGATATTAACGCGAAATGAAAACAAGATAAATTGACAACATTTTCATTAGTTGTGGACAGATGAGATTCTTTGCGTTTGCGAATGTCGTAAAAAACGCACTAATACAGAAGTCTAAAACACTAAGCTTCTAATCTAAAGTATCGGGATGGTTTTAAAAATCAAAAGGTCATTATAAAAATCATATTACGTATATAACATACGAAATTAAACTTTTGTTCTCGTCCATGTTGGTCGCGGTTATTTATCCAGCCTTGGTATTCGTACGATTAACTGTTCTATCGCATTCGTCATCGTTTAAATCGATACGTAAAAATATAACGTGGTAGTACTAAAAAGTTTGTAAATAACAAAGTTTGCTATATAACGGTACATTAGCAACTAATTTTCGCTAACGAGCGAAAGATATCTTGTCGTTAAAAGTACGTTCTTGGAAGAAGAGCACTTCGTTCATGTCAAGCAGACTGGGATTTGTACAAGCAGGTAGTTCTGGTGATCGCGTCTCCAACACCTTTAGACCTGCCTCGTGCCAGGATGCACTGCAGCAACGAGCATCAAGATAGCGTAATTTATGCGACAGTCGTTTGTTTCGCTGCTGTCCTTCTGGTGATAGCGGGCCAGAAATACGTTTTGCTTATTTCTACGTTACTATGTTGCAAACCTCTAACACTTACGTTAGCTCTTCGAAGAATTCGCTTCGACTCAATTTTCCTGCCATCGTCGCTTGACCTAAGGCACGTCCTGCACTCCAAGCGAAAGCCCTTTATCTCATTCGAACGCTCTGTGCTCTTCGATTTTTTTTATTGAAAGGTTTCAAACCATAGAAATTGTTTGTACGTACAGCGATAGTTTTCTTTCTTATAAATAAATAACATTCCGATAAAAGGTTGACGATTACCACGATTCTCAATTATAAATGATATACGTATTTATCATAAACAATAGAGTAAAAAAATTTCTCTGATTTAATTACCTTTCACATAATTCAGACAATATATTATTATTATTTATCAAGGTATTGTATCGTATTGTACACTTGGGATTGGAATAGAATTGCAATTGAAATTATTGATCAGTGAATAGCAAAGAAAAATGCATACGGTTTCGTAACGCGAGTTGAAAAGTCGATTATAAAATTTATAAAATCGCATAATTTATTTAAAATATATAAATACGTACAAGATTAAGTTACATCAGGCTAATTACAACGACAGAACCAACGCATTAATCAAAAAAATATTACGTCGTACTTTTAATTCGAAATTCGACGTTACCTATTTATTTTCCTGTACGCATATGTATACGCATTGGTTCATTAATCTTCGCAATGGATTGGACATGGTTATAAATTGAGATGGAATCGTGAAGTGTCGAAGGGACGGTGACAGGTCGACGATCCAGCGAATGAATCGATTGAAAAGTAATCATTAGCTCGGATGCGAGTGGTCACGATAAAAAGGAAGGAAGATGGTAGTTTGGGCGAAGGTGTCGAGGGTTGAGGAGGTTCGACCTTCTCATCCCTGTCGTGTAGAGTTAGAGAAAAATGTGCTTTCGTGGTGAGCCAACCGCCCATCCATAGGAAGCTCGTCCACCCTATTGCCTAAGGGTGAAATTCGATTCCCAAAAGGTGAAGGAGAGTAGGATTCGGTCATCGTTCCTCAGCTTCGGGGATTTCACATTCCAGACGTATAAACGTCTTCCAGCGAAACATATTCTTATCGCTGCCGAGAATTTCAGTTGCATTAGATTTGCATATTTTCTAAAATAAGCTCTCCGGGCATATAGACGATATTCGATTTTGCTCTCGGCTTATTCAGACTTCGTTTCGGGGGAAGGAGGAACAAAACGCCTTGACCGACATAAAATTCAGTAAACCGTACGGACGGCCGTTTCGAATTGCAATCGTCGAAATGACGATAAATTCTCTGGGATGGGATATAAATTCGACGGTGGAAAATTTCTATCGATATCGAATCGCGTGATTTGCTTTCCGGAATTTGCTTTACGTCATACGTACACTGTACAGCAAATTGATACACTGTACACAAAGTAGCTACTTTGTCTCAAATCTCTTTAACCACGCATTTTCCAGCACACCCTTTCGGATTCGCATTTCTATGGTAAAACTGTCGTTAAAAGTCAGAAAGATAAAATTGGACGAAACAACAATCTCCGTTTAATATAAACGCAGTCGCCAGAAGATCGCGATATCAAAGGTGTCATTTTATACCAGGCTGAACGAGAGCTTCAACGACGTTTTAGACAAAGTTACACTTCAGAAAATCCGGCGAATCGCGCGTATCCACGGGGAACACAGAGAAGGTCGAGTAGGTAGAAAAGCCATTTCCCGCATTTTCGATTATCGTCGTTGAAAGGACGTCGTACGTAAAACGGTGTGTAATTAGTACACGAACTCTGTATAACTCGATAAGCCGATAACGGCACAGCTTCTGTCCCGCTTTCGTGGTTGAAATAACTGACCTTGTTATTTCGACAAACACATCAGGACTGCCGTTGGCTCGTTGCCATTTTTGTCGGTCAAAAAAGCTTTTCTTCGGCGAGCCGCGTTGCCTCGGGATCAGATACGTTGGCGTGGATAGAAGCGGCGAGAAGAACGAAAAGAATCGTATGTACGCTCCGTTCACAGCGGGCTACCTCGACAAAAGGGGACTTAGAGGAAGGGAACGCGTGGTTGGTGATTACAGAAAGCCCTCCAGCCACTTCGCTGGCCATAATGATGCAATTAAAACTCGCTGTCATTTCACTTATACTTGCTGATGCGGCTGACGGCATTTGTCTCGAACCTTTTCATATATTTCATTCCTTTGCCTTCTTTTTCAAGGACCGAGCTTCTGGAATAGAAACACGGATGTGTTCGTGGAAGATTGATGCTCGTGCTCGTATATGAGCTATTTGATGCCTCCAATTAACGCGATCTGCTCACTTAGAAGGCAGTCAATATCGTATGGCGAGTGAATCTTTGTTTAACAGAGAAGCGAATGAAATCCGTGGAGAGATACCGCTTCTGATTTTATTTAACGAGGAATTAATCTCGGATAACTAATCGAACAAATTTAAAACCTTTCTCTTCATTCGCAGCTTAATTTATCATAGAATTAATTTGAGACGTTCCAAATGATTTTATGATTGACATGTTGAATTTTCTAAGTGTACATACGTTTCTATATAATAATGGATATGTATAGTATGTACGATAATATATCCAATAAATAAAAGGACATAACTTTAAAAAATGTTTCAACTATGTAGCTTCAATTATGGGAAATGTTTCTACTATGTATATCTTTTGAATAGTTTTATTACTGGTGATGAAAAACGATTGACACGAAATTTAAACTGTGGTTATTGGTTCAATCATATTCTTCACTGTATGTAGAAACTGTCTCAACGCTCTGATATTTATCGAAAACGGTTTTCCTATATAAAAGGAATATATATTGTTCCGTTAGATAATAATATTGGTCGAATTTACAATATCGGTGATATCGGCTATTTTGAAAACAAATCGAGCCCGCCTTTAACACGCGCAATCACGAATACAACTCGTTGTATATGAAAATTCCGTCTTTCGTATCAAAAACAATTTTTCACAAATTCCAGCACAAAAGCTGAATATATAAAGAGCCTACCGCTCTCGAGCAATTCGCATTCCTTCCGACGACAGGCTCTAAAAAACGTTCATCTCGGAAATAGAGAGGGATCCTATAACACGACACAACAGAATCTCGTATCTGCAAGGTAGAGACGAAATTCCAAGACGAAATTTTGATCTTGCATCGGAGCGTGATCGTCCGGTGTAGCAGCCGTCTTCGCCACCAATCGCAATATTTCGTCGACACTTTGGCGAGTAGTTGTGCGTTGCATCGGCTGGTATGCAGAGTTGCGGTACACTTTGGAATCTAATATGGCGCTGACGAGGACGATCTGTCCAATAAAATGTCGTCGCTGCATAAACAGTTGCACCAGTCTGGTCACAGTTATTGCCTGGTGTACGATCGTTTGCGCCCGTTCGATGTTTCGCCCCGATGCAAGCTTTCGGATGAAAACAATCTACCTGCTAGCCCATGCTCGATCGGTGAAACCTCAACCCCCGGATTAGCTGTCGCATTTTGGAGAAATTGAACCAAACGTCTTGTAAATGTAATAAGATTTTTCGAAGAGAATGCGAAAGCACAGACTGTTAACATTAAATAAAATGGAGTTTGTAACGTTTAACGGTGAAAAAGATCTATCTATCCTGGGCACATCGTACTTACGTATCCACTTACATACTCACCTACATACTTACGTAGGAAACATCAAGTTACAAACATATCAAACATATCGTATTATCATAGAAAACGGAAGGTTTCAGTATCGGAACGTATAAAGAATTTCGTTGACATGTGCAACTTTGAAGTTCTGCTAGTAGCTCGAATATAGAGATACTTCAAAAATTGTGCCCAATAACGAAGAAATAAGTTTGGTCTTCTATCGATTTTTCGAAAGCGGAACAAGTCTTCGACAGAGTCAATTCGGAGATTAAGATCAGCCATATTGGATTTCATATCGTATTTTAATCAAAATTAGATTTTTAATTAAAATGACATTGAATCATTAATTGCGAATGAACAATTAATGAATTGAATTCTATTTATGTGGAGGATGTAGTGAAACGTATCTTGCAAAGTAGTTAAGACTTTATATACTATACATATAGGTACATATACATATATCAAATATTAGAACCCTGAATTGCCTGATTTTAAGATAGGATTAAATATTCATACACCATGGGACATAATAAATTAAGCTTCGTTCGTTATCATTACGGTTAGCTTAGTATGTGGTGATATTCTAAGAAGTACAATATTTCCCAACGAAATGATATATGTTAACTACCATATAATCGGCTTTACTCTACGGTGCCCATCAAAATACTTACGAGCATTATATCAACATTAACGTTCTGAAAATCAGGCGTACATTGTAAGCTGCAAATATTAGGACATCTACTTGTTGGAAAGTTGTAAGAAAACGTCGTTTATTTAGCTAGTATCTTAAATTGCAAGATACATATCGTGCTAATGGAACATCAAATTAATAATAAACTAACTAAACCAACGAAAAATATTCCAAAGAGTTCTGTTCCAAAATAACTTCTTAATAGATATCTTTTTTACAATTTTTTAATATCGATTCAAGTAGGATAATTTATAAAGCTTATTTGTAAAATTTCATTCGCTGATTCCATGCCTGAATTCCTTTTTTCATAAAACTACGACAACAAATTTTTCTTTGTTATTCCTTAATTCTACAATTGCAGCAGTTTCTGGTTAAAGGATGACACTATTAGCGAGTTAAGCAAATATTCAACGTATTCTTCCTGTCGGCGAACCCCTCCGCTGTAAGGTGACCGAAAAGAACGAGGGAAAATCGCCGTGAAATAATTACGGTATAAATAACAATGAGCAGCGACTTTAGCAGACCAGGCGAATGTAGCTAGTAGAAAAAAAGAGTCTGAGGAAAGTGGCTTATATCTAATTTATTAGAGGACGTACATTGTCGCGTTGATGAATAGAGACCGTGACCGAAAAACTGAGGGGATATTGTATGTACATTGGAGGCTGTTGGTGGTCGTCGTATTCCTCGCCACAGCCTGTACTTCGCTAGAATCCCGGATTATATCTTCATCCGTTGATTTACAGCGTCTCTATGGCTGGTTGTACCGACCTGGTTATAAGAAACTGCATGTAGAAAAAAATTGACGTTTAATCGCGTCCACCGAAAGTGAACGCAAACTGATCTGCGTCCTCCGCCTTATACCGTTTCCTCGTCAAGTTAAACGTATTTTCTATTAAACGTGTTAAACTTTCTTTACAAACTCTGTCTAACGGAATGGCGGATCCATTTGGGCGAAGCTAATTTCAAACAGTTGCGTGGATTCTCGTTCATTTTCTTACGTTGCTTACTTTTCTTATATTATATTACTATATGTCATTCTACGTTTACACATACGTATACTTTATGTCACCATGCTTTAATGTACTTCTTCGTAATCTGTTTCTCGTAGAGTGTTTCCCTTTTTTTGGTAGGAAATTTTATGTTCGATTATTTATTGATCCATTGAGGCCTAACGTCGCCTTAATATTTCATTTGTATTCTTTTTTTTTTTTTCATTAGTGTATTTTGTTTTTTATTATCGTCGTCATAGCAGAAAGTGTCAAAGATTTCTCGAGTATTTTTTTGGCACTGTTTCTTCTTCTATCTATGTATATAGATGTACTTGGATTCATTTACCAAGTTTAAGGATATTGAAATATTTAGAACGCTATGATAAACAAACATAAGTGATAGTTTCTTAGTTTCTTTCGATATACTTTTTTAATTCACGCATTCCCTGTTACACGTATCGATTCTAAGAATCATCCAACTATAATTTCTACCTTATCCTTCAGAACCTGTTCCTGAGATGCTATATACCGTGAGTATATTTTCTCCTATTAAGATTTTCTTCATTTTTGTTGGATACGTTCTAATCGTAGAATCATATTTTGTAATTTACCATCGTAGATTGATATTATTTTCTAGATTTACATACTATGTTATTAACGATAGAACGCGAGTGTATGTATCTGTAAGTGTAAGAGGATTTAATATTTATCTTCAAATTGTACACGGTTGGATCTTTAGAAAAGGTAGATATTAAAACTGCTGTTATTAATACTGCGAAATATATGTTAGAACGTTATTTACGACATGCTAAAACTTTCATTTCTTTGCTTTCATTAAAACGTTTGCGATATTTATATTTCAAATAAAAATAAATTACAGATATACTAATTTCGGAATCGAAAATTCAAGAGAGCGCACTGCTGTTTTAGATTCGATGTTGTAGTAAAATATTTTCCGCCCGAAAACTCCGAGTTATAATTCCAGCATCGAAACGTTTTATACTTTCCAAACCTAGTTTATAAGATTCTCCGCATACAGGGTGTTATAGAAATAATGGATGTTTCTTGGGTGTAATTCGTGACATCGAGACAACGAAGAAAGTTCGTGTACAGAAACGTCGTTTGGGGTTTATTTTTCAAGTTAAAAAAAAAATCGAGTTTTACGCTGAAATATTCTTATTTTTACTCAAAGGATAAGCTAGCGTTGTTTTTCAGGGAAACTCTGAGACGTTTCACAACACCCTATATAACGTATCTATACATGTATATAAAACTTAACAGTAACGTTTATATAATAAATTGATAGCTTTTTCAAAATCTGCTGGTCACTTTTCCCTCCACAAAAAAGCCTTTTTCGTGGGTCAGCGTGCTACCCGCAAATTTATCAAACTGCGAGCTACAAACGAATTCCATCCGACCACAAATACTGATCCAGCCCATTAGCAACATTCGCTCGAAGAATCATTCTGCGGCAACGAATCCTTACCCAACGCGTCCTGAAAAGATTTGTACGGCTTGACTAATGGCGTATCCATCCCTGAATGGATCGATGCTCAAAGCGCGAGAATACCTTTAAAAATTCGGTTCGCGGTTGTCATACTGTCAAAGACGACATCCATTATCGTCTGAGATACAGACAGGTGTACTCAAGGCCTGTCCAACGCAATGTCGAGGAACCTTCTTCCTTTGGAAAGTGGTAGTTCAAGAGATTGCTCGTGCAATTCTGGAAATAACAGTTCACGAGGTCGCGCGTGAAACTTTGGAAATACGAGTTCACGGGGTCACAACAGTTCACGGGCTGTTGACTTCTTATTAGTGAGATTCGTAATAGCGATCTATAGATTTAACGAAGATTACAGATAAAACGGAGTTATTTATTGCAGCGAAGCGAGTAAAAATTAATAAGAAATGTAAACAAATTGGGATTTGGATTTCCGGTGCTTTTTGAAAACCCTTTCGCGCAAAATTTGATTAATATCCGTATTAAATTTCAAAGTGATAATAATATTAATAAATAACTCAATATATGTATATAGATAGAGTGAGAAAAGAGATTTTAAACGAGATTGGCTGAAAGTTTATACACCTTATTTATAGTATGTGACATACTAAATTATTTTATTAGAACGTTTCAACATACGAATCGTTATGAAGTCAAATCGATCGATTCTGTTTCTGTTTCCAAATTTATTTCCCGCAAATTTGAAAAATAGAATGTTGGAATGGAGAACGAGGAGGAGAGGAAGATCAAGAGAACGTAGTTTTGTACGAAGAATGGAAGGATACTGGGAGATCTGTCGAATAGAAACTGTAAGCGATTCCGAATGTACATTTTAACCACTACACGAGTGTAACTTGGAAATTATGCGGTTTGCCAACGATAGGACGAGACGTTTCAATGGGAATTTCTCCTTTGCTAAGTTTTACGTTTTCAAGTGAATACGATGGAAAGCTTAACCCGATAAGGAAACAGACGCAAACGTAACATTATCTGGATTACGTAGAAGGTAACACACACTCGTGATTTGATACATATTTTCTCGTTGAATGCAATGTGTGCGAATTCAGTTTGCAAAATGCAGTTTTAGATATATAATTTAACCTTCCTTTGTTTTCAAATGGAACATTTAATGAGAATACTATAGTTGTAGGAATAAACATTATATACAGGCTGGTTGGTAACTGGTGGTACAAACGGAAAGGGGATGATTCTACGCGAAAAAAGAAGTCGAAAATATAGAATAAAAATTTTTCGTTCGAGGCTTTGTTTTCGAGAAAATCGTCTTTGAATTTTCGCTCGGTACGCGTGCGGTACGTTATAACGGATTTCACTGTAGATCGTTGTCTCGATGGAAAAATTAAAAAAAAAATTAAAAAAAATTTTTATTCTATATTTTCGACTTTTTTTCCGCGTAGAATCACCCCCTTTCCGCTTGTACCACCAGTTACCAACCACCCTGTATATATCGTTGTGCAATGTAGAAATAGTTATTTAGTCTTTTTAATTATCAACCTATTTGCACATTTAATTTCAGATTATTTAAATTCAAATCGATATGTAGTTCCACTGAACATCGTTTGAAAAAATGTGCACCACTTTAAAAACTCGAATGGAATAGTTTTAAAGCTCATGAATCACAAAGTTCGTTATCCTGAATTATCAAACTTTGTCCTAAAACGATACTTTCCGTGTAAAGGTAAATGATACTAAAAAATGCAAGATAGAAACACTGTTTATATATTCATATATTAACGATCTGGTTGGTATGAACGTACGTCACGTCGTTCAGACCAGTCTAGCAGACACGCATTTGTCATAATATATTATTCCGCGTTGTTGATTGCAGGTTGTACGTCGCACAATCGCGGGATGGCACGGTCATAGTTCACGCGCGTGATATTCGCGTAACCACGGACGCGATCTAATTACACTAATCAACTGTCACCGCGTCGTAATCGGTCGGCCTGTCACGTTTCCGTTACTTCCAACTGTCTATTATCATATAATCAGGATTTTACGCCAACTGATAATCAACGTCGCGAAGAAACCGAAAGATGTTTAAATTAACTGTCGCGTCACGTTGTTGGAATTGGCGCGTTGCAATCTCCATTATGCGACACGGTGATTACACTGACGACGAGTTGTCTGATTACACCATGGATAATCCACTGATGCGGAACGAAGGTGAATTAATGGTTATAACTGAACGAATCTTCTGAACATTACGCGTTATCTCGAAAACGAACGTCTGTCTGATAGACAATCGAAAATATTTTTCATTTTTTTTCTCTGGATGTTTGACGTTGCTTTTCTACGAACAACAATTTTATTTTTATTTCATTTTCCATTCTATGCTACTGTATTTTTCGAACTTCCAGTGATTATAGAATTGGAACAAGTCGTTAAATAGCTCAATATTCTAACGATTTTCTATTGGTCGATTCTAGTTCTTCCAAAGATAGACATTATATAATTTAATTCATGTTCACGGATCCAAATGACGAGTCAACTTGCCTCTATGTAAACGGTTAACAGTTTCAACAAAGAAGGAAAAAGGTTGCAAGTGTGGTGAAAATGATCGAATCGAGATTCTATCATCATAGAAGGCAAAGAAAGTGATAAACGATTAAAACGTTCGATTATAACACGTGGAATACGTCAAAATAATTCGAAGATCTGTGGCTCTGGTTCGACCATAAAAGGTCAGCATCACTGGGCGATCGAATTGGCCGTAGTGGAACTCGAGATTTCAGAGTTACGATTTCTCCAGGCTTTCTCCCACGCCTCCACTCGTTTCATCTTCTTGAACGCGCCAAGTTGGTCCAAGTTCAATTGGAGCTAAACCGTTCCCGAAGTTGTAACCATTGAAAACCACTCGCCAACTATTATTGGTCTAAGTCGCACAGTATAATTACTGTTCCCCATCTCGATCGACCTTCCCTCTTGCAACAACCTCTTTTATCCCATACTTGATCGAGTACTATGCGGAATCGACAAACTTGAATCTATCGATTAGGTAGGCCATTAACTTTATACAGCACAAGTCCAATAAAATCGTGCAAATGCGTGTCTATTTCAAATTGATCGAATAAATTGATCCGGTAGTTGTCAAGAATCACGCGACAACCGAACATCTCGCGATAAAAATGATCTCTGCCGCGTTTTCCAATTTTTTACATAACAAGTTAGACATTAACGTAACAGGTTTACTTACCGTGTATTCTTTCTGCGATTTCCGACTATCTACGAATTAGCTGTATGAAACTTCGTTTGACATTTAAACTGCGATAGAACCGCATATTTCGTCCTTTGAATCGCAAAAATGAAGAACATAAATCAACTAAACTACAACTTAATTCTTAACGGTCGAAAGGCACCGCTGCAGAGATATTACACTTATACCAGAGAAAAGGAAAAGCCGCATTACAGGGACATACGTATAAAGAAATTCCTTTTCATTTCCATTTATTTGTCATTACTATAGTTTAGCCAATAATTATTGCCAGTCAGATTTGCCCTCGTACAATTACAGATGGCTGATATAACAGAAACTGTCGACCGTTAAAGGCTAAAAAGGATATAATTCTCCATAAAAAATACCTACCATTAGCGTTAAACTTTCGTAGTCGGTACATTCACGAACGCAAGTACATAGAACGATGAATGATAACAGCGCTCAACGTAAATGTATGCGCCTTGCTTCCCTTACGCCTTACGTGATCAGCTGGCCGCGAGAAAAGGGCACGTTTGTTTCGGGTGTTCGGTGGAAATTTAGCGAATGGACGGGCTATTAATTTTCTGCCGGATCGAGAAAGTATGGAGGAACGACGCCAGCCAAGAGCCTCAGTCGACCTCGATAACTTTCGCGGCGAACTTTTCGCGGAATACGTGAGGTGGAACCGCGTGAAAAATTCTTGCGGCCCATTTTCCGCACGGAACAAAGGGAAGGCTCGAAGGAGGTGAGGAGGAGGAGGAGGAGGAGGAGGAGGGGAAGGAGACCGGGGATGGGTGAAGTTCGTACGTACTGTACAGCTACTTCCATAAAATCTATACCGGTATTCCAGTAGGGCAACTTCTACTTTGTCGGCGCGCTCTGACGGGGGACAAAGGGCTGTTCAGTATTGGCAGCCGGTGATTTAGATCGTTTGCTCCAAAGCCTCGCGTGTTCCACGAAAATTTGTACATCAGACGACGAGCCTGTGATTTGCATACAGGAGGCTCGGGAACCTAATCCTTTACGTGCTATGCATACCTAATCCTGTAAACAATATTTATGGTAATACACCGCTGACGGTAATTTCATTGAAACGTTCCAGTAGGAAACGCCATGGACGCGGAATGGAGAGAGAGAGAGGGAGGGGATCCGATTTTAATTGGAGATTTGAATATTTTTGTGTATGCCACGCGATGCATTTGCGGTTCGTTCAAGAGTTACAATTGAGAGCTTTTGCATCGGACGTAGCCGGTTTTTTATCGAAGACTCGTAGAAATTATTTTATATTGGTTTTAATGCGTGTAATAGAGTCATAAAAATTGAATATATTAGGTCGTCCGAAAAGTTTCTTTCGTTTTATAAGGAAATAATGGATGCACGACATTTTCCGTTTTATATTATTTTATCGAATTACGTGTGATTCATTTTGTTCTATCAAACTAAAGATCACAACGTTCGACAGATTAGATCTCATGTTTGTATAAAGATGCGTTGTTGTAAAAGACGTGTCTGTAAAAGAAAGATACTTTCCGGATAACATAATACAAGATATACAGACAGTAGCTCGTCAAAAAATTAGGACACTTACGAAAACCTTTTATGAATATATTCCGTGTAACGTTCAACGTCATACGAAACGCTTTACTTTACTAGCCTGAAATTGTACATATGTGGAAATTACAAAGTATGTTATTATAACAATTACAATTATCCATTAATTTTATATCATTGTAATTTAATAAAAATAACCGCATAAAATTATACGAAAACATTTGTAGCTGATCGTACGTGTATTTTCCTGGCTATCGCAATTTTATCAATTGCCTGGATCGCGTACTTCCTTCGCGTATATTCTTGCCATTTAATTATATTATTTACTATAGATCAAACAATTTTTGCTAATTAAATATTTTTTACCCCTCTTGGGGTATGCTACAAGCCTTAAACTCTGTGTCTTTGATAGCCTGTATGTCAGAAAATCGTCGGTTGGTATGATAAATGATCGCGAACAAATCGTTACGTACTTACAAAAGCTACCACGTTTCAAGGGTGTTCCTGGTTCTACGGAGAACATTGCCGGTTCTTAGCTATCGGGAATTAGTAATTCCGTGAACAAAAGGTGATTTATCGCGGTGCTTCGTTACAAAAAGGATGTGGTGCAAAGGGAAAAGACAGGTAGACTGAGAGAGATGGAACAAGAACAGCACAGTACCTTTTAACTAACGGCACATTTATTGGAATTTGATTCTCAGAAGATAAATCTACGTACATAACTGAAACATTAGATAACTTCATATTACACATAGTAGCTTGTGTATTGGCTTATTTTTTACATCGTCCTTTATGGAAGAAATAAAATACGTTTCATTGCGAATATAAATTATTAATTATTAATTAGAAGAATAACCGTTGTGTTGGCGAGTGATTTCTTTTAATAAAAAAACAACTGCATTCTTCAGATCTGAACAGCGTATTTAATTTTTGTTAAATTTCGAATCGTAGAGAAATGCAGTGACTGAAAACGGACGATATTTTTCCTCTACCGTGGGTTTTATACATCAATAATGTACTTTAATTGGAGGGGTACTTCGTCAGAATTTTAACGACGACCAAGGATCGCTGGAATCTCGATATCGGATTTATCGTTGCTGCCTTGGTTCGCAGCCCCTACTTTTGAGTGTGCAATCAGCGAAGCGACGAGTTTCCACTGAATTTCGCTCGGTCGTGCGTGCGAGGTAAAAACAACGGAAATCGGCGGGGCTAAATTGCTCTGTCATTAAAAGCATCAAACTGAGAGATTGCAGGGAGCAACGTCGGCGGAGCTAGAGAACAGCATGATACTTGAGATTATCGTGCAAGTATACTTTGATCGATACGAAAGTATTTCGTGGTACGAATGTATACGAAGAAAAGTATTTGTCACGAGTAGATCGCGACTATATCAGAAAATTCACGTTCGTACGGGTATAATTAAAAGAAAAACGAAAGCTAGACAGAAATTTGCTTTATCTACCCAATAAATATGACGAGTACTACGTTTTGGATATTTTATACTCGGACAATTCGTAATTCGAACAGTGTCATTTGAAGATTAGAATCGTCCGTGTTTTAATATACCACCCCCTTATTTATCTGTTGAGAATCGTGGATCTTGATAGCCGAAATAATGTTATAGGGACGCTAAATTTACACTTGGAATTAATATTAGAATAGTTACATATTTATTTTATGGACGATTTCTAAGATATTCATCGATACACACTTGCACGCGTCTCAACACCTTTTTCTATATCCGACTGTTAACCGACTGAACAGTTTACGTTCATCTGTTTTCGAGACGCCGCGCACACACTGACACTCCATACAATGACACCCACGTACAAGTATCTCTACTACGCATTTAGCCCAGTCCAGCACACAAAATCATACGTATCTCAATATTAACAAAGAGAAAATATCAGTCAAAAAATATGCCAGGAATATTATCAGTCGAATACTACGAGGCTGATTAATACGGTGCACCATTGCTAGCTATAAAAACAGAAAAAAGATATCGCTGATATCCATTTTTAAGATCTTTCTCTTCGCAACGACCGCGAAAATTAATATGCCAACGTTGGAAATAGGGAGAGGTCATATTTAGCTCTCAGAAGCACCAAATTCATACCTTTATCTGTGTGAACGGTATTATTGCCCATCATCGTTGGCCACGATGCTGCACAACAAACTAATAACGCGTTCGAGGACGGCGTTATCCGAAGAGGAGGAAGAGGAGCACAGGAATCATCCCGCTCGAGTACTCGGTCCGACGAGAATAGTAGAGTCTCGACGAGATAAGGTAGATACGATCTTCCGCTATAGTGCTGGTTAATGACCTGCTGTTTATGCAGGAAAAATCTGGCGGAAGGCCGGTCGTGAGAAGGAAAGAGCCGCGCCAACAACCGAGGGCAACGAGTCAGAAAAAGAGAGACAGTTTTAACGATGAAAATAAAGGAAAGGCCTGAGGAAGCGACGAGCAAGTGGGAGGAAGGAGGAAGGAGGAAAGGAAAAGGGTGGAAAAGGAAAGGGTGCAAAGGGAGAAAGAGGATAAGGTCGTTGTACCATCCCGCAAGTCTCGCTTTCTTCGTTGAGTCACTCTATTAAAAAGTTCGAGATACCTAAAAGGGAGGAGGTTAGAGATGGTCGGTCCTTAACGCGAATCTTCCTGATATTTATTGCTTGCTGGAATCTCGAAAATCCACCGTGAACAGGGGGAATGGGAGCATCGATTCTTCGTTGCCTCCAGATGAATTGACAATGATTTTTTATATGACTTGGATTCTCTTGTACGATTAAACTAATATTATTACTTCCTAATCGACAGGTTTCTCGTAAAATCTATAGAACGCGGTTGAAATGTACTTAAGGATAAGAGAAGCTTCCCTGTACGAAAGAGAATTGAATTTTCGTTGCAATTCACAGGGCATTAGTTACGTGGAATCAACTCGTTACTCGAATCTTTTATCAAATCTCGATCGAAAAGTTACCAAGTGCTGGAAGTAAAGAGACAAAGGAGGAGGAGAGAAAAAGTCGACGCAGAGATGAAAAAACGATCAATTTTGGGAAATTTGCGAGAGAACTTTCGCGAGATATCCACAATTTATCGTAAACTCGCAAAGTTGTTGTCCTGAAAGATTTCAAGCTCTTGAACAAGCTTATCCAAGATTTCAGGAAGTAAAACAATCTGCCAAATGTACGAGAGGTCTAGGTCTATGCTCTGTTGCGTCGCTAACAGCAACCTTTCAAGATTATCCTGTCTGGAAAACTTAGAATTTATGTTAGATTAGTTGGAAAAGGGATGCATTTATGAACTCTTGTCTTATGAATCGTGATTTGCCAGTTTTAAACTTCCAAACTTCGGGATTCAGAAAAACTTCACTTCTATGAATTTTAACGAACTCCGACAAAATTGCCAACTTTTTTAAGCCGATGAAAAACGCGATTGTTCCCAACTGTCTAAATAATTTCTATTTCAACATGACGATACACCATAAAACTTGGAAGAAAGTGACGATTCTCATCGAGAAATGTTAGACAAATTTTTCATCACCGGACCACCGTTCTTGTTCTTGACAGAACATAATTTAGATAGTTCGCTCTTATTTTTCTAAAACGATTAATTCTTAGCCATTCTTTCTTGCAATTTCTATGTACATATGTATAACGTTACAAATTATCGCAAAATGTTTATCAGTTCCTTAATTGTACTTGCTTTCCTGGTTAAATAACGAGTCGAATTAACGTTGGACAAAACATACGTTACGTGAAACAGAGAAATGTGTGCCTTATGTAATCTACTTGTGAAATTTATATACTATAAACGCAACAAAATCTTCCGTTGCACTTTGTCAAATCAATATTTGGTCGAGAATAGTAAATCTGGGAAATTGATACCTTCATAATCTTCTTTATACTTTTATAGGCAGTATCTGGCTACAATTTACAAATGTTGGCTTTTATTATTAGTAAAATCCATAGAGTTCGTGTTTAGTCACGTACGTGCATATTTAATGAATCTAAAATCGATTTACTTCGACACGAAGCATTTTGTATTCGATCTGCCATTAATTAATTGGTGGTAATCTTCTTTAAAGTTTCATATCGTTAAGTAGGGGTTCGTGAATATCCTTAAAAGTGCAAATTTTATATGCAAATATTTTACGGTTGATTTATTATACAAAGCTAAATAAAATATGTATTTGTTAAATTATATGTATTACCGACAATTTATTATAAAGTGAAAATTATTCTAGAATATACATATCGTAAGCTAAATATTTGTAAAATATAATTTAAAAGAGATCAATTATTTTGATAACACAGTTTACTTTCATCTTTTGTCGATCGTTATACCGAATGCACACGAACGATATTTTGCCGAGAGATTTCGCCGCGATCGT
Organism: Bombus bifarius; assembly: GCF_011952205.1. Taxonomy (NCBI): domain Eukaryota; kingdom Metazoa; phylum Arthropoda; class Insecta; order Hymenoptera; family Apidae; genus Bombus; species Bombus bifarius. Next base: position 7,503,214 of record NW_022884356.1, read on the forward strand.
ATGTCTTTCTTTGTTTTTCTATTAACACACTTTCCTGTTGTTAAGATAAAAAGTTATGCAAACACCCGAACTGACGGCCAAAGAATATGACCATCGAGCAGACGTCGCTTTGTTACGTTGATTTTGTACGTTTTCCTCGGCGTCAAACTTATCGCGCGTCGCGTCGCGGTGAAGTTTGCGGCGGTTCAAGCAATAAAAACGACCAGGAAGGTAGTCAGTTGGTACAGAGTAAAAAGTCGAAGCCGGAATCCACATCGTGATAAAGCGCGCAGAGGTTGGGAAATCGTTTCCTGCAGGAGTGGCCAGGCCAGAGTGTCTCGACCTACCGAATATGATTTATGTCGCAATGTAACTCGCTGGCGATAAAATAAGGAGCCATATCTGCTACCTTTTCTCCACTTTTTCCTCTGTCCTTCCTTATCCGTTGCTTTCCTACGAATTTCTCTATAAAATATGCCGCAACTTTTCTTATTCCACTGTTTAAATTTTAATCTCGTTCCGTTACTCGCGCGGCATGCGGCTATAATGCACGATCGTACCACCGTCGTTAACTCTCTTCGTTTCTACGAGTTGTCTCGCAAACTCTGCTCGTTTCCATTTTACGATCTCGATTTTATCGTTTCGTTTCCATCTCGTACTTAAACACAATCGACAAACCAGCGCGATGCCATCGTCCGTGTATTCGCGGATCTGTCGTCAAAGGAAGATACACGATGGATTAATGTACACTAGATAAAGTTTGAATCACGAAAACCAAGTGCTCTGAATCGTACGCGATCATAGTAGCGCGTAAAGAAGAAGGATGATTTCTCGTGTAAGAATTAATTGAAAAGATACGGGATATAATTTTAAAACAGGTATAGACGAAATAAAATTCCATGGAATATAATAAAACGTATCAGACGGCAAAATTAAACGATATAGAAAGGATATTCCGAAGTTAGTTTTATACGTATAACCTACTTTTAACTATCTGCGCATATGGAAAACCTGTTATCGCAAATTACTGAAATTTACCACACGTATTTCTCGTTCCTGGAACCAGGTAGCACAAATGAAATAAGCGAGAAGCGCAGCCAAGTTTCTTTCGCTTACTTTCACCTTAGATTTTCCTCCGGCCGAAAGTACTCGGTGATAAACCGTAGGATAGTTTTTGCGGCAATTTCAAGTCAGGCTAATCGAGCGAATGATTTTTGAGGGTGATTGTTCTGAAAACTTCGGAAGATTTCGCTAACCGTCTGGAACAGACCGAGCTACGCGGTGAATGGAATCGCAAAGGGACTTTTAAGGAGGAACGAATAAGACGGAGGACTTCATCATCGCGACTGATTGGTCGATTTGTCACTCCCCATCCTGTCTTCCATCCTTTTCGCCTCATCCCCCTAAATCAGGACTCTTGGACTCTGCCTTGATGGTTAATTGAACCGGTCGAGTTGCTGATCCGACAAGCGGGTACCCCCTGCCTTCCTTCTCCCTTTCCTTCCTTCCTTCCTTCCTTCCTTCCCTCCTTCCTTCTTTCGTACTCTTTTACTTTTCTTCTTGCTCTTCTTCCACGTTCTCGTCTTTGTTCCCTTGATTGATCTTTGCCGGTTGATCGACCTACTTCATCGGTGCCACGAGCTCAGATCGATCGAACCAGTTTTTTCACAGATACCCGCTCTTTTTGAGGTCGATCTCGCTAATCTTTTTTTTTTTTTTTAATTTGGGAAAGATCGATCATCGCACCGAGGAAAATAAGATAGAACTTTTTCGTTTGATTGTATTATTAAAATTAACAACTAAAATATTAAAGTTAATAATCCAATATTAATTATTTTCATTAGCTACAACAGTTCGGAATTTATTTATCTGTTCCTTTTTGCATGACTCGCAACACGGAAACGTGACTTTATTCGTTAACGTAAAAATAGTAGCTTTCATATAGCGGTCTAAGCACTGATATATTATAGTAATTCTTTGGTACTAGTAAATAGGAGGCGATTTTTTTCGCACATAGAAACGAAATATTTTACATTTGGTAAGTAGGTGTGCTGCATCGCAGTTCTGCTTACATAAATATTAATACTGACGAAAATGAGCGAAATAGTATCCGACGAATCTCTGCTGTGTTATACAGGCATCTCCTTTCACCGATTTAATATAGTAAATTATTAAAACTTTTTTCAAAGGACAAGATTTATAATTCCACTGTTCCACTCATTTTGCTTCTCTATCTAAATAGAAAGAACAGAAAGATTCTTGATCGTACTCGAATAATTAATTATACCATGTTTGCCTATTTTACTAATTTTGTGTTCCATCGTGCTTATTCTTTTAAACTTGAACATGTATCTGCGTTTAAACTGAAAGTTTTTAAAACCGCGTGTTTCATCGTAGAACCGTTTACACAAACGATATTTATCATAATGCAAAATATTTGGTCAGTGGCCTCGCCAGTGTTTTCAGCCCGAATTCCGCGAAATATTTTAAACTGGTGCAAAAATTCTGAAAACGAATTCACCGCTTCACCATTTTCGAGGGAAAACTTACCGGTTTTCTCTGCAAGCAATGGTTACAAAAATCAACTTTACTTAACCCAGCTGGTTGAAGCGAATTAATCGTTGAACGTCTAAATTCAGAGCTATCCTCCTCCGGAGCTATGATAGAGAATCATAAAGCAACATTTACTTTCAAACGTCGCTTAATGATTCCAGGGTCGTGGAATATCCTCGCTCATATTGGAATAAATTAGGAAAAAGGAATTTATCTGCGGTGAAGTCTCGACAAGAAGGAGGGATGAGCGTGACACAGCAGGGGTGGCCAGGCACTCGCTACGAATTTAATAAAGTACGAGGGCGTGATAAATCCGTGCTCACTTAGTAATGCCGTGGCTTGCGGCAAGGTGAAAAACAAAACTTAAGGAAGACACATAGCTGGAAAAATCCTAATGAATAGTAATGGCCTGGACGATTATACGATTCTGTTCTCCGCAAGGTTGTATCGTGCCAGCCTTTACGTCTCTTTCTCTCTCTCTCTCTCTCTCTGTATAATTGCGACGGAAACGTAAAGCTTTGGTCACAGTTGCGTTGTTTCACGATCCAAGGAGAAAGTTTTATCGCCAAACGCTTTGATAACCGGTCCGCCCTGATTTGAACGCGTTGTTAAGTTCTATAGGCGATAGACGATGCGAGTCATTTGGAGCTTTTCCCCATCGCGGCTCCTTTTTGTTGGCGAGCTTCCACGGCTTTTAAAAGAAAACGCCGCGCCACGAGAGTAAATGGACGAGTGCAGCGGAGATTAAAGGATTATCGCCGGGGACAATCCGCTAAAAAAGCTGCGCCGTCTACCTTTTATTATTAGAGACGTATATATTTGCTGCGGCGAACAGGAAGGATACTGTCGCGCTTTATTCTGATTCGTTCCCTCGTGGAAATCTGCTTCGTGTGCCATTTGTCATTTATAACTCGAGACGAAACCCGATGATATTTTTTAGAATGGAATTCCTTGTCAAAAAGCATGGTTTAACTTGTTAATCGGATCTCTGACTAGAAACTGGTATAATCGTGGAATTGGAAATTAATGAAGACGTATTAATTCTAGTTATTTTAGATCGGGTTTAGTCCTTGAAAATACTAGTACGATCACAGTAGCTTAATGAAAGCGAAATGATAAAGAAAATGACAAGGGTCCCTAAATAAACACGTTGTTATGTCGAACAGATCAATGAGAAACGTAAGATGTTTGGTACACCATCAGATTGTCGTCAAATCTATTTTTTATATGCATGTAGTCGATTGATTTGGTCGATTGATTGAATTGACTTCTTATAGTTACGATATGCTGGTGTGATATATAATAATGTTAGTTTATAATAAATATTTATTATAAAAATTCACTAAAAGCCATTAAAGGGATATTCAATGAAAGAATTCTAGGGAATGTTGTTCGGATATTCCTAAATAATAATTGTAAGAAAGTGCCACGTTTTAAAATCATTACATCGAATGGAAATTTACTCCTGATCTTTTTTCCAGTGAATTGCACTTTGCACTCTGCATAGTCAATATTTAAACATTTACTTTTGTACACGTATATTAAAAGTAAGAACATAGGTACGTTTATGGCGTAAGGCCATAGGTCTACGCGTTCCCAAGTACACGATAAAAGCACCTTGCTCTCCATAAATTTTATTATACGCTTGAAAAGCACTATAATTTATAATACATTCGTGTTTTAAATTTTATTTAAGCTGGAAACATTGTTGTTTCTCTTTTTTACGTTCATCGCAACTACTCGTTTTAGAAACAGAACATTTTTATTTCTCGCATTGCGAGGGGTCATCGAATATGAAATAAAATTAACCTAAACTTTCCTTTACGTTGCGCTATTTTCCTATGGAGATTGAGTTAATAAACGGAAATCGATTGTAAACTCCGCGGCGATACAGTTCCAAATTTTCATTAAGTCGAGCTGGATGCCACGGCAGTGTTATGCAAAGGCGTAAACACTGTGTTAATATCTAAGTTTATTGTGCAGTTCCGTGCCCTATTAGCGTGTAAACACATAGCTAAATACATGCACAGATGCCTGGTGTTATCGTTGGAAACCCCGTATCTCGTATACGCGTGTTTCCATTTCACGCATAAACTCGCCTCGCAGATAAACGTCTATTTTACATTCCTCTATGTCGCTACGTTTTTAGAATACGCGATATCTCCTTTTACGATCACTAAAGGCAAAGTTATATCGTCGAATTATAACGGGTAATTGAAACGTTTTTGTTTCGCATTTTGCAAGTCGATCGGAAAGGGATCGATTTTTGTTCGACGTTCTTCCTGTCAACGTAGTTCGTCAAAGCACCCATAGTATCCTTCTCGCAACGCTTTTTATTTCCATACATCGTACGTACGTGTATGAGTTTTTATTTTTTTAACGTCATTGTTCAACGTCATTTCTTTCAATTACTTTATCGCACAGAGCAATTTAGTAAAAACGATGGGCTGCTATAATGTTTTAAAGTTCTTCCTATTCCATGCGTGACGACTCGAAGCGGCGATTGATCCGGACAACAACCTCGTAAACGCGTCACGATCTTTCAGAAATTAGCCGGAAGCAAAGATTTCGAAGAGATAATTAGTTTATTTCCGTGGTACAACCGCACATATACGCGTAAGAAAATTATTGCATAACGCAGCAATAAATAGTTAGCAATCTAGCGTTCGATTTTACGTAGAATATGAGAAAATGGAATAAAACTAAGGTTTGTCTCTGTGACTTTATGCATATGCAATGTCCACAATTTTGTTGGTGAACGTAAAGGTATCTTCCACTTTCAAAATATTATCTAAATTGAAACAAGTTTTTAATCTTCGATAGTCGCGGTAGTAGCTGGTACACGACTGGAAATTCTCGCGTCCTTATAAGATTTAACTGCAATTGTAACGCATATCGAGACAGTCGAGAGCTCATCAAGGCTGGATCCGTTTGCGTCTGATCGATCGAAACTCTGCGTTGTGCCGCGCCGATGGTTCGCGCGAAACATAGTCGACTCCGTTCGTGCGTGTAAACGCGTTCATGTAAACGCGTCGATAAACACGTAAGTCCACATCGTTACGCGCGACCACGGCCTCCGACGAGCTGTGTTTCTAGCATCTAGCAAACTGGGTGCTTGATTTTACGAAGACCTATGTCGCATCGTGCGAGCATCGGGTCGCACAGATTATCATACGGCCGTATAACGTGGCTGCTGTACATTTAGTTAAGTTGCGTGACCCCATTATTCTGTTATGAGACGATGTCATCGCGATATGAACATAATGTTTATAGAGACATTTTTGATAAAGATTTGATATACAGTGTCTACGAAAGGTATTTGTACACCATTGTATTTATTATAGCATTCACATAGTAATTAATTAAGTCTAAGTGTATTAAATTTCATACCATGTAGCGATACTTGTACGTAACTACAAAAACTTCGTACTATGAAAATGAAGTGTAGAGTTTGATAAAAAAAAAGCTAATAATTTTTTAACAAAAACTTCCCATCTGCGTTTGTACCTTTCTCGTAAATTAAACGATTAATCGTTAGCTAATGAAACCGTAGCGTAGAATAAATTCGAGGAACCTCTTGAAATTTCAAACAGGATACACCGAAATTAACATTGGATACTTTCAGCATGTTTGTTCTGCCGTGCAAAATTAAACGCGCGACGGAGTTAATGTTAATCTTAACGAAAATATGCATTCGCATGAATTTTTTGATAATTTTGTTTCGTCCAAATGAGCGGGTGCGCGCAGCTGTTTTTATCCGCAGCTGCAAAACTGCTACCTGACTGTAATTGCAGACTCAAATAGCCACTGCTGTAGCCTCTCCGCGTTAAGATAATTATAGAATTGTGATATTTTAATTAATGCGTAACAATTTCGACGGATACTAATTCCGTGCACCAGATCTTTCATCGCATATGTTCGCAATGCTGCCACTACATACGCATTTCGAATCCATAGCCGCACGTGTTCAATTGGGATTAACTCGCGACCAAATGAAATTTCTGTAATGGCAGATCGCAATTTTGAATATTACCTGTGTAGCGATTAAAACGTAAAGTTTATTCACTCGACTGGGTAAAGCACGAGCAAGCAATACATTTTTACGAATTCCATAGAAATAAAATTGGTATAGTTTATTATTTCCACATCGTTAAAAATAATTAGAAATTTTGTCGATATGTGACTGGAGTTGTATTTACATTACATTAAAGACTGTTTGAATTAGAATTACCACCGTAATACGTCTAAGAAAACACAGAGTATCGTATCGCCTATAGCTGGTACCATGATAACAAATGTATGACAAGAATTTATGGCAAACAGGATTGACAATGAATCAGGAAACTCAACAATTAGCCCACAACCTTCGCGAGATCCAGATCGCTCAAGATCGATATACGTATTGTCTAACATGGACCTAACGTTCTGTTTGATTTCATCTCTTTAATAATTTAATAATAAACTACACTCTTTTCTAACATTGTCCAATTTTTATTATACCAATGTCTATAGTATCATCAAGTGCCTCGATTTCCAATTACATCGCTATTAATTATACACGTCGTTAATTTTAGAACAATCATTTGAGGGAATGGGATCTGTCTGAAGACCGAATGTTTGATCGAGAACGCTGATTAATCTCCGTTGGAAAGTTCGTAAAATTCTAAATCTTTGCAAAAGATTTTAAGCGAGTAATCCGATAAGAGATTCGAAGAAGTGATTTTTTGACTCGGAGTAATCGAGATGGTATAACGTAGAAGTAACGAGCAGATAAATGTTATCGCATGTGTGGACGCGACTATGTCCAGGTCACGTAAAGCCGAATTTCGTGGCCACGTACTCTTGAAACGAGCTGTGAAACTGAACGACAGGTCAAAGTGTCCGAAACTTGCTGGCTAAAATGAGCAAACGTTATTAGGTCGATGTACTGTCTTTCTCGTACGAAGAAATATGGTTTAAAATCGGTTCCTTTAAGTTCTAGTACCTGTTGGTACAGTTTCATTTGGAGATAATTATTTGATATTTAAAAATTACGAATTATTCGTGAATACTGTATTACGATGATTTTAATTTCAATTTTATCCAAATGAAGTCGATATTTGGCATCTGACAGCTTACATTTACAGTTCAAATCTAGTTAAAAGTAAAAAGTAAACGTTTTACAAATGTAAAATTTCTGATATCCACCTATTTGTAAAATTATTTATGAATTCCAGTTACTTCTGATTGACATTTAACGTCAAACTTAATATCTCTGTAGAAATGATAAATGATACGTGCAATGGCTGCAGTTCTACGTCAGGTACACACGTGTTTTCACTATGAGAATTAATAGAGACAGAATTTATGGATGCAGAATTTCAATTGTTAAAAGATTCAGAATCAATTATGTACACTAACATGTGATACCCGTAAAATGTCCTAATCCTAATCCCACATTCATTAATTGTGTTGCAAGATAGATACGTTTGAAAGTGATAATCGCGCAAAATGAAGCACCACAAAGGATTGCAAATTCTATGTCAATGGATTGATAGTATCATATTGCAAACCTATACCGGTATTTGATGGTTAATGAAATTTATGTAACGGATATGCATGGAATAATACATAAATGCCTGATACTATAATTCTGTCACTGTCTCGACTCTCAATTGTCATAGTCATTTTCTAGGGATTTTATGCATACCAAATTGTTTTCTCAAACAAATATCAAAATAATTAAAATTTTTATTTTGTTACTAGTTTATTTTTTAGAGCAATGTCCTGAAAGTTTCTTCTTAATTTTTAATATCTTTGTTATTTAATAAGCATAGCCGAAAATACATTAAAAAACTGGAATGCATTGAAATACTGTTAAGCTAAGTTAGTTAAAGTTAGCTAAAGCGCTATTAAACAAATAAAAGTTTCTCTTTAAGAGTTCATTTAAGGAACACGGACATTTCCATAGCTTAATAATAAAATAATAATTGTCTGAACCACCGTCGAACGTTAATCCATTTATATTAACATCCAACAATAAGATTATTATACTATACAGTAGGGGCACGCGTTATTCGACACCCTCTCGTGCTTCGTAGTCGGTACAAGTTCGCAACATTATCATGTATTTAAGAACAAATGTTTCGAGGAATCCTTTTACGTGAACACGAACTCCTATTAACTGAACGAAAAATCATAGGCGATAAACAGAAATAAGGTGGACAGGTTCGTATAAACGGAGTTCTACCGCACATTCAAGCAGCTCTAATACACAAAATTGGTTTGGTGGCAATGGTAGAACTGACTTTTATATACGCAAATCTACAACTGTTTCTTGGAGATTACTGCTTTTACGCGTAATATTAATTTATCCACAAACTGAGGTTAATGATAGAATAGACTTAAGAAACACAGCTATCCAAGTTTCTGTTCTTGGTTCTTGCTTTTAACGGTAATAGTCTGAAGTCCATTTTAAAACCAAAAGTACCGTCCCATTATAATTAACACTAAAAGCAGGCTGTTAACGGTGCCCATAAACGACACAAAGTACCATCGAAATCGAGGAATCATAAAACTATCGCTAATGCTCTTAGGATTTGCATTCTTTTTCCGTGAATATTTTACCCGGACGTAATTAGAGTTCGCTTAAATATTCTAGAAGAAGAACCTGATCAACGCTGTGTTCAAGTTTTAAACGTAAAAAGCAGTATCCCAGAGACGTTCCATTTTAAATTTACAACTAGAAAGAATACGGCATGTTAGCTTTAAATATCTTTGTCGACTTTTTCAATTTAACGTCGCTTTCTGATTAAAAAGAAATATAATATACGTGTAAGACAGTTAGAAGTAGAAAGAATCTGGAAAATCGAAACATACGCTCGAGTACAATTAACCATAAAATTGAGCGTACACCTATGGTGGCAACGAATAGTGGCGGAAAAATTGATATAAACGCATACGTATATTTAAAAGTAAAAACGTAATAATATATATTTCATTCGTATATTTTAGCAAATAATTCCTAAAAAAAACTTTATACTGTATGAACAAATAAATATTAATATATCGTTACGTAGTAATTTGGCTTTAATAATTGCCTGTAGCCACCGTGGCATTGATTTGATCAGTTTTTCAATAAAGAAGGGCGAAATTTTGTCCCATGCTGAGAATAGCTAGTAACTGACAAGAGACAGACTTTTCGATGCAACAGTTAATTATCAAATTGTATTTCGAAGGAAAATTCTGTTACCAAATTGTACAGAACTGTCATCAGAATTTATTTGCGAAAAGAACACCGCGCAAAGAATTATAAATAATTACAGGTACAAAGGAGTAGCTCGTAATAAATCTTCATTATATATTTTCGTAATAATGAGTTCTATCGAATCCTAAACATTTTTCTAAACACTGCAAATAATGCATGCAAATTATGTACATACTTCTGTTGTATAAACAGATTCTACAATTTTACATTATATTGTAATTTCTGAAATTCATATATAAAATCTTATCGTTGTATTGCCAGACCTATCATTGTCATACAAAAGCATTTACATATTTATTTGGATCCTCAAAGTTTCGCTAACGATATATCAGTTCAATCGTGCAAGAAAATTCTTGCAAGAAAATTCTTACATGAAAACAGTAATAAACGAGACGTTTCTTTTACGATACAAGTTATACGTACAACGGAATATACATAATGCGAATTACGCATGTAGAAATTTGTTAAATAGAGACGCTGACGGATAGACACGCGGTGAATACAAAGCGAGGGAAACAAGCTAACCGTACTCGTCGAAGTGTTTCAATGGGGTTGAACGTCGATCATGTGACCGCATATGCGCGCAAATGAACGTTTCCAGTAACGATGAATAATTATTGCAAAGTGTAATGTATTGTGGAAACATGCTTACCCAGCTCGCTTTGAACTAATAGCTGTACTGAAATTTGTATTGGCCTATAACGAATGAAATATGTATTCGTTTTTAGCATGAAATACGATCACTTAATCCCCTAACAAGTAACATCATTAATCTAATTCTATTTATCGTTGCCTACATTACAATAAATGCTTATCAATCCCTTCCACATGTTCATATTTTTTTCTTTATGTCTTTTACATATTCTTGTAAATACATTATGTGCGTATTAACCATACAAAACGTTTTGAAATTTCATTAGTGTTACGAGGAGATCCGACTATCTGATTATACAAAGTGAAGTTTACAAGAAATCTGAAAATACAAATATATAGAAATTATGAGATGAAAATAATTTTAGTTTTCGTTTAATTTTATCGATAGTTCGATTTTTAGAACTTTCCACGCGAGTGGTCATCGTATACCGTCATCCATTTATCAGTCGAAGAAACAATTGCTCTTGCGATGGATTTTTAGTTTGACAAATAGTTTTTTCCCCGTCAGAAATCAATTTTTTCCCACTCGGCACAGATTTCTGCCAACACATGTTATTTGTTAACGGAAAACACTCGTTTAGCCATTTCCTTTCTGTCAAGTTGGTTAAAATCAATCAAACTACCAGCTCCGAGCTCGTTTGACATTCGATACTTTTGGGTAACAATATTTCGTGTTACACGTTTCGTTATCAAAAATTATCGAGCAACCTCTCGCTTCTAAACAAACTTACCGCGAGAAATATTTTGTTTATGTAAATTATAATATAACTGTAACGTAAATCGATACTAAATACATAGACTCAAGTTAGATACACGTAGGTATGAGTAATAGATTTTTCAGAATAATTTATTGACAAGGTTTGAAATTTTCAAACTCAAGATAATCTAGCAATTATTGAAGCGATTATCACGTTAATTAATAAAATTTCATATATGTAGGTACTTCGTAATTTTTACATTCTTCTTTATTTCGTAGAAAATTCTATCGCGTACTATACCAAATATAATATATTCGTTAATTAAATAAATAATATTCGTTGGACACCTCATTATTCTTCCTACTTTTCCTGCAGCTGTTTATATACGCCTACTTGAGAATAACGTCGTTATAATGAGCAAGCTATTTTCTTCCATACAGCTTCCTGTTACACCCATACAAACACATCTACACTTGCTTCGCCAGTACCAACGTCATTTTAGGCAGAAATAGTCGCTACTTAGTTAGTGCGCTGGTAAAAAGTGCATGGAGCTGTTTCTCTGTTACGCGATTTAATTATTTCTTGCTTACGAAATATGTAGCAAGAAGTGAATTTTCGGATTTCTTCTCGTTCAGATTCCTCGTTTAATGAATTTCTTTTTTATGTGTTATAGACGCGTTGCTTCTTTCGTCACATTTTCGTTTAATTGCTTACCGCATTCTTCACTATTGTTGCGTATATTGAATTATTAGATTGTCGCATATGAAACGTCATTTTTTCAAATTAAACTTTAACTGCATGTAACAACATTCTTCGAATGCAACATTTAGTCAAATATAAAAAAAGTTCAAAATATCGCACCTATGGAAGAAGCATCGGTATTTTCGGAATTCTGTGTTCGAAAATGGAAAAAGAGAGCAAGTGCCTGTGTTAGTAGTATCGCTGCTTTTTGTTCGATTTCGGACAAGTGTTTGAGATGCGGTATAATTGCAGAAGTTTTTCAACCCACTAACCGGTGGAAGCACACGAATTGAGGAGAAAAGATGTCTTAACGAACGCCGAAAAAAATAGGAAAGAGTCGGTTATGCATTTCTTCAATTTGATATCGAAGGGAAAGTCTAATGAACAAGGATGTCAGAGTTTCAAATTGTCTAGGAAAATTTATGAAAGTTCTTTGTACAAATGCAAACGACTGCTCGAATACTTTAAAAATATAATTTTACGAAAGATTTAGTCAAAGAACTATATATTTTTGCTAACATTCTTAGAAAACGTATTGTCAGTTTCATATCAGTTAGCAATTCATTTTTTCGCATTTATTTTCTTCATGTGGCAGTATTTCAGAAGCAAACTTAATTAATACAGCGTTCATTGTAAGTAGTTAAATTGAACCCTGCCATGTTCTTCAAAACTATAAATATTTAAAAATGAGTTCCATTATCGCTTTGAAAGCTAACGGATACATTCCAACGAGGATGGTTAAATTACCCTGATACGTATTTGATTTTGATTATTACTTAAACCATAAATATTTCTAGCCAAAGGATACACGTATAAGTATGGAAAAATATGTTTCCAATAAGTATTAAAATATAGTGGCTGGCTAAAGTCTCTGGCCAAAGCGTAAACTTAAAAAATCTCCAGCTATCGATTTTAATGGACCGTTAAATCTGGAGTGAATAATCAAAACTCCTCGAGGGTATCGATAGTTATTAAGATGCACTAGATCGCGCTAGATCCTTGGATCCCATCTCGGGATAAAGGCTAATACGAAGCCAGATCCGTGAACGAAGCGCTAGGTAGCTGGACAACAATTTCCAATTATCGTTTAAACCTCGCTAAGTGGATGCACACGATCCCTTAGCAGATTAGCCCGTGGAAAATCTCTCAGTGGGCTTATTAAAATATAGAGACAGGCCTGTTAATGAGAAATAACCCGGCCATCCTGTGTTTCATCAAGCTCGGGGTCATTCATAATGGCTTTATCGCGATGGCCTCAGATAAAAGCGTATCATTTACTATATTCACAAATTGAGTTCGCGGCACCTCTTAATGGAAAATTCGAATGATGCTGCCTGCTAATTATTGCTGATGGGCGACGACGATATCCTCCAACTTTAAAAGCCCCACGCGGACGCATTGAATTATAACCACGATAATGGATTAACCGGACAATTAATTGCAACTCGGTTATATTAAACCGCATCCAGCGCGAAATAGGAAGGTACAAATAGATTTTGTATAAGATACCCGCGTTTTTCGATGTAAAGTCGTAAGTTGATGCTCCGTCTATGTGAAATTATGGCCAGCTCGAAGGAAATGAAACGAAATTTATCGAATCTAACGTTGTTCGAGCTACCTTTGCAAAAATAACAAGAGGCAATTTATACTTTGTTCTTTTTATATGTTTTATCATTTTTAAGTTACTTAATTAAGGGAAATCTTTTTAACAACTGTACACAATGTCGAACTTGAAGTTTCTGTTTTTTAACAATAATGTATAAAAAAAAGTAGCTTAATGATCGTATTTCATGCTTAAAAATATGAAATTGTTCTTTTCATTTGATACACAACCGAATAATACGTTTCGTGTATCGCCGCAGGTTACATTTAACTACATATACGTAATATCCATATGTAAAAAGCTGGATGTCGGTAGACACGTGACGCAATCTGGTATTATTAATCCAGCCACCCTTTAATAACAAGGCGGTCGCTCTATTTCGCATGACTAGCTTTCTCTACCCAAGGAAACACTTAATCCTTACTAACAGAAATACAGGGCTGCGCGGCGCCGCGTCGGTTCTGCAGCGGACAACACATGGGCTCATTCGTGCTGTTTAGCCTGCAGCCAACTCGGTCCATTTAATCGCGTTAAAAGGTTATGGATGACGACGGAAAATACACGACTCCACTCGCTAATTAGGACGTTTAGCGTTTTTCGTAGGGTAACTGGTATCGTCTCTGCCATCATCTCCAGTCTTCTTGTTTTTGCGCTTGGTATGCTCCCTCTTTGCTCATGATGCGTGGGGGAACGTGATTGTCGCGGTGCATACTTGCTTAAATTATCAATAAATACATTCCCGATTATAAGCTCGTTCAACATGCTTGTTATATGTACACGTATGCGATGCTCCACCTGGATGCTGCACCTTGTTAGGTGCTGCGAATAGGTTCTCCGACCCTTCCGAACATTTTAAGACAGGCAAATCTGATTTTGGTTATTATTTCGTTTTTTTTTTTTTTTTTTAATTAAAAAGAAAGACATTAATACGAAATGGTCGAACTTCTTTCAGTTGGCGGATAAAAGGAAGAAACGTAATACGAAAGAATGGTTGAAGAAGGGAATAATCTGCAACGGTAGATACATATATATATATACTCTGTGGAGTATACAACAGTTACACCTCATTAATCAAAGTAGACGTTCAATTTAGAACGTCATCGTACGGAATACACACTTTATTCCAGAACTGACATTTGATTTATTTTCTGCAACAAAGTGCCAGCTTCGAACTTTTCTACTTATATACGAAATTCATTTACCTCTATCCTAAATGTAGACTAGTTGTGAGTTGTGAACGTCCAAGTGGGGAACACTGTACGTTTAAGTATTAGCAGACAATTAATTCCAACACGAGGACCAAAGTGAGTAGCTAATCCGGCAACGAACTAATTGAAACCAACTGAAAATTTTAATAAAAGAGAAGCTTCGAATCTCTTTACTTCCGTTGCACGTTAGCAACACAATGTGCTTCTGTTTCACGCTTAGTAGCTGCACCACGGGGGATAGAAGACGATGCATCAAAACGACGCGACGCGGTTAACACCGAGGTTAGCGTGTCGCTTGAATGACAATCGATACACCTATCCCGTAGACACACTGGGTAAACCTGTGCCTGCGGCTTCGAACCTCTGACACCCGGGATACATTGTTTGAGATGTTGTTAGTCTTGTTCCGATTCAGTCAGCAAAGAGTCGCGACGAACCTGGGATCGATGTAAAGCTCCGCAGAGGGATGTATATCGAGAGAGAGGATAAACAGAGCGACGCGACGTGACAGCGGATCGACGTACAGCTAGCTTTTGCCCGTCGAAAGAAACGCGAGCGAGAGAAGAAGCTAAGCTTCAAAAATTGCAAATGCAAGGTTATCCCTGTATCGGGAATTGATCCAGTTTCCACGTGAAACTTACTTTGACCGTTTCTGACCAAGCGAATTCTAAATTAGAACGCCTTGTGGTATCTGAAGATTTTTATAAACGTGGCCGAGGAAAGAGAATTTGAGTAAAGGTTCGTTTCGTTCTCGAAATATTACAACGAATATCGTTCTTCTATTTCATTGCGTCGTAATACTTAAAAATAGAGGTGTATTAGGTAAATTCTGTTCGTCTCTTCGTTAGTATAAGTAGGCTATCGGTGTTATAATAAACGTAACGCTGTTACATAAGTCGATATGAACGGTGCCATTGCAGTTTACAGTGGATAAATTATTTATTAGTCCATTAACGGTCACGCGCCCGGTAAAATGTTGTAACGTCGAATCTATCGTACAAACAAATTTTCATCGCTTTGAAACATTTTGAAACAATTTAGATGAGAAAGATCAAACAATTTTGAGATTATAACGAATACGATACATTCTTTTCTGAAGTATAAGTCCGAAGACATCAACGTAAAAGAAGCATACGACAGAACATTCGCACCGATGGATTTTATGAATCGAATTTGCAGAAGATTTGCCTAAGAACTTACGTAGCAGGCAAATATATCTTTCGAACTACCGTCGCATCGCGTAGAATTAATCTAATTATATATTTGTGGTAGAATGAATTGTGTTACGCCGGGCCTCTCTGCCTGGCCCAGGTCACACACCGCGGGCCAGACGGACACCAGATGTCCGCTTTTCCGTACGGCGTACCCTCAATATCCTTAAGCACCCGTCATAAACCCGAGTCACTTGCCTGCAAAGGTCCTTTAAACAAAACAAACGTCTGGTTCTGAGGAATTTCTAAACACTATTGTCTACCACGGCTGGACAAGGGAAAGTTGGTTTTTCTCACGCACGCTGCAACTTTCCTCCCACTAACCACTTTCTCTCGAGGGCATTTAAGACCCTTCGTTTAACCAATTAAAAACGAAGCCTATTCCCTCACTCTCCTAAATAACATCGGCCCCAACAAATCCGATGGTCCCGTGCGCTAGACACACCCATCCTTAGCTTTCCTCGGACACAGCATCGTCACTCAACTTCACTTCTTCTACATCGTTGGAAAAGTCAACTACTAAGTATACGCTAATGCCCAACGGGGCAGTCTAAGCATAACGCGAGAGTCGGTCTCGGTATTGTCGAGCATACATTTCCTCTCCTAAATCTCATAGTGCTACGTCCACTAATACACTAAATCTAATTATAAGAGCCCTGCTCTAACGCACATATCTATCTTAGCTTCGTGCGACAAGTTGTTAATTACTTATTTCTCTACGTCAGTGTAATCTAAGTGCTGGAAACATATAATTTATAATTCTGTGAATCACAGGGTTATACAACCTCAATCACCCCTATTATCTCAACGGAAATCAGGGGATCGATCAATTCGTGGTGTCGATTGTTATAATCGTAACGGGGATTTACGACCCCCGTTGACGTCTCTCCTTGCGATTACGTCTCCCCGCGATTGGTCGAAGAAACAAATTGAATTTCACATTATTGTCAAAAATTCGTCGCGACAAAATGTCCCATTGTAACGTATGGCCAATTGCGCGGAGAAAGAAATTTTATAATTCACCTCGGTCATCAATGTGCGCGCGTCATTAAATATTAGACCGGTGCAGCGGTAAGAATTAAATTGAGCGTAAATGTAGAGATATCGAGTTCGAAAACGAAGTTCGCGCACGCGTCCTACGAAAGGGCAGTATATTAATCATCCGGCTAGGGACTAATGCTTTGGTTGCATCCTGAAAAATGATGGCTTTCACTGTGTGCACGTTTGTTATACGGTCGAGACGATCAGATTTAATGGTTAATATGGATTGCAAATGACATCTGTTTATCGAACAAACTGCACCGTATGAACCGAACGTTTCCCGGATATTTATGCAAACGCGTGTTTATCGGCCGCCGGATATAAAATAAATATCCCCCATAAAGTAGTCTGTAATCGACACGATTTTTACGAATGCGTTCCAGCTACCGGGAAATTCAGATCGATTTATAAAAGAAAATTTATTTTATCCAGAGACCGTACTCACCGATAAGCTACCTGCGATTCCAGTGAAAAATTAATTGCGACCGAAATACGAACGAATGCGATCAAAAGACCGTGCTGTTGTTCCATGATACTTCTCTAATTTTCTCTCATATGTATTATTTTGACGAATCCGTTCCAGTTAAAACAACGTTTATTTATAATTACATATTGTTGATCATTATGTTGGAATTCGGGCGGAAATTAACGCCTGCGGCCGACGTTTTCTAATTTTCGCCAAATGTTGTTTTCAATCCACCCTTCCGTAGAAACAAAGAAGCGTTCTCCATCACCGTATCGTGGGTCATTCTCATTTTCGATATCAAAGTCGATCGTTAATCGGTTTTCTATCTTTTTATTAGTCCGATATTCATATCGTCCGAACTGGAACTGTATTCTGAAGAACTATCATTTTTCGAATCACTGGTATCAACACTTGGACGATTCAACAAAGTATTTGCATAATATTCAGGGAAAATTTCTTCTTCGTTCGAAAATTCGCGATGCGCCGTTTTTGAAGATTTATCAATATTGCCATTGTAATATACAAACGATCCTATCGCCACATAATACGCGGAAAACCTAACGCGACGAAAGTTGAGCGAGACAAAAATTTTGTAACGAATATTTTATCAATTTTGCGCTCCAACGACTTTGTACGATGATTACAACCGTACCTCTCACAAGTTAAAACTAATATTTTTAGAAATATAAAGTCAATCAAATATTTTTATTTAAGAAATAATAATAAAAAATGTCATTGTGAGAATAGGTTTGATAATAACAATAAATATTAATACTAGTTTATTCATGGTAAATGTAAAGAATTGCAAGAAACTAAGCTGGAAATCCGGCGTGGGATACGGCATCATATTTCACGATTTAGGATACGGTATTTTATTTGTGTAACAATGATGGAATTTATTTACCGAATTTAATCTTAATTTTCCTTTTCTGTAAACGATGCACATTGTACTATAGAACAAGTTAAATTTATTTATTTTATTCTTTACAAACTAGATACGAGATAAATTTATCGCCGTAACCTGTTATAAATACTAAGCAGTTTCCACGTTAAGTAGAAATTACTATAAAAATGTTTTCAACAGTTGGAAAATTGGTTAAATTCATATACGTATGTACATATATCTTTTCCATCATATTATTATAATATTATAATAATACCAGCGACTTTTATATAATGACATATTTTCACGAATATAACTAAAGAAACGAAACGCATGTAAATGGCGGTTTATATTACTTATTAAATATTACAACAAGTATTTTATTTTGCATATTTTCCGTAGTTTTGCATGAATGCATAAAAATCCGCAGGCTAGCTACAACATGTAAACTGTAGAAAAATTGATCGCATACAAGTACACAGGAAACGAAGATGAAGCTATATTTTATTTCCTACCTTTAACATTCGCCACTAGTCTTCTAAATTAAGTAGTCCACTTCTCTTCTAATTACAATATCAAAGAATAGAACGTCTTATGTTACGTAACGTAAATTTTTAGAACTAAAACAGCCTGTACAAAACGTGTGATTTATAATTGTATGTTAACTCACGTAAAGGTAATACTTTCCAGGTCAGATAGCATGGTTAACGTAGCGAGATCTTTTTTCGTAGTGCAAACTCGTTCACGCAAAAATAAATCTCCAGCAAGACCAAGTAATCAAGCAATCCCCCGAACAGCAATTTTTAGTGCATCGTTAGTTCTCCATAAGTTGTAGTTTTCTTTCGTTCCCTTCCTTTCCATACGTAAAACATCGCGTACCATTAAAATCTTCGATAAACATTGGACTGTCGTGAAACGATGAAACTGTAATTAATTGTAGAGAACACGCCCTGTATAAAATCCTCCAAACGATCAATGCTGGCAATAAATATCTTCTTGCACCTTTATATACCTTTCCAGATTCGTTTCGAGTGTAACCAAATATTTAGTATAAAACACATAATATATTCGTACAAGTTTCTAATGAGTTTCCAAATACTTTAATAAGCAAATTGTACTTATCGTTTTATGTTCAAACCATCCTTGTATTATGGGGACAACCGGAAACAGCGAATAAAATCCCATCTGATCGAGCGAAAACAAACTATGAGCACGTTTCCTGGTGATAAAACGATTGATTACGCATTCCAGCCGATCAACGTGTTCTTCCCATCGCTCTAGAAAACTACGTCGTACATGGCAAAGAAACGGGATCGAAAAACGGAAGTTGAGATCCGGTTGATTTGCTATCTTCCACGTGACCCTCTGTTTTTCCTCGTACACTCGTACATTCATTATTTTCTCGTCAACCTGGTCGTCGACGCGACGCCACGCACGCGGCACGCGACGAACACGAGAATAGCGTCGACACACCCGCGGCGTGTCCTCCTGCTGCTCTCCTTCTCGTCCCACGCAACGCTTCTAAATTATTTTAAACCGTTGTTCGGGCGCAATATGACGGCAGGTGGACGCTATGCTACGCTTTGCGAATCTGCCTGGCTAGTCGTGTCGGATAGAGACAAAGAGGGGAAAAAAAAGAGAGAAAATAATAAAAAGACGAAAAAAATCGTCGTGCAGGTGTCGTCGACTGTCGAAAGCACGCCAGCGATATATATTTGGCTGAAGAGTCGTCCTTCAAAGATGAATCGCACAGCCGGGATTGTTCCGCATTTCGAGGCGAGCTTTCAGGAAAACAGCTGCCACGCCACGCGATTCTCCCGACAATCGACATTTCCAGAGAAAATTTTTGGCGGCCGTCCGTCGCCTGTGTTTCGTGTCTCGTGTATGAGTGATTATCACTGAAAACGATCAGTTTCCTTTTTCAAATACACGGTGTTATGATTTTTCGATAGTGATTATTAAAAGAAGAACTGCTGTTCAGTCTCTTCAGGTATAAAATTACGCCCAGAATAAGAGACATGTATATAATTGTGGGATTCTGTGTTTCAAGATAATTTCGACAAGGATTACTGGATCTTACGAATTATAAATTACGCTTGTTACACTTTTCTTTCAAATTTCGATATATTATAATTCGCGTTACTATATTATTAATTGGAAATACGATCAGAGTAATGCCTTAAATTTCCATTGTAATTTTTATCTTCAATTTTCGCTAGTTATATTATATTGCTACGTGATACGAATACAGCATGAGAAAAATGTTGTACGAGTCCGATATAATCAATAGTATCGTCGAACATCTTCGTCAATGCCAAGTAACCATATTTTGTTTTTTACAATATATAGATTTTCGCGACTAACTATATTTATTTGGAAAGAAGAGTTCGTACGCACAAGCTTCATAAAAACAACATGTATACGATCGTAGTTTGTTTTGAAACTACTGTTTAATTTTTCGCGAAACAAAAGTTCTAAAAAACAGCGAACGGAGGAATCAAAGTGTAGGAACCTGAAAAAGGTAACAATGAAAGTGATTTTTGCGTATAATGTTGCAAAAGATACGGCGCTTGAATGAAAATAGAGCGAAATGTACAGGTTGTGATAAACGATGCTCGATATTACCTTGCTTTGTGGCACAAAAGAAAGAATTTCGTTTTGTTATTAAATTCAGAAAGACGTCTGAATTTCTAAGTGACATTTTTGCTAGCTCGTGTTGATTATTCCTCGTCTGTTATAACCGAGTCGAATGAATGTTTTGATTTTTTAAAACTTCGTTATATCGCTGTCGACTCCATAGTGTTTCAACTTGGATTATAAAACGATTATAGCATATTCCCTCGTTCTTTTACGGATAAATAGATACGTCTGTCGCGTTTGTGTATAAACAGTTTTTTCGCGATTCTAAGAATTTTCGCGAAATGGAAATACTCCAAAGTCGAATAATCTAGTACACAGATACTGTGACATTAAATCAAATCAAATCAGAAGCAAGAAGAAAGAAGAAGAAACTCTCGATTACTCTCACGTTACCGCGTCTTGTATCATCGTTATCCATCGGAATATTTATTAAAACGCCTTTTCACGGTTTCCCGCAGGAATCAAGCGCAATTACCTCGGGAATGGAAGCAAGAAAGCGTGTCGTACGTGACGTTATTGCAACAAGCGCGCGACGATTTGCTGGAGGGCTTGAAAGCGAGCTGCGAGGAAAAGTAGAAAAGAGTAAGAAGCAGCGACGGCGGCAGAGGGAAAGGGGTGGAAAACGGAGGCGGTGAAGGAAGTCGGCTCTCGCGGACCGGCAAGAGATAAGACTTGTACTTCCACGGAGTTGAACCGTAGTAAGCACGGGACTAAAAGTTCGTTCTGCTATCAGTTGCCAGGCGGAAAGTAAGGGGTTCCCGTTACTCTTACCCCTTCGGTGACTGCAACTCTGAAACGTCCAGAGACTTTACTATAAGATATTTTATTAAATCTGCGACAATGGCTCGAGTTGGCCATACTTTCGATCGCTTTATAAGATCGGATCCTAAGTGCCGCCGAAATGAGAATATCCACTCCGTTTTCTTTGCGTTTCGAGAAACGCAGTGGAACGAATAAATATCCATTGGCGCCTGATTTCGAAGAGACGCGTTCGATCGAATTAATTCTCCAGCCACACGAAAGGTGTAAAAGTCAAATTACCGTTTGGAAATGAAGTAATACTCGAAGCAAGAGATGCTACACGTATGCTGCATCAACCCAATAGATCGAAGCGAATCCGACGATGCTAGAAATTTTTCTCCGACATTTGGAATTCGCGACTATTTCTTTAAAATCTTGCGATTCTCTTGCCTAAACATCGAATGACTTGGCTTTTCCAGCCAATCTTTTATCGAACGTAGAATATTTATACCCCAAAAATTTTAAAAAGCCATGTACGCCTTAAATGTTACGATTCAGGGTCCAGCGATATTGCGAGACTTCGAGAATAAAAAAGCCGTCAAACGCGTCTGTTATCAAGACATTGCGGTCTCTCGCTGAGTGCTGCAGTTTCTAAGAAGCAGCACACGTGGATTAAAATTACTCGTGAACGTAGCGAGCGTCTTCCATTTCGAGATTGTTTCTTTATTCACGGCGGCTGCTGGTCTTTATGAGGAGTTTCTATCAACCCTCCTTTTTCAACGTTGTTCTGCATTCCTAAATACAATCGAATACTTTGTTAATCGTTGGTTAATGGTAGTTAATAATGGCTACTGTCTCCTTAGCATTGCGCTATTTCCTAAATAAATAACAGTATTCGAATGCATTTAAATACTGCTATTTACTTTGCTTAGCTCGATTAAATTTTTGACAAGAACAAAATTCACTACCGAGAATCGCTTGAATATATCTATTACTACTACGACTAGTCGATACAACTAACTCGTAAAATTTCACTCTAACAATATTATTTTCTTTCCGTAAGATAGTAAACTGCCAATAGTAATTATCGTCGAGCAAGAATCACGAATAACATCGCTTATTCGCCTTCTTCCCTATGTCGCATATGCCTTTCACCGTAACTCCCGCTCCAAAAGCAACATGCATCTTCGAAGCTATGAAAATGCCCTTCGTAATTTTCCAACGTCTCTATACCAGCGACGAAAGAAACGATTTTCAGCGGTGCACGTGTATCCACCTCGTCATGAATGAAATCACAGCATCGGGGTCACGTATACAATCGAGCGTTTGTATCGTCGAAGAGATTACAAGCCAACGGTTCGTGTAACGTAACATGTCGAGTCTCGAGTATCGCGCATCCATGTTAATCAGTTGGCTGTCTCGAAGAGGGTGCGCGAATCCATTGTGAATGCCGATGCGATGGTAGGTAAGTTAGAAAGAGCGATTTTTAAGTAGTCCTCTCGATCGTTTCCCGTCGTCATATAGCGGCGCACCGCACGGGATGGGATTGATCGTGCGCGCGAAGGGGCGGAGAGAGACGACAAGCACGGAAGAGGAAGTCGAGGGGACGGGGTGGCTCGTTCGCTGGAGGCTCTATTCATTTGCCGGCGTTACCGCGACTGACTGCACCGCTTTTTTACGAAACTAATTGAATGCAGTCCCCCATTACGTACAATGCGCCAATTACCTGTAGAACTGTCGTCCGTCGGTCGCGAGGCCGAGTCACTGGCCCGCACGGACAATATTAAGTCCGCACCGATTTGGCAAAACAGTGGGTCCATAATGGCACTAATTAGGTGTACTCTGCCAGCCTCCAACCTACCCACCGTCTCTACCCTTCCTCTTACACGTCGCTTCGCGCTTATTCTCTCTTCGTGTCTCTACAGTTACCTCCCCAGTTTCCCCCACAGTTTCGACGTTATACACCCATTCTCATTTACCACATCCCTGCTATCTACCTACAACTCGCCGTGTATCGTTCGCCTCTTCCTCCTTTTTTCTCTCTCTCTCTCTCTTTCTCCTCTTTCCCTTTCTCTCGACAAGCAACATCCCTCCATACTTCTATATCATCTACCCCATCCGCAGTAGCGGCACGCTCGCCACCATTGTGGCCACCGCGAGTCAGCCTGCTTTCGTTTGTTCGCCACTGCCGCGAATAATGGCTGCACACTTTCCTCCGTAGCATTGCAGGAACGGGACTCTCGCGTTTTCGATTCGTATTACGTACTTTTGTATGTTATGTATAATTACCGTTGACAGTTTGCTGTTACGTAGGATCTCTTTTCTATGTTTTCCATATTTTGTTCCATTTTTTGAGATCGTTTTAAATCGTTGATTTCTTGTTGATCTTTGGAAATGTTGCAATCATATTGATATTTTTACTAATACGCTTTGCCGTATACGATATTTTTGCGAAAAAGAAAGCGTATTGTTTGCCAGAATTAAAATTACACAAAATTCAATTGTTAAGATTAAAATAAGATTTACACTTTGCAGGTATACCGACGTAATTCAAGTTGTCGATCGTTGACATTTTTCAAGCTGTTTCTCGAGCATACGTTACGTATCGTATGAAAAGTATACGCATTATAATACACATACATTATGTATGTATACGTTCACATTCCTCGAATCTATATAAACAATGTATAAACACGTCATATAAAAGAAGAACACGTAGCAACGTTCAGAAAAATAGAGCATAAAAATATTATTTATCTAATTGAATTTTTGCGATAAAAGTCCGACGAAAATATACGGCAAACGTGATATGGCGACGAGACCGACCGATAAATCTCAACTTAATCAAACTGGTGCGAGATTATTCTTTTAAATCTGGTTGCCCGCCAAATTACCATTGAGCAACTAGTTCGAATAGAGAGAACAAGCGAACGTACCATACGAACTATATCGTAAGTTCGATCAATTTCACAGTTTGATTAAAAGTTGTCGCCAGATTCTTTTCTCAATCAACTCGTATCGAAAACTCTAACGCGAATCATTTCCCGACTCTCACAGCTCTAAAACGATTCTATTGTTTTTGTGTAACGATCGGCACAATGCAATTCTTCGGATTGAATCTCGTGGTATCGTAAATCCTGTCACGTTCGATCGCTACGATAAGTGGGCGTGCGATTGCTTTGAATTTTATTGTATTGCTCACAGAATTTGTCGTTATTTTGTATTTGGAGGGGTCAATTTATGAAAATGTAGCCATACTTAAAAATTGTCTATTATGTAGAAACGGATATTTTGAAAATATTTGACGGCAGACGATAGACCACATTCGCAACAAAATTTTAACAATTAAATCGTACGATTAATTTTACTTTCGAATACTTTCGTACGAAACGTCGTCGAATCTTTAGCTTTTATGGATCGTCCGCATAATTTCAACTTGGGGAATTTGTTCTATGATCGTTTAGCGCATGAATGTATCATCTTAAGTACACAGCGAAAAGCACGATGCAAGCTATTAACACAAAGAACAGTTAATTAGGATGAAGCTATGTTGGCTAGGCTGACTTATGCAACCAATTAGTAACTAATTAAACTATATATGCAGAGCCTATACAAAGGTTAACGCGCAGCAAAAGTAGTAAATTAATTTTTGAATCTTTAGAAGAGTTAAGGTGATAAATAGATATGGCTGTCAGAAAAATAAAACATGACGTTTTTAAAGGAAGGGGGTGTAAATCTCGTGCGAACAAAGTTACACGTATTAGAATAATTTGTTTCAATCTCCATTTTTGTAAAATGCACTTACAGTCACAAGTGGGAATTAGTCTGTGTTTGAAAAATATTTGTATCGTTTTATCATTGGTATAAATTATATTTTCACTACTCGCTCTAAACAAGCTCCACCCTGATAATTGCGATCCCAGGTCAATTAATTGTTGTAGTAGGATATCAAACTTAATCACAAACATCAAATCATCTGCAATATAATTCTATTTTCACAAATTCAAAATACTCCATCTATTAAATAACATTGTTTATCGAGCAATATTATCGTCATGATATTGCTGAATAAATTACTTCTCAATTGTTTTCGTAATTACCAAAGTTATACTGATGTGTTTGCCAATATTAATTTTAACTTTTTTTGCGGTAGAAATACAATTTGTATCTACATATACATACATTATGAACTATGTACTATTTTTTTTTTATTAATTATCCTCTGTATTATAGGTATGTTGCGTCAGATCTTAAATGTTTATTACGTCTTTAGTCAAATGTAATACACGCGATAGAGTAGATAAACGTTGTCTTTGGTTAGTTTCAGTTCTAATTTACGATGGTTTGTAAGATATAGAATGAGTTGTTCAACGATTCTACTCTCGCAACAGTATAAATTCTCCAGCAGCAAAGCTTTGCCTTCTCACTTTCCTCGTGACGGATCTCGCTCATTTTACATACATCCCTTTCCACAAGACCAGCAAATCGGATGATTCTACGTCCTGAATCGAGGCGTTCTCCCATCACCTTGATTCCACTGTTGTAAATTACTCCCAACAGACATACCCGGCATTTGTCCTTCTTCGGTTTTCGATCGAACACCGGCAAATTGTTTACGACCCCCGATGTATCGTGCGCTCGAAGAACGAGAGAGAAACGCTCGTCGATCCGAGAAATATAGTATATCGACATATTGCAACCCGACACGCAACCTTTGACAACTTTATTATAATGAACAGTTGCAGGAGTAGGAAACTGTACCCATTTCGCATTGATATTCGATCGTGATCGTGTTCGAAGAACATTATGGTTTCGCATGCAAGCGGCGAGATTGAAAGTCTTACAACTCGCGATAGGCTACAGGCGATGGTCTCGATTGTCTCGAACTGCTTCGAACGTATGACGAAAGCCTTGAGTTATTCCAATCGTTGGGAACATGGGTACGGCTTGTCCTATTTTTCGATCATTTGCTACGATGTGTAACAAAAAATTGTTATTAATGGAATATTGCGTGCAGTGAACGGGATCGTGTCACAATTAGACAAAGTAACGTACAACGTAGATACGAGTGTAATATACTCCAGATACTATTTTTAGTCTCGATACTCTCTTTGTTTCACTTGGTATTCATACGTTGCGCTAACTTATTCACCGTGTACATTCTAAAAACGTAACTTTGTATAGTCGAATTTGCATTGTATGGATATTAACTTGGTTTCTCATTTTTAACATTTCAAGATACATGAATTATTTATAATTCATCATTGAATGTAAATTCCTAAGACCGTAAACGTGTAGATTTTTAAGTGAGCGAAATTTGTTGTCGCTTTATTTATAAAGAACTCTCTTTAATTATGAAGGATAGCTATCCCGAATCCGGAATTACGCGTGCACTGGTTCAAAGACCTTTGATCGTTTCCTGCTGCTCCTATTCCCAGATTACCTCTGTTCATGTGTGCGACATAATTGTCATTAATTTGACATATACAATCGGAGTATACGTACATATTACGTTACCAGAGAATGGGTGAAACCTACAGTTCCGTGTAATTGAAAATAAATTGTGGCATATGTGATGTTATAACAATTTCGGATTAAAGAAAAGGATACAAGTGGATTGACAGATCGAAGCTGCTAGATTATCGTTCAGTTTATTAATCATAAGAATTTGATTGAGAAGACGCGGGAAACATTCGATAATCGCACAAAAATCGAGAAAAGACTGAGAGTCGAGACGTTCGACAAATATCAAAAGCCCGTGATAAGCTAACACCACCGACTCAAAGACCAAACCTTTACATTTTTTATTTATGATCAATAAAACTTTTATCTACGTGTTTTTTATATTTTTCTGATTAAAATGACGCCAAACGCGATATAATTTGAAGTACGTTTTCTTACTTAATAAATGATAATTAAATACACATCAATAAGCGAATATAATTCAAATTATACGCTGTTTGGTCTCATTTTAATCAGAAAGATCACGCGAATACGTCAGTACAAGTTCAATTTTTAAGAAGTCAAAAATAAGAAATTTCCACTTTTGAATTGATACCTAGATACCTTGTCTCACCGATATTCGATATTAGATCGTGTTATACTACTCGCGGTGGACCGTCGAGGCTCGTGGTGCGTTTAAGCAAAACTTTCCCTCGTAGTGAAGATGACGACTGTGCAATTATGCAGAGAACCTTTTTGTACGAGCGTCGAATACTTCCTGTAATATGCTGTATAGTAATTAAGAATTTTAAGCGACCGCGATGTCAGGATGATACTGGAGCAAGTGTCGTGTGTTTCCTCCCAGTCCACTTACCAAAAGGTATCGCTGCCTATTCGACAAGGTTTATTCTTCGACAATGCAACGTCGGGTCACTTGGCCATCGAAAAACTCACGCATCCTCTTAACTCTGAACAGTCCTATCATCGGCATCTCACCGACTTCGAGTCGTCGGCTATCGACTTTCCAAGCACCTTGTCGAGGTCTTTACCAGACCCTCGGCTCAGTAATAAACCATCACAAGGCTAAATACGTGCATTATGTCGTACCATCGCGAACATGTATTGCCGTTGGTGCTAACAAATACTTGGTTGTCTATATATGTCTGTGTAGACTTGTTGATCTTCCCTTTGTAAGCGAATTTCAAGGGAATATGATTTATTATTTATACGCATGCAGATTTATCCGAGACACCGCGTTTACTCAGAATGATGGAAAACGCGTAGGACAGTCTGTTCCATTCGTCCGTGTTGGCCACTCTGCAAAGAATACTCGAGTACATGCGGTTTCCGCTGCGAAACTATCGATGCCCACTAACGTGTGACGTAGCGAGGGAAAGGACACTCTCGAGCGTCTTCGATATTTTTTCCTAGAAGCTTCGCGTTGTTCCCTTACACCTTTTCGTTTTTAAGTATAACGATAACAAATACAATGACGTTTAATATTTGTCGTTTTCGGACTATGCGGATGAAATATGTTCCAGAAGAAATATTTTTAAAGACGAGATTGGTGGATTTTCAAATTTCTCATAAACGCGGAAAAATCCGGAATCTAGTCGCAACGTTTTAAGTTCAAAGATCGTATTATTGAAATGGAAGATTCTTCGTAACGTTTAACATAGCCCAGATCTCGATTAGGTTTCTGTTACGCATAGATACCGGTATATAGAGCAGCGAGTTAGATCGCGAGTGTCATTGTCACGTATAGGGTGGTGTCATCGCGTTGTAATAAGAGCCCGACGCAGAGCTTTCTGTCGTTCTGATAGAAACGATCCGAAGAAGAAGGTAAAGAATATTTTCATCGAGATCGAGAGGAAGAACGGGCGTTTTCGCAGATTTTGCCAAACGTAAAATCGGAATACGGAATATTACATCGAATATTAAACATTCCTTCTGAAAATATCCTATCTCCTTCTCCTACGGCGATCATCTTGCCACGTATGCCGACGCTCCAAATAGAATGATCTAATTTCGCTGCTCCTTTCTTTCTCGTTACTAAATTGTATTGTTCGCGGAATTGGTTAAGCGAAATTGTACCCTTTCGAAAAGTTCCTGAACGGCGTCTCAATCGGCTGATTCTCAATCGAGGAAGATCGTGCAACGAAGATTTAATTAAATAGGTAGTTACCTATAATGCTGCTTTTTATTAAACCAATTTAATTATCAAAAGACAAGAACGCGCGTGTTTAACTTTTTATATAGATTTACATTTAACCCGTTGGTCGACCCTTGATCAGCAATTTCCATAATTGCGAAATTACAAATCAATTTCAATCCGATCGATCTTAATTCTTGCGCATGGAAGTATATACTTTCTTTTACACATAGATCAAATCGATTCGTAAAAAGATAGAAGACCTTTGAATCAGGTAATTATTCCGTTCGATGGCAATGCGAATTAATAATTAACGTGTCTTGCGAGGCACTTCGGAAAATGTGAAACATTTTAGACATTTGCTCGTTTTACGGATATTAAATAGAAATAAAGTTAACTAAAAAATGCGTCGTTTCTCCATTAATATGGAAAATCCATCCAAATGACATACCATGAACTTTATTTATGCTGATAATTTAAAGCAAACAGAAAATGAAATAATCAAAATCATACAATATTTCATGAGACATTCGAATATTTGCACGTTCTCGTGAATAAATATTTGCTCGATAACTTAGTGATATATTTGAGCCGTATTTGCACTTCGATATTTGCTCCATTTAATAATTTAAATATTAATGATTTCGCTTTACCTTTATCCCTTATTTAATAACACTTTCTTCGCCAGTTTCCATTTTAATATAAAATAAGAAGAAATATAAAATCACGAAGAATACAAATTATATAGCGTAAGATTTGTTGGTCGATGCCGAATTATCGTCGGTTTCGTATTTCTAATTTACTTAATTTATTAATAACTTTGAAAGTTCGATCCTGAAATCCTTGTGGAACGTTCTATTCTAATTTTATACAAAAAGAGAATATCTGTATTTGCGTCACTCGCTTCTGCAAATATCGTAATTCCTTGATACAAACTTGCTTTAAAACCTGCTCGTCGTTCGTTTCAATCGCATTCCGAGAAATTTTGTCGTTCAAAATCCTTATCATCTTACCATAATCCTACGCTATCAACGCATACTGTCGATCAAAACCAATTCGTCCATTCGATATTCTACGAAAGTTCGGGAAACCTCGCCATGGATTCGGCAAAAGGTCTTCCGCCCTTTATTTCCTTCGCAGTGGCGTAGTTACTTCGTTCCAACCCCTGTTTTATGCACACACTCATCAGCCGCTCTTATTATTGCGTACTTTATTTTATTGCCAGCATTTGTCTTTGCAGTAATAATCGCAAGTTGTACTTTCGTCTCTATCCCGTTTCGTCCTAACGTCCCGTTCCTTTTTCTTTCTCCACTGACCTGCAATAGAACACACTTCATCCAATTCCTTCGCTTTCGCCATTTTAGGAGCAGAACTAAGAGCGCGGTAATGTTAACCGATAAAATAGCGGACAGTTGGTCCGGTAGAGTGATTGAAAGCGAAACGGAGGGTTAATCTTGCGGTCTGGCTACTTCGTTATGTGTCAACCGCAGTCGTTATCCCTTGCCACGGCACGTGACTTTCGCAAAACGACCTAAACGTCAATTTATATCCTTTTTTGTGACAGCTGGAAAAATTTTTACCGCCACTTTGCCGTATTTACTGGAACTTCAGTTTATTACAAGCATTTTCATATTGCGATTTCTTTCGTATATTTGCTTCGTTAACTTTTCGCATCATTTATTGCGCTAAATTCACACTCGCTTTCTGCATTGCTTTCATTCGATTCGGTAACGTTATGAGATCTTCATGGTTTAGTTTGGAAGGATTCTTTGCTGTCAATATATCTGCAATTATCGTTATTATACATTTATTATTAAGAATATCAATTTTTATGATAAACGTCTATCGAAGCACGCGCCAAATATATCTGCAACATTTAAATCGTATTGATCGATCGAGAAAAAAGATCGAAACGAGCAAGATACGGTACTCAGAATTGAAATTTTATCAGTTACTCTATGAATGAACACAGCAGGGCATAACACGTTTGAAAAAGTATTTTCTAGTTGAATTTTATCAGTGTACGATAGACGATAAATAGGATGATATAAAAAAAATGAAATTATAATAAATACAACAGAGAAGAGTATAGCAAAGAAAGTTTAAAAAATGTAAAAAGTCAACAACCTAGAAGATACTTGATAAATTCGTTTACTATTTGTTCGCAGAATGTTTTCGTATCTGCCATCTGTATTGCACTCGCTGCAAATCGAAGTTTAATGGAAAACGAAATTACACGCGAGACCAAACATGATTAATACCCATAAACGTATACAAGCACGTAACAAGGTACGTATTAAGCTTCATCATCGAAATAAGGTCAGATCGATTTTCCAAGTAAGGCGGATTCTCGTTAAACGCTTTAATAACGTAAACGTTATGAGATATCGCGCGGATTAAGTACATTCGCCGAATGATATCCGAAGAAAAATCTCTTCGTATCGACCGACACTTGCAAGCTTTCTATTTGCGAATCGAGAGAGAGGAGCAAAAGTATTTATGTAGCTCGTGACATTTGTAGGTGGTCGGTTCAAATACGCTTTGACGTCGTCCAGAGCGAGGAAGTAATTAAACCGACGCGACGATTACTGTACCGTGTGATTTATCGAGAAGGCGATTCTAATTACTATCCGGATGTTGGCGGACGAGAAAACTTCCGATTGAAGCGCAGTTCATGGGCGCGCTCCAGTCGATCAAACTTCTCGTGGCAATATTTTTAAAGGCTTCCTATTTATTTCATCAAACGAGGTGCCTCTCCCTTGATAAAATCTTCATTTCCTTGATTAAACTTATCTTCAGGTATAGATATCATTTGATAAACGTTTCTGCAGCTTCGCGATATTATTACGTCGTTTTTCCTTTGCTTTTCTGCAAGTGCATTATTCAGGAAATATTTCCAAGCCTTATTCTCTACGTATGTACAGCTGTGCACTTACAACGAAAATAAATTGCTTATTTTAACATTGCATTATATATATATGTGTGCATATATGTATATATATATTACAATCTTACTTTGAAATATCTTGACATCTTTAATGGTTCATTAGAATTGTTGTTTGTTACATAGAAAAAGGCATATCTGGATAATCTCGATGACAAGTTCTCATAATTTAGTTTAATAGTAACATTTTTGTTGCTTTGCATACGTATGTTGATGCAACAAGATCTTTCAAGCAAGCTGTAACGTAATTACATTTTACTATTACGTGCATTAATTAATTTTATTACATTTTACGATACACAGGTTAATAATACTGGAGGATCCTAGTCAAACAAAAGCGAAATGAATTGATGCAGAAAGCTGTCAGTTTAAACATTTATCGTAAATAACAGTTATTTAATACAGCAGCAATTTAACACAATAGTACATTGTAACGCTGAATAATAATTTATTTATTCATAATATATTTACACGAAACAAAAGTAAAATAATGTCGATGGCGTCTGCTTATTAGTGTGAAAGTTTATTACGAAACAATTAATTAATGTTCAATTTAACAAAAAATTGTAATATATTTCATATCGTGTAAAGTATCGATACATTTATAATGTACTCAGCTCATTCTCCATTCTAAAGTGTCTTTCATATTATTTTTATTGGAAAATAATAATTAAATAGAGTAACTGTTCACTGCGAACGTGTCAGATGTTTAAACTTTGTTTTATGTTGTTTGTCGTAAATCATTGAAACGACCGATGAATATCATCTTTTTACCTATCATTTTCTTATTAGTCTTTCAGTCGATATTTCTAGTAAATCGTTCTACTTTATGCGCAAACGAATATTGCGAACAAAGGAATCAAAATGTTTCTCTTAGGCTATTATTTAATTATCGATATCTCATCCGCCGTACCGATTTCGATGATTTTTTAACATGTCGTAGTGGGCATGATTCTGAACAACTTTCTCCTATACACGTAATCATCGCTCGGCCTTAGTTTCCGAGATATTTGCAAAAGACAGCCGATGCAACTACACCGAATTGTATCTATAATTAAGTTTCAATTAAATTATAATCGATTAGTAAATCGGCAGCGTTCGAGTAAGTATCTTCTGTAAAATTTCCCTTTCTATTAAGAATCTTAATTTATCTATTCGAATTCACATCGTCCGATATTTCAATCGCTGAAGAGTCCCGCAATCTCTCGAAAACTACGAATTTGATTCGTACTCGTTAGCTGGAACATTACGCGAGACGATTGTGCAATACGTTCATAAATTCGGATATACCGATCCTAGCCCTGTCATAACATCAGCAAGTGGATGAGCTGGAGCATGTTTAATCAGAACCGTAGGGGAAGAGGATGGGGAGGATGGGTACATTCTCGAAAATCCGCCACAGGAAGCGAGCCGGTTTCATCGTCGACATACGGTGTTTCGATCTTCGGTAAACGTACGTCCATTAGCGTGTCCCTCTTGAATAGGGTCCGTGGCTACGCGGCCACGGTACGCGACGACTTCCTGATTTGCTTTGACAGACGTGCGTGAATCAGACAAACCGGGGACACAGGGAGATACCCATGAAACGACGTGTTGGACGCCGGCCTGATTCACGGTGACCGATCAACCACGAGCACACAGGCTCGTTAATAACGCCTGTACAATCGACATCGATTGTCGATTAGGCACGCGGAGGCTTCGTTTAATCGCTAATTAACTCGAGATCCATTGGTTTTGTCGAATTCGTCGAATCGTCGGACGAACGTGGCGAGCCTGATCCACTGAGTTTCCAACAATTTCCGTTCTACGCTTTTTCCTAATGCTTTAGTTTAGAATAACAGGAATTGTACGTATAGTTCGGTTAGTGGTTCTGCCAATGTACGTCGCGTAGAATTTTTTCAAAGTTTTCGAATAGTTATTATTAGATTAGGGATGTTTGTGCAGGCTACGGGAGTCGGGAGGTTCGTCAGGCTGATTCTTGAAGCCTGAAATAAGACAAAAATTAAGAATAAAAGAAACTTCCTTTTTAGCTTTGTTTCTTAGTCATTGAGCATTAAAAATCGGACAAAATACACCTGCACGCGAGCAAATCCTTACACGAACGAAAAAAGGTTAGTCTAATTATTATATTTGCTTCTTACGTACAAAAGTTACATATCCGATGATGCATTTGAAAAAAATATCGCGCGTTACTATCAAGTAAGAGCCGATACGTTAGAAATTTTATTGACTGATGTTATCCAAAGTTCACAGTTTACGCTAAACGCTAAAGTTTTATCGATTATTCAATATCGCCAGAATGTAGGTGTTTATGCCTATGTACAGAGTGTTTAATTTTACCTATAAATGATTTTTATTATG
This sequence comes from Bombus bifarius, assembly GCF_011952205.1. Taxonomy (NCBI): domain Eukaryota; kingdom Metazoa; phylum Arthropoda; class Insecta; order Hymenoptera; family Apidae; genus Bombus; species Bombus bifarius. The sequence goes on from NW_022884356.1 coordinate 7,537,777, forward strand.
TAAGGTGTAGAATATAAACTAGAACGAAGCAATTTAGTCCCCGCAAAATATCGATTACGTATAAAAATTGTTCATGGCTGCAATAGTAACGCTGGAAACTAAACGCTGCACAATGTTCCCCGATCGTCAGCTTGAAACAACTACTCGTTCTATTTAGGACAAGTAACGAAAGCTTCATCGATAATTATATCGCGTTAAGCTCGGTTCGAGTGACATTAACGAGCTTCGCTTATTATAAGACGCGTGAGTTTGATGACGAAGAAAGGCTAAGAGGAAAAGAGCGATCTGTTCACGACCCAACCCATTGCTTTTCGAGTGTCCTGTTGCGCTCTTTTTGTACCATCCAACTATTTTAATAGCGTTTGGTAGCAGCTGGTGTTCAAATTACCAACAGAGCGTCGATGTTCTCGTTAGACGCGGCTAGACATAATCCAGATTTTATCTAGGAGATTACCAAGGGTTCAGACGACACGATCGAGTTTAACCAGTTTTCGCTAGTTTCGTTGGCAGCAAGAACGGTCGCCGGTCAAGTTAAACGCTGATGATTTTTATTTTTATTTGCAAAATCGTAGGGAATGTGGAGTACGCCAGTTGAGTTTCCAAGTGGACTTTTTGATGGAGCAGATAGTGAGCTGCAGAATGTTTGGTATTCAAATTTCGCGGAATTGATTATGTGGCAGAGTGAGAGTTCATGGTTAGGAATTAGGAATCGATTCAGTGATTTTAATATCATCGCTTAATTTTCCTTGGGATAATATTTCGCTACATTTTATTCGTTCCAAATCATTTTAACGATATCTTTAGACTATTTAGCTAATTACAACAACTTTCATACTAAAGTCAACGTATTTTATAACAATTAAATTCTATGAGCAAAATTTTCAAAAACCTACTGTAACTATGCCAGAATTGTACAGACGCGTTGCGATTCGATTGTAAACGAAGGTATGAAATATATGAAATACTCGACGGTCGTTTACTAACGTCTTTTATAGCGTAAAAAAAAAATCCATAAAATCCTAAATAGCCATGGTTCTTTCGCCCGAAAGGAGTATCACATGGGCGTTTCATCGTACATGCATCTCGAGCCAAACTACGTGATACCGATTAAATACCGTTAATATCTTCTTCATTAACTGGCAGACTGCGAATACGATACAAAATAACAGCTCGTAACAGTAAACGGACGATATCGTATTGGAAACCTGTTGAGACGGTAGGCACGAGGCGTGCATTAATGAATTCAATAAAACGTTTCCACGGAGGAGCAAAGGGAAAAGCAAAAGAAGGAAAGAGAAGGAGGATGATCGGATAAACATGCCGCGCCTGTGAGTGCTGTCGATAACTAATAACGTTTTAATTTCCCTGGCCGATTCAGCGAATTTTGCGGACGGAATTCTCGTCGCGTTATCGAATCAAGAAATCGCGAAATGAAATTCAACGGCGCGGCAGAGATTCGACGGTGTAACGAATCGATTGCACCGACGCCAATTAAACGGCCGCTCCGTTCAGCTGTCAGGAAAGGAACGCGGCAGTTATTTAAACGGCCACGGAGAAATTACGAGACGCGAACGTTCGATTTTCAACGATGGATTTACGGTGATTGTTCGGCAACATCAAAAGAAACGTAAATCTGTCTGTGGTTGTATAGGTGCAGCATAGTTGCGTGCATCGCGATCCACCTTCACGGTTTTTAGCGATCGGGACGAACACTCTATCCGCCCACTGTCGACGATACAGCAATTAGTAGTACACCCTCGTTCACAAGTATCCTACGAACTTACGATATTCCATCTAAGTTATTGGCCAAACGATTCGAGAATACGGTAACAATATATTTCTCTCAAAATTTGTTAAATATTGCTCATCGTAGTATAAACACATTGGAGGCATCGAAATCTTTGGCTCGCATAAGAGTCGATCGGTGTACTAGCTATCTTTAAAAGAATCTAACAAGTTACTAAGATTGAAACGTTAAACGTGTCATTTGCTTCTTAATCTAAGATCCTTGGTAATTTAAAATTGAGACCAATCTATGGTATAACAATGCTTTATATATACATAAGGTATGATCTAAAATGTGGTGTGATACAAGGTATAATAATTCTTTTCATACTTCCCCCCAATTTCCTCGAGTGTACCACATTCTTCGTATTCAAGTATCCTAATACTTCTGAACGAGAGTGTACGTTACTATGTTCCTCTTTGTCATTCTCGCTCTTTGTCTCGTTCCCATGACGAGAGTATCGCTGGTGAAGCAAGCGGCAAAACAGCCACACCACTGTCGGTTGGACGAGAACGAGCGAAGAGGGTTGTAAGGATGGCCGCGCGAGCGAAAACTATGCTCGTACATCATCGGAGGCTACATGGGTCAAGAGTGACTTACTGGCTATTCTAGCTCTCGCGGAACAACGCCGGTAAGAGAGTACTCGTAATCTTAAAAATCCACAATATTTTCAACTGCCGCCGTACCTCGTCTTAAAACTTTCCACATATTTTAATATTGCTACACGCGGCCGACTACAAAACAGCAAAACGAGGTAAAATTTAAGGTGGAAAAGACGCTCCGTTCCGTAGCGATAAAATTGCATCGTTTCTAGCATTTAAGATATATTTAGGATGTTATCTAACATTTGTAACATTGCAGGATTAACGAGATTATTTCACGGTTCTAATTTATGTTATACGTTGAATTAGAGTTGCATCAGTTTCATTCTCAAAAAGCGAAATTACGATTTCGATAAGTATCTTTTGGATTTTGCACCAAGACTATAGAACGAGAGAAAGAACATGATGAATTATAGTTCTCATTTCTCACGGGAGAACAGTTGTCACTCAAAATTCGCTACATCGTCGATTGATTAAATACTATGCGATATTGTTTCTTTACGTGGTTTTAGAACTATATATGAAACTATTGTTTCACCTTTTTTTATAAATTGAAACAATAGAAATATCGGAAGGTATTGCAAATATTTTACGAGAAAAGTCATTGGAATATTAAAAAAATGCGAAAATTTGTAAGATTCGTACGAAGAATTACCAACTGCTGGTTGTAATTATTCAGGTTAACTATGAACAAAAGTTCATAAGAAATATGAATTTTCTATACCTATTTTTCGCTATACGATATTCCGAAGGAAATTCCCAATTGCGCGTTAATTCTCTCGTCGATCGAATACAAGCATTTACAATGGATCACGATAGGGAGAGGGGGGTACAATTACAGTACTTCGCAATATCTGCGTGATTTTAATTATAACATTAATAGCAACGGATGTCATGAATATATTAATATTTCTCGTTAATCGTGCTAGCGTATGTTGAGATCAGATTTCCCCGAGATTCGTATACAATTACAAAATCTATGAGTTCACGCACGCTCGCGTCCAGATTGTATGTTTAATCAGCGTAATGTGAACCGATCTGTATTTTATGCGGAAAAATGGTGTCGCTACATACACGGGACGAGAAACGCACGATGAAATTAATAACAGCTATGGGATACCCTACATCAAACGAGATATATACAAAGTTAAATAACAGCGAGTGCTGAAATGTGAATACAACTTGGTCTTTGATTTACAGATTAAAAATTCATACGTTGTAAATGCTTTCCCTATCTATCAAATTGTAATGAATCTTTGTGGGTTGTAAAATATTTATCTCCTTTGAACAAAGAGTAGAATTTAATGGAAATTCTGAAGCTTCTGACAGTGTTTATCGTCGTTAAAAAATTGGATATAACGCTTCGTTATAACCAATCGATTAGTATACTAATATTTGCTATTTCAGGACAGATATATTGCTCGTATTTAGCGTAGTTTTACAAAAAAGAATCATTTCATCTTTCGAGATTACGAGATTCGTATCACAATGTGTTTGGAAGAAGCGCGATGTTCGACGAACGATATTATCTAAATTATAATTTTATTATTTTAACGCAATTTAAGATATCACGTACATTAGACTAATTTGTTTGCAAACATTGTTCGGAAGTAACAACTTTAACTTAATTTTATTCCAATACAGCTTACATCTCGAATACGAAAATAAAATTATGCGGTAAAATCGTAGCAAGAAAAATATCGAATTTCTAGGGAAAAAATGTTCCTAGTCGGGTCAACGACTTCATCAGAAGAGGAACTTTACTCAGAACGGGAGGCAGTGTAGCCAAGATGTACCACAGAGTCAATACAATTTCCTTGAGGAAATACTTGAAAAAATCAGCAGCGGTGAACTACACTGAAATTCTGGGCCACACTTTCCAAACTTTATCAATGATATTGATGCAACTGTATCGCAAATTGCATCTGCAGCCACGGCCATGACGCACAAGCATCGATAAAATAGAAATACTTTCTTCGAAGGAGACTTTGCGAATAGAATATCTGCTGTTGAGAATTTCAAAATTCTGAACTGCCGCCAAGTTTCGATAACGACGCTGGTAATGGATGTATAATCGGCAGAATATTCGAATCACAAGAAAAACCGATAATTCGATGAGTCGTAACGAATGGTCCTCGGAAATTTGTCGATTTTGATAATATCGTTTCACATTGCAGACAACATCTATGTAATTTAGATAAATATATGAATTCCGTGTTACGATCTTTTAGACTCGCAAAGGATATAACCTAACAAACACGAAGATGGTACTCCGCTGGGGGTAGCCACCCACATGTTATATTATCATACCACTAAGCTATAATATTGTACCAAATGTCCTACTGGACAAATTGTAAAATTTAAATAAATAAATAAATAAAAAAAAATAAGGATCACAGGAGAACATGATAAGTTATTTACCGACGTATATGTAGAAAAACATCCATCGTATTAACAAACGCTCTCACACATTTACATACCTACGTAAATACATAGCTATGTTTTTAGCTTGTTTCTTGAATCGCTCGTTGCGTAACGTTGTTCTTTAGAAACAACGCTACGGCGAATGTTACGGTGCTTGAAAACGCACAGTTACGCCTCTTCCTCGGAAATTAATGCGTCTGCAGAGCGTAAGTGAGCTGTAACATAGCGTTACGAAGTAGGTATTGCCAATACAAAGCACACTCGGTGCAATTACCAAATTTCAACGCGAATCTGTCACGAAAATAGAACGATGTTCTAGTCTGCAGTAAAACCGACGTTTTTTTACGCCTATACGAGTGTGTAGTATTATTACACTAGGTATGTAAGTACAGTAAATACGTGTAGATTCATATTAGATACATTCGAATTGTACTGTCACGAGATCCGTCTCTTCCTTTTTTATCCATCTCCTTTCATGAATATCTCTGCGTCTTAGATCTCGTTTGCCACGATACCAGCGAAGATTCGAAGTACGAGTGTTTCGACGAAATAATCTATCCTACTGTGAAATTAAACAGAATTGATATCCCGATACATCTATTCTTTTAACACTAGAACCATCGATAGTTAACACGGAGCTATTTCTACCAAAACCAGTGAAAATGACTGGTCCTTAAAAAATACGTAATAATAGAATATTTGTATATTTATTGATTTATTACTTTCTTACAGAAGGAATTCCATGTTATGTGGTACATTTTTGGTATTGTTAATCCATCTGGGACCATCATCCCTAAACGAGGCTTGACAAATTTATAAAATTCTAGAACCAGTCATTCTGATTGCTGTGGTATTTCTAGCGTTAATTGCCTCTTTCCGCTCATTTATGTTTCCGCTTTTGCCGTACGATCGTACAACGGGAAAAAGTCTCGTTTTAATTTTCAATAAATCGTCCGGAAAACGGTATCTCCGTGAACGAGTTCGTGAAACTGCGGAAGAAGATGCAAAAAGATAGGAGAAATTGGAGGCGGTGGTAAAAATTAGAGAAATTCGCGAGCGGAAGTTCGGAGGCGCTTTGTCATTCGGGATATTAAGAAGCGGGTGGCGTTATTTTCCAAACCGGTCGAAAAGCAGGTCGAAGGAAAAAATGTTCAAGTTCCGCGAACGTAAGAACAAGGCGATACAATGGATGGTAAAGAGAACGGCGAGGAAAAAAGAGAAGAGACGAAGAAGCACGGTTCCGCATTAAGGTTGGCCGGAGCTACAGCCAGCAGCTAGTCGTGGCCACGATTGTCTTAAATTTAAATAATCACGAGAAAATGTTAATGCTCTCCCCTACGCGTCGCAATTCAATGATAAAACAAAAGAAGAAACGCGGTGCAACCCAGTTGGAGTATTCGCTCGAAATGGGCGGGACAAAGCGAAGGGAGCAAGGATCTGGTTAGAAAGGATAAGGTGAATAGTTAAGAACTAGCAGGGGCACTGTATGGAGGATGACAATCGGTAGAAATTTTAAGATCCTTCTGATAATCTGATAACAAAATATTTCGAACAAAAGTTATTTGTTATCTACTGCTCTCTTTGGTTACAATATCCTATCCAGCATGTTTCTCAGTTTTCAAGATACGTTGAAATATTTGAAGTTTCGCGTGTTCTTTATCTCTTAAAGAACGAAGAAGAACAGAAATGATGCAAAGAAAAGGAGAAAAGAACTTCGGTTCTCTTCAGTTTCAAAAATGGTAAATATGACAGATCGTATAATGATAGTTTGCCTTCGCTTTTTACATTGATACTATATGATTTTTTATTCGGCATTTATCCAGACATTTATCCACTAAATTCTGTACATTTAAATTTCCCATAAATGTACGATACACGGTCTAGGAGCATGATATCGAACATGTGGCAAGTATTTACTGTTTGCGTTTAATTATCAAGTGTTGTTGGACATTTCGATGCTTGACTTTCGCGCCAACGATGGAATTTATTGCATTTTAGGCTGATTCTCTTGAGAAGCTATTATCGAAGAAAAGCAATCGTTTTATCCAGCATTAGAGGCATCATCGACCGACTCAACGAATTCGTCTCGAATACGAAATTCGTCAGAAAACTCAATTCGTAGTATCTACATAAACAAGTAAAAGCAAAGTAAGCTTGATTCTTTATCCCTCAAAAAGCCCCTTAACGTGTTTATTATTGCAATTTGTTGTTAATCGAGTACTGACTAAAGACTTTTCTACGAGACGTTCTTCCTCCACATTAGCAGAAAAGCCAGAAAAATTATGACAGTTGTTCTTACGACGAACTCTCTCTCTCTCTCTCTCTACGTGATAAGAACTTAAATTGAATTAACCGTGGGAAAGCAGAAAAATTAAAGCTAAATACGTCTGCTTAAAGGGATTGGTCGCTATTCTACTTTTGATCGCTGATCAACCAGTATCAAACATTCTGTTTCGCGGCGAATCGGAAAGTTGAATCGGAAAGTTTTTATTCCTTACGCGTCGATGATGACTTTAAAAAGAGGTGCTGCTTTGACAGAAAAGTTTCACTTGTACGAGAGCGGAACTGGAATCGAACAGGATTGTTTGAAACTCTCGTTCGTAATGGTCGTTGGAATTTGTGGACGGAGACGAATGGGTGCCACGATCGATTGTTACGTATCGTTTCGTTACTGGCAGATCAATGAGAATGGGATCGTTTAACCTGTTACAAAGATAAATTCCTTCCCTCTGTTCTATTTTGTTCTGCATTACTCCGCTTCTTTTACGATGCAGTATATAATTAAACATTATATTAGCTTAAAGTTTCTCAGCGTAAAGAAATAGATCGTGTTATCTTCTAAAAGAAGAAGGCACAAAGCATTAAAAGCGTACAATTTTAATTTATTAGATCCTTCGTGCTTATAAATGTTTAATTTATTTCCAGCTTTTAATTTCCTACGAGATTGTTAACTATGGCGCAAGTTAATTCTCAACATTTGTCGTAATACGAAAACTAATTTAAACTAACATTATCATAAAAATTACACTGGTAAATACAACGTCGTCGTAATTATTATACTATAGTACATAAAATGTTACGCACCGCAGGGTTACACGAAAAGTTTCAAATTTAAGGAGAAAAATACTGTTCAGAGAAAAATTAGCACGATATACTTTATTCGTTGCAGGGATCAGAAAGAAGATAATTCTACCAGAAACTGTAAAAAAAAAAAAAAAAATAGAGAAAAGAAAAATCCTCTTGCGATTTTACGAAAAAGCAAAATTTTCCCCATTTCGTTCCAGGGATGCAAACAAGCTATTTTGTTATTTTCGATGATGCTTGCTTGTCCATTTTGTCGATGCAAGCTACCATTATCGAAATTATAAGGATCTATTGATCCAATTTCAGATTGCAAGGACAAACAAAGGATCATAAATTTCACGAGTACAATTGCACAGTATTCTGTGCAACTAATGTGATTGAAATTTCGATACGTTTGCGAGCGATACAAACGATCGCGTCTATAACTATCTGATAGTTCGAAACGTTTTCATCATTCCTGGAATTTGCAAAAGAGTGAATCGAAATGCGTTATCGATACAAATTGTATCGATCGATCATTTTAATCTTTTGGAGAGTAATAAAAACTAATTTTTTTCGTTCTTCGTAATTGGAAATCAGAAAACAGATTTTTTTTCTAATAACATTAATCCACGGAAACACGAGAAAATGTATATTTTTTAAATAGTTTGACATATGTTTAAGAGCCTAATTTTAATTTTATGCGAATGTTACTTTCAAAGTTTGATTTACATCGAACGTCCATTGGTTTTATAACGTAGCGTGGAATGTGTCGTATTCTTCGATATTGTTCGATATTGTTTAGTATCCTTTGATTAATTGATTTCATAACAATTAGGTATATAACTTTAATTTCGCTTGAAAATGATCTTTACGCATCCCGAAACGTTACAGTGTTTCTACGAATTATTTATTCGCGGTGTAATAAAACTGCAAACGAATGTTTGCGGCTATCAAACAATTTGAAAACGAAAGAGTTAAGAAATTTTAAAAATTAGCAAATGTTCTTGCTTGTAAATAATTCCTCTTCAAAGAAGTACGTAATTTAGGAAATTTTATATATCAATAGTAACAAATACTTTTTAAAACTGTTGTTAAAATCTCGCACTCTCGGGCACAAGAATTGAACTCTAAAAACTTTCTTCAATCGAATAAAAAGATTCGAATTTCTGTAACTGGTTTACTATTAAATTGATGTCATTTGTAATAATCTACTCAACGGTTAGGTAACATACGATTCATTCACACGAATCAGCTTCCCGTCATTTCCTGTAATAAACAGATCAAATAACGAAATATATGCATAATTCACTAATACGCAACTACTATTTAATCCTGGTTCGTTCATCGATATCTTTAGCCGAGGTCAAACGTTTTATATGATATATAATGATGTATAATGAAATCGTCGTAATTTCGGTTTGCGATCGTACATATTTAAATCGCGGGAAAATCTAGTTTTGGGCCACTAACGACGATAAAATAATAAATTCATTTTTAACGCGCTGGCTGACTGACTTCCTGAACGCGAATTAGCAATTCGGGACACTTCCAATTCTAATATATCATATTAGTCTTCGAATTCGGATTTAGTACTTCTATTGCCTGCACTGTAATTTCAATTTCTTTCGTATCCCGAATTTTTCATTTTCATTTTTTATTTTCCAACTAATAATTCACCAAGACGCAACTTATTATCACAACGAAACAAGATCAACGCTCTTGTCATTTCTATATTAACAAATACCATATCACGCTCTTTACACGAATAATCACCTTTATTCTACGATAATTCTTTAAATAACATCCAGAAATCGTCCAATTATCTTGCACGCAGCAGCCAGCGAACTCTATTGCCATGAAATTTCGACTGATCAAACTTTCCGCCATTTGCTTAAAAGACACGAGCAATCCCATTCCCGTGGGAAAAAGAAGGCATACGCGAGGAGTAAGTACATCAAACTATCGGATCCTATTCGACCATCGGCAGAAGCCCTCTGCCATTTAATCCTCTCGAAAGAAAAGTGTATTACGCAATTACGAAACAACCGAATTCTTGCGGAAAGCAGCGCGAGTTTTCAGCTTGTTCCTCGTATCGATGAGCTGGATTCTCCGTGCATCCCATCCACTTCGCTCCAACCACATCCCCTATAATATTCGACGCCCGTTTTCGCAAGGTGCAAACAGCGGCGATGCGAGAAAAGTTTTCAACCAGGATAAACAGAGGTTTCCGCTATAGGACGAGAACCAGGCTGCCTCCATAAACGGTGACTGTGAAACTGGCGCGGAAGAAAGTAGTAGTCGAAGATATAAGGGCGTATGTTCTGACATTGTTGTCACGATACTCTAAATCGGCCCAAGTTTTATCCAAAAGGGTGAAACATCGACGCGAGTGAAACATTTTCCGCAAATTGTTCGACATCTACGGCGAATCTGCCGTACGTGGCGTTCGAATGTGAACTTTTTCGGGAAATCTGAAACCCGTGAAATTATCCATTCGCGTTTATTTGCTTTATTACTTGCGTTTTATTACTCGCGTTGCCAGGTAAACGCGGTTTCTCCGTTCTTTTTATTCTTACCGAGTAACGTTCCGTGTTGGAAATTGCTAGCAATTTATTTAATTCTAGTACAGTTCGTGGCAATTCGTTACGTGTTTAGATTAACAACATCCAGTTAGCGAAAAACGAATGAAAATCAATGACATTAACCAGAATTTAATAATCGTCTCGGAAAACTAGTTACGCAAAGTCAATTTTAACGTTGCGCAGAATATTTTGTTCTTCACTTTTCTATATACAACGAGAATATTACGATCAATCGTCGCAGAATTTTTAGTAATTACGACGTTCTCTTACCACGGCACAACGTGTAACTTCAAATTAAGGTCACTTCGTTTTAATACGTATCCTTTATTAGACACAGTGTCGAACATATTGAACGTGTCGTTCGCAACAACCGAAATAACACGACAGAGCTAACCATCGACTTACGTAGATATAATAATCGACGAGTAACGACGTGTGCATGTTTCGTCCTGCCATGAAGGCTCTCCGAGGACTGTCTCGCGGTACTTGATAAGGTCGGGTAGATGTGCACGTGCATGGTGCTAGTGAATATTTCCGTTATTCCGGTATAGTATCCTTTGTTCGCTGAATCTGTTGTGTAGATCCAATGTACATACAACGTGCTTTTAGTCTTTAGAAGGCGATATGATCTGTTCAGAAGCTACGTAATTGGAGGATTGAAACGAAATTTCGATTGAAAAATCGATCGAAACGAACGAAGGATTGATTTTTCTTCTTTCACTGCGCAGATATTTTTAATCCTACGAACAGCTTCGTTGGTTACGTAGCACGCGGCGTTGCTGATAAGTTTTAAGGTACGAGACTTACTTCTTCGACTTTCTTCCTTTTTTCCTTGGTTTGCGGAGAAGCGTGATAATTGACAGTTTCCACGAAGACGGATAATGTCCAAGACGAAGGATGATATTAAAGATGGATGCAACGAGTGCCATTCCTTTCTTTGCCAATTCGTCGATCATTTTATCACTCGTCGTGTCGTTCCCTCGAGTCTTCTTTGTGTTTAGGTTTCCGTCAATCGTTGCTTTGACTTCTTGAGAGAAAGAAAACCGATAGAGGAATTGCGATAGCTATGGAAAGGATAAAAAGGCCGTACGTAACAATAACGTTGACTCGGAGCTCTAAATTAGATAAAGCTACCGTGAAACGATTCTCATTGATCCAAATTTACTGGCCTATCCGCGAAGATCTCGAAAGTTCGGAAACTAAACGAGCTGTTTTGCGGGTATCAGTTCTTTTTTATGTCTGGCTGGAAAATTATAGCCATAACATTTTTCGATTCTTTTTAACGTTCCATACCGAATCGATTGCTCGCGAAATACATTCAAGTTTAGTGCAATTTTACGAAAGATTATATAAAATGAAGACAAAGTTGTCGGTAAAATTAGACGATGTAAGTAGTTTGTTTTAAACGCCTGTAAATGTTTTATCTTCTTTCTTTCGATAAAAGCGGTAGTAAAAAGAATAGAATAATTTTCATAGGTATTGAATTTTTAGTTAACGATCTGCTACGTTTGTAGTAAAATTCCTTGTCACCTTTTATTAAATTCGGTATCCTAGTATTTTTCAAATTGAAGTTTCCAATTCCGTCTCATATCGAATGTGTTTCCAATAAATTCAACGCTCCGAAAGAGGGAAAAAAAAAACAACTTATTCGATATTCCTGTCTAGCAGGTTTATTTAAAGACTTATCTTTATCGTATCGTCGCGTTTAACTTTTGTTATCTTTTATATCATTTCTTCTCTTATTTTCTACAAAAGAACCTACATGAAACAAATGACGCGTAAAATAAATCACCTGAAACTTTTAAGTGGCAACGTATACGTACAAACGTATTCTGCCATAGTTTCAAAATAAAAGTCCACAAACCATTTTTACCACCACTCGAAAATCGTGTCATCGTTCGATTTATAGAACAAGCGTTTCACGGAAAACGCCCCGTCGATGATTCCCGCTCGCCGACGAAACAGAGCAAACGGACGAGCAACGAAACACGATAAAACTTGTTTCGTTCGTTACAACGTTCCTCGGGCTGGCGTGGTCCCGCGTGTGCTCTCTAATTTGTCAGCCCTCGTCAACCTACCCCCTAAGAGCCCTTTCGTCGCTCGCGCAAGAATCACGCTGAACCGAAGCGGGTCGCGGCACGTGGATTCGTGAAACGTGATTCGCGTTCTCGTTCGTGCGCGTCCAGCAAAATCAAAGAGTGTATGCCGGTACCGTGACTGTAAATCAGTGGTATGGGCGCCGAGTTACGAGCAGAGGAGAAGAAACGCTGCTGCAGCACGAATGCTACCAAAGGTATTAACCCCGAAATTGAGTGGCTGTGGTCTCGTTCGCGAAACGAATGCCACCGGTTCTTCGTTTCCTCGCCTCTTCGATTCTAACGTCTTCCGAACTTTCGTTGTTAGGGGACCCAGTATAGTCAAGGTACGAATGCCTCGAGAAGCTCTTTGCGATTGTAAACTGTATAGAAGACAGGAGGAGCTGGATTAGGTTAATATTGGAGAAGCCAGTTATTCATCGATAACTAATTGCTGAATTAAATATAAAAGTATGGATTTGGACATAAGTTATACAGCGAAGAGATAAAAATTGAAAATGAAGTTAGTCGTTCATCGAGGAACTTCGATCAAATACGAAGAAGTTTGCGGATATATTGCTATGCGGCATATAAATTGCATAGGGACAACATAGACATTGGCCAAGCTGATTATTCATCGAGTATCTTCTATGGAACATAACAATTGAAAGTTCGTGTTATATCGGACGGTCATCAGGATGCTTATCGAAAGTAATTGTTTAAAATTTCGCGCCAAAATCGGAAACAGTCTTTCTATCTTTAGTGGTTTAACAAAATCGTTGAAATATCTAACGCGCTTACTTCGTGCACCACGCTTTATAAGGTTAAAAAATTCCACGCGCCGCTACTGCAAATGCCGCTAAAATTTAGAAATTAACGACGTTGCATCCAAGTTTCATCGAGATCTCCGCGCATAAACAACCGAGTTGTCTCAACGCGAAAGAGGACGGTGAAATATTTAATCAAGTTGTTGGTAACAAAATAACAAATTCGCACGCCGAGCTTTTTGTACGATATTACACGCCTCTTCGTAAAAATACGACGAAACGATTTCACATAGCTTTTCCAAACGGCAAACAATCTTTGCGTTCGTACGTTTCTGTATGGATTTGTCGAATACGACGATTTACAAGCATCTTGTACCTCGGCCTGCACATATGAAATGAAACAACATGTAGGTAGACAGAAATAAGTTTGCTAGAGCCAAGGAAAGGATTCGTAGCCATCTAAGCGAAAAATTGTGCTTTCAGACAGTCATAAACGTGTCAGTTCGTCTCTCCGTCGGCTATATAATGTCAGATTAATGCGTTAGCAACTTACCACGAAAGAAAAGAGGGCATGCGTTGGTCCCCAGGTGCGTTTTCTCGAACGCTACATTTTCGAGCCGATCGTAAGACGTCGATCGTAATAACTCAGTGAAACCGATTTCCTTTCGCTCGGGTTATGTAGAATATACAAGCTATCGTATCTTTCGACTTTGTTTCTACAGAAATTTGTATCGTTGAAATGTGACATTAAATTAAGTTTCGTTTCATTTTGTCTTTTATCTGAAATGTTTCGTTGAAGTTTGTATTTAGTATTTAACGAGCCAATATTTCTCATCAAATTTAATCGCGTCGTTAATTATCAACTGCATTAAAGAACAAGAAAATTACTATACGTTACTATACATTATCCCACGTGCTACGATATGTCTGTGGATAGCACAATATAGTCGAACGTTTATTTATTATTTACCTCTATCAGGACGTCTGTTCAAAAATAACTTTATGATCTTATGGAAATTGTTCTTTTTATCATTAGATAGCGGACGCCTTATCAAAATTAGTAACAATAAATTATTAATAAAAAATAAATTAAAATTCAATATTGGAAAAAGAGAAGTATTAATACCAAATAGGTTAAAAGCTACAACGAAAGCAAAGCGATACGTTACAAAATATTAAAATTTATCGTAATGTTTTAATTTAATTCACGTTAATCAATTGCCCAATATTTTCGTATATTTCGCATTAAGTTTTTAAAATATACAATCGGTCACAGAAGTGGGTCATTTTCAATTTCTCCGGATACTTTGAATGCGTAACATTCAACGAGCGTATGTAGACATTTGTGACTGACTGTATGTAATTGGTCACGTATCCAATTGTATTTTTCAAACAGTCAGAGCCATCAAAGGCACCGGATAAAATAAAAAATATTTCTTGAAATATTAAATTTGCTGAAATTTTAAAACTACTTATATATGATTTTACGTCAATTATCCAACAGATTTAATTTAATATTTTTGCGACAAACTAAAGGTTCCGAACTATTCGGCAGATATTCTTCGAAATTTCTTCTTAGGAATCTTACAGCGTTTCCATACGCTCGATTGCGTTCTATTCTACATTTTTATTTTTTCATATCTTCATCGAAACGAAACATGTTTAAGACAAACTTAACAGAGGTGAAATTACAAGAAAAATGTGGAAATTTCATGGCTCGTTTATACGTGAAATCCACCAATCGTAAAAGAATACGAACGTACTGTTACAATCACATTAAGACATTTTAATTAATTAACTACATATACGTTCTTACTTTTGGGCTTTTAACTTTTAAACTGTACTTTTAAATCGTAACTTTCGTTATGTAAAATATTAAAATATCGGAAGGCAGGAGATTTCAAAAGCTGTACGAGTTAATAAATTTTTACGGAACTTCAAATACTTGAAAAGTCACGAAATAAATTACGCATCCACTCTTTTTATGCTACTCTGATACGGTACTCTATCGCATTGACGGTACTCCGAGAAATACAATTTTGATAAAACGTTCATGGTTGAAAGTAGAAATTCGTTACTCGAACGAAGAATTTAATTTCACGAGTTGATTCGCATACAGCGAAACGTCCAATCACATCTATATACATATTGTATATACCATTCCCTGTGTCATTGTGTATCGTAGATTCAAATAGATTTTACACGATCTCTACAACTCGACGAGAATAAGAAAGAATAAGAAACTCGACACGAGGAAGACATTTTTTGAGAAAGAAACAGAGATAGGTATCATTTGCGGCGCAAGAAAAATTTACTCCTGTTTATTTTCAATTTCATGCGATATATGACGTGACCGGTTCTCGTGTTTAACTTTAATTTCCAGTTATAAATTGGATATTTGGGTTCAAAGTGAGGCCATCCTATCTATGACCACTACTATACGTTTGAATATAGTCAATGCTACGAACACCAAAACGCTTAAAACATATTTCGTGGTCTTATCCTCCGCAAACCACTTTTTTCACTATGAAACTATGAAACGCGTCTGCCGTTGAGTCATAAAAAGCCTAGCGATCATTCGACGTTATTCCGGGTATCATAATCTCCAAGCATCGATCGATCGCGACGCGTCGTCCAAATCTCAAGACAGAGATTCGCTGTAAAGTCAGTAACGAAGCAAATATAAGTATCGTTCGAATGTATCAGCTGTTTGTTATTCAAAGATTTCTTACGGCGAGATACTTCGTCACGTAGCTTTAGTTTGTCGTCAAACGATACCAATTGAGATCTAATATCGTCGACGAGCTCGTTGAAAGCGGCTGAATGCAGAATCAAATCTTTTACGATTACAATAAGCGGTTCGTTTACGAGAAAACTGTTCCCGTTAAAAGGAGGAATGGATAGAATTGAATAAAAGCTCTGATATGATCGCGTTTATATTTTGTTGTTTTTTCTCCCTTTTTTTATGTACCTACACGCACGTGTGTGAGTGTAAAGTAACGATAGTTTGTAACGAGCGTAGTTTTTTATTCCAGTTACCTATCATTTGTTCCAAACTATTCCCTTAAAAGCAATTTTTTTACTATTTTGCGCATAAAACGAAATTTTTACTTTTCTGCCGCGGATATTCCAGCTGAAAAATTTGAATCCTCGGTACGCGTACCGAGACATTGACGCACAAACGAAATTTTACTCTCGAGCTCCTTCGTAAAGGATCTTTAGTTCTGTTAAAAGCAACTTTCGATGTTTGACTTAACGACTGCAATGGCATGTTGTTAACGTTAAAGGATGTCCCACATTTGTAAACGTTTTAAATAACTTATACGCTGGTTTGTGAAATGTATATTTAACGTATGTCGTATTATACGACGAAGCAATTCTCTTTAATTTATCGAAAGCAAAAATTTAGGGATTAAAACGACTCGACAAATTTCTGGTATAATTTTGTCGATCCTTTTATTTCATCATAGTCGTCGCCAAATTATCACGTTATTCGTTTCAATGAATCCTTTCGCACGCAATATTGCCAACTTAATAAAACGAAAAGAAGTAAACGAGTTATTCATTTGCGAGACCACGCGATTGAATTAAACGCGTAATTATTCCCAGCTTATTTCATCTTTCCACCAATGACAACACCTTTCATTCCTATTTCCTCATTCACGGCATCACCTTTCAATTTTTTTCGCCTCCATTCAAACTCATTACAATTCCTTTCGATTCAATGATCATTTCATTTACAGATTCACAAGTTTGTTCATTAAAATTCGTGCATACGCCGCAAAGAATTTTCTTTTCAATGCTCCTCGACAAATCTAACGACAAAAGACGTGGCATGCTTCTCGTGCCGCGTAGTAGTCGCAAAAATTCAGCTCATTATTATCGCGGCAAGCATTCTGACGCCAGTAATTATAACAATAATTCGAATAACAATGCACAATCAATTAACGTAGACGAGTGGCTCGGAGCAACGGTCCAAATGGAGGATCTTTCAGCGTCGCGTCGCGTCGCGTCGCGTCGGTTCCGTTGTTTCTTCCTCGTTGTTCCCACGAAATACGTTTCGCGTCTTCTTTTACGCTATGTATAAGATTTGCGGTACGCCATACAAACGAAACGTTATGCAAGCGATATACATAAATGTAACGAGGTGACTCGTTTGCACGAGCACTCGCACCTCCAGCAACAAACCGAGATATTATTCAAAGTAATTACATCAGTTACGAAAGGTTCGTTATGCAATAACTACGATCAATTTGTACAATCACGCGACGAGGAAAGAACGAGCTTTGCACCACCGAATGGGGAAAGCAGCTCTACCCTAACGAGTACGAGTTTCAATATTTGGCAAAACAGGCCGTGTGACCGCCTGGACGAGCAAGTATGGAAATGCGTAATGAGCTCGAATTGTTCTAGCAGATTTTGAAGGTGTGGATTTTGTGTCGGCAAATTTTTTGTTGCTATCCTACACCGAATTTAAGAGAAACGACAATATCGAGAAAATAATGGTCAACGTGTATTTATTGCGGATGCTTCGTCCATCCAACGTGTACAAAAATTAGGAAATTGAAATATACTTACGTATTATGTAAAGAGAAAGATATTTATTTATTTGTCTCCTTTGTGCGACTAAATATTCGGTTTAAAAATTAGTTTCTACGGATCAATTGTGAATTGATTTAAATCTATCTGGCAAGCTTTCTGAATAAAGGCAATTGCTCGTTAAATTTATTGTGTAATTCAATATTTTGCAACTTAAGAGAAGTAGAATTCTGTTTTTACCAAGATAATAAAGTACAACCTACGAACAGAATGATAACAGAATATGATAAAATTATCGCACGAAAAGTTACTTAATTATCACCGCGTTGCGACTCGATACTACGGTAAAATAAAATTGTAAAATGCAGAAGTATTCTGCGACGATTCCGACACTCCTGCACGTACGAGAAAGAAACTCGAAAACAAATTGTTAAAACTTCTCCTTCCGTATCTTCTCCTGCTCCGAAACTTATCCTCGAGAGTACATTTGGATCGACATCTCTTGAAATCAGTCGGCGACTTTCTCTTACATTTTAACGAGTTAAACGTATTTATCGTTCAAGAACAATTTTTACGTTATTTCTAAATCAAGGGTTAAATTATTATTTTCTCGTAATCTATCGTATTCAGCTATCCGAATAGTTTGTACATACACTTAATTTCTTTACTTTATTTAAAACTTGTCGCTACTTCGCCGTATAGAAATATACAATTTATCGCAGAAGTGACGGATAAGAAATAAATTCGCTACAACGAGGATGCTGGAGCTTCTACTATCGC
The DNA here is from genome assembly GCF_011952205.1 of Bombus bifarius. Lineage (NCBI taxonomy): Eukaryota > Metazoa > Arthropoda > Insecta > Hymenoptera > Apidae > Bombus > Bombus bifarius. The sequence goes on from NW_022884356.1 coordinate 7,556,398, forward strand.
GCCGACGGACAACGACTATGTAAAACGGTATAACTTACGTATAAGTGCTTCACGTCATGCACACGCTGCTGAATTGGGGAAAACAACTGTGAGATATGTAGCAAGAAGAAGAATATCACACCAGGTATGTTCTATTTACGTAGTAACGTAAGTAACGTTAATGCATAGGATAACCCGAATAAAGAAAAGTTGAGGATATTCGTGGAATCGTATTTAAATTCTCAGATTCTCTAGAATCCATCAACTGCGGTAATTTTTGTTTAAAATTAACGTCTGAATAACGTATGTGCCTGAAATACATATTTCATGCGAAGCATAGCCTACAAATGTAATCGGAGTGTTCTATATTTAAAAGAGATATAAGAAAGCTGTTCGTTTTTCTAGAAAATAATTTTACACGTTATATTTCGTAGATTTTATTTTACGTTTAACATCGTAACTTGTATATAAGCCATAACGGTGAACGTGGCACATGTTGTGAAATACGGTTACTTACTATGACAGCTTTCCCTCCTAACCAGGCTGAAACTTCTCTTCCACTTCTGCTTTTATCCTAACATACTTCCATTGGAATTAATTTACAAACCTGCGTCAACTAAACGTTTCTTCATTTTCTCAACACGTATTAAATGCTTCTAAATTATTTCATTTTTCTTTTTTAGTCACTTCGTATCATCTACGCGAATGCTACGATTAATTGCCGTTAGTCCAAGTGTAGATGTAATCGACTCGTTAACGCGACATCTCTCTGCCCCCTCTCTTTCTTAGCCACTTTTTTCTATTTGATATGCAAAGAGTCTCTCGTTTCAACTCCTATCTCACCTCCATGTAGGATAAATGATGTACACGTTTCTTATTTGCAATGGACGAGCGAGTAACGCGAAATTGATGCAATTTTTGGACGTTGATAATGTCGAAAAATAACTTCTTCTTTTTCATTTGAAACAATTTTACAATCAATTCTCATTGAAAATTATAAGTAAATTATTCTGGCGTGATACTATATGTATGTTTGATTCTGGCTGAATCTAACGTTTAAATCCCACGAATAACTGGCCACGGAATGTAGAAAAAACGTGGAATAACAGCACCAGTGGCTCGTAGTTATACAACAGTACTTGAGTTTATTATGCGTTAATTATTCGTTCAAGGACGGTATTCCTCGTATTTTATATAATCGATGTAGGTATAATATTTTTCAATTGTTGGACATAAAGGATATAACCTAACAAACACGAAGATGGTACCCCGCTGGGGGTAGCCACCCACGTGATAATCAAACAGCTAAAAAATTCTACCAAATGTCCAAATTGTACAAATTGTAAATGTGAAATATTAAATAAAAAAAAAAAACTGTTGGATGATTTAGCCAGCTGTAGCGGTATGGGTAGCAAAGGTGAGTAACCTTAGACATTTATCACAGTTCCAAAACTTTTTTCCCAGCAGTAATCCCCAAAACACGTGTTTGTCAGAAAGAAACGGGGTCGAGGGATAGTGTTTAAGCACGAGATGCCATAAACCATCCTTGTGTCACTTTTTGGACACTCTTCCTTCGCTGACCGCCTCTTCTCTCCATCCATGTTATCGTTGAGAATTTATGCCAACCAATAAGAAAAACTTTGTTATTTCCCAAGGAATCCCAGGATCGTCAAGCAGATGCTTTGATTATAGCGAGCAAATAGCACAATTTGAAGTTTTCTTAACTTTTTATACGTAACGGAATATTCCGGCAAAAAGAACGTTAATAGTCAAAAAGAAAATTCGATTAGTTCCGATGAATCTTACGGATGAAGAATAAAAAATGATCGATCGATTTTAATTTTAAACCATTCTCCTAATTTATCAACTGTACGAATATCGTACGAATATGAATTGGCTCTATCCTTTGAGAAAAAATATTAATAGATAGATAGATTAGATTAGATTGGAGAATAATAAATAAAAATGGAAAAAATATACATGTGCGATATATGAGAAAAAAAGGAACGTTGATATGGACATGGAATAAATCTCATTGTGTGGCTCGAGAAGAAGATTGAATAAGCGGTTTTATTCTGTTCTTAGTCATTAGCATGTGCACGACCATAGCGAAATTCCACGCACGTGCGATGACCAGCCATTTTCACGCGGAATGAAAAAGGGGGTCCCGTAATCTGCCGGTGAAACAAGCGGCTAAGCGCGATAACATTCTCGAGGAACGTTCCTTCTCGTAATCTCTCGCGACTAAGTAATGGATGCCAGCCTGATAAAGTCTCACTCACACCACCGTCGACTAACCAGCGACCGCATCACCCTTCCGCGAGTAGTTTCAACTTCCCGCAAGCCCAAATTATACACAGCTAAATGATGGATGACTTCCCTCGCATTCCGAACACCCTGAACCTGTTCTGTTGGCCACCGTTCGTTTCAAACACCAAAACTTCCGTTTTGACAACTATTGTTCAGGCCCCCGAAGTTACTTGCAAAAACATTTTGTTGCACGTGCTCCGAACGAGATTCGTGCTATCGTTATCGCTACGGGCTGTGATAGTTGAGGTAATTATCCGCCATGGATTATATCTGGAGAGGTACAACGAACGTTGTATAGCGAGACATAAAGTAACTGATAAAAATAACGAGAATCAAAGAACAAATTTTATCCGATACTTGTTTGTCAACGGACAAATGATAAAAAGAATTGATCTACCGCGATAAAGGTAGATTTGTTGAAAAATCTCGCGACCGCGTTTTCATTGTATATTTGGAAATCTTAGAATTCTATTTACAAATTCCTGCAAATAATCGACGATCGATATGTAAGCATCTTCCGAGTGTCGGATAAAAAATTATAGACGACCGTTTAATTAATTGACTCAGCGAAGTCAGCAATTATGTTTACAATTATCGCGTCGCGAAGCTCACAGAAGTCGGAAATACGAATTGATAAAATTAAAACTATGATACGTATTGTTGGATTAATTCGTAGACAATGTACTGGTATATCGATAACGTCATAAAGACGTATGTATGTGTACAACCTTGATAGTAGATCATTCCGTGACATTTTTTATTGCATTGCGTTTATCACATTTTTTTTTTTTTTTTTAGGAAACATTACTTCGTATATTTCTTTGTAAAGGGCGAAATGTTCTATTTACATTATTCTGTATATCACACAACATGCATTCGTTTATTTTTGTACTTCACATTTTACATATCAGCGTGAATATCTGTGACGATATATGTTATTATTTGATGCGGCACTACCATCGGATTAAACAAAAGTGTTGAAACATACAGCAGTCTCATTTTCGTTACTTTCGACGACACGCTTCGTAACAGTATACATATCTACATGAAAATCTCATTATCCCGAATAACGCACAAATTTCCTTGAAACTCGTGCAATAAATGTACTTACCAGTCATTGTCAGCCAAAAATTAAACGATATATCATATATTATGCCTATTATACGAACGTCGCATCTTTAATAATATTTAATTAATATCGTAAATGTATATATGTATATGTATGCGAAGGATGGGGTCTCGAAAGAGGGACCAGAAGTACATTTTACGGAATAATGAAATAACGTTTAATAAAAACATACATTACGGCGAAAATAAACATTGACCGTTTAAAAGCAATTCTTTGCCTTCATCTATTCATACATTTGTACCTATATTTGTACAAATTTAACGCAGGGGTTGATGCTTAGAGGCTTTTTATCGCACGGCTCGTGGTCACCGTATTATTTCGAAGTTAACTCTGTGTGTTAACTCCTCACACTGAGCCAACCACGACATTACTTTTCACTCTTTTTCAGTTTTACCACCTAAGTCTGGGTAAAGGATGGCTCGTCTGTAAATGCGAGCAGAAAGCCGCATTTATGAGCGTGTAATTAAAATCATGTATCTCCTAGACCAGCGAAATAAAAGTACAAGATAAAAGTTGCTAAAATGCTGCGGAATAAAATTATCGGCCTTGCCGATCGATGTAAGCTAATGTAACGCTTATGGAAAGCTAATGTAAGTATTCGATCGAAAATTAATCTCGTTCGTTACAATTTCGTTGGATATATGTAGATTAATTTGAATATTTTAAAAACTTCAACACGCGGTTATTTCGTATCGTTTAACAATCATAATCCATATTCTTCTGTCAAATGTATTAAATACGTGTATAATAAAATCGAAATACCTACACAATTTTGCGATATTCTTCGTATCTTTCCTGCCTGAATATTCGTGGCTGGTTGAACAAAATGATAATTTTATTTAACGATACACTCAAGAAAGAAACTTATAACATATTGCTCGTGTTCTTATTTTCTGACTGAGAATTCAATTATCAAAAAAATTCGTATAAAGTTCACGTTGTATCTACACGAACGTCATAAAACGTCCGTACAAATAAATACAAGTAAATTACGAATAAATTATTAAAATACAAATAAATTACTTTAGATATAAAGATTAGTTAACGCCAATCGTCGATCTTAGTCGGTCAACGTGTAGTTGCCGATTTGAACACAATTCTGAAGGATATGAATCTCCGAGAAACTTGCCACGTATCTGTGGTCGAATAACTGGCAAAGGATAATTGCGACAATGGTGAAAGAACTTTGGTCCGATTTAATTGTGACGATGGTCTTCCCGACACGTCGTAATTAATCGATGAAAAAAATCGAATAGGACGAAGAACGCATAGTTGTCAACGCGTGGAACAATTATCGGACGTGAATCGAAGCGCAGTGGATTGAAGTGGCCATGAGGCAGTCCCGAAGAACGAGCATGGAAATCGGTTAACGACGACGACGACTACTAAACTGAAAAAGACACTTCATCGTTCTGCTCGATAAACAACGATTGGAGGTTGAAAATTCTTGCGCGCATAGACAAGCCAGTTGTAGGAGCACAGCTATACCGTGAGAAATCGTTAACGAATCCAGCGAAAATCGTCAAGGAAGAAGAAAAAAAAAAGATCTTAAAAGACAGAACTACGTATTTGCTTTTCCTAAAATAATACGATTCCGTATAAAGAGAGAAAAGAAGAAGAAAAGAAAAGAGAAAGATCTTCGAACCCGGAAGGATTAAATTAGCTTTTCTTTGGCAAAGGGTAGCCACGCGTGCAATCTACTTTCCACGCAATTACCGCTCCACCGACGACGCTTAGTTCCGTACAATGTTAATGGTTCATCAACGTTATCGCGCTATTTCCATTGAACGGATCCAATCACCGAAAATTATTCGGTTGTCCAGCACGCCGCTCGGTTATCATTAATCTTCCTGGGCGGCTGGAGCGGCGGAACTTGGCCGCTATTTACAATCGGCCTTTCGTCCCTCTTAGACGACGATGTCTAGAGTTCAGAGCGCCAAGTATATCTTGAACACCGATGTGAAACTGAATTAAGTCGTCGAGAACTAAATTAACGGAGCATAGAAAATCCACGGGAGCACGTACGCGCACAACCGACTATGCGTGTCGCTGTCGTTAAAACGTTCGAATTAACGCGGTTCTGGCGTTTGTGCTACAATGGAATTAATTTCCCGGGAGTTTCGGCCGCCGCTAACGAGTTTATGTTTATAGTTTACGTCGAGATCACGGCGCAGGATTCGATGACGACGATTTTCAAAGGCTGTTAGGTTCTTTTTGCTCGCGATGTACTTCGAGAACGAAGCCGTGGGTCGTCGGAAAACTAAGCCAAGTTATGCTACGCTAAATTGAACACTTTCAAAGGTTACGCTTCCTCGGCACCTTAGCGTTCGAACGTTCGCATCTTCTTCCTACATTCGTTTCGACAAGTGATCGCTCGCACAGTCCAGGTTAAAGTTTACTATTAATGAAATATTCTATCGAATAAATACATTAGGAAGACAATTTTCACATCTCAACGAACACTACGATCAATTATCTTCCATTATTTACTTTCACCGTGATTCCGTTTATCGCGAATTAATTCGAATCGCAGCATTAATGATGAATATATATAATTAACGCTAATCGTAGGTATCTCATTATCATTGTACTCGTGATATTCGTATTCATCCATTTACCAAACGCTGTTCCAATCATAGCCGCATGATTTTCCTTCGGTCCGCGGTGGATTCGTTCGACAACCGGTGCTTCGTATCTGGTATAATAATGGAAAATGCCGAGCAAAAGTCATTGAATTCCGAGAACCCGATCGCGAGTTCCGGCGCTTTCGATTCAGAAATATGACAACGACGTAGACGATGATGCTCGTTGCGATTACCCGCGTCGCATCGTCTGTCGATTTCTCCCTACTGAATAAAACGCTCGTCGAATTCGATCAGATTGCACGCCGCGGCGCCGTGGAATCATATTTACAGATCGCATACACGTTTACGTCGAAAACGAACGATTTATTGGGTATATACCGCGTGCCAATAAATCTGGAAGCGTCACGTGCGAAATCGTGGCTTCTTTTCGTCGTCGATCGAGAAAAACACTGAGACGTTGTACGCCTCGATATTCTTTCCACCTTATCCTTGCCTGTTTTTCCGAATGGCCGACGTTTCGAGATAAGGACGCCGAAGAAGAGCCAAAAATCGAAAGAAAGGAGAACGAAACGAAAGAGAATTACGCCGGCGTCGAAATCTCAAAGTATCCAGGCACTGGCCTACGCTTGACAAATATATTTTATCCCTTGAAACTTATCATCCAAGGAAATCATATTTTTTATCGTCATATCTTTTATCAATCGTTTTTATTTTCTTAAATATAAACGAACTAAAGTTAAACAATTATAGATTAAGTGTTTTATCGTTGTTTAACGTTGGGAAAAAATAGAAAAATGTGTGTTTTGCGAAGGTGTTTGATAATTACCGATGCCACAATGCCGTGTGCATGCCCGTGGATATGCCGACCAAGATAACGAGGTCAGTCTGTCGATCTGTAGACGACTGTTGCAGAATAAAGTTGGTAACGATAATAACGAGCTGTCTGCCTTTTTCCCCTGTCTGCCTCCATGAAACAAAATTCGTACGAGATAAAATTCCATCCATCAGATAACATCAAAAATGAAAGTTAGATCAAAAAGGTTTCATTCCAAGTATATCTTGTGTATTTCTAATAATTTAGAATAAATCTCAAGGATTCGCGAATCGGAAGATGCATTCGTTCGTAGATTTTCGATCGGCTAGTTATTCCTCACTGTCGACCTTTATTCGGCATCGAAGCACTCGCTTTCTGTAGCGATGAATAAACAGCGACACGAGTCTTCGAGACGTTTATATGTTTTATGAGATGGAACGACGCGCTACAAGTATTCCGTTAAAGTGGAAATTTCGAACGCGTGCGAAGTAGCGATTTTCCTTTTCCCTCTCTCTTAAAGAATAACGCCGTAACGATTTAATAACGATAAATGAATTTCGTATAATTATCGTTTTCTCTGTACAACGATTAAACGTTCGATGCTTCTGCGAAATTTTCATAACGTTGTTACGATCGTATTATATTTCCTACGAAGATATAAATTCCCAACACTTGTAATCGTCTACTGACAGGCAACTATTTTATATTTATTACTGTAATATCAAAAAAAGGGGGGGTATATGCTTGGTCTGTCATATATTTAAGTTCGAGTTTTCTCGAGATGGTATAAGTTGTAAATTTAAGATATAAACTAAGAATCGTAAGAGTGCCGGGGAAGAGAGAGAGAGAGAGAGAGTGTAAGTAAGAATGTATGCCTTGATGATGTTAAAGCTAAACGAGTAAAGAAGTGGGAGAAGGGTGCGAGGGTTGAGGGTGAGCATTCTTTTGACCTAAGAAGACAGAAATTGCGAGCCGAGTGTGAGGATAAGACGTACGAAGATATTGTAGTCAGTGTTTGCATTGGGTATTGCTTGTTAAAATAAAACTAAACTTCGCTTCAAATAGAACATCCTTTCTTGTCCTCGCTCTAGGCTATTTAGATACTAGATACGATCGCCGACGTTACAATTTTATTAGGATTATAAATTGGTAGATTAGGATTATAAATAACGAAAGAAGAAGAAAAGAAACGCGTCCTAAAAAATGTAGCAGTTTTAACGCGAGATACGTTAAAGCTCGAACCCGATTTCCTAAATGTGTAATGGCATCTCCTATCTCCGTGCCATCTATTCTACGTAATCGGTACGTCGATCGCCGGCTTAAACGAACTTCCCCAAAAGCCATGGAAATCATGAAGCGTCGAAAAATTGGATAAGGAAGCTAGTCGGAAAGGAAGTCAAGGGTACGTGCCAATAAGCGCATTCCGGAAGAGCGGGATTCATCCGTTCACGGATTACGCCGGAACAGATTCTCCATTTCCAAGGTGGCGCGGCGCGGTGCGGCGTTGCTCGATGATACGTCGAATGGCTTTGCTGCCCCTTCCCCGTTGCCAGGCTAAATTGCGTCTGTCAAATCCGCTCTGGTAAGTCTTTCCTCGATATTACGGATTCCGTAACCGACACCAACCACGCCGAGCGATCCTCCAGGCTTCGTTCCGTTTGCTCGTTCTTACAATCAGCGTAACATTCCTTCCAGCGCTCGCTGTCAGACCTCGAATCGGGATTATTCCGGATCGGTCGCGTGTGCCAACCTCGACACGCGCATCCTCGCCCGCTTGCCGCCAGTTTTCCGCAGTCACGTGGAAAACTTTCAACGATACCATCGTCGTTCTCTCGACTCGCGACTCCTTCGAGAAAGTTTCCTTTCGAGAAAGAACACGTTATTATCCGCGCCCAGACCCGCCACCATAGCGATTCCAATCGTACCACCGTTTGTTTTGACGTTAATGGACTGCGTGGAATGAAAAATGGTCTATAAAAATTGGTCGTGTTTGCTCCACTCTTTCTTCTACCTTTTCTTCGCGTTCGTGCTCGATTGGATTGTTCGAGGGCGAGCGTGTAGTGGAATGTGTGTGTATGTATGTGTGTGTATGTTCGTGTATCAATTAACACGTACGCTTCGTACGTCTTCGTCGACAGTGGCTCGCGAGAGTATTTCAGCGCTTATCACAGGAAGCTTTCGCGTATATTGCGCGTGTTACGTTAAACACGTTGAAATTTCTTTATCGCTGTTATGATTACGAAACATAGTTGAAAACGTATGTATGAAACGATGTCTACAAAGTAGATTCAGGCTAATCTTAAAATAAATCTTACAATTTTCTGCATATCCGATACCTTTAAAAATAGCTTCGGATATTCGTTCGAATTGATCATATTAGACACAGGATGAAAACTGCCGCATCGCTTTTCTTTTCCCCATCTTCTTCTCCGTTTCATTCTCAAGTATTGTTACTCCAATCTGATGAAAAACATCGTTCTTTTTCGCGATATCTCCATACACCCAACTGTACGAGTGCGGAGGTTCTCGTTTCATCAATCATACCTCGAGCTTTCGCGTTCAGCGTGAGCCCAGTTGAGAGATAAAAAATCATTTCAGTTTAAGGATCTCGGTTGATTGAAAGCTAGAATCGTCGCGAAACTCGCGCGCCTTGTACGCAGCCAAGTAAATATATACTATGTATGTATGTATGTATGTATGTATGTATGTATTACGTATACTTGGTGGAAGCGATATAGCGAGGTCGTAAAGTAAAGCATTAAGTAGAATCACCGATTGATACAGCCACGGTTACAGCTGCACTAATTCCTCACGTACGTAGACACTTGTCGTAACTTTGGTAATAAATTATACCGAGCCACCATATAACAAGTCTGTCTATTCGTTCGTTACGTCTAACGTTTTAAATGGGATATTAATTCTCCGAGAGTTTGTTAATTTCCTATTGACTTTACAGATTTGCCAATTTTACGGTTCATATTTTCGATTACGACAAACGTGATCGTTCGGTCGTCCGCTATTTTGTACGGCAATGAGTCGTATCGTGATTTTCGTGGGTTTGCCAAGACGTTCTCCCTGGAGGAAAAAATACCGGAACGATCCTCCACTGGTATTTTTGCCCAGAGGGGGGAGGGATGAATGGAATAGAGTTTCTTAATCTCTCTTTATTGGCTGTAACTGGCTGTGACTTCCGGCCGTGCCTCGCAAGCCAAAGCCTTTTTCTTGTCTTCGATCTTCACGCTACCCCTCGTCACCCGCGCCGCGCACCCTTCTTCATTTGTTACCACCCTATCAGCTTTCGTTCCACATCCGCGCCTTCGATAAGAATGATCGAACGAGATACCTACATCTTCCGAACCGATTCGACGCTTCGCCTCTTGCATTTTCCAACTTTCATTTAGTCCTTTCCGTTTAATTTGACACGTGAGATGCCAAGCGATCGCGTGACACGAGTAGATTGAACAATCGATTATACCACGGTGAGTTTTTAATTGGCTTTCTGAAAATAATCCCATCAAACGTGACTGCCGATGTAAATGTAATTTGCTTTATTCGCATGATAACGTATATTGCAAGAAAGAGTGTATTTTTTGTAAACTTGTCTATTTTTAACGTAGATATATCTTTGAGAAAACTAAACTCGATAAATTCATGTACGTGCTTGTTTCGGTAATTGCGTTTTTATCGTTTACCAAGCTTCTAATGAAATATTTTTCTTTGGACGTCGTGTAATCCTCGCAAATTTCTTAATGCAATCCTTTCAACTTCCTTCCATTATGGGAACAGACTCTATTTTATCAATTAGCGATATCGGAACTACGTGTAGTCTTTTTCCCAAGAAAACAAGAGATACGTATGAAATAAAACGCGTAATCTCAATCTCAAACCGAACAAATTTTGTGCCAGATTAAAACAAGCGGAACTTGTATATTTTATTACGAAAAATCCACGAATGCCAGATCTCGTCGCCAAGAGAAAAAAAGAGAGAGAGAGAGAGAGAGAGAAAGAAGAAAACGCTGCTAATCGAATCTCCGTATTTCCACACATTTCGAAGCTGGACGAGAAACAAGAAAAAAATACACACAATCAATAACGTGATATTTAACCGGAATCACTGGCAGATAGAAAATCGTCATTTCACTACTGTCGCGCCTCTTGCCTACGAGATGAAGAGTAACGAAACGCGTCGTCCAGCTAACTAACCGATTATCCGTCGCTATCAAATATCGAGAACTAATTGGTTTTGGGAGCGACCACCACGGCCACGGGATCGGCGCTCGTTAAGTTTATTCGGTTACGATGTATCCACCGATTGCTCGGCCGTCGATCGGGGACGCTTGCAAAATGGCCTCCGTTGACGTAACTATTTTTTTTCCCCGTTTCCCTCTATCCTCTTTTCTTCCTTTTTTTGCGTTCGTCGATTAACCTCGGCTCTATCGTCCTCGGTTGAGCAGTCTGAATTCAATCCCGATCTAATTACGAGGAAAACTGATCTCCCAGGCGTCTGGGATGCCTTTCGTCGATGGTTCGCGTTCGACGCCGTAACTACATGTAGCATTCCTCTTTCTCACAGACGAATATCCAAACTCCATTTCGTACGCTTAATGGCCACGCGAGAGTTTACTTTCCTCTATGAAATTAGCTTTCACGCCAACCATCGCATTTTCAATTTCTCAGATAATGGATACACCCACGAGAGTATGCTTAATGCAAAAGTGGAATTCGTAAAATTCTTGTAACGTTGTTCGCTTTATTAATTTACTTGCTGATACGATTATGTTATTTATACACATAAATATCTGTATACATACTTTTATACGATTGCTGACATGGTTGCTGCGACAGTGGCAACTGATACGGCTTGCTTTTCTATGTAATTTGATCTTTTGGTCGAGGGGTATACCGTAAATTATACAGCGAATTCTCTGTTAGTTCTATTACAGTTAAAAGAATTCTCTGTGAGGAATTTTCATTTTCTTTTTTTTTTTTTTTTTTTTAATTAGCGCTCAAGTTCATTTATCGACTTTTGCTCGAAAATGTTCGATTTCCAAGTCATTCACTTCGACTGGCGTAAGATATCTGAAATATTATCAACCTAGTCGAGCGCTAATCAATACGATCGAATCGAGTTTTTCATTGATCGTATAATATAGTTAGAATAAGTTTCGGTATACTTATCGACTACTACTTTCTTATACCATGATTGATTACGTGAATTTATGAAAGTTCGCGTAACAAGATGCATACGATATCGAACAATCAATGCTACTATGTGTTATATTACAAACTGACCTTTCTAGATTGGTACAAATATAACGCAACGCACATAATGCAATTGTTCCATTTTTTCTTCGACTTTCATTATCAAACTTATTATCGCGCTTTAGTATCAGTTCTTTCGGACTAAATTGATTCGTCTAAAATTCGTCTAACATTATTCACTTTCTACGACCTACGAATATTTATTAATTATAACGTCAAACGTTTTGCGTACGTATTGCTATTCTTATAAATAAAGAAAATCGGTTTTGCGTGAGAGAGAAGTAACAAAACGTCAAGATTAATTCAAAGCAGAATTTAAGCTCTTTAACATGCATGTATAAAATCATAATAAATCGATCACATCGGAAGTTCAAAAAGACTGTGTCACCGTACGATATATCGAAAGCATTCTAGTAATAAAATGAATTTAATTAATAAAAATATACAAAATTGGTTTGAAAAAATCAATAAATTTTCAATTGAAACCTTTTATTATGTTCTTTCGGTTTCATCATGGAAATAAAATATTGACATTTTACATGGAAAAAAATGACTGTTATTAGAGTAACGGTATGCGATTCGATATATATTTCACGAGAGAAGAGTATAAGTTTCAAATTTTAATTTTAACTCGCATCTTTTCTGTTGTACGACGAGTTTCCCGCAACTTGTACCCGTTAGCTCTCTCAATTTGAACGTACACGTTGCTTTGCTCGCATATAATTTCTGGACATTCTGTACATATTTACTTACACGTATACTTGCCAACATCTCTAAATTCAACATTTAGTTTGTAATTATTAGCTACTCAAAATTCAAGTATTTGTAAATCGTTCTATATTTATAGCGGTTCAAAGGTGCGAGAAATGTATTTTTATATCCTACGTCATAGGAAAATAAATAAAAACAAACACTCGTCGTCGTAATACAATTAGTCGAATTTAGGCAAACAGGCATTTCCCTACTAACACACTTACCACTGTACATTGTTGCGAGTACAGTCTAAGTCCAAGAAGATAGAAAATGCTGAAAAGTTGCAATTTTTAATTAGATTTTGTAATTACCCCGGTTTAATTAGAATGCGAAATTTCGACGCAGCAACCGATCAATTTAAATTCCAAAGTGCAAAGAGAGCACGGTTCTTAACAAATAAAAACAAACGTCTGCCTTTAACAACGATTGAACCGCAGTTGCAATGTTGAACTCGTCGAACCGCAGTCGATTATCGGGCGAACTCGCGGGAATTGTAACAAGCAAACAAATTACAAATATAGTTTCCACAATGCGCTCGAACGGTCAATCAATCACCGTTATCAACCGCTAAAACAACAATGTGTCGCGTGATTACGCGCATCGTTCGCAGCTGCATTCTATCTGCGATTTCTAAGTATTCAATGCGCAATTGTGTATCTCTCTGCAAACTGCAAACTGCAAACTGCAAACTGCAAACGTATTTCGTACAAACAAATACAGATTAGAAATGCTAGTTAGTCAATAAATTATTACACGATGCTCCCTAAAATTCATACTTAATTACCTTTGATCGTCGTACTCTCGGTATCGTTCTTTTTATTTTCAATCTCAATCACTGTCTTCTCGTCTTCGTTCGATCGCTATACCCATGTAAACTAAATGCAATGTAATAGAATTTAATAGTCGGCAAATAAATATATATATTGTATATACAGGGTGGTTGGTAACTGGTGGTACAAGCGGAAAGGGGGTGATTCTAGGCGAAAAAAGAAGTCGAAAATATAGAATAAAAATTTTTCGTTCGAGGCTTTGTTTTCGAGAAAATCGACTTTGAATTTTCGCTCGGTACGGATCTCCGTTATAACGGTAGATCGTTGTCTCGATGGAGAAATTAAAAAAAAAATTTTTTTCACCCCCTTTCCGCTTGTACCACCAGTTATCAACCACCCTATATAAGTAAATAAAGGACTACAACGATATAACTGTTGTGGCAAATCTGTCTTTCTATTAAGGTTTCGATTCTTTTATGATAAAAATTTTCGCCTCAATTCTTCCTATCTCGCGCTGCAGAATTATTCCAATCCATAAAGAAATAACGTCCGCAGCCTTTAAATTCTACCCGATAAAAGTAAAACGTGTTTCGATGCTTTTGAAATATAATGCGTGCGGTTTCTTTTGTAAAATGGTGAATGGGCACGCAAAAGTTTCTATTAAAGATATCTGTGTTCGACAAATTATCGATGTTGCAAACACGTATATGCAAAGTTGCATGATTTTCTATTGTACGGATTGTAAAGAGCGTTGAACAATAGGTTGCCTACTTTTACTTGTTTTCTGAACGTACAATACTTTTATGTTTATCTCTTACCGTGTATATGTACACCAATGTACGTGCCATTTTGAAACGCTTTTCAACAAGTTGGACGAAATATTCCATCGACTGTGCATTGCTTCGATTAACGTGTTCAACGTTGGATATAAAACGCATTTTTTTACAGGAACTTTAGCCTTTAATTGCATTTGATTTACGATCGTTTTCAAATTGTCATTGCCATAAATTATTACAGCGATCGAATGCGCGCAACGGATTATTAACAATGGAAACCGAAGAGACGAATCCATTAAACGGTTAAGCGAAATACAAATTCCACAAGAATCGCAGTTTTCGCTAATCGTGAGCGTAAAGTATTCTCCTTCGCATACCGTAAGCGTAAAACGTTAAAATTATGCCAAACGCTTGGCAATATAAAAATATAGTTTATCGTAAGTTTAAAAAATATCCTTTCAATTTCTCGTACAGTCCCGTTTGAAACTTTCGCTACAGAGTCGCCATTCGCAAGCTACGATAACGAAAGCTGTTCAGAAACAAATCAGCGAAAATGTTTCAACGGAAAACTGATGTTTCACGCACGATACGTTTCATCGACCAAATTCCAACAAAATATCACGTCGACATCAGGAATCCGCTCGCAACAATTTCTCACAGAGTTCACGGAACAACCCGTACGTATCTAGTATCTACGCTTCAATGTGTACAGAGTTATCCATGAATAATGAGTAAGAATGTACCGTTTGCGTTGGAGCACGTGTACTTACGTGAGCTTCCTACCCTCGTACATGCTCCATCCCTTCGCGCGCGCGCACACACACACCCACCCACACACACACACACACCACTCACCTCGTATGCAAATGCGACAGATGTACGCGCGTTAAATAAGATTCGTTGCAACGATAGTATCTACAAATATTTGGCGTCAAGCGAACACGAAATCCGACGATTTAAGCTACTGTCACCGAAGCGTACGGTTTCACGCTCGTGAGCCACTGTTTGCGTTAACCGATGAAAATAAAGTAGAGCCTTGTAATGAATGACACGCGTATGCACCGAACAAGCACTCGAAAATGTCTTATTTGTTTTGTGGACACGTTCGAAACGGTCTTCGATAAGCGTTCTTCTATCGCGTTGCGAGCTAGCAAATAATAGCGCGCAAAGATCATTGTTACACATGCTTTGACATTGTTTCACTAACGATTTCCCAACTACGAACGAGTACCGAAGAAATAGAAACTATTTTGGAAAAATCAGTGTCATTGTTTTAGAGATTGTTTCCATCTTTTAATATATGTATTGCAGCACGCGAATTATCGTATTCTAATATGTATATTCGTTTCGAACATCGAAAATATTCAATCAACTAATTATGATCGCGAGTATATCAAGGAACCGAACGATTGCAAATATAATACAAGCAATACGTTTGATTATCGAACGAATAAGTTAATTAATTAAACGAATTCTAAAGCGTATAAATCTCGATTATATCAATTATAATATTAGCAAACTCAGAGGCTTAAAACTTATTCATATCAAGGCAAACTATTAATAATAATCGTTTAATATTTATCGTTTCCAAGCGTTACATATTCTATAGAATTTTAACGCTATTATATTATCGAACAAATTTGACAAATCTCTTGCTCACAGCTAATTTTTAATTTCCTATTGCTGCTCAACTTAACGTCGATATAAAGTGGAAAATATATTGCTAAAATATACGATACCCTGTAAACAGTTGCAGTTAATTATGCGATAATGAGTCGATCGTGGATCGATTCGCGACATCTGTAATAATGCCTCCTATCTATGTAATTAATTTCATTCAGCTGGGACCACCAAACGAGTAGCTGTACGATCGTATTAATGGGTTCATTAATTTTCTTAATCAAACGTTCAGCTACCTATATTGTTGCCAAATTCAAGCCGCAAACCACGTGTAAGTGGAAACTGATGAACATAAATCGTTGCCGCGAAGGCCTAACGCCATCCAATTTCTACCAAATGATCTTCCTGCGATAGTAAGTATTAAACTATCAATTCCAGTGCAAATATGTAAAGCCAGCATTTAATTCGTCTTATAAAATATATTATCTGTTACACGTTGATATGATATAATTTTATATATTTGTAACACTTACGTATCGATACTGCGAAAAACCTTCCGCGTTTTAATCACCTAGATAGGATCATCCAGATAGGAACGATAGTCACGAGAGGATCGATTAAGTCGGATCAGCGAAAAAGTGGGTGATGCGACGCATCTTGCAAACGACGCTTCGATCGTACGATTTACAAGCCAGAGCTACGATTTCCTTTGTGATAACAATCCCGCATCCCGTAGTTTGCCTGTACGCGTTTCTATCCGTATTTTCGAAATTGCCGCGTGTCATCCGCATCAGCGGCGGCAGGAATTTTCAGATCGCCGCATCCCGTCGCGCCATCCTAGGGCATTGTCACTCCCTTTCGTTGGACTTTCTTTATTCCGATGGAAAGTTAACTTTAATTGGGTCGACATCGATCGCTTTAATGAGAAAAGTTGTGGAATCAGTGATAGGAAGAAGCGACAAACGAAGGGAACAGGGTGTGCCTTGCATGACTATCAGGAACAGGGCAACACGCCGTAACTTGTTTTCCCTTTAGCCGAATACATTGTTCTCACGTCTTTTACAATTTTTTCACTGTCTTTCCCTTTTTCCCGTTGTTCCAAATTTCGGAAATTTGTACAAATTGCACCAACAACGTGCAATGCGAGAAACGAAGCTCGTCGCAGTATCAGAAAGATCTTCTTCGGAAATATTCGCGGATGGTAATTCCAAGCGATGTAGCGTTCAAATTAAAAAATATCGTCTACGGCCAAGTTAAAAAGTCTGGCAGCGTTGGTTAGGAAATTGTGCGCGCGAGATATTGTCGCGAATTTATTATGAAAATTTACGCACCGAGCACGCTACTAGAGTATGCTCGCGTCTTGGCGCGTAATTGGACGAAACAACAGCCAAGGCAGGAGCAAGAAGAACGCAGCTTGCCAAGCGCATTTTAATTGCGTAACGGCCACTTCTAATTATCGCGTCATGTTAATTTGCTACCAGAAGGACGATCGTTTCAGCGTTGTTTATACGGCGAGCCAAAGTTTCCGTGAAACAGAGGGAAATAGACAACGAGGCCGCCATTGCAACACGTAAATAGAAGCGATACAAACCACGGGAACAACAATCGTAGTTTGATCACGTGCAATTGCTGCTGACCGATATTATCTTCGATAATAGAATCGTTTGATGTAGTTGCTTTCTCGCGAAACGTAATCAAAATATTAACTCGTTGGCGGAAATGCAGCGCTACTACACGGAGAGGAGAGAAAATTTCCAATTTATTTTTCATTCGAATTTTAAAGAAGAGAATTTTTAAGAAATTTCTGAAGACAACGGATTTCTCAGGTGTGGAATTACTTTTGGTCGCTTGAAACTATTACCGAATTTGATTATTGGAAAAGTCCAAGCTCCTACAAGGAGAATCGCAATTTTCTTTTCACATTTCCGACAGCTCTGTCCGTATTCAATTTTATATTTTCTTTATTCGTTTAATTCTTTTTTTTTTTGTGTGTGTAACTGCCTTTTCGAGGAGATGACTAACAACGTGATATAACAATTTAATTAATACTTTCAATCTAAATGCGAAAGAAAAATTATTTTCAACCGTATTTAAAAAAAAATTGGAATCATGTCTGAGTGAATGTAATTTCTCATTTGGTTATTAACAACAAGAGTTTTGTAGTACTATGTTATGTTATAATGTGTTCTGTGCTATAATATATACCTAATAGGTCGTAAAATATATTAAAGATACACGATATGTAATATAGTTATCTACGATTTCATAGTAGATTGTGGAAAAGAGGCTGAAAAAGTAAGCCGACGCTTATTTCCTTTAACTTTGCATTCTCAAGTAAAATTCTTGATTTAATTTCTACGGAAATTGGATACGACGAAAATTAAACAACTCCAGGCGATTTGCGTTGATATTGTTCTTAACAGTACGTCGTTGCCAACCTCTGGCAAACTTGCAGAAACTAAATTAGCGAAATGAAATTGTCAAAGTTCAACTTTATTATACAGGATGATTCTGAATTACAGTGCTATGGTACTTCAAAAGATGAATCCAGATTCAAGAACAAAATAAATATCTACGGATATAAATAATCGTGGCTTTACCTTTCGAAGATGGTACTAAAAACATTATCAACGAACCACCACTACGATAACATTTAAAATATTCGTATAAACGAACAAAACGAAAATAAAGATTCAATGATTCTCCCCTGTAGTCGTTGTATCGCACGGATGTCACACCTGTACCGATAATGGTAAGCAAAGTTTTCTTCGAAATGAAAATACAATTTCTATATTTACTTCGCACTTTACACTTTTGCCATAACCTTTTAATAAAGCATTTAGTGGTTTCACGGTAGATACACATGGTACGTAGATTTGCTTTTATTTGCACAACTCACTATTTGAATCGAAACACTCTGCTCAACGCTCTGTACATCTATTTATTTTCATACCGTTTGAATTATAATTGTTTACATACAGCATATTTAGATAAAGTTAATAATTCCAGAATTAAGCAGACCGAGTTTACGCTAGAAACATTTCAACGGAATTTCCTCTAAAATCATACTAAAAAGTAAAAAGAATCACGGAAATGGACAGGCATATGAGACACGACTCGCGTCGATTGAAACGTTCGCTTTGAGCTTCTAAACGTGTTCTTTCCTAACGAAAGTTCATAAAAATATGTTAGTAACCATGCCGTGTATGTTCCGAGCGAAAGTACAGGCAGAACAAGGCGGTTAGTTGATGCACCACAGAGTAAGGAAGGTGACAACGTGAAAGAAACTCAACGAGGAAGAGGACGAAGAGGAAGAAGAAGAGGAGAGAAATGAGAAGAAGAGTAGAAAGAAGAAGAAGAAGAAGAAGAAGAAGGGAGCGGCACGAGGGATGATAGACAAGGGAGACTTTGCCGTCTCTGTTCACGCCTCCTTTTTCCCTTTCCCGTGTAAAAAGCCGTTGCTTTCCTGGAAGAGCTTTCGTCGGATAAAGACACTTCTCTTTATGCGGTACGTGGAAAACCGTGGCGTCGCGTCGCCAAGACGTGCATCTAACGCAGCGACAACGAGTTTTCAAGAAAAAGAACCGTGCCCCTTTCGCGCGTCCCGTGTCCCTTATATAAACGTGTTTTACGAACTCGCCACTTCGTGTGTACAAGCGCAAAGGGGCCTTGGACAAAGAATACCGAGCCCGTGCGAACTTAAGACCGGATCGTTGATTCGTGAAAAGCTCGTGCCTCCTGACTTCGTAACTTATATTTGATCGAGTAATAAAATCATTCATCTTTCAGCAGCGTGTGCCTTTCGAGAAATATTATCATAAAATTGGTTAAAGTATGTCATAAGGAATATATATACGTATTTATTTATTTATGGAAAAAATGGGATATACAAGCCACTTTTTAATTAGACAGATTTTATACAAAGGTAATTCATATTAATGAATGGCTCCTATGACAAAAGAACGTGGACATATTCTTCTAAATTCACCGATCCAACGAAGCCTTTCAACCTATGTAATTATTTATTTTTACAATATCCCTTTCATCGAGGAAATAGCTACACTGGATTTTTGAAACAGAACGATATGCAAATTATTGCAGATTTAACGTAAATAGATCTTTTCGTATTCAGTTAACGAACAGATATGACCAATTAACAAAATATCACGATTAAACGACCTCTGACAAAAGTAGAGAAATAAAGTTTCTGTTTATAAATTTTTACTTTTACTCCAAATATAAAATATTCTTATTTGTACCTATTTGTTTTCCTACCGCATGACCCATTATGTTACAATCTAATAATCCGTAACAAGACTGTACGATGTACAGGACCGTATTCCGTGCAAACTAACGAAGGGTAAATATTTGAGTGCAGTTTCAAGTTCATTTTACCATCTGGGAATGGATACCATCCGAAAGCCACACGTATGAAAATTCACTAAACTAAATGGCACGCGTATGCAGAATAAACGAAAAATTATAAGTTATAAGAATGTTTTACTCCGTTGCAGAAATGTTTTCAATTAGTATTGCAAGCTCACTGTGTATCTGTATCGATTTTACGCCTCTCGTAAAATACGTGCACGTTAAAAAGCATAAGGAAAATTTGCGAGAACGTGTCGGATGGTGGATCGCGGCTATTCTTCCACGTGCAATCACGTTTGCACCATGCGTCATAAAAATTCGTAAATCAAGCAAAATTTCGAATATAACGTTTGAGCGATTTTATTCAAGAAAACGCGAAGTCGTGCACGCGGGAGACGTACGATTGTAAATAACACGACTATAGCGATCGTTTGCGTTATTTTCAAATTTCCTCGTTTGCGTGGAAACTATCCTTTTTGAGAAAGGGACGAGCCACTCCATAGACGCGTGTAACTGTATCCACGCTGTTCTCAAGTCGAAGACTTTCCTATTTGTACCATTTTCTTGCGAGTTTCTCGGTTAAGTGATTAATCTTAATCGTAGCGGCACAAATTAAACCTTTAACCGTAAGCGTAAATCTCCCCCGATACAGCCAGCCTCGATATTAAACGACTTTCTAAAGAAATGGAAATGGAAATCCAACTTAAAGAGCTCGAGGGACGCGGCAGCGTTAAGTAACATCTCCCTTGCGTCGCGTCGGTTACCGCGGTACAGAAACGTTGACAAGTTGAATAAGCAGGCCACAATGCAGCCATCAGCCGAGCCTCGTCCCCGTCTCTGATACGATCTTTCTATGCTCAACCCTTCTTGAAGGAACGCACGTTCGTAATTCGTCGAAGTGAAATTCATTTTTAAGGATCCATTATACCGCGATACAGACGGTTCCATTCTGGAATATTCAGGCCAGCTACCTTACCGCGGCGAGCTTTAACTTCCACGTCCATGTGAATATCGCGCGCGGAAGGAGAGATGCGTGACGCGAGGAGAGGATCGCGAGAAAAGGAGGCAGAAGCGTGTAGCGAGGGGCTCACCGCGAGTTTTCATAGCCGATCGATTCGGCCGCGAAGCAAAAGACAGCCAGCGTGCAGCGCACAGCCAACGGACAGAGAGAAAACGCTATGAAATCCTGCAGATCGCGAAGCAACCGGGGCATTCCCTCTGTCCGTACCCTTCCCACGCTCTTTTCCCTTTCGTATTTTCGGTGTCCATCGTAGCGTGAAGCAGTGATACCAACCGACCAACCAACCAACCAAACGCGATCGAGGAAGGACGCCGTAACGGATAGGAAAGAGAAACGAGGAAGAGATGCTGCCAGAAATATCTTTTCTCTCTCTCTCTCTCTCTCTCTCTCTCTTTCTCTTTCCTTCTCTTGTTATCCCCCTCAAACGCTTTTCTAGCTGCACCATTGCTTTCGTACATGGAACAGGTTTTTCCATTTCGATCAGTTTGCGCGCGCGTTCCTGATTGTGCAATAGGGGATTACGAGAGCGTTTCACCCTGTAACCGAGAAATTCGATTCGTGAAACTTGCGAGCTTTGCTCGAAGACGGGCGCGAGGCTGCCGATTCTTGGATCGGCCGGATCTCGTCATCGTCAAATTATGCTCCCTTCGATGATTTCGCTACTCGTACCTTTTTGCTGAATTGTAACGTCATGGTGTAGATACCTCGGCCTGACGATGCGGAGTATAGGACACGGAGAAGTATCAAAGTCGATTATCGTCAAAATAGGCAAAGTATATTTACAGTCGAATAAATGGGAATACATACACAGATATGTGTATAATGGACAGAGAGATATAATTGAAAGCGATGAAGGTAGATACGTATGTTCCCTAAAAGTTCGTGGAGAACCGATACTGTGGATCTACGTATTTTTTAAAGGTATTTTCTAAAAAAAAGATAGAGATTCTAGTAAATGGAAAGGATCAGTTGCGTTTAATAGGATGATCGATGGCACAATAGATAAACTTGAAAAAGGAGTAATTAGTTACTCGCCTTTGCTCATTCTCGCTGAGGAGATTTCGTTTCCCGACACAGACCAATTTTGGGGCAGGATGTGTAAAGATCACAGTTACTCGAAGCAAACTATAGCACAGATAGGTCTATTAATCACGATGGTTATACAGTTTGATGTAAATTCAATCGCAACTTCGATATTTCGTATACTCGATTTTATAGCATATTTTTTAACAGTTCGTTGCTCGTCGAAATAGAAAGACCCATCGGAATGACAATGATGCTTCTATGCAATTGATTTGGAATTTCTCCGAATCGTTTATATTTGAAATTTTACGATCAATCGTGCGCTCTACTATATGGTTTGACGATCTAATGGCTTTAGGTAAATCTGCAAGCATCGACTACTTTGGCAGAAGTGTGTTAGGTTTGGGGAGTTCGGGAGTTTCTGAATCCAAAATTCGGGGCATCTAAACTTCGAAAATTGCAGAATTGAAAATCAGTAAATTAAAGCAGAACGTTTCACCCTTGACGAACGCTGTATCCCTTTTTGAACAGTATTTTCAGAAGTCAGAAGTTACGTCGGTCGTGTTGAAATAATATCTACTCTGGATGTATAGTGTTTGTAATAAGCTAAAAATAACTCCACTTTCCCGGCCGTCCGTTGTTTAATTATCAAAGAAACATCAAATATTAGCATTTACCTTCAAATTTAACTTAATGGAAGATACACCAAACTTTCGAATATTCGCAAATGTAAACGTCGCCGTCGTGGTATTAATCGGTCCATCGCATCGGCGGAGATGCCTCGCACACCGCACAAAGTTTCACAAATCATCGTCGACGTCCGTCAATAAAGCCGGATTTCCGGAGAGAAGCAACAAGATCACGAGCACCTCTTTCGCGAATTAAAACCACTGTGAATATTCGTTTCTAGCAAGCTTACAAATAAAGAACTTTTTCCCTCGATACGCCGGGAATGAACAAAATCCCGGATTTCCTCGATACCTTTCTACAGCACAGGGTAACCGCATCGAGCAAACGTCGAGTATCGGATGAAAGCAAGCCGAACCATTGGTCCCGTATCCGGTACGTGGTCGCGGAAATACCGGTCGATTTTTCTGCGTGTTAACTGAAAAAGATTTGGATGAAAGTTTACGAGATACAAATCGCGAAAATGCAGCGTTCCACGACTTCCTCGTTGTCGTTTGCTATTTCTCTAACCTTTCTTCCGTTTCCCTATCTTCCATAATCTCTACTCTGCCCTTTCTTTTTTTTTTTTTTATCTTTCTTCTCCCCCGCCATTGGTATTTATATTTTTTTATTTTTCGTCGTCTGTTTCCTCCATTTTATCCAGTTTTTATTTTTTCGTTATATATATATATATATATATATATATATATATATATATATACTTGTTTTTTGTTTTCATTTCATAGTCATTGTCGTGTGTTGCCAACGAAAACGACCAACCCGCGCTTCGCTTTCAATTTCCCGGCTTTTAATACGGCCAGGTTTGCTGTTTTCCAACGGTTTGCTGTTACTCTGTCGCTATTGTCGTCCCAACGTTGCAGGCACGCCCGTAAATACGTGGCTTATGCTATAGCCGGAATTAATAGCTGGTGAGATACGTCAACAGTTATTACCATAATGACCGTTGCATAATTCGAATCAGCCATAGAAAACGCGTCGCGGTCATCCACCGGTACCTGATGCTTTTTTCCTGTTCTCCGACCACGTTGCACGTGGTTCACGAATTCCCGGCGAAGCACGTCGATACCGGCTCAGAGATGACACCGAAACGACAACTATTCGTCGCGATGCCACGCGTCGTTGAGCAAAAGAGTCGACACGCGCGATGCGTTCAAGAGCAAGAGTGCAAACGCAGGCAAATCTTTTATATTCGTAAACGCTACGTTTCTTTCTTCATTCGATATCACAGATAGATCGATTCTTTCGACAACCATGACATTTGTCGAAGTGGTTACCACTTCTAAGAAAACTGGTCTTTTTAGTTTTCTCAAGCACTGAAGCCATCGACAGCGCGTAGACAAAAGACTGCGACGAAGACAGACTATAAACAGTAGACAGGCAACGTTGGCTTCAGGGTTTTTCAGTTATTGGGTAACACAGCTAGCGTGCGGATCTGGACCAGCTCAAATTGTATTCTTACTTATTACACTTCTATTTAAATATATTTTCTGCCTTACAATTTATCCACGCGTTTTCTCTGTTTACACATCGAATAACCTCAACAACATTCACTCTCGTAATTCTCTAAACTATATCATACTGTTGAAGTGGTCACCACTTCTAAGAAAACTCTACATCTGATCTTTTTAGTTTTCTCGAGCACTGAAGCCATCGACAGCGCGTAGACAAAAGACTGCGACGAGGTCAGGCCATAAACAGTAGACAGGCGACGTTGGCTTCGGGGTTTTTCAGTTATTGGGTAACGCAGCTAGCGTGCGGATCTGGACCAGCTCAAATTGTATTCTTACTTATTACACTTCTATTTAAATATATTTTCTGCCTTACGATTTATCCACGAGTTTTTCTCTGCTTACACATCGAATAACCTCAACACATACGGATACGAATATTTGCTATGTGTCTATTTTACAGTCCAATACGCGACATCGTGAAACAGTAACTTCGTGTCTCGTTGTACTTTTATTATTGCGAACGAGTTAATGCGAATTGATCCGCCAAATGGCCACACGGAGTATTCGTAAAAATATTCTACAGATAAAATGTAGACTATTGTTAATATTATCGTCCTTCGTGGGGAAATATTTACGACGACCAAACTGTACTGCGATTAAAGTTTCGCGTACAATTCTCAACGAAGAGAGAACGCTTTTAAAAATCGTCTCACGGGCCGCGTGTTTCTCCTTTTGCCATCCTTCTCTGACCACGCCACGTGGTTATCGAACCGTTGCGATGTCACGGCCAACGAACCGATGGTAATTAAAACGTATACGGTTAATTACGAAGCGATACGCAATTTAAATGTTCCTCGCTGCTTTTTCCATGCGATTCGAAAATCGACGATCGCCAGATCGTACACGGAAATCGATTGCCAATATCCTTCGCTCGATTGAACGATAACACTGGGTCGTCGAAAAAATTCGAAGAAAAATTGAAACAGAAAGTAATTCCTCGCTCCTAGAAATAAATATCTTTCCTTCGAATATCGTAAAGGAAATATTATCTAAATCTCTGAATACATCGATTTTCCAGAAAATAAAATGTATTCCTCAAAATCTAAGTTTTACATTTCCATGCAACTATTTCTTTCTGTAACGAATCGCGTGAAATGTCTCGATTGATTTATCTCTTCCGTAACACGTAGCTCATAAACCGTAGGGAGCTAGTTGTTCAAATATGTATGTATATCATACGGATATCACGCTGCGGTTGGATCTATTCTCGAGCATTGCCTTTTCTTAAACCGGCTGATTCGAAGTTGTACGGATATTCCGCGCGTCTCGTTGTATACGACAATTTATATGCCAAGTCAACGTTTCTTCCTATTTTCAGAAATTATGTTTTTTCATTCGTTTATAGCTTTAAGCGTTTATATCTTTGCACATTTATACGCTTTTACGCGTCTACGTTTATAAGCCTAAGAAATTCTGACTTTCCTTTAACACCAATAACTTTATGAAGCCATTAAACACTCGTTCCGTTGTCGGCAGTTGCCTGTCACGATCAGACACTCAAAACTTCCTGCAGACTTAATTCTCAACTTAGAAACATTTCGCATCGAACACATTCAGTTTATATACAGTCCACTTCAAAATAAATATCGCAGTTCTTCACACTAATGAGCGATTCTTGTCAGTTATTTATTTTACTGGCAAATACTCTTTGTCGTTCCATTATTTTTCTGGCAAATAATCTTTGCCAGCTTATGGGTGCAGTGGCAAGTAATCTTCGTTGCCACATTCTTTCGAGCCCGTTCAGTCTCGAACAAAAGTTAAACAGCATTTTCAGCAACAGAGTAAACATTTTCGAGATTATAACGTCTAACGGTATTGTATTTCCATGAAAGAAACGGAGATAATAATTGAAAATAAAAGGCACGACAAAGCTCCTTCTTCTGCTGTTTTAAATGAAATCAAAATAGTTAGGTAACTACTGTTAACAGTTAGAAGCCGATCTTCCCGCGTAATATAAACAAATTGGAAAACAAGAACGAGAGGAAAATGGAAGGGCCGGTGTTGGTCTGCCAATTATGGCATGATAAATAAATGTAAAGTTATGGGTCGAGTAATTAGTTGGATAGAAGTTAAAGCGAGTTGGTGCGATCGAGGCTTCTCGTCAAGGCATCGTGCCAGGCAGCGATAGAGTTCGTCTTATACCACAGTATATATTAATTACGACCTTCTGTTCGCATTATGCTTGAAAATCAAAAGATCCGCGCGGAAGGGCGCGAGTTTCCACCGGTGATGAAAATTTCGATATGTTGTCGGAGCATTGGGAAACTGGGGCGAAATCAAAGCTACGTAGTTTCAACGTTAGATACGATGTGTTACACAGAAAATGAAAGGAGATATTACGCAAGTTGGCACGTTTATTCCGTTCGTTGTTCTAATTAGCGCGATGCTACGTACGTGATATTCGTCAATTTTGATAATTATTATCTGCATTAATAATTAAATTTAATCGTGAACGATATTTGCGGTTGAAAGAATTTTTAATCATAAAGATTTGAGCTCCTGAATATACATGAGAAAATTATTTTTCGCTGTATTTATTTAAACATACATATTGCAAGGAGCGACAAAAGGCAAAAGCACATTTTTTTCGATGGAACTGCATTTTTTACGCATGTCGATTTTTCAGAACGTTCTGTGTAAAAAGGTATTGGAGTACAATGTTTAAAAAATGAATAATCGCAAAAGCGAGGCAGTGGAAAAAGAGAACCAACACTGGCCGTGAAACAATGTAAAATCGAATGAAAATGAATTATCGCGAGAAATTATCGATGTTTAAGTAACTTGGCGAATGTTCTTAAAGTTTCGTTCCACTGCTGTTCTCTCGTATCCGACGAAAACGTCGGAGAAACCAATCGGTGAAAGGTGAAGCCCAAAGCAACTGCTTCTTAGCTGGCAGTTTCATAGAACTTGCTTCGTGACAAGGAGTCAAGCCATGGACTACGTCGACGAGGCTCTAAGTTTAACAATAAGTTGTTTAAGTGGCAAATTGGCCGAAACGCCACCACTTACCGTATCGAATTACCCTGGCTCGATGACAGGGGCCAGTGTTGTTCTTCTTACTAGAAGCGTCAGGCTGCATCGCGTTGTTTTTCCACTTTCGTGATCGTTGCTGCAGCCTCTGCAGTCGCGTCCTCGTATTTACGAGTTTTACCGGAATTTCTCTCATCTCACGGCAGCAGAGGTTAGCCCATAGCGACAGTGAACTGGGTTCGATGCAACGAGCAACTGACCGTGAATACGTCGCTTGGTGACGCCCAAGTCGTGCGAAAACTGGTAGCTCGTGTTCCGCGCGTTTAATACACCTGCTGTCATTAATGCGCCATGATCAAAGGATCAGCTCGACATTAATACATCATTATATTATACGTTATATACTCATCCCATGATCGATATTTATTTTTATAAATTTAATCTACGTTCTCTCGCGTAAAATTATTCCATTTTTTACCGTACACCAATCTTCGAATTAAGAGTGCCATTCTTTTTACATACTCGTGCATTTCATTTTACTCGAACCTCTCTTTTATACGCGTGTTTTTTATTCAATATGGATGCTTTTTGTCCAAAGCACGCGCTACATACACGCGTTCAATTTTCTCTCGAAACCATATACAGAACATGGTACAGAAAGTAATGAAACGCTACGTAGAAAGCGTGCGCGCAAATTAATTTGCCCAGCCGGAGTCTAAGAATCTTTGAGAAACGCGGTTTTTCTCTTGCCTCTTGACGTTGGAACGCATCGAATACGAATCGCGGTTAGGCAACGAATGCCAGGAATTAAACGTTAAACATTCTGTCACTCTTAATCATGTCGAAGTTTTCGAAGATCCTAAAGATCTCAAATCTGAAAGGATTTTGCTCATTTTGCTCAATTTCCAGTCGATTCTCATCATCCGCGTAAGACACTTTTCGGTATTATACGCGTAGCAGGGGAAAATAACACAACGTAATTGTAAATCAACAATTTAGTCTTCCGATCTTCGTATTGTAATTTCTGCTAATACGCGTAGAAGCAAATTCTTAGCTCGTAAATTCTGATACGTTTTAGCTGCGATTGTTTAATTAATATACATTACATACGAACAGGGTAAATTTTCTTGAATCATAACTTTGATAAATACGTAGAACAAAGATATTGATATATCTTATGGACGATATACAGCATATTTTTAAAAGAGATAGAAAGATATAATTTCGAGCTGATATCGTCGACTGAAAATTCGACATTCGAGATCCTCGGCTTTTCAATAGTCTCTACCAATTATGGCGAACCAAGCTTCTACCAAATTATTTCTACCAAATATTTCTACCAAAATATCAGTTCGTACTAATTATAAGTTTCGGCACTCGAAACATGTAAACTTCAACTCGCAGCTAATTTTATGGCTACGTTATATCATTTCCACCTACAATACATTCGAGCAAGCCGAATTTCCCTTGTAACTCGCAGATGCGTATTTAATGTTACACAGAAGTTCGTCCCCCTCCGGTTCTCCATTACTTTCACTGCGTCCAGCCTTGGGAAGAGACTCGGTTCTGTAATTTCACCCTTCGCTACCAACTCATTTCCATCGTCTATCGCCACCCTTCTGCTGTTGTTTCGTTACGCCACGCTCTTTCTTCCTATTTTTCTCCTGCCACTCCAGGAAGATTGTGCCAAAATATTTAAGCGTTGGAACATACACTGTCTACGCTTTATTTCAACCAACACTGGATGATTTCCAGCAGGACGTTGTTCGAGTTATTAAACGTTTAGAAAATGGTTTTTTAAATGGCAAAACGACTGTGACATGAAATATTGTAAATTAATTTGCCTATATTATTTATAACTCGAGTATATGCAAGATATAATATTAACAATTTTAATTCTTCGTTATTTTATTTCACGGAATTAAATATGACAGGGAATTACGTATTTGAAAGTATTTTACCTTTAGTTGTTCTAAAATAAAAAGAACAAGTAGTCGAAATAAGCAATTTTTAAAACAGTTATTTTTTATTTATTTCGTTGTTTATGCTTCGTTCGAAACAAAATCTGTCCAAGTCTGATTTTCACGTATAAATGGAAGGTCTTTACGCTGTTAAGGTTTATATTATTTTTTTAGAGAATTAAAACTGTGAGTTTGCGAATCATTGCGTCACAATTAACGATATAAAATAAATATTGAAACGAGAAAAAGGCACGATATAAATACGATCTATACATCGATCTCGTTGATAGACGATCAAAGAGAGTCGTATATCGTGCGGTCATACTACTGCGCGTACCACGGAAATTTCTCTAATGCTGAAATTACGAATTAATTGTTCGATTATTCGTTGTTAGAAATTAGCGATTGAACATTTTTTCAATTTTAACTTGTTTCGACAAACTGTTACCAATGATCGAGATTTTTGGACAAAGTTCTATCTGGTTTTTTCTATTTTAATTATTTCGACGATTCTAGTATACACGCTGTGGCTAAATTCGCGATACGAGCGAAGCTAAAAAAGAAGGTTTCATCACGCACAAACAAGCCAAAATTTTAAAGTACATTTTTTGTCATGAAGTACAAACGCGCTTGTACGTACAAGCGCGAATAGAAGTCTATTTATTCGTAGCAGGCCTGGACAAAGTTTTAAACGAAGATAAAAAGTAACGATCTAGAATAATGAATCTATTATTTTTGTATTTTTAAAATAACATAATCAGTTTCTGCTTTTTTGCATACGTTTCAGTCGTAAACCATATAGATGAATTATTTTATGACGTAAAAGAATTATACATTCTAAACTAAATAATATTTCCAATAAGTTGGTCGCATTAAACCTCGTTGCAAGGTGTATAAATAACCGGTGTATAAATAATATTATTAAACCGAAGAATTGCGGTTCTCTTATTCTGAAATATAATAATATTTGAATTTTGATCGTCGTATTCTTGGAAATCCATGAACTTTAACTTTGGAAATGAATTTTGTAACGTTGGAATTGCACGCGATTGAAAAAATTCGAGGAAACAAGTCCCAGACGATTCAAAGAACAAACTGTTTCCTTCGCACCCAATGTCTCGAATCCTGCCGATAATTTTAGATTATTTGTATTTTTCAATTTTAGCTCTGCCATTTTCCTCGGCGTCCGCAGTTTACACGCAACGAAATATTTTCTCGTTTTTGAAAAATCCCCGCGCTGCCACACGTAACTGACGCAAATTCATTTCCGCGCAACGCTCAAAAATTTTCAACGAACCTCCACTTGCGCGCTGTTCCATTAAAAATTGTTCTTGTTTCTATGTTCTTCCTTTTTTCGACCGTTTCAGCTTGTGTTCCGTAACATTTGTACACTAATCTGGCCGTGCCTTCCGAGTCACCCTTTTCACACGCGAGTACAATTGCTCGTCAAGTGAGGAAAGTTCGCGCGATATCTCGTCACGTGCCATCCCGTCACCCTGCGTTTATCTTTTTGCCGGCTCGGTGAAATGTAAACGTTTTCGTCGAGTATGTGAAAAATTAATTATACAAATGTACCATGTGCGCGCTATTTCGCTCGTCTAGCGTTTCTTTCGCTACGTTTCACGCTCGTAATTTCATTTATCCTACCAGATGTTTGTGACATTAAGATGAAAGATCGCGTTTTCCTATTTCTCGTTTCAACCTGTAATTCTTTGCCATCGTCAGACCTAATGATCTGTTGACAACGGTAGAACGCACGAAGATCGATCTTGGTGATTTTTGCATTGCTGAAAACCTATCGGTAGCTATTATTTGACGGAGATCTTCCGAAGTCTTGTTGCGACCCTTTAATTTTACCTAGGTAGGTATATATGTACGCAAACCGATAAAATGTCATACTCTATATTAGGAATATCTATTATCTCTATATATTAGGAATATTATTATTTGATAATACCTTGTCAGATTTACGAATCCTACGTCGATCTTTCCGCTATTCTATACTTTAGTTGCATGTTATTTTCGATATTCGTTCGTCGAATTCAGTATGATGGTATATTTTGTCAAAAGGGGAAACGTGTATCGAATCTGAACGTTCCGTTTAACGCAATCTTGATTTTTGTATCGAAAGAAAAGAAGTTAAATTAAACATTGAACGTTTGCACGGTGCCTTGTCCGTAATATATCGCAATATTATTTATAAGGCGAAATAATTTAGCATCGTAATAGATTTGATAAACGAAATACCAATTCTTCGGAAAATATCGATTTTCCTACATTTCTAGAATCATCGTTTCCCTTTCTCCGGATGAAACGCGAATAAAAACCTCTGGGAACGAATTGAAAATAAAAAGTGTCCGTTCCACATTGTCAAAATGTTCTCTCTTTTCGTTGCCCAAAGAAAATCAATTCGTTGGTCCATTCGCGCCAGAATTGTGAGTTCACTTGCATTTTGAAGTCACCGACGTAAATTACCGGTCCAACGACAGCCCGGCAGGAAGGTAGTCGAATAAATTTTTTAGGCGAAGGAAACACCAAGTCCCTTTCTCGTTTCTTCGTCTTGCTTTCCGTGTAGGGACGCAAAACGCGTTCATTCGACCATAGGGGAACGTGACCCTATGAAAGCGATATTCACGCGGCTCTGTGATCGCCGGCATCGCCTATATTTTCCAGCAACCTAGTAGTTTGCAAACAATTTCTGAAACAAACAAGAAAGGTATTTCGCTCCTAGCCGTTGTATTTTCGATAACCCTCGAAAACGATTACTACATTTTCCCTATCGAAATTCGAGAAAAATAACACGGTAAAAGATGTTAAAGATTCCACGTTGAAATTTCCAGCAAACATCAAACGTTCGATTCCTTCTCGTTCTTTGTTGACTCGTAAAAGAGTGCTGCCGTCGATCGATGTTTTTAGTGAAATTCACACAGGATATCGTTGAAATTTCTTCTCCTTCTAACCCGTGGCGAACTGCTTTTACCACTTTCTCTCCAGTTTTGTTTAGTATGAAAAACCGAGTAGAGAAAATAGGATATCGTAAGAAGGTGAAAATACAATGACACTTTTACCATTTCCCTTTTATGTTGGAAATATTGCATAGGTCGAGCGATAATCCGGAAACGTGCAGCAGAATTTTTCAATTTTCCTCCGAACAAACAACACCGCCGCTCTCACGGATTCAAAGGATAACAGAGATCACCGAAGGAAAGGTCGTCGAAAGGAATCACTTTCCGCAAGAGAAACAATATTACCCCTCTCTTCCGCCGGTCTACGTTCACACGTCCTCGTTGCGTGACTGCTAAAGCTACCTATTACTTTCTCGTATAAGGTTTCTCGCTTTAATTTCATTATCAGCCATTTATTTGATTTTCTTTGCGACAAGAGCCATACTATTCTTTATTCTGTTTCACCTTGCCCCTCTCAACGATCCCGTGTAACCGAAAAAACGTTCCCCCGTGGAATTTAACGCAGCGCGTATACACAGTTCAATTTGAGGAATCGCAAAGTAGAGGGTCGGATGTAATACGTTTCACGCTGTTTCAAAGAACTTCTTAAATTTCTATTCAAATTTTAATCGATTACTAATTCGATTTAACTAACTCGTAATCGTACTACGTAAGGATCTGTAAAACCCTTTTTAGAGAATAATTTAATAAATATTTATCGAAGAGCATCTTTCATACGGAGAATCGTACCGTTTTCCCTGGAATAAATTCTTCTTCGACGTTCAGCGTTTTTCTTGTGCTGATAATTATTTAGTAAGCGTAGACTACGATTCAAGTCCTGTAATATGCGTTCAACTCTGCGTGTTATGAGATAATATCGTAACACTGGATATGGAAAATAAAATGTCATTAACGATAGAAGATCGTTCTTCTTAATAGGAAGCTTAATTTTCTCCCTCGATTTGAAATGAACTTTGCGAGACAAAGTCGATGGTAGAAGAACTAGACGATTACAAGGCGTCGCGTCACAAGCCAATCTAATCTTTAAAAAATCAATAAAAGTACCGCTATATATGCACACATATGTACGTACCTACATATTTTTCTGCAATCGACGTATTTTTGTCATTGAAATAGAATGTCTCTACTGAAAAAGACAAAAATACTGGAAATACTAGACAACCTTTCTAGTATTATCATCTTCGAGACTGATATCGCTGAAAGCAACGTCGCAAATTTTTCGAGCAACCCAATGCCTCTTCGTACAACGTCACTGAACGTAACTAAATATTTCGACACTTCGAAACACGCGTGTTACGATCTATCCATAAATCTCTGGCGATCAACTTTTAAACACGAATGCTCGATTCCAGACTAATTAGCATAATCGAGCGTTAGCCGAATTATCGTAATACGCAAACGATGCGATTTATACCCGGAGATGGCTAAGAATCGCAGCTGAATTTCGAAGTTTATCGTTGTGAAAGAGGCTGCTATCGCGCGCGGGTCAGCCGTGTCACTTTTGGCAGTGTGCCGCGCGACATTAATCCTCAGGGAACGCGAGCGTAAAGGTGGTCCAGGTGGGTGTGAGCTCGCGGCAGAAGAGAAAAGTCTGGTCCTTCCCATTCCACCGTGACGAAAATACCCCTTTTGTTTCTTCCAACGCTGCCGTCCTTTTCTTCGTCCCTCGGCTACGTTCGTTTCTTTCGTTCGTGGATGCGCGCACACGGCTTCTTCCTTCGACTCGTGTGCCTCCACCCTCTTTCTGTCTTCCTCCATTCGCCCATACGAACAGCTTCTCCGAAGGCCAGGTCCGTGTTCCTGGGATAATGAAAGGACTCTCGAAACGAAGTCCATTGACGACGCCGGCCGATCCAGCTCGTTTAATCCGCACAGAGCACACTGCAATCCACTCGTATATCACGTGGAAATAAAGAGTTTACCGGCCGTGGCTAAAAGCATTATCCTGTGACGTGCCAGGGGAAAATCGCGCCGGTTACGTTCACGTGGACGTGCGCGGCCAAAAGACGCTATCGTAATTGCACCGACCACCAACTTTGGGTTTCCACCAATTGTCCAACTGTTTGCCTGTGTTTCTGTACCGGCTGATTCACGTACCCTATTTAGTTTCCCACGAAACGAAGAATTACTGGCTTGGTATATATGAACAGTCGTTACTCTCCAGTTTAAACTTAACGAGTTAATCGTCGTGTCATGATATATTTGCGGTTCTCCGAGCTTCCAACGTGTTTTTAACGGCACCTAGGTACGTAAATTGCGCTTTGTTCCGACATTTCGTCGACGTTTCACTTCGCTTCTTCGGAATGGACCTGAAACAACGTGCTACTAGAAATCTATTCCTGATCGAAGTAAACCTGAAGGACTGTGAATAATATATCGTCTGATCGTCGTGAAAGTTTCAAATCTAAGATTATCAGCCATATTAACCCTTTCGCGCTCGATGACAAACACGAAAAGATAATAAATCTTTAGTTTTTCCGGAGGCTAGCGTAATTTCGTCCGGTCGAATTATTTTTGTTACGAAGAAGATGATTTAATTTTCAATTGTGTTCGAACAAAGTTACCGAAGAAATTCGCCTTTCCTCCAATTCGAACGTACAATGAATTTTTTATAGGATAAAAGTTGAGAGCCGCGACTGAATAAAGAATGTAGGGTAATCTCGCGAATTCTTAATTGGCGTTCTGATACTCTTCTGGCGCGGCGTATAAAAGTCTAGCTTATGCATATAAATGAAATAATAACGTTTTAAGTAAATAAAGAAAAAGGAACTTCTGTACCTTCGATTGTACGAGCTATATATGTTCTTGGCATATATCAGAAACTTTGAACCATTTCGTTAAACTTCCTGGCCATTTTCATCGACGTTTGTCTACGATGGTATCTTAAGCGAATGACCTAAAAGGAACTGCAATTTAATCGTTGGTAAAAGTACGAGTATCGCCCAAATGAGAAGCAACGTCTTCGACTTTGCAACTCGTCGTTATCGTTGCTCGACCACGTTAACGTGTTTTGATCGCTCGTTCGATTCTCTATACCTCTGTTATGTATTCAATAAGCGAGAAATAACTGTACAAAGAGATTACGTGATTATTACATATTAACCTGTTCAACCGATTGCAACTTTCTTCCGAAATTTATCGACACACGGCATCTTCGAACCAACCAACGTCGAGCCAAACTGCTCGTTCAGATTTCGCTCGATGATCTCGAAGAAGTACGAGTTTCGCAACGTCGCCTATCTTATCGCACATTAATTTCCACGAATCGATTTCGTCCTGCCGTAATATTCCGCTATACGTAGCTATGCCAATTATGCGACGCTTTAAAACGATTCTTATCGAAAACTGACAAGTATGGGAATACTTTTGAACGGTACATACACATGCTACCACGAGCTCTCGTTTTAATTTCTATTTGAAAGGAAAGTTACAGCCCCAACGCTGCCGCACCTTTTCACGCACACTTCGGCGGGTTCTCACGAGCATTTGCACGCGATGCGAGCCGCTGCATTATGCACCAAGCACAAGGACCACATTACGGCGCATCCATTGCCGAATCCAACGCTCTCGCGACAGATAGCTGCGACGAATTATCCCGCTAAATTCTATGGCAGTCGTGGCCGCGCAGATTATTTTCTACGGAATATCAAGCTTTGCTTTTACCCTGTGCCCCACACCCTTCCTTTCACCCCGATACTTCCCTCTCTCGCCTCCTCTCCTTTCTTTCTGTTTCACGCAGTCGCTCATCCTCCGGTTGGCCGCGTCGCGACGCGATCGTCGTAAAATGCTCTCGCAGCGCTGCGCCGTCGCGCGAAGAAGTTTCTGAGAAACCCGCCGGGAAATTAAAACTCCAACGAGTAGCTCCGAGTCGATGACAGCTATCCTTCCCCAGCCTCTTCTTCCTCGTCCCTATCATTTTCCTAATTCTCCTTCCACCAGCCTTCCTGAAAGCCCATCGTTAACGTAAGGCCGAGCTATCGGAATATTTCATTAACAATAGAACTTTTACAGGATCAAACCGGTCCGTTGCCCCGCGCCACGCCGCAGGAAACGAAAGGACGGGGCTGCTATCGGTTCGCGAGTCTCGTCCGTAGCCCACGGCTAAATACAGCCGGATAATTAATTGATATCGATTAGGTATTTATAACTGCAGAAGTCTTCGACGGCGTAATACTTTTATCTACATTTGCAACTATTGTTTCGTTTTATCGTGGAGAGGGGCAGTCAAAGTTTTGCGCGGAATGAATCAAGTCGAAGAATTTCTCGAGAAACAAGAAACAATTGCTGGTATTTATCGATTTAATCGCGTTTAATGATCGTACGCATTTCATGGCGCAGAACGTTCTCTTTTTAATGTCTCTGGTAATTTATCGTTCGCTTTCTCTGTGTAATTTTATTATTCTAACGACCCAAAGTATTTGGTACGCTGTATACTACGATACCGTTAT
Organism: Bombus bifarius; assembly: GCF_011952205.1. Classification (NCBI taxonomy): domain Eukaryota; kingdom Metazoa; phylum Arthropoda; class Insecta; order Hymenoptera; family Apidae; genus Bombus; species Bombus bifarius. The sequence continues at coordinate 7,593,351 of NW_022884356.1, forward strand.
TTATTCTTAAAATTGTGGAAAAGTATAGCAGTAGAATATTAATTATTTCCGATACGCGATAGATTTTTATATGTTACTTTTCATTTAATTTCTTGTTTCTGAAATAACGGTATCTAAACAATGAAATATCCTCATGAAATTTACCTAAACTGCTTCGTCTTTGTGAGTAACACGTAAAGTATAATGTGCCATTGATAGTGATACTGTCATGCTTGTACGATTTGTTTTCGTCGAATTTTATTTATCAATCAACTAATTACGAATGAGCATTACGGCTTGTTTACACGAAACGTTATTATACATACGTATATTTATTTTTTTAAATTATAACTTTATTAATTCATGTTCAGCTTGTACACTCCTTTGGAATTCGTTTGTTGTGCACGTGATTTCGCTGGTATCGAGATAGGGAGATGTTTGCCACTCATTCTTGTCACGATCTTACGGAATATTACGTAACTCCTCAGAGAGAAACGTGAACAAATTTATTGGATAATCGTTTATCTACTATGCGACGAACGTTGAAATAATTTCAATATGCGCGAGACATTGAACGTATCGTTTCGTTGTTACGTTTAATTATCGAAGCGCAACTAGTGCGATTATATTACAGAGATTCTCACCCGAAACTTACAACTGGTAGCTAGAACGTACCGTATTTTAAAATTACGCGTCGCTTTCTTATTTATCTTTACGAGCGTGTAACGCGGATAAAATAAGCATTAAAAAAAAAATCATGGCTTTGCACCGAAAGAAGGCAATTTTCTATCTTCTAAAAATGTCCCACCGGATAAAAAATCGCGTTATCAGAAACTTGCTACGAACTCACGCCGCGATAGTTTTACTTTCGAGCTGATCGTGGTAGAATATTAAATCCAATTTAATAATACGATGCTGGAAGCAACGATACAAAATGGAACAAAGCTCGCCGTTTGCAATGAATAGCAAGAAAGAGCCGAACTCATATCCCAAATATTACAGCGGGACAGGTTTCTGTCGTGAAGCTTGCACTTCCCTTTAAGCCACTTTCAGATACTATCCTGTATTTCGACCTCGTTGCTTTCTACGTTCCTGATCCTTCTCTTCGTCAGTCAGCCGAATCGTCAAACGATTCCTTAAAATTGCTCTCCTTTCGGCAGAAGAGGAGATCGATGATGGAATTTCGCGAAAGAAAGGCGAGAAAAGAGGAGGAAAATCGAAGGAAAGAGAAACGACGTTAATGATAGAAAAGGAAGAACTATTCGACACCGAAAAGCCATGGAAACGAAACTAGCGAAGAAAATCACACGCATCTCCTTTGATATTACGTAGTTTTGCAAAGAATATCTACAGGTTGTTGGTTTTTCCTCTATTTGATTCGCGTGTATCCCAAAGATATGATTCTTTTTGGACAAATTAAACGTACGCGTGTTATAAAAATTCCAAAATAACGAATACACAATTCAACGATTTACTTTACACAGGGTGTTGAAAGAAAAGAGCGAAAGACGTTTGATTCTTCAAAAGTTATTCCCTTCGACGTAAAATCCCCCAAATCTCTGTTCGAACGTCACCATTTCTACCCCAATTGATTACCATCTGGTATATTTACCTAGTATCATCGATAACGATAAGATTTCATTCCAGTTCTATCGAACTGAAACTTACTTCGATAGGCCGCAACTCTGACCTTACCAAGTTACCAAGCGATTACGCATGTCCATCGGGATGACCGTGCGCGAGCACTGTCGACTTTCGCGCTCGCAAATTCTCTCGGTCGACTCGATCGGCGCGAGTCGTCGACGATTCCTGCGAAATAACCGTGGCCGTGATGAAAAGGAAACGATCGGGAACGGGGACCGCGTGGAAAGTCGGTGAAATTCCACGAAGAAGCGACGAGAGAAACGAGCGCACACCGGAAGAAAGGAACGAAACTGTGGACACGCCGAGAAACAGAGAGAAAAGGGACTAGCGGGACCAAGGAGAGAAAACGAGAACGACCGAGAGAAAGAGCAGAGAACGACAGTGGTCCGCGGTTACCACGAACTACACAATAGTTGGCCGTTTCACAATGGAGCAGCTCCGGGCTGCGGGCGAGCAGACGGAATGAGTTTTTCTCCGTTTGCCGCCGAGAAGACTATTTTAGTTCCTATTCTTTCGCCGCACGACACGTTCTTCCCTCTCTGTCTGCCGGAGACCTTTTCTTCGCCTCGAAGCGTCCCATTCAGGGCTTCGTGTGCCGTGTCCCGCCTCCATAAAGTTATTATTTTACGAAGCCCGCGATGGAAGAAAGGTAAGGGCAGGCACAAGGACAGAACCCACCTGGAAACTCATTTCGAACGAGCCGCGGCGTCAAGTCGAAATTAATTCGTTTCCGGCTCGCCGGCACCGCCATGACGAATTCGAAGAATTTCGGGAACGCCAACTTTCCAACGCGCCACTGAAGCCCCAGAGATATTCGACAACGACCGGCCAAGAACGGGGTTCAGGCTGTGTACTGTACAAGTTCATTTACGAAGGCGAGTACTGGTATTCGTACCACGATAAACATCGATTCATTGTCGGAACGTCCACCGACCGACCGATAATTGAACGGCAACCTCGAAAACAGTCTAAAACGCGTTTAACACGTTTTGGGCAAGTGTAGCTTTTAAATTATACCGTTTCACAAGGTTCAAACGTTTCACGTGTTTCTCGTATTCATCGTTGTCACATCGATTTCTGACGAAATAGTTTCAACCTGTGCGTACTAAAACGAACAACAGGCACTCGCGGAGTCGTACTTTACCGTTGATTCAGCTTCGACGAAAATGTCCTGCGGATTCTTATGCGGGATTTCCATTTAGTCGAAGCAGCTTGGTGAATCGTATTTGGATGGAATTAGAGACGTCGAAGGATTTGGGAAGGATGCGAGAAGTTTACTATTTAATTAGGATCTGATCAAGTTAGTGTAATTATTTCAGAGAAAGCCGAGGAGGCGTGGTTATAGGGTTTCACAGGTCCTCAGGTATGAAAGGGTTCCCGACCAGACCGGCGTGAGACTGAAATTAATTTGTTTTCAGTTAATTTCAGGTTTAACCGGACCACCTTGATTGCTTCGAAGATTGTTTAGTCTAACACCGTGCCGCGCCGCTCCGCGCTTGTATAAATAGACGTTTCTCTAAAGCGATTATTAATTAGAACGCGATTGCGACTAATTATCAAGCGGGGAGGCAAAATAATTCGTTTCGATCTTTCACGCGGCGGGGCATCTTCTAGAAAAAGTGGACTAATATTCAATTAGATGTGGTTTCGATTTGACGATACGCCTGTTACCGATGATTAGGGTAAATCGAGGAACGTAACGGCAGCTTTCTAATACGTTTTTCAGAAGTTGGTGTGCATTTAACCTTCCGGGACTCTGTCGTTCGTCTATCGTAGATCGGACATTCTATTTTATTCGATACTTTCTAATTTCGTGTAAAAGATATAATTTGTTAAGCCTCTAGATCCCAATACAACTTGAAACGTTAGGTAAAGGAGCCGCCTTCGAAACAAAGAATTTGTTTCTATTTTTTCTAAAGTCCTCGCTTCTCCTACGCTAGACGACATTCTCCTTTTTGGTGAAAATCTCCCTGGTGTCTCGAAAATCATCTCTATTACACTCCATATACCGTGTAGAGAGATTACACTAAGGACTGTAGGGAATATTTTCAGTCGCTTCTAATTCTTTATCTTCTTTTGCAAAGTTCGTAAACGCGTAAAGTATCGCAAGCGCTGTTCGTCCAAAATTTGGTTAGCATTCTTTCATTATGTTGATCTTCCTCTCTCGTTAAAAATTAATTATCGTCGTGCAACGGCTTAAGCAAAGACGAACAATAAGTAAAACATCTTATTCGATCTATTTCAAAGCTTATATATGTAATATGCTTATAAAATGAGCAAGGCAAGTTACTTCGGTTACTTAGTGTTCTAATTACTTAAATACATCGATAAAAACCGATAAAACGTTATTAAAGTTAAAGTTGGCTACGAACTACCCTTCTGCCAAAGTACGTTCGTATTAAGTAAATTTCAACTTCTTAAACACAAAATTAAAATGATAAATAGGTAGGAGGAAAAATATATTTGATATTTTTAACACTTTTCAAAGCAGTTGACAGGTGATTTATTGAAACAATCTTGGCCTGTGTGTATATTAATTTAATATCGTATAAACTCTAACACGACGCATTTTGAAAATATTCGTCCCAGTTTCTTTACTTCGCCTAATTTTACTTCGTTTCAATTAATTTATTTATCTCTTTCGTCACTAATATTTTTTATACTCTTACATTAATTTCAGCATTATTGAGTTGTTATATTTCTACAATAATTTCACGACTACGTTTTACAAAAAGTAACGGATACAAAGTTCTAAAAGTGAAACAGAGTCGCTTGCTTTATCATTCAACATATCAACATTTTTTTAAATTTCCCACCGGAATACCAACAACAAATTCCTTCCTCCCAAGCTGTTCTCTATCCGTTTCTAATTAAAAAAGCTAAATTTTCGAATTGAAACTCTCTAAAAGTTTTATCTCCTAATCCACAATACGTCTGAAATAGATCATATAAAAATTGAAACATAAGGTAGATCAGTTTAAAATATTTTTTATTTCCCATGAAACACGGATGCACATCGATTGCACTAACGATTACCGAAGGAAACGTAGATTGCGATAGATGGTCACTATTTTGTGACTGCAGTCCCCGTGACAGCGTGACGAGGTACAGCAGCGATGCCGTGAACCTTCTGAAACAACCTATTTTGTTTATCGACGAGGGGCGATCCAGTTGCTGCGGCCTTCGAGTGTAACTTTTTTTTTTTATTCTATCTGTTTTTCTTCGTTCGACCAACCTTGGACGAGTCGACAGGACCCTTGTTACTCTCGTCCTCGTCGTCGTTCCAGGAGCCGATTCTCGCGCTGTATGCCGGCACCGTACTCAAACGAAGACAAAGATTTCTCAGCGACTTTTCCATTTCTTCGCGGGTCACGCTGCTCTTGCCAGCGGTCACCGCTAAGTTCCTTGCATCCTCCAATGATTCCTCGAGTATATCTTCCAGGACCATCGAAAGAATGGTTTCCGCCTTTTTTGAAATGATATACGCCTGATCTGTTTATCGAAAGATAGGGGCAAAATTGAGAAGTTCTGTGAAATTCGCGTAATATGAATTTTAAGAGTAAAATGTATCTAGATCTAGGAGGCTGTCTCGATAAGTTTGATCGCCTGAAATATCATAAAGTTTCGGGATTCCTTCTTTTTCAGCTATTATTAGTCTTTGGTTCCTGAACATTCTATCGAAAGTACGGTTTCTTCGTCAGTAGATATGCCTGAGAGTTTTAAAAGTTAAGTATTATAATATACAAAAAGAGTGGAATTTTCCTACAACTAAATCCTCTCGCAATTTTACGATCTACGTTATTTTTTAATGGAGTTACACACGTGCGAGATGATCTTCCACGATTTTACGCATTTGTTGTGAAACACCCTATATACCGAAATTATTGATTCTTGCCAGCCGTTTAACACTCGATTGCCAGATGTAAAGTCGCAGGAAAGATTTAGGTGGCTTGAAGAGAAGGGTGAAAATATCGGATGTAGAAGCCGGCCTATGAGGATAGATATTCCAGGAAAAATCGTTAAAGGCAAATAAATGAAGAAGTAAGAAGGTTATCCGACTCGTAAATGGACTTTCGTTCAAGTTATGAAATATGGTCCAATCACTGGAAGAAATTACTCATTTGTTATTAGACTTCTCTTATCTTTTTCATTTATACACAGGTACGTTATCCTATTTTTGATCGCGACAAAAATCCAACAGCCCGGTATTATTTATAAATATTTGTATATGCCCCGTGAAACAAATATATTCTATTTAATCGCTTGATTATTTATTTAATTCCACCGAACCTTCTATTTCGACGTTACGCCGTCTCCGCCGTTGCATCGCGCACGAGGAAAATCGACAATCCACGAAGAAAATAGACAGAACGATGAAACGATTCAGCTCGCAGACCGTCAGCAATCGAGAGGCCGTCGATGATTTTCCATCGCGATGGCGATTGAAAATTGAAATCGCTAGCCTTGAGCGGCAGCTCACAGGGCTGGTATATCGCGTACACATAGGTGTGGTTGGCTTTTTATAGGCGTGGGTGTATCTCATTTCGTAAAGTGCCGGACTACTTCAGCCTGGCACCCTTCCATCGGCATCTACGCCCTTCTGTCTCTCCTTTTACCGTGATTTCCAGCCCCTTCACCCTTCCTGTCACCTTGTCGCACATTTTTCGCCGACTGCCTCGACATTGCGCTTCCAACAAGAACACCGCGATACCTCCCCGTCTTGCGAAACGATTCTCTCAACAATTTCTTAAGACTCCGGAGTAGATGGTTACGCGTTACGCGTCCTGACGTTCTTCGAATTCGCGTAAGGTGGAAAAAGAGCGTGCATCGAGTCGTAAGAGACGCAGGCTATGAATAAGCGTATCGATCCGAGCGAATGTTTAAACGTATGCTTTTTTTGGCGAGGATCAACGAATAGAGCAACATCGTAATGATAAATATTTTGATCTTGTATTAATTGTATCAATTGTATTAATTGTGCGATGATTGATCGCTGTACGATGGTTCAGGAGTGTTTCGCTCCACTTTAACGCGGATACCTTTACGCTTTATGTGTAGCTATTTTTTTTTCTTTTTTTTTTTTTTTTTGAAACTAGTATCATTTATTAACGAGTTTCTCCTCTTTACTCTTAAAGCAAACGAATGGTTGATAAGTATCTCATAAAATAACGTTTCGTTATTTTAATTCGTCGAGGCGAATCATTTAACGAGATAGCATTAATCAAATATTTTACCGTACTCCACATAGAATCATAATTTATGCTATTAAGCTTAACAAAATTATTCGGTGCAAATAAAATATAATGAAATGCATTAATTAGTTGGTGAAATTATAAATTATCTACACGCGTAAAAGTATGACTGGGAATAAACGTGTTTCATCTAATTTTCTCTATTCAATTTTCCATCGTATAAATATTGCGTTTAAGTCTGCATTTGAAATAAATATACGGAAAATGAAGTCGTACATTCGCGATACGGTACGGAACTCGTACGTTCGAAGGTGGCACTATTACGTTCCAAGAATTTATACCGACGAATAAAGATGGTTTAATAAGATAGGAATACGAACCGAACAACGTGTGCATTAAAATATAATAGAAAAGCTGCGTTCGTTTTCGTGGTAATATGTCAAGAAAAACAAAAGGGGAAGCACGTAAAATATTTTATGACGTTGCAGTTTCGTGTTATAGCTTAGCACGTAAAAGTTTAAACATACATATTTTAAAAGCGAAGTAAATTCTAGCCTTACTCGCATTTTACACGGTATTTAATTAAACGACGCTGAGAAACAGAGCACCGTTAAATATCGATATAAATTAACCTTTAGGTTTCATTTTTATTTAAAGGAGCAGACAAATCCAGAATTATAAATATATGTATAATATCGACCTGGCCTAAGAATAACGAGTAATTAATTATCGCCGATTAAATATCGACGTCATCTGATTATTTTTAAACTTTTATAATTGCCGTTACAAAAGTTTGGAACTTCGAAAGGTTAACACGTTCACGATGACGTGCTCGCTTACTTGTATTCCTTTTTATTACCGAGCGCTTATTCCTGTCCCGTGTAGGTGGATTCTTGCGACGCATACTTTCGTCCAAAAGGAACTATAATTGTTCGTAATTAAAACATATCGCGTGAAATAATTTGGAGATGGCATAAAATTTTACGCCTTGATACGTGTGTCCGAACAGCATACTGTTGATTTGTAACCAGCTTCGGAACGATCGTGATACGAGTACCGAGACTAAAATAATCGATGCGTAGAAAAATAATAGAGTTATCGTATTATTAAACTAATTTAAATTTCCAAGGAATTACTTTGTATGCTATTAAACAAATTATACCTATAAATGGAATACAACTGCATACGATGTATTATTATTTTTCTTATACTCCTCTTACCTTACAATTTACTACTCGCAGTGTGTTACAATTTTTTGCGAAATGAATAAATAAGTCGATAAACGAGTAAATAAGAAAGAATAAAAGATTGTACGAAAGAAAGAAATTCACAATTTCTGCGATTTCTAATTACATTGAATTTTTTATCGAATGAAGAGCATCATCGTACGTGCATAGTCTATGTATGTCGTAGTAAGAGCGACGCTGTGGATCGCTTACTAAACCTATTTGTACAAGTGAATAGGCAGGATTATAATGCATCTATTAATGTCGCTATAATTTCGCGTTATAAGTTCCGATCCGCATTTGGCGCATCGATTTGAATTTTCGATCGTGAAAATATTTCGAATAATTGGCGTGTTTGGTCGAACTTTTTCGTGCCGTTGATTTAACCAGATCTTGTTATCGTTGCTCGATAAAACCACCCGTTAATTTTCGAACGTGTAAGAACGATTTTATCGATACTCTGCTGTCGTGCTGCTTATATTTACGCTTTACGTTTTAGAATGTCGAAAAAGTTACGCCACTGTTACCAGATAATAATTTGAGAAATAAATTCTTCGTTTCGCGCACAAAGGACGAATACGTAGCGACGAACGACGTTTTTAAAAACGAGACGATATTTAGAAAATGAACTTTATTTCCTTTCGATGGATCTAAAAGTTGGAAATCCTGAAAATATGCAAAATTGCGATTTGGGCGTAGGACACGAAATTGAAATTTGAGATACGCCTATGATCGTAGAATGTTTATCACGCGTTATATAGTGTTAGAATCGTAGTCACGTAAAGGTTTCTATTTGTCGACGTGACGTTGCATCTTAGTGGAAACTAAGGAGATACAATTTTTCCTGCAAGTATTCGCGTATACAGGACTAAAAGTCTCGAGTACGAGGATTACGGTCCAGTAAAATAAATGTAAAATGCATTCATGATATGTTCAAGCGTAACCTTAAAAGTATGTCTATTGCCCCGCGTATATATTATCCCTGTTTCCCCCTTTTTCTTTTCTTTCGAGTTGCGTTCATATTTTCAAAAGCGCGCACGGTAGCCGCGTTTCAAAATTCCACCAAAAAGGGAATAAAGCGAGAAAGGATGGCGAATAAATTAGAATCGCTTCGCTACGCGCGTGTCTTTAAATTGTACGTCTTTATTAAATGTTAAATTAAACGCGGAATAAAGAGGCATAACGTTTCGTTTAAAAAGAAATGTTATATAACTAGGTGCGCTTAAGGAAGAATTATGTTATTTGCGGTACCATAGTTACCCGACTGTATTTTCGCGCGAAGGACCTCTTTTACTCTAATACGTACGATTAACATAAACGTGACGAAAAAAATAAGATAACAAAAATTATGTTGCGGTTAAACGCGATCGCAGAATGATATCGTTATTATTTTATTCTACTAGTCGATGTTATTTTTAGTTTTGAAAAATACTCGCTATAAATTTGTGAGTTTATAGATAAAGTTTCCTCTTTGCTTGAAACATATAAAAAGATACGAATCGATAAAAACTTACCGAGACGAAAGAATTTTAAATACATCTTTACGAGTTTGAGAATATCAGTAACTCACAGTCGCGAACTCGTACTGCTCGCTTTGGCAAAGTTTTTCTCCCAAATTACGTATAATTCTTCTCGTTAGGTTGAATTCTAACGCGATAGTCTACTGCACACTGCACAACCGTAAATTCTTTACTTGCCTCGTACATAGAAATCTTCTAAAGCCAATAAACCCATTAATAAATATAAAATATTTAGCTACCATATTACATAATATACCAAAGACGTTCGAAGTCGTTCGAGATATCCAGACGATGGAACGATATTTGAATAACACCGAAGATATAGCTGTTCTATTTTAAAAATCCTGCTTTGTTTCCTGTTTTTCTTTTCCTCACGGACCAGCAATTTGCTCTCATTACTTCGAACAAGCAAAGTTGCGGAGAATAAATCGCACGTAGTAGTCGCGTAGCCAACGTAAAACACGGAGCGAAAACGTCCAATAAATTGCGAAAGGAACAGTCAGTGTCAGACCGTGAAGAGCTCTTTTGAGTTGCTTCTACAAAGCGGTTAATACGAAACGTGGCAGGGCGTAGAAAAACCACTACTCCATTACGCCCTTTGAATCCGACGTAATTATCTTACATCGCTATGTAAATCGCTGTGGATAGTTGGGAAAATTCCTTGACACGAAATAGGCTGAAACGCGAGGACGAGAACGTTCTTAGTCGATCGTCGAAAATGCAAAAATTCTCTTGTTTCGTCCGCGGCACGTTCCTTAGTTCGCCTCGACTCTGAAAAAATGTCAAACATCGTATCGAAGGAGCAAACTTTCGACAAGAAGAATCGAATTTTGGCCAATTCGAATTTTGCTAGTAAAATCATCGTCGTGTTCCGTAAATCTTTTTGTCGAAACGCGCAAGAACAGGAACACGTTCGTCGAATCTATCAATTTGCACATTTCTTCGCGTTACGCGCATTTTGCAGATTTTTGAATCTTTAAATTTTGCATAAACGCGCCAACGCCCCAGTCCAGCAACGATACACGCTGGCATAAATCTTTTGCCTGAATTAACTTTCTCAAGATTACTCGCTTATAAGAGATATCGGTTTGCTGGAAAATATCCAGACAAATCGCCACGAAAGAAGACGAAGGCACGATGTTATAAAATTTTACGATATCTCCGATATTGCCGATTTGGAAAGTCGGTGCCACGCCACTGTCCTCACGAGGCGTTCAACCTCGGCAATACACTTTTTCGCTCGTCGACGTCCAAGTTTATTTGGTCGGAGAAAGAAAGTTTTCCCCTGTGCATCCTTGCCCTTTCTTCTCTGACCGCTCTTTCTCGGTTGATACAAATCCTTGCGAACGGAGTAGAGAGAAGTTTCGAATCGAGCTGCGTCGATGAAGAGATAAATCTCCTTCGAGCATGACGTAACCGTGCAACGCGAGGAATTTACGAGCGTGATGGGTCGAAAACGTTGCCCTTTGAAATTTTGATGAGGATCGGTGAGTCCCTGTTGCCTCGGAAACCATCAGGAATTTCTGAGCGCGAAATGAGATTGAAGGATGAGTGTACACGGTGCTCTTTGGCCGGTGTGAAATCACTCTTATCGTTAGAGTGATTCTGAATAAACAATGTTCTATAAATTTTTGTTTGCGAAACTATTAACCTTAAGGGCAGACTTAGTTCGCTTTTCCTTGGCAACGTTTCAACTTTGCGAAAAATATTTATTTCGAATCTAGAAGCTGCTTCCGCTTTTATAGCTCGCGAGCATGCGATGTTCCTTCTCCCGCGATGTTTATTATCACGTATCGTCGATGGATCTTCGCGTATAGCTACTCATTTTGGATTATTACGACGAAACGTTTAATCGAACGTCGTATAACAATGTGACGCGTCGTACCAATAGTTTTGAGGAATTTGATATCTTCGAATTGGAAGAAAAGAGACAAAATAAATGGTTACTTTTAACTCTTCTATTGTAAAACTTTTCTTCGTCTTAGAAAAACAGCGGAAAGTTCCAAAGATTTATGTAATAACGATTAATCTAATCCGAGAAATATTATCGAAAACAGGAAGAATTCAGACAGTGAAACAAAAGCTGTCGTAAACTTCGGCAAAATAGATGACCCTTGAATAGTTTTCTCGAATTTACCTACGAATTTTCCACACAAACCAATATAATGTCACTGCTTGCAACAAAATCGATACATTTCTGAGCTTCGAGCGAAAAGAAAGAAATACGTTCAAGTTTAAACAACAGAAAATCGAACATCGCGTTCTCGTAGTTGAAAGAAACGGCTACAACAGAACGATCTTAATATTTTCAAGAAAAGCAGAAGTTACTTCGCGATATGTCGCGCTGTATCGAAGCGGTTTTTATTTGACAACATTTTTCCTCGTCAGCGGAAAGATACATAGAGATACATAGCGGTAAATTTCAGATACTGTTGCCAAAGTACGATATTCCGCGAAGTAAAAAGGATCGACTTTGCTCTGCGAAATTTTTCATATCGCGTTACACAGTAAGCAACGTGATTCTCTGGCTGTAAAAACACACGATAAAAGCGCGGATATCATGGCGGAATAATATTCCGATGTTTCTAATTTGCAGGTGCACGCAAAATTCGTTCTAGGCCTTTGGCGAGCTCGCTTCCGGTTCACGGTGATGGATATCGAACATGAATTACAGTTAACGAGAGCTTACACTTCGATCGTATTGCGAATTGCGAGTTTGTTGGCCTGTGAGCAGCGAGTTGTAAATTTAAATATTCGAAATACAACTTTACCCACGAGTTCCTCGCAATTTCGTTTTATGTCGACCTCCGAAGGAACGTTCGAACTACTTAAATTCTTAATTAAAGGAAACGCCAGCTAAGTATTTCATATTTTATAGTTAACGTATTATCGTAGGGATAGTTAGAAGAAAACTGAAGCGTTCCGTTTCGATTGTATTAAAATATCGTGAATTATCAACGTACAGGTAATAATCTTTTTAAATTATTTTGCCAACAAAACGACGAACCAATTGTGTTTAAACTACTTTTAATACAACGTTACGCGAAACTTATCACGCGAAAGCGACATCTCGACGATTCGTAGAGTTCGACCACCATATTCGACGCTTTGGATCAGCAGGACATCCGTGCAACAACAGCTTGGCTCGTTATAATCTAATGACCATAATCAAGACGTCATCCCCGGTGCGACCGCCGAGGCAGAAGCGAATCGCTCGGTACTGCTTTATAATTAAATTTTTAATGCGGATATTAGTCTTCCGCCACGATGGACGACGCGTAGGATGTACGGGGCGCAAAAAGGAGAAGGCGACGACACGGAAACGAAGATAAAACCAGGCGAACAGCCCGGTGGTCTGGTCCCGCTTTCTCAACTCCCCCTTCCTTCTCGTTTCTTATTAAATTTCCAAATCAACGACCGCGAAATATCTCGACCGTCCGGCACAGTTCTCGTGTTTCCTTTCGCCTATTGTCCAAACGCCATTTGTACCCTAGTCACGGTAAGTTACACTTTCAAAGTACCTCGAACGAATTTCAATTCGTAATTCCAGAACATGAATTGAGAAGTATAGAAACAGAGTCAAATATGTATCAACACAACGACACGGTACATATGACAGAGTAACGTAAAACCATAGCAAGCTTCGTATGTGACATGGGCAATTTAACAAAATTTACTCGTCGTATGTCTATCCGTAATTTTCCTCCTAACATTCACACTTCGATGGTTCTTCGTTGAAGTACGCACATAGTACGAGATTAAAATCAAGAGACGCCTATACGATAGAGTGATTCGTGCGATTAGAACAACCTGTATTCATTTGGGCGCGGATCGAACTATCCTAACAAGAAATTAAATCGAATAAGTCATATTTGAAAAATAGCTCTTAAAGTCTTACGAGTACTCGTCTTCTGACACTCTGTATTACGATCTAACGTTAACGAATATAATACAACATGATATAACGTTTCTTAGTCTCCAGTCCATTTTGCATGCGCGTATATGGCAAGAAAGTTTCACGGGGTTTCGTCGACTAATCGCGAAAATCGTTCTCTCGAAAAGAAAATACGCGTCTTGTGTTCTCGGCGAGAACGGACAGAATTTACGAGACGCCCAAATGTTAAGGCGTCCGTCATAAATTTTGGAAGGAGCACGAAAGAACCGGCCGCCGTATCAGCGTCTCGGTTCGCGCTGAAAATACTGTCACGAGCCGGTGATAAGCACATAGGTTATAAGGTTGGCCAGTTACTCGCGGAGATCCAGGAATATCACGAGGAAGGCAGTAGCTGGATATACAGGATGTTTGAGTTATTGATATCTGATGTCTTCTTTCGATCAGGCCATATATAAAACATCGAAGAACAAAGGGAATTCTCTGGTTTCACAAGGAGAACGTATCCTAAGAGGAATTCTAGAATTTTGGATCCACAGCTTACTCCAATTTTGTCTAACATCTTCTCGCGTCAAAGTTTATCTATTGACCTCTTTTTTGTATTTCTGGTGCAACAAATGGCGAGGTACGAAAGACGAATGAATTTAGAATTTTTCAACTTAAAAATAGAATATTTAAATATTCAATCACTAATGGAAAAAAAAGAGGAATCGTGTCGAATCTTACACATACTCGTGTATCGTGAGAACTACTGTATTGTAAATTTATCACTTTCATATTCGGAATATAGTAGGTATAGTAGTAGTATATAGTATTCGGAATAGTAACTAGAGGACGATCCTGATTGCGATCGATAGGTTTAATCGATAGGCTTAAGATGCCTTTTTGTTTTTAACCCTAGTTTTTGTAAGCGAGTGCGATAAAGGTTTTTTTGGCTCAGAACTGTGTGATAGATTTATCCAGTCAACAAAATAATAACTATTCTGATCCTACCTCTGAGTATAGAAATAACAACAATTATAAAGCAAACACTGATTTAATCCATCTTGAGAAATTTATTGCTTTTTCTTATTGGCGTATAAGATAGATAATACTAAATAAATAAATAACAAATTAATACTAAATAAGTAAATACATCGAGGATCATACTTTATTTGCAACTTCCTTCGCGATGATAAATCGGTAGAGGAAAATTTAAAATAAAGTTACAACAGAAAGCGAAGTTGAAAATAAAACAAATTGCGTTAAATGAGTTTCATAAACTGTTAGGATGATCGATTGTTTCGTCCCAACAGAGTGTGCACTTACGCTGTAAAAATTTCGAACGCGGTATCTGTTTAGCAGCGAAATTAACAAGTTGAAAGAAACGAAACGGGGAAAGAGTAATTATTTTCATGCTTTACGTAAGAGAATCGTCGACGAAACAAAGAGAAACGAACTAATGATCTCTCGAATATCCGTGTAGAAAACATAGATTGTGCATACCCTGTGTTTAACCGTATATTTGCTATCGTGAAAAATTAATTAATCCCATCGGCTTGATTCGCGTTGTCGACAAAACAACGTTCTATTTAAAAGTTCGTTCTATGAAATCTAGAACGTTGTTCGCAATTTTTATCCTTATTCGTTAGATTTCCACCATAATGCCGCTAACGATAAGTCGTACGGCACGGTCAACTGACGTGTGTCTGCGGAAGGAATACATTACCGGTAGTTTATTTCCAGGTAGCGTGAAACGAGATTCGCTAGGAACAGCCTTGTCCTAACGATGTGATTTATCGTTGGCCATCGTCGTCTAGATCTCCGTTGCAATGTCAAGCCGCGTGTGCACTGAAATCTGTGCTGCATGAATCGTATGTACGCGATGGTATACGTTAAACGAGCCGCTGGAGGAGATCTCTAGATCCGCGGCAAGGGATAAGCGGCTTACTGAAATATCAGCCGGTCCAGCAAATCGCTGCCTATGCGTCCAGAATCAGTCAACAATATTCCAAACGTCGAAGAGTTAATGGAAGAGAAACAGTCTGCTGTCAAACTGGAATTGCAGTTGGAATTTATGTAAAGCCGTATTCGTTGTGATTCCGCGGAGAGCGCAATTCGATGTCCTCCGCGTCGTGTCCAGAGTTAGGAAACGACGCAACGCTTCAAATATGTCGCTTTTTTTGCAACAGATAGATCAAAAAGTACTAGAAATCGATTGTACGGTAAAGCGAAGAGTAACCAATTACGAATCCGGTTGTAGTTAGTTTTTATCTGTGCCGTGTATCGACTAACGTCGGCCATGAGGCCGAGAAACCGTATATTCGCGTTTGTGAAATTTAAAAAATTGCACGTCATCGATAAAGATAGAGTTTCGCAAACGTTACGAGTTATAAATCGGCCGACTTTCGTATTTGATATTTTCAGGTTACGTACAAAGTTAGTTATAAACAATTATATTAGAACCATCGATCAAGTTTCTCTTAGTTTTCGAGTAATTACTTGTGTCGTTATCGATATTAGTGACGATATTTAATTGTTAGTTAATGTGAACGTCACAAAAAATATCGAGTGACATTTTCTATGAGAAAAGCTACTCGGTAAAGCAGCGTAGCGAAATAAATCCAATTTTGTTAGAAGCCACGTACAATTAGTAATATTGCAGATTTCTAACGCAGTTTACCCTACCAACCGAATCAACGAGAACCTATTATTTACTTACGTTCCATCGTTGCTTCAACGTCACAGGGTATATTCTTGAGAAACCAAATTCTTCTTCCAAGTTATTAAACAACGAAGTTTATTATTCATATATACAAACGTTTACATGCTCGTTAAAAGGTTCGACCAATTGATTGACCAAGCGTAAACGCGTTTGCCGGTGAAACGCGTTCATTCTCACACGATACACCAAATATTCATACGAAACAACGTTCAACACGAAAGCACGGTACCGACGCAACGCGACGCGACGCGACGATGGATATCGGGAGTACGGGAAGCTTTCGACTGGGAGACCAACATTCAAGGAAGAAAAATTATTGTCTATGTACAAACGTCGTGACGAACGAGACACTGCATGATCGCCTGTTATTCTCTCCTTTTTACATTTATATTTACGATTAATTAAGATCTATGTGAAAAATAAGAGTACGACCTTGACAGTTCAGGAGGGAATCTTAACGGTACTTATTGTCTATTTACAAACGTCGTTTACCATGCTTAACGTTTTTGGCATGAGTCAATCGTAGTTTCGCGATAGGATAGTAAACTGTGAGCCGCGTCCGTTCTTTCCTTCTTTCACGCGAATAAAACCTATCCAGAAGTTTCCATCGAGTCTCGAGAATGTCGTTCTTTGAACGATTCCGTTCTACACTCATCTATAATTGGAGTTTTATTTGCTTTTACGAAGAGAAACGTTGCGATCGGTTACCTGCATTTTCGTTGGAAAATCAGCAACTACGTTAGGTTTTTGCAGAGTAACTGTCGCTTCCAATTCGAGTTTCAACGTTGAAACACACATTTGTAATCAAAGTAATTAAACTCACCTGAAACGAAGAAAAGTGATGTCAATTTTGCGCGTACTCGTTGTACCGTTACAAAGAGGATCTTGAAGAACCTTAAACACGATCCTCGACAGAGGATACGCGCAACGAAAGAGAACATAAGTCCGCGTTTATCACGCTTCAGACAATGTACTCCTTGGTACGATCTAACTGAAGAATCCGAAGCATTCGGACCGGTATTTCATACGTTACGACCTATTATAACTGGTACGTACCATACGCGTGTGTTAATAACATCCAAATCGTATGGTATTACGCAGAGTTAAATTAATTGCCAAAATTTATTCCAACACATCCACTGTCTACCTTCTCCAAACGTGTATCTCATTCATTTCGGAAGCTACTTGTACGATCAAACGATGGGATGGAAACAAAAACCTGCCGAGCGAGCATCGGACGTTAAAACTCATACGCTGGAGCAAAATTCGTCGGTGAGTATCGGAAAACGAGTCGCGGCTCGTCAATTTGGTCAGCATCAGTCGTGACGCCACGATCGTCGACGAAGCACCAGGACCGCCTATATACAGCTCTCTTGGACACGCGAACTTCTCGTGTAAATATCGTGACTACGATGGACAGGAAGCGTGCTGGGTCGCAACGGGCTCAAGCTCTTCTCCACCTTTTTCACGTAGCCGTTAGGATAGATCCACGAGTCCTTTGTATGCAAGACCGACGAGGGCGTCGGATAATCCAGCTCCTCCAAATGACCGAAATCTTTCGTTCTGTCCGACTTGCAGGTCTCGTAATTCGGTTCGAAGATGTCGGGCCTCTTATCCATCTTGCTTGGAATCACGTCAGGATCGTCATCGGCCATATCGTTGATCGTTTCTCCTTTGATCTCGTCGCTGGTCTCCTTATTCAACGGCGCTATAACCACTCTGTCGTCTTTGTTGCCGTAACGCACCACTTCGGTGTGAGTTTTCATCGATTGCATCGGATGGTTACGGCGATACAGTGTCAGAGTTATGCCAACGATCAGGATGCACACGGCTGTTATTCCACCGGCGAAACACGCCACCAGAAGACTGTAGTCCATGCTGCCGTCGGAAGTTCCGCGATCTGCGGACAGAAGGAAACGTGACTCACGTAAAAGGCAAGACGTTAGGTAGACGATCGAACGTACGAGGCTTGGTCGAAAACGAATCGGACGATACGCTCGTTATCAGTGCTGCTAACGAGGCTGTTAAAAGCACCGACGACTGGTAACGCGCATCGCGTACAATCGGCCGGGTTTTCCCAACCAACGCTCTTCTTTCGGCGGATCGAGCACGGCGTATCGTCGTGGATTTTAAATTTACAGATCGATCACTCGGTAATTGAATTTCGTTATTGAATGGCAGCCAGTTTCCACGTTTCGTCTGAACGCTACGCTCGCGCAATTAGAAATGTAATTTAAGACTCGTTCGACCAGCCCCTATGGATTTTATGATAGAACCTCGACGATTTAATCAGCTGCTCTTCCCAAGAGTTTGTCGATCGAAATTCAAGTCGAAAGTTTGCCTCTTTTTATCTGCAAGTATATACTTGCTTGGCTTCTTCTTAATGACGGTAACTTGAACGCAACGATGAATAGAGTTAAAATTGTTAAAATTCATCGTCTAAGCATTCAGCTAGATGGTGGTCGTTTCTTAAATTATCTTTTCCGATATTTGTACGATCTCTTTTTTTATAACGAGTATGAATATAGATGTACAGCTTAAAATATAGCGTAATATATTTTTTCATAAGAAATAAAGAATAACAAAATTGCAGTTGCGGTCGATTCTATCGTTCGGTAAGATCCTGTAAGATCCTGTAACATGAGATGCGAATGGTCCAAGGATCGTTATGTAAAAAGTTGAAAAATTCGATTAGGACTGTTTTTCTTACGAGCTCTCAATTGTCTGCGCAACAAGAATAACGAATTGCACGTATCTAAATCATACGAATACGAATAAACATAATTCACAGCAAAATCTCGTTTAACGCGGTTGATAATTGCGGACGGGACAAAATTTCATACAGAAATACGACATTTCATAAATATTAATCTAATATTATGTTCGACCAGTTATCTACAAGCTCGAAAATTTAATTTGTAAAGTCATCATTTACATTTAATGGCAAGATATTTCGATACAAAACGCAGCCTCGCCAATTATCAAAATGAAAAGAATGGCTTTCTCGGAATTCCTTTCGGGATAGGAGAACGAATGCAGGATTATTTTCGTTGAAACGAGCATTCGAATCAAAGACACGGTCTTTCTTGGAAAAGCGCCTTAAGACATTTCCGGCAAACTTGGATGGCTATTGGATCACGAGAGAAACGCGAACAACTTCCGGTAGCAAAGATCGAGAAGGAAATAGGAAAGCGGGCCCACTGACGACGATGGCCGAGCTTTTTGACATTCCGAAAACGCTTCGGTTCGTTAGCCAACGAACGTTTCGAATGTGCACGTTCCTCCGTATGCACCTGTACAGATGTGTACATATTTATTCCGAAACAAACATATACCAAGATAATTTGATTTGTGTACGGCTAACGTTTACAGGCAATTTGCAATCAGAGCAAATACATCCTAATGCAGCGGCTTAACTTTCAACGAAATTAGCGAAGAAAGGGAATGGCACTAGGAGAGATCGTCGTTACGTAAATACTTAGCTCAGATGGAACTGTTCCAGAAGGAATAATTTTGAAGTATCGGATTGAACGGAAAGAGTTCGTTTCGTGTGTTTTCGTTTTATCTCGTACCATTTTGTGCGTATATTATCCTTATACTTACTGAATTTGTTAATCAATCGCATACACATTTTCACGACAGTATATCGTGGGTGTTACGTAAATCTTGAAATCTCGTTAACGCTGTAATGAAACGCGAAAATCTAAAAGCGGGTATAGATGTTACGATGAAATACAATACGTGTAAAATGAGATAATGCCGCTTATTCATTCACGTTTACAAAAAAGTCATTATTAATCACGTTGACAAATTTTAATCCTGATACTCGTCGTATTACTTACATTTCATATTACGCGGAATAACGAACATTAACGCAATGGAACTACGAAACTGCACATGATGAAATCTGAATAAAATAATTGCAAACAAAATATGTATATACGTACTTGGGTAGAATCTTCGATTATGTAAATAATAATTAGGAAAATATCAAGAAATATTATCCGAGTTCGTTTGCACGTATATCATTCTGTAACAATATCATAGAATTATTCTTTTGCTGGATTATATCGAATAGATCTAAGCCTCCTTAGTGTCTTGTACTATCTCGGCCCTTTTCGTAGATCTTGAAACGATGCAAGAGGTTGAGACACGTAAACTTTTTCAGTTTCATTGTTCAAAGCGCATAAAGTATCACGTACAATCTCAACATGATAGGTATTAAAAGATCATTTCACAAAAATTACCTCCTAGCGTAATGTAAATTGTTTTTAACAGCACTTCTCCGCTTTCTAATATCCCGAAGACCACATGTCGTATTACAATATTTCTATTATCCTCAAACACATTCACTATTTCACACCCAGTTACTGTGGTTAGCATAACGCGTTTTCGTCTGGGATATTAGAATGCTATGCAAATGCTTCTACTGTTAAACGTAAACCAGATTCTACACATACGTACGTACATATACATATAGGGTGTCTAAACGATAGAACGTTCGAACAACGTGAATTCGGATAAGAGAAATAGGATCAGAACATAATAATATAGATGAACATTTTTTTAATTGAATGGAAAATTGATCCTGCGTTCTGTTCGTGAGCAGATACGTCGACGTTTTGGTCGACGCATTAATCAACGATACACCAAACAACCGACAGTGTATTCTCACTGCGGATTGACCAAGGTATCCATAATGACACCGTCAATGAAAAAATATAACGAACAAACGAAAGTATCGCTGTGCCTCGCCGAATAAACGCCGTTCAAACGAACCAGAGCGATACAGAACGAATTCATTTCGTTCAGAGCGAGCATTCGCATTTATAAAAGCACTAACCTGCGGTTCTTAACGGGGCGCATTAGGAGGAAATGACATGGACTCGGCGAAACTGGTTGAAACGGATCCGAAGAGGTTCGCAAAGGTTGACGACAGGGTTGGAGGTTCGAGGCGGTGCAGACCAGCTTCGCATTATCAGTAGAACGTATACAGGCCGAGATCCGAGATGAGCTCGTGTTGCGAACGTGCCTGTCCACGTACACACCATTATACGTGCATGTACAGGAACGAATACCTATCCGAGAAGAGCGGGGAACGTTTGCGCACACAGGCCGAGATCGTCCACGGACCGAGATGAATAAACCATGAGGATGGAAATTAAAGGCGATAAATGCGCCTCGAATGAGACAGCAGCGAGGAAAGGGACTCGCTCTTTATGGGATTTTAATTCAACCTCCGCGGGAAAGGAGGATACGAAGAAACGTGTCGCACGGAAAGGGAAAGGCGACTCCGGCCAAAGAGAGCTTGAAATGATCGTGGATACGCGTATAATTGCGCTCGTGAAACGCACGGACCAAGCTCGCAATGCGATGCTACGGCCCGTTCAGCTCGTGATACAATTCCGGCTAATTGAGAGACGTGACAAATGTCAGGAACGCGTACCCTCTTGCCAAAGGACCTCGTTCGTGTTCACCGTTTCTGTACCCCAGGCTGAATACGATCGTGACGTTCGCCCTTCGGTTTTCCAGTGGTTTTCACGAGCTAAGATGGAAATGAATTCGTTCGATTTACCAAGTTGCGTATAATTGCTCGAGTAACTGGATATTGCCGCGGGTAACACGACATTATCGATCGTGTCTGTTTGCATTTCGAGATACGCGTTAATTTTGTTTCGTAATATCGTCATTTATAATATCGTCGAATCAAGGAAGAGAGTGTGTGTTCACGAATTTTTCATTTTGCTCGTATTCAGCGAATACATCGAGCTGTATGATATTCGTCAATTAAGAGATTAATGTACTTACATGCTGCAAACGGAGTTGGAAATGATTCTAATGTTATAGATAATATAATAGTGTGTTGTATATTTTCTATTTATTCTATTACGAACCTACCTTTTGTATCATATGTGTTTCATAATGTAAAATACCAAATAAAGTACCAAATTTGCTAGATACATTTTCCAGTAAACGTGTAACTAGCAAGGGTCCGAATACTTCTACATCCTGCACACTTTTGACGTCAATAAGAAAGGAAAACATTCGTAGAACTTACCGGTGGTGTACATAGCGACTGCTTTGAGCGTGACTGGTTCAAGGACTACAGGGTCGCTTCGACCCTTTGCGTTGACAGCGTAAAGATGAAGCCTATATTTACGACCGGTCTCTAAACCAGGAACCTCAAAAACCGGACCGGACGAGCTGGATCTCTCTGTGTGGTTTAGGTAAAAGGTATTGAAGTGATAAACGTTCTCCTCGCTATACACCTCCAGCTCGTAATTAGTTATGGGCAAACCGCCGTCAAATCCCTCCGAGCATCTGACGATCAACCAATCCGCATCCCTCGATTCGGTGGCTTTGAAATCCTCGTGACCTATTTCATGGAAAAATGTGGTGAATGGTTTCGAGAAGGATGTCCGCGCTGTTATACGTGAGAGAAAAAGAGAATTCAGAAAATCGAGGGTAGACAGTACTTGCCACATAAAAGAGAGAACTCTTAACGAATATGGGTCGAAAAATTAATATTTTTAAAGATATAAATAATTTGTCGTCTAAACCGAGTGGCTTGCTCGCTTTGGAAATTATTATACTGCGTAAAATCTAAATTTGTAATAGTCTATTTGTACTTCGCTGTATTTAATTATTTACATTTACTTAAATATTCAAGTATCTATTTAATTGTATATTTAGATTAGAAAACTATTTAACATCTTTGGAACGAATGAAGATACGAATGATTAAAAGATTTCCATAATCAAGATAGAAAAATTGCTATTTTTCGTGTGTTTGTTTATGCGGTTTTTGACTCTGTACTTGTACAACAGTATTATTACGTAATTATTATTATTTATCATGCTGACGTTATCTTTTAACGAAGGACGTGGATGAAACAAGTCCTTTTGTAAAAAAAAAAAGGATTGCATGCAAAAACGCTGTGACTCACAGTTTCATTTCGCCTGATATATCTGCGTTATAACTATACACATGTGTGTACACCTCTTTTCATAGCTATGAGGCTACTTCCTGATCTTACATAATGCGTGATAATTAGCTGAAGGTACTAAGGAAACGATAAATCGGGCAAAATTTCGTATTCACGCAAGATAAAGCTCTAGAGCGCTGTAAAAATGTGTAAAAGCTATTTAGAAGAATTACGACAAGAATTACGACAAAAATTATTCGTTAAACAATCTGCTGACCTAAATAGCATAAAATAACGCAGCATTTAACCAGGTAGTCTACCTAAAATCTGAATCTCAGTTACGATACGACTGTAACAACAAGCGTAATAGAAACCTTAATAATAAACTGCTTCAACGGCTTAAGAGCTATAATCTACATCGAAGAGAAAAGTACTTGGTTGCGAAATAACGGCCTGACAGGACTGGACGTAAAACGAGGAAAAGTAGCCTAACAACGTTTAACGCGTCTCTTCGGTAAAGCAAGACCAAACAGCGTAAAACTTCCCCATCTGCAGTGTCGCTTTCCTGTAACGAAAAACCGAGCAGCCCTTCGAAACGCACGGCAATCGATCCCCGAAGGGGTTGCCTAATTTTACGATCGTTTTCACGCACGACCGAACATCTTGTCTCTTGTCGAGGGAACGCCGGAAAACAAGCTGTTGAACATAGCGTACGAAGCTATCGAGAGCGAGCTAGTATCCTCCTATATGACGGGCGTACGTAATAGCATAGTTAGCGGCGTTTAGGTGGAAACGAGGGGTTCCAGTGTCGCTTACCCATTCGATACGCGTACGGACCGGTCGACTGGAGGGCCGTGCAATTCTGAAGGGGATAAGGTTTCCCGGCGACGATGATCTGAAAAAGACAGGGTGTCTTTTGCACCCCTATCCGGTTTTTCGCCCAGCAGGCAACCGTGCCATAGTCCATGTCGTTTGCTGGAGTATAGTTCAACCTGGATCCATGCCAGTGGCTAGTGATGAGGCTGAGCGGCTTCACTTGCGTGAATCTGTTGGCCGGCACGTTCATCAGCTCGCCGGAATTGTTGAAGGTCCAGTGGAAAGTGATGGGCGGCGGTTTCGACTGCACGCCACATACCAGCGAGATCGTCTCGTGCTTCAAGGCGCCGACAACTTGGGTAGATGAGCCGTCTTTGCAGACAGGCGCGTCTGAGAATCAGATCGGACACACCTCCAATGTATCGTGTCAACGCGAATCCGAAACCCTAACCGAATTACGAGCTCACGATCTTAAAGTCGATCTACCGTGGCGAACATAGAAATAGGTGAGAAATTAAAAATCTTGTAGGAAAATTTTTATTTCATTTACCGCTCGATTATTATTCGAAATAGAAATTTGGAAATTGTTCTATAGTTACGGTGCTTTAATTACAATGATCTGGATAGCTCAATGGCATAAAACACTCTCCTGGCAAGACATAGTAAATAAAAAAAGTATAACAATTGAAATATCGTTTAATTATGGAAATATAACAATGCATGAAATAAAATTCAAAAAATACCATTTCTTTTTTCTACTTACTGTACTTATATTTTATGATAAAATTGTTTTCATTTCGTTATATTATTGCTCGATTATAAAATAAATGCGATACGTATATCCAATTCATTCGAGCATTTTACTCATCTTTTTTACCGATCTTTCACTGAATACCTGATTTTCGCGTATTTAGAGGTATTAATCGATTAGAAGAAAAAATGTAAAAATTTACTCACACATTATGTCCAAGGTTACCGGTCTGCTGGTAGATTTCCCCTCGACATTGACTGCCATGCAAGAATATTCGCCGGCGGAATTTCTAGTCACGCTTCGCAAAACCAAAGATTGTCCGCTGGGAAGAAAAATTCTAGCAGTCGAGTTCTGATGCAGCTCCTTGCCGTCTTTGTACCATGCCAGCTTGTACGCTTTGGGATTCGCCTGAACGTCGCATTCGAAGTAGACGTCATCGCCCTCGTTTATGTCGTTTGCCTTCAAGCTCAAGCCCAGCTTGATCGTCACTATTGGTGCATCTGGGAATTTTATGCGCGATAAATCAATGTAAGAGTACCATTAGGGACAATTCCTACTAGTATACTAGACACACCTACTAGTATCGATAAATCTTTCTTCCTATCTCTCTCGTATTTCATATTTCTTGTTGTAAAATACACCAATTGGAACAAATGACATGGGATAAGATTTCAATTTATATCAGAGTTGGAAACGTAAATCGTAAGTGAGATAGAAAGGCTCGTCGACTGATCCATCGATACCATTATAGTTTCAACGTAAAACGCTATCGTTTATAACTTGAAAAACCAGCCTCGAATGATATTTTTGTATTTTGTTTTGTGAATTTTTTATTACTTATAACAATATGCTGAGTTTGCCACTTCGGATCAGCGCCATTGTAATCCTTGAATCGCGAGCTTTCGGTCAAGGTATTACACGTTTCCCTACTCGCTGTTCTAATAACTAAATTCGATGGCCAGAAGCGAGTACATACTCGTGGAAATAAAGAAACGGCTTATGAAACAAAAATACTGTAAATTAGTGGCATATTGAAAATAAATTTACCAAGAAAGTAATACCATTTTCGGCAGTGTTGAAACATAGTTGAAAGTTGAAACAAAAGAGCGTAATATACATAGAAGGGTGATACTTAAATTTAGCAACGCAAAACATACCTAAATATTTACTAAAAAAGAAATACTAGTTTTAAAAATGTTCGTTCGCGTTATCCCTCGTAACGCCGTCATCGTGTCACAGTTTAAAGAAAATTCGCTTTACTCACAGTGAACCAGCAGTCGCCACTTATCTTCCAGGGCGCTGTTAGGTACAACCGGATTCTCCGCCCGGCAGATCAGATATTTTCCATCGTCCTCCATGGTGGGTACATAACTCAACACGCTTCTCGTGATGTTCGGACTATCTGCAAACTACGAAGAACTCAGAATCTAAGCTCACGTGTACCTGTCTTACAAAGGTAGAAACGAACCGCGGCTGGTATAAGTTCAAAAATGTTCTACTCACATTTCTGGCCATGTGTTTGACCTGATGGTTTCCCTTCCACCAAGTGATCACAGCCTCTGGCCTGGAACCCGAACTGGCGCATTCAACTTCGTACGTTTTTAACGCCGACAAGTGCGTTTCTTTGTTCGTAATATTCACTACTAACGGTTTCACTGGAATCCAACACGATTTACATAGAGGGATATTTCGATGGAAAAATATGCTTTTTAGTAAATTGCAATGAAATTTGGAACGTCGTTCGTCGAGCGATACCTATGTTATTTTAAAGCAGTTACGAATGCAATATAATTTACGGTATCGAGATTTTCTCTTGAAAATTTCATCGCCAAAAAGGAGCAACATTTCAAATCATCGTGGATAGCATTTGCGGATAATTACGTTATCGTCTCTGTTTTCGGTGGAATGCTAAAATAAATTTTATGTTCGATGAGATTAAAAAGCGACGATATGGAAATACAATTGACGAACATCTTTCTATTTGTCGTTTCTTTATCTTATAATGTGTATTATATTAAGAATATTACAAGAAAAAGAAGAGATCGAGAAGCGTTCAATCTCCGTTGAATGTCAGATCTTCTTCACACACGTCGGTTGTCCTGATCCTTACAGCAATCGATATATATATGCATATATTATTAGAAATAAAAAGTAATGTTTATTCATTACGCTTTTATCTTCCATTCCTATCGTCCTTAATCTCACGCTACATAGAATTCATTTCAACTTTCTTCTCCAAACTTTAATCCCACGATGGAATCTCATTTTCTTCGAGTCATATTTTCCTCCCCATAAAATAACCAATTCGTTATCTTCGTTATAAATTTGAGTGCACTCGTTGTCGTATCGCATCGACGCGTACTATTCGAATTCTTCTTATAACGCGGTATACAATAATGCATATTGCATTACTTGCTCCTATCTAGTCCGGAATTAGCCAGGTCCAAGTCTACTGGATAAATTTTCAAACTGCATTTTCTCGAAAACGAAATATCACGCGAAAAAACTGTATTCTCTCTATTTTTCTTTGTTTTCTCTGTTCCGTTTTATCGTTTGTCAACGTATAATCACCTCATCGCCGATTGTACCGCGATTGCTGGAACATGTTCTCGCGTTTGTTCCAAATTTAATCGACGTAATCACGATAGTCGGCTCTCGTTACGGTGCTAATAAAATTTCGACATTTTTAATATAACGCGTACACGTATATCGCTATTTGAAATGTACGTAGCTTGTCTCGATCGTATAGGGCACCCTGTGTAACAAGTCAAAGCGACGCACAACTCCGATGAGCAAGAGTGCTCATCGACTAATCCCGTATTTCGACATGCAGTATCTGGATCATCGCAAAGTTTACAGAAACACCGCGGTTTATTAATAAGCTGGAAACTTTGACAAATTAGGACGTAGCTCTTTACGGAAGCTAAACATTCGGTAAGACAGTTAACAAGTTGAAATAGTTTCTTACTTACAATTAATATCCAAAATAATCTCGGAAGTTAGAGGAGCAACGAGATGCGTGTTGCTTGCCCGACAAATTAGCCTAGCTCTGAGGAACTTCCTGGTGACGTTCGTGATGTCGAGATGATTTATCGTAGTGTCCCCGTGTTCTAACGTGTACGTGTCGTCCGTTTCCTCTTCGAAATGCCACGTGACCTTGGGTGGCGGTGAACCTCCGATTACCTCGCACGACAACGACAACTCGCTACCCTCGTTAAAGGGCTGCAATACCTTGGCCAAATTTTTACCCGGCCCGGTGTAAATCACAGGCTTGTTCGGTGGCACTGTCGTAAGGACGAATTTACGTAAGTCATAATACCGCGAGTATCTTTCTTCTTTAAATCTTTCGAACGATTTCCCCGGCACACGTTATTTGCTTACGGAGAAATTTATTTTCAATGGTTTTTTAATTGCTTCGATCGCGCGACTCGCGCTATACGAAGAATTTTGCTAAACAATTGTACGAACATCTACGATTTGTACAATGATCTGATCTATGATATCGTACAAGTGTCTGCGTTACAAAGTAACTGTTTTATTAAGCAGATTTAAATAGATCAACGTTATATTAACCTCAGAGCAATTAAAGAGAAGAGAGGAAAATTCCTAGGTATCTTAATCTCACAGTGAACGTTCCGTTGCTTTGTTTATTACATTTTGTCGTTAGATGCCATCTCTTATTCTAGAAACAGAAACTGTGAAATCTACCGTATCTGGTATTAACGAGATGAATGTAATTAAACGCCATAAATGATCCTGCCGCCACGAAACAGCGCTAAATTACGGGAAAATGGCTTTTGCATAAGTACACGCTGCATACGCGCATGATAAAACTGCTGGAGATGACACTCCGTAAAACGAAGACGCATGTTACTTAAAAAAAAATATACAAACGAACGATTCTTTATCCGCATAACAGCGACGCCACGAAATTGCCATAATATGTAATATTTGTCGAGCTCTTGTACCGTGTTCAATTAATTAAATGAAAATCGCGTTACCATCGCGTCGGTGTCTAAGAGTAACAAGATATTCGTAACATAATGAGTTTCAACAACGCGATTATGTTTATATGTTGCAATCGAATAAAGACGATACGTCGTACGTACTATCCTGGATGTTTACGACTGTACAACTTGTTATAGAAAATGTTATATAAAAATAAGCTTTCCCTTTATCCTGTAACGATGGTGACTCGGATCACACGGTTACAAAGCGACAGATGCGAAGATGGCGTTTCTCTGATGAAAACTTCATTTCGTTAAAATAACTCCGCTTTAACCGGTATCTCGTTCTAATGTACAATTCTGAATAGATATAAAGCGAAAACCGATTACGTACATACGAAAGCTTAACGATACATTCTCATCTATGAAACACGCTAACAAAATTTCGATTAATCGTCTTTCTAGCATCTGTACTTGCGATTGAACAAACATTTTCACGTCGCGGTGACTAGCTATCGGCAATCGTCGCTGTCGCAACGAAGAAAGTCGGATCTGTTCGGCTAATAAAATTCTCTGACATTTCTCTTTTAATCCGCGGAATTTTCAATTCCAGGCGTTAAAACCAAATCTCATGAAATAACCGAAAACGAGCAAAAGGCGAGCTGCAAAACTAAAAAGTTCGAAATTAAAAGCGACAACGTCGAGATAGCATCGAGTTTCGGAATGAAAGCAATTAATCGCGATTGATCATCAAGTGGAAAGAGTAACAGAGAGAGAGAGAGAGAGAGAGAGAGAGAGAGAGAGAGAGAGATGAAACACACTGTAAAAAGAGAGATAGAACACACTCACCTATCACCGTGAGGTTAACCTTCTGATTTCTCGTCGGGCTATTTTTGTAATCCACCCTGCACCTGTACACGCCCGCGTCGGTTGCCTCCAAGGGATCGATCTCCAATTTCGCGGGATCCACATTCGTCCTCATGGTCGCCCTTTCGTCGAATACGTATGAATCTGACCAAAGCTTCGCCTGAGCTATCGATTTGCCGCGAGCATCTAGACTGTATATCGGCTCGCCGTCCCTTTCGTCTTTGTACCAAAAAACCATGCTCACCACCTCGCTTCTACTCGTTGGATCGATGTCGCAAGGTATTTGAGCTTTGAAGCCAGCCACCGCCGACACATTCAGCATCGGTACTGAAAATTACCACATATATTATTCAAGCTTCACGTTCACCGATATTATACTCCGAGGCACATTTTATTTCCATCAAGAAATCAAATAACCTTAATTAAGTGCCGTATTTAATCGCATTCTCGCATCACGCTACATTTCTAACTTTCCGCTGCTTATACGCCGTCACCTATCCTCGCATGCTTGCGTTACCTATCCTCGTTAGTCTGACTCACCTACTAGGTCAAACCTTATTAGCTATCAATTCATAACTTTCAAATATAGTAAAACAGAGAACAGCCATCGTAACCACGGCATTCCGAAATATATATCGCAATAAAAAAGTGTCGTACTTCATTTAAGAGGAACCCATAATCATCCATCTAACACGTGTCACTCCTTCATAATCCCAGTACCGTCATATTGTACGATTACTGGTGATATTGAGGAACATTAGGACGTGATCCTAACAAATATTATTGCGCGTAAAAAACGAGCGTAACGAAGATTTTTAGCGCCTCTGAATATCTAATTCCGAATATCTAATGGGTTTCTTACTAGGACCAACGTCTTGACGTTTCCAAGTTATGGGCACGCGTTTCACGCTGTTACGGTTCTACCTGACTCGCTCGTATTCTTGCCACGGTACAGCGTCGGATTTGAACCACCCTCTTTGTTCGATGTTCTTTAATTCTTTCGTTCTGTGGTTCAGGTGTTCTAAGCTGGGAACCGAGGGATTTCAAGAGGTTTCTTTCTTCGTGTTGTTCTCACTTGGCATAAAAGATGATTTAGTTTTTGCCATTTACCGCTTGTCACGTTGGGACGAGAGTATAAGAGGAAGGCAAGCGATCCTGATTTCTCGTGACATGTAACACGGATGATAATTGGATCTTTCTTCGCGTCTGCGAATCTTTATTTTGAAAATATCGAAATGAAAAAGCTTTTGCCAGTTTCCTACTTTATATACATATATTCGTCCATATACCAAGCACGGAACACACCAGTTACCCTAAACGTTCTGCTTCATCTTCAAAGAAATACCTGCAGTTCGAATCTATCTTCTCGCAGCATATGGTTGTGTAACGCGGCTACATACATTTTCTTCCTAATTCAACTTGTAGGTAGTAAACGGCGCCGTATCTGCAGATTCAGGTTACTACAACGAGAATCCTGAATCCCGTATATTTTCTTACCGCAACCGCGAATTTCCAGTTTTAGTCAGTCACTGACCGAGAGCCGAGTTACTGCAAATTGGCCGGAGCTCGGGACCGAGGCGCAGGTCGGGGCAACAAAAGTTCGTACAAGCACACGTACGATCAGCGGCGGCCGTAAGTGGGTGTACAAGCCGAGACGGGGCCAATTAATCGGTCTACTTACCGATTTATGTCCCTGGTCCTGGGAGCCGCCGCGGCGTCGCGATTTTATTGGCTTTCATAGCCACCTCATCAATCGTCCCGCCACCTGGCCACCACCCGCCTCTTGACCGTCCGCGCACCAACCTCGTTATCCTTTCCCTCGTCGTCCTTACATACAACGTCTACTCGGGAAATTGGCCTCCCTTGCTGGCCCCGGAGATTAATCACGCGCGACCCTATCGATTTACTGCATGAATGTCCACCGTTTTTTCGTCCTCGTTGCTCCTGACTCGCGGAATCGAACGAAACGTTCGACGAGCAAGAAACAGCCAAGGAAATGGAAGATGTCGAGTACCGTAGGTGCGAGCGAACTCTTTTCGTGAGGATGGCACAGTTTGTTGGCTTTGTTGTAGCCTCGCGATATAAAGGAACTGAGAGCGTTCGATCGCTTCGAACTCTTGAAACGTTAGAAACTAAGCTTAAGATTCATCGAAAAATTCGTAAGAATATTTCCGTACTTTAATTACTTGTTTCAGCTAATAAACTAATATTCCGTGAATATTTCCGATTCCGTCGATAGTGTTGTTAGCATTTAACCCTTTTAAGTACGAACGCGGCGAATAGCTGGACTCGTCCGTGTGACCTGGCAGAAATTGTTTAAATCCTTTGTCACGACGTTCTAGAAACGTGACACGAGTTCTCGGCTCGTGGAACAATTGAGAAACAGGAAATGACTTGTAATTATAGATATACCTCAATCACATTTGCATGTATGTATAATAGACGAAGGAAAATATGTTAATGTGATTAAACAAGCAAATATGCTCCAAATTATGTCGTGTTTGGTTTTGTTTTAATAAAATAATAGTTACATTAGTAGCATCGGTAGCTTCTTAAATAAAGCAAGCTTCGTCTTCTTCGAGTTATGGCTGTTAATAGAAATTCACGAGAAAACAGAATTCAACGAACGAGGCTTCGTTAATAAATACAGGAAACTCGAAAAGAAAAACGTACGAAAGAGATCAGATGTATTTTACGTTTAACGTATTAATTGATTAGAGAAAGCGTTTTAAAAGCGTAGAGAAACCTGAAATTTGATTACGGAATTATTACCATAATGTAAGCATAAAAGTAAAATGAGTTCCAAATGTTGATGGAACATTCATGCAACTAAGCTATTGATTAAGAGGACACGGCGTATTTCCATTACAGCACAAAACGCATTTCAACTCGTAATTTAAATATATCCATTATACGTATTAATTAAGCATCAAACGAATATGAAAATTATTGGAGAACCATAATTTTACTGAATTAATGTTTAAATGTAGCCGATTCTATATCTGTTTAAAAATTCTATCGCGAAATGGTACGATTTTATCGTTAAGCATCGAAACAAAAGTTTTTAAACCAATAATAACTATTTAGCAAAAATATACATTCAGAATATAAAATATGATTCTGTAAAATAGACATTTATATTCATCGAACTGTTTTTATATAATGGATCACAATTCTATCTCCATATTATTTTGCAATCTTAATTCTAATACATCATTTTCTCGTGGTATCTGTGCGTCTCGAATAAGCATGAAAATAGTCGGAAATAGTCGAGACATCTGTACTTTATTTATGTATATGTATTTTCCATAATTTGCATCTTATGAATCTTAAATGCGCAACTCGCTCGTATTACTTTTTTCAGTGCATCGCTCACTCTTTCGTTCAGTATCCAAAGAGGATTATTCAAAAGTTCGTTCTAACAGAAAATTCAGTGTCACGCTTCATCGAGCACATATTACACGACGTATTTCACAGCCATAGGCACTAAATATCTAACAACGAGACTGCTTTAGCGCAAGCAAGAATTTAGCTTCCAGTATTTAACACATTTCAAAGAGAAGTCGTATACGCATATATAATCTATACGTACATGCATGTATATACGTATGTACGTATTAATATATATTTTTAATACATATATATCTGGAAAACTGTGAGTTTGCTGCACTTTGCACCATATATCACCGTTGCAACTTTCGAGAACTAATTTTTCGATCGAGGTGTTACACGCCCACCTACTCGTTGTCCCGGTAACTTGCCTAATATTTTATTTGCCTTCATTATTCGCTAATTATACTCGTTTTAAATATTTTTCAAACGTACATATAGTATTATCTCGGAATATCCAAATATTTAGCGATTATTCTAACAAGCTCGTGAACATTAGTCTTTGAAACGGCACGTTACCGCGTCGCTGCTAAATTACTAGAGGCGTTTATTTATCGCGAGCTATCTCATACATTTATGAATTATAGCTTGTTACATTTATCCGTCGAATCACTATTTAACAAACACAGCAAACTACAATATCATCCGCAGGCAACATAGAACACAAGATATCCAATTATTAGATCCAATCTAATCCTCGTCCGAACAAAACAAACACCTGTTAGCAACGCTACCGACGTAATATTGTCTCCACAAATACGGAACATCGTCAAATGCTAAATAATTCGTAATACGTTCGCCCAATACAAACAAATCGATAATCCAAGCCACAGATGCTTGGAAACAATTAGCAAGTACTTTAATTAACGCTAAGTGTAACGTTTAAAAGCAACGTACGTATACAACAAATCATATAAATAGATGTGTATATATAACACACATAATCCAAGGAATTCAAGCAGAGTAGATTTAGACCTTTACATTCCGCGCTCTTCGTTTCAAAAAGTTTCATTGCAAAAGCTTCTTGATCGATCGATGATATTCACCGACGCGAAACAATACTTTGAGCTATGTTATTACGTGATCGTGTGACGATAATGAAATCACTTGATGCAAACAGGAAGTCAGCATTCTCTCAGGTCACACGAACTACTCGGACCTATAGTCTCAGTCTTCCATGTCGTAAACTCACGACGCGCTATACGAGCAATCCGCGAGTACGGGAACTGATCTCTCCATTGACCCGCAACATCGTCTTAATCCCCCGGCTATCACAGTGATCGGGATGTTCAAAGTCCTAGGAGGACTGATCGAGTCGGAGTTGCCCAGCGATTCGCTGATCATGTTTCCATCTGTTTCTCGTAATTTATGGTAAGCCGATGTAATAAGCGTCGAGTGCTCAAATTCGCAGAGATTGCGTAACGATATTAACGGCAGTCTTACAGTACATCGTGCGTTATTTAAAAAACTATAATTGCAATTGTAATACATTTCATCAGTTTTCTTAAACCGACTACAATTTGGTCGTTAGGTTACAGTTGCTCGGAAACGAATAAACAAAGTTGCTCGTCAACTACCTTTCCTGGTATTATCTTTCTCGTGTCTTCTTCGACGCATCAGCTTTGTCTCGCCCTTACTCTTAAGTGTCTCGTAAAAAGTCTAGAAGCATCTCTGAAAGTGTACGAACTCGTGCGTATCTTCCATATCGTTGCACCACGACGTCAACGTTTTTCTAATTTTGCCATATCTCTCTGTCCTTCCTATAGGCCTTCTACCAACGATGCGCTATACAAAAGCGTAACCGGTGCAAGGAACTTCCATCGTTCGAGCAAACCGGATAAATGCGGCACTGAGTTATCGGTGCGAGAAGTGCCTACGCGCAAACAACGGTCGGACCGAACGTTTACGGATTCGACACGCGTATTTGGGCGGATATCAACGTTTACTCGAAGCAGTTGGATAGATCCGCTCTCAGAGCGCATCACGTATCTGACTACACCACCGATTCTCGGATAATTATTCAAAGCAAACGCGACCTCGTGTCGCGGGTCGGTAATGCATCGTATTAGCCGCTTCCTTCTATGTACAAGTCCATACGCGCGGATTTCAACAGACGTAATCTGTCGCGAAACACCACGCTGCGCAGGTGCTTCGACGGATCTGCGATCTTATTCGATGGGAATGCAAATCGGCCTGATCGGATTCCGCGAAAACTTCGGACGGAGTTACGTACTCGGTTATCGACGATAATGCTTATTAAGAAACGAAATATGACGCGACATTAACAGAGAACGATGATTTCTCTTTCCGTGGTGTCTGACGACGCGATAGCGTGATCGCGCTATTGCGAGACAGCGCCAACGCGTATCATCGAGCAAAGTATTCCGAGAGGTTTTGAAGAGGAAAATAAATCGAAGATTTGCTTCTGAGAAGATCGATCATGAAAGTGTATCAAATATACGAATATAGTACATACGCGCGCACTTAACTTTTAAGCCAATTGCGTCAGGAAGAAAAATAATAGATGTGCTCTTACGTCATATAATTGCTTGTCGCTGTATCTAGTTGGGAAAGAAATTGTTTATTCGAAATAATATTGTATGTATAATTTTATCGCAATTATAATAAAAAAATCTACGTATAATTTTTAAATAATATCATATGTATATGAATGCTGTCAGATTAAAAAATTCCGATTCTAGCTAAAGCTTGCACGTACGTAGAACGCATTTAAATTTATACGAACGAGAAATTTTTTCTGTGAGAATTCATTTTGGACAGATGAAATCAGACTGCAACGTTCCCGCCTAGTTTTCGTCTTTTGAATATAATTCTACGAAGATACGAGATGGAATCTTTGAATACATGATACGTTTATGGTAGACAAAATAATAAGACATTTAAAAGGCAACATTCTGAGAGAGCACAAAGGCAGATGATTTTTTATGGATTATTAAATTCGCAATTTAATTGCGGCTATTTCACTTCAAGATGAAAATTAACGAATCAATATTTCGATTGGAATTTTTCATACTAGCGAACATTGAAAAATCTATGTCCTGGGACATAAAATACAACATAAAAATGCATCAAATAGCATTTTGTAATTTGTATGTTTGTTAATAAAAGTACATTTCACGATGTTCATTACGTAAGGAAGATACGAAGAAAACGATGTACAAAATACCTGTAAGCCACTATCGAATAATTTTTTAATTTCATTTCACGATCATTAATAAGTAAACGAATATCTTATCTATTAAGGAGATGAGCTCAGTATGAACATTATCAAACGATTACATCATGAATAATGTGAACAATCTCTATGCATACATACTCCCTTTATGCATATACAGGGTGGTTGGTAACTAGTGGTACAAGCGGAAAGGGGGTGATTCTATGCGAAAAGAGAAGTCGAAAATAAAGAATAAAAATTTCCCTTTCCGCTTGTACCACCAGTTACCAACCACCCTGTATAAATGACAGCGTATCAAATTTTCTACAACATTGAAATATTACATTTAAAACAATTCCTTTTCAAACGGCCGACACCACGTTCACATTTTACGTATAATAGTTAGCCGCAGAATTTCCTGAATATCCTATCACACAGTATGCGAAGCCATTCGCATAAAAACACGTC
Source organism: Bombus bifarius (assembly GCF_011952205.1). Lineage (NCBI taxonomy): Eukaryota > Metazoa > Arthropoda > Insecta > Hymenoptera > Apidae > Bombus > Bombus bifarius. The sequence continues at coordinate 7,629,847 of NW_022884356.1, forward strand.
ACGAGAAGCACACAGTATCGAATCACGTCCCAAGAACAACAACAACTTGCCGCACCGGTCCGATAACGAGCAGTTGCCAGGCTATCGCAAATTCGTGAGAATCCCGTAAACACGTCCGCGTTTCCAACGGAATTCTCGTCAACTGCAAGGGACGCACGCGTTCTTGCGACTGTTATCGTGCGCCCATTTAAACGCGCGATGACGCGACGCGATGCTCGTTCCGAGGAGAAACGCTTGTGTAAACAGCGCCATTCCTGCAAACACGGTAACAATCCTTTCCCAATAGTCCCCAACGACACCCAGGAAAACAACGTCGACTCGGCAAACACGCGTTCTGGTCGACGATGATGCAGGTTACACGAGGTTGTCACGCGTTAACGCAGCTACGCGAGAAAAGAACAAACGTGGATCGAAGCCTATTAAGAAGCGCGTATGTTGCACGATTTTTCTTTCACGCGAAAGCGTTGATATAATTGAGAATTTTATTTGCATAAGCAGAAGAAACAATGGGCTTGGTGCAAACGGAAAAATTAGCCGCTAGATCGTTTCACAGAGTAAACCACCCGTTTTGATAAACCGTTAAGACAGTTTTAAAGAGATAGTCGGGAATATTCTAAAATGAAATATAATTGACGAAACTATACTTGATAAACGTAAACAGCAAAATTTAATAAAACCGACGAGAATGTTATAATCTAAGTGATCCAACTATGAGACGTTTACGGAATCAGACCTTTGTATCAATCTCGTAGAATGGAGCAAAGCAGTCTCATTTAAGGTAGTAGGTACTTTCGTTCTGAGAGATACTTGTACAGCTTATGTTGCCCTTTATCACAGACAGGAGTTTCACATAAGAAAAGCAAAATGTTTGAAGAACTTTACCGGTTAAATTTTCCTGCGAAGGAATACGCTCGCTATTTTCTACGTAATCTACGTTATATAAATGGATTGCGTTTGGAAATACGAACGAAAATTCTAGTTGAAAGAACGGCTGCATTTTTACTAACGTCTTACGAGTGTGGATCATTGAGAGTGGAACTGCGTTTCAGTTAAATACTCGTATCACTAGAAGTAAAATAAAAATGAAAGAATTTAATCCGACATAGATGTAAAAAATACGGATTAAATACTTTTTCAAAAACTATATCGTCCACAACTTTCATCGGAATCGGCAATTTCTTTGTGAATATTGCGGAAACTACGCCCAAGCGACGCACACACGTATTCAGGGAAAACTTGCTCAGAACGAGGATCTTGACATATTTCGAGGTAATCAAACTCAGCGAGCTGTGCCCTGATGTAAAAGATAGTGCAAGTTCCTTCCAACTTACACCTCTTCCAAAACATACCCACGATGTAGGAAAACACGCGCTATACAAATTTACATAGGTATATTTATCATCCATTCGCGAAACTCGAGCAATTTGTCAGCAATTTGTCTCGTACAGCTTGCGCGCCATCCATCAAAAAACATTTCAGCCGATCGTTGATCCAAAAGAAAAGTCAAACAACGATAAGACAGAGGAGTGGGCATTTCGAATCGCGGAGAAATTTCAGGATGATTTCCATCGTGAAAGCGTAAAAGCGGTCGACGCTCGAAAGTAGAAACCGGTGCGGTGAAGTGCGCGAGCGAATAACCGCGACAGCCGAGATCCTTCCGTGACGAAAAACGAACGAATAAACTTTAAGGCTTTTAGGTTACAAAGGAGGATTGTAAAAAGCGGGAAACAAGGAGTGGGGGAGGAAAATAGACCGGACCATTTCGACGTATGACACATTTTTCCCGATGCTGGCGTAGAGCTTCACCCGTTGCAATTGGATTTTACGCCGCATCAAGCGCGCCAGTTCTCTCTCGCGTTACACGCCGCCATTATACGCGGCCTGCATACACCGTTTCCAACTTTCGATCCAAAGACTTACCGCTCGCCTTTATAGAGTATCGCCATACACAATTTCGTATTACCCTCTTACCGTCTCGCCAATTTTACTTTCTTCCACTTTTGACCTCTGCGCTTCTCGGTCCACGGAAAGTATAGTCCTCGAAAAAACAAACGTAAAACGTTGATGGGAGGAAAATACGACGAACCATTGTGCTGCTCGTAGTTTGTACTGCAAAATTTTTATCGATCTGCTTCGCTCGTGATACCGTTAACGGGCCAGTTTATACAAATGTTTCAATCGTATCTTGAATCAAGTTACGAGGCTCGACTATGCTTGGAACAATTGGAATAAAATTCGATCGTTCGTCAGAATTTCCTGATTGTTCTCCAAAAGAATTTCTTTATGCTTAGAAACGATGTACCGGACTACGGACAGTTGGCAAATTTGGATGACATAGCGTAGAATCGAACGAAAGGGGTCACGTTCGGCGAAGGGGTGCAACCGATCGTGTTCGCTCTCGCGATGCGCGATCGAGGTAGATAAATTGATCGCGATTTATTCCTTCCAATTTTTCAACGTATTTACGCATAACTGGCATGTGTATGCGCATGTACGTGCGTAGAGATAGCGATATCGTCACAATGCAGAACAGTTTGACGACGTATGAAGCGATTTACAGTGAAGTAGCGACGTAACTTAACTTTCTCGACGTACATGTAACTGGAATACTGCTGAAAATACGCCGTTTAAGCATTTTTAGTACCTCGTATTCTCCCTTCCATCGTACGTTGCGCCTTTGAAAGGGGTGCCGAGGCCCAGCGCTATACGAGGGTGTGCGTCGAGATGGTAGAACGTACAGCCCTTGTAAACTATTCGAGAGGGTACGAGTTAAGTCGCGAGGACCGTTAAATTGATCGTCGCATGACCGTTTCGAAATTTCCAGATTTACGACAGGGTCTCGGCTATCGAGTCAAGGAAAAGTGCTGCTAAGAAGTTAAAAATACATGATATTGCAAATCCATTAAATAACTCGTGTACCCCTCGCCGTATGACCTGATCGAAGTCTGACTGTTGATACGCGAATGGTCGTAACGCTAAAATCTTATTTCTAAAAAAATAGCGATTTTTTGTTATCGTGGTATAAACCTGGGTCAACAGAATCTTCGGTATATTGCGTTATAACACTCGGCACATAGTAATATTTAACACGGTGACTGCTGCACTTTATTAATTTAATATCTTATTTACCCGTAGTGCGAAAATTTAGGGCAGCGTAATTTTTAATAACTGCAATCTACGGTAATAATACACGAGACGATATTAATTACGACTTCAAATTTTAAGATGTTGCATTTAATTAATTTCAAGTAAATAACGTGGAAACGATTTCTGCCGAGATAATTGGAATTCTTTGCACGTGAATAGCGTAGCGGCTGCTTTAAGGAACTATAACGTGCTATGTACTTCGATATTAGAAAATTTATCATCAGTCACATTGACAGAAATTTTAACATTGTGTATTAAACTATCGTAATTAAATAACGGCAATAACGCACAGACATATTAAAATTATTATTACATGTGCTTGTTATATCAACCTAATACCATGTTCTCTGTAGTTTAAGTTTTACAATTTATTCATAGAATACAAAAATTATACAGAGAATCATGTTATATTCAAGTTTCATAATTACATATAGCAATGCACAAAAGGTGCTATACCTTACATTTCGCAACTTATTCGTCGAATTGTTAGGGAAGTGATACATTTACACTGTACATGAGAGTGCGTGTGTAAGGGTTAGAGGGCGTCAAGGTCTTAGTGGAGACAAAAGACTGTTGCCAGATGTTAGAAGAATCTAGGATAGTCGGTTGGCGACAAGCGTGCGTGCAAGACGTTCTTCAGAGTGTAATATAGATGTATAACTGTTGTGTGGGAAATATAGTCAATTATTTGTATTCCCAAATCCTCGAATTTCCTTAACACGAATAATTGAAGTGGAAGAAATCAACGTTGTCAAATATCAAACACATAGAACTTTTTCATCATGTTCGAAGATAGCCCACTTTCGTTAGCCTCGTTACAAATAGTCCAAGTTAGGAATCTTTGTAGTTGCACAAGGCACTCGTCGACGAAGAATGGGCTTTATATCAGTCTAATAGAATAGACAAATGAGGCGTAAACGGAAGGCGATCGTCCTGCTTCTTGCAAACGTTCCTATATATTATCTCTAGATACGTTTACGATTGAGTTTACCGTAGTAATGTCCACAACCAAAATCGAAGGGGTTGAGATAAGGGATGAACGCGCAGGGTTGTTCCTGGACAAACAACGCGTGACCAAAGACGGCAGGATGGTATACAATGCACAGTGAGGTGTACGGGTTAAGAGTAAATGAGAAGCAAACAATGTCTAAATACTTGGCTTGTTTGTCGATAACGATGACAAGAGTAGGATATATTTTTCCGATAGAGAAGATAATAGCGATAATATATGCACTGACAAATTTGGGAAACAGCATACAATTGCCAAGCTATTATTTTATTTCTGTCGCGTCAAGTTCACAAGGCAAAGATGATTGTTCCAGATTGTTCCATGCGGAGGAACAAAAACGCGAGGATTTTCGTGGCTGATTTACGACGCTCGCTTTTGCGGCCGAGATATTATCTCGGAGAACGGGACTTTAGCAGCTTGGACGATTCTCTTCGATATTCGTAGCAGTACGTGCTTTTAACTTCCCACGTCCACCGTAGTCGCGATAACCGAGCGCGTTAAAAACGCGGTTATTTCCGAAGGCTGATTTAGCAAATGGTAACAGTCCGACTGATCGAGGGACACCCGGAGGAATTGCCGCGTCCTTTTCCTAGGTAAGCGACGCTTCAGCGAGCGAGCACGGAGATCGACCAGTTTCTCGCGTTTAGCGAAAACCGATCAGCGTGCGTATTCGCGACACTTTTGTTTCGTGAACGTAGAATCGATATCGTTGAAATATTCGGAACGATGTTACTACAGTCTCGACCGTAGCTTCGAATAATTAACGTCTTCTCCACCAGACGCGGAGTAAGAATAGTTTGTTCTGTCAGCGTCGGGAAAGCACAGTCTCGTACAACTCCTTTGCAACGACGAACACCTTCTCCACGAAACGTGGAGCAAAGAACCGTTTCAATCTCTCGGCATTCGGAGAGAGCAGTCCCAGCTGCAATTCCCGACTCGTCGACATCTACAAGCATTCGTGGAGAAAGAATCGTTCCATCAGTCGAATCGATCGGTTCACGGTCTTTCCATCTGCATTTCCGCAGTCGTCAACATCTACCAACTTCCGTGGAGACAGGCTCGTTCCATCGGTAGAATCGATCAGTTGACAGCTCTGTGCGAATTCTTCGACTGTAAGCGATATGTCCAAGCATTCGTGAAGTATCGTTTTAATTAATGTTGATCATCGATGAACAGTCTCGCGCGGTTCTTTCAATCGCAAGCAGCATCGACAAGCGATAGCGCATTGTTATCTATTCGTCGTGATCATTCGTGCGTCGCATGGCAGCAACTGCAGACAATTCGGAAGCTTCTCGTCGTTGACTGTTCATTGTGCTTTCAATCGGTATCCCTCGTGAACCAATTACTCGAGGTTAATTCGGTGGGTAACAAGTACAGTGCAGCGTCATCGATATTCTTGTATAGGAACTACAGTTTCTGTAGTTCTTTTCCTAGAAACAATATTCTTTCAAACTGCGATACCAGCGCTGTATTTTTGTTTGATTTGAACAGCTGAATATTTTGCTCATCTTTTTGTTACGTTTCAAAAATATCGATTGCCATAAACTAAATGTTGCGTCACGCGTCCTGGCTAATGTTCTTGCTATAAATCGATACAAAACGTCGTGTATATCTAAGAGAATCATGAAAAGAATCGACAAGAACCTCAGTTTCTAGTAAAAAATGTTTACAGTTAGTTTTCTGGATACGTCAATAAAATTTTCACAATACGTAATTTGTTACGTTGAACGCGCATTTCAATTTTAAACTACCACGTATTTTTCGCACGTGCAATCTTTATATATTGTACGATTATGAAAATTATTTTTCAAACATCGTTGCATAATCTTCATAGTACGCGCTTCGCAATCCGATTGTAAATAATTACGTGTATCTCGCATATTCGTCTTTTGACATTTTTTACATAAATATACTAGTTAAAATAGAAAGTGAATTATTAATGTAACTCGTCTGGTAATCCTACATAATCTTACTGTGTACAACATGCAAGCTCTATCCATCTGTATATTAGATTTTTCATCCAAATATGTCAATCTCCTAACTTTTACAATGGGTCACTCGTTAATAGACAAAATTATCGGGTAACGTGTCCAATTAAACGATTAAACATTTCTGGTAAACAACAGAATCGCCTCGTTGCGTTGATTCCTCTATTAATTTATTTCACATCGATGTAGTCGAATAGGCCATTGCCAGAACTCTACTTGCTCCGGTTCCAGTGAAATTACGCCTAAGTGAATAACGGTATCGCGTTTGTCGACGATAAACCAACCTGCATCTAGCTAAAGCCGTGAAAGATGATATAAGGGGCTCAAATTGTCAATTTGAACCGTACGGTCCCCTTATTCCGGGACATTACACATTGCACGTATTCGCGCTCGTTTGCCTAATACAATAGCCATACTACTTACGATACGTGAAACCATGTTTGGCCGTGCATATGTTCCTCGCATCGTATCGCATCGTAAGGCGCACCGATGCTCGAGTATACTACTGGAATATGCGCTCGTTCGTAGGACTGGATAACAAACGGCGGAGACAGTGTGGTAAATGGAAAATGCAGAAGGGAAAAGAGTCGAGGGACGGAAAAAGAGAGCATCGAGACACGGAGATAGAAAATGTTTCGTCTTGACCGTCTATAACGACGAAATGTTGCATTTTTAAATCTTTGCTTCCGGCAAACATTGTTACTACATTTGTGGATAAAGTAAAAAATAACGAGAAATACGTTAAATTTATTTAGGCGATAAACTTATCGATAGAATCGATAGAAGGTATAATTTAATCTAAAATGAAATGTTCATTTAATCTATTAGGCTCCTTTGTCGTCCGTTTTATTTGAGGTCTCTAATTAGTTTTCTCTTTTTTTAAATAAAGTCGGCAAAAGTGATACGATTTTTTTTAGTAGAGTTGTTTCGTAGTTGTATATCGATATGTATCTTTTTAAATACGCGTAATGCACGTACACGAACGTGAATTCTTCTTAATAGAAGAATTTTAATAGATCTTGAAACCCGAGTACGAAGGAATCGAATCGCGACGTTAAATCGTTGCGGTGCACCGATACAAAGAGGCTGTGTGATGAAGAAAGGAAAATTAAGAACTGGTGGCGACTAAGATAAAGGGACAGGACGAAGGATAGAAAAAAGGGGAGGTAGGGGAAAGCATAAGGGAGAATAAACAGAGGTGGAAAGATAATATAGGAATACTGTAAAAAAAAGACGAGCAAGAATAAGCGAGAAACAAGAGACGAGGAGGTAAAGGGAGGAAAAATACGATACAAAAATGACTAGAAAAATATTGTAATAGATAAAATAAAAGAAAATAGGAAGAGGCAAAGAAAGAAATATGACGAGAGGAGGAGGAAGAAGCAGTGGAAGAGAAAAATATGAAACGAATAAAAGAAAAATGAAAAGACCTCGAGAGTCAAAAATATTTGTGCGAAACGAGGAAAAGCAACGGAGATAACAAGAGGAAGGATAGTGATAAAATATAGGAATTATACGAGAAAGAGAAAGAAATCTGATAGGGCAACGATAAAAATAAGGAATAAATGCGAAACAAAGAGTGGAACGGGTTTGCGATATAACTTAGGATAAGGAAGTTATTTGTGAAGATAAGGGAGTAGTTCTAGAAACAAAAGTATAGGATACGTGTAGAAAATAAGATGCTCGCTAACAAGGGAGGAGCCACTTTTATGCGGTGTCTTTCAAGTAGAAAACGATGAGCGCACAACGGTGAAAATAATCCCTTTTGATCGATTTTATTTGAATCGCAAATATTTACAGCAGCAAATATCGAATTAATTAAATTTACCATATTTGAATCGTTCTAGTTGTTCACACTTTCCTTGTATTTTCAATAATCGATACAATTGTAAAATCCCAAATGATACAAAGAAATTTTTATAAAAGTCACAATGTATTAAAATTACGAATATTATACATTATACATTATATACATTAAAATATAAAGATAAATGCATCTTTGATATTTCAAAAACTATCGAAATATAACGTTATTTTTCCTATATTTCTGCGCCAACGAGAGCTTGTTTTTTCAACCAATTCATTACACAAACCCAACAAAAATTCGATGAAAAATAAGAAATACGTTTACGACAAAGGCAGCTGGATAGGGAACGCGAAAGGAATTTCCTCGGTTCGATTCTCTTGCCAAAATGAACGTTTCGCTTTCATAGAGGCCAGCGTGACGTAGAAGCACACGGTAGATCATTGTTTCGAAGATCTCGCGGTCCCTGTAGTTTGACCAGCCGTTCATCGACGAGAATCACGCTCGTTCATCACGATTGATGCCGGCCATGTTTCTTCGCGAACGTTCGAGGCCAGGAAACGTATAAAAGTCAGAACGTTATAGGAAATAGCAAGTCGATGGCTAGGCGGCTGACCTACAGAATGAATCCGGATCCGAGGGATAAAAAGGAGAAAGGGATTCCTGCTTCCTTCCAATCAACCGTTTCCTTTATATCGCGCTTTTACTTTATTTTTGTCTCTCGTTACGTTTAATCTTTATTATATTCGTTAAGCAACCATTTTTGTTTCATAATCGTTACTTTACCCTATTTGTTCTGTAATTCTAACTCTACGTAATTGTACTTTTCGTAATTTTACATTTTTCGAGACAGATGTAAAAAGAAGAGCTTCTGTAAGGTATTTTATAAGACTTGTAGGGAATCATAGTCATAAGCGCGATGAATCGAAAATAACCGAGAATCAACCATTAGACAGTGACGTAAACGTTTGATATTGAAAGTATAAATAACCGAATGATTTCTAAAGAAATATGATACATAAATAAAATAAGTAATAACAATAGTACAGTGTTTGTTCGTCGATACGGGATTAATACGCACGAATACGACAGGCAATTACTATACGAGTATCTACTAAATATTGACTAATATTCAATAAGACGATAGTTTGTAGTGATACGTAGGATATATTATAAATGTTGATTCATGCTACGTATATTCTGTAGTATCGTGCTGAGAAGCGAGGAGGAAGGGGATGAGTATTCCTTTGCGAAAATTATCTTGGAATTCTGGAAAGTTAGTAAACGCCAAAGGTAAAGGATTAAGAGGTTTTAGCAGAAACTGAGCAAATGCGGTGTGTAACCGCTTAAGAATCGCGCTTTATGATATTGTAATACTTGTACGTTGTAATACGTATATATCGTAATACTGCCGTTTAATAAAGCAATTTCAGTTTACCGATGTGCGGAATCCAGCCGCAAGATTCTAAATTCTTGAATCATTTGCTATAGTAAATATTTCTCGTGATTGTAGTTGGAGTAGACTGCAATTTAGTACAATTAAATAGATGTAGATTGTAACTGTGCGATACCTTTAGCGGAGAATATTACAACCAGACTTCCCTGTAGGTATACCAGCCGTTCAAATAAAATTAATAGAAATAACGGACTTAAAAAAATACATAAGACATGGTAACAGTTATTGTAGATTATTGGAGCAGATTATTTCCGAATAACATCACGAAAATGCATTGTAACGTTATCAAATGAACTAAACCTTCGTCGTACCATTGACGAATCAATATCGATATATATTTCGTTGCAATATACATAGCGACGATGTAAGATTTAATAAATTCAAGTCAGTCGCGATACAATTTCAAACAGCTTGGCCGATAGAGCAGAGACCGATCGTCAATCGTCTTTACGAAATTGTTCAAAAATCCAATTTTCCCGTAACTTGAGGAAAAAGCTTCGGGCGATCTGTTCTATTGCTCGTAGACCGCATCAGTGATCGATAACTCGAAAGAATACGATCTCTGCGTAATTATTTCAAGAAGCTGGCGGATTCAGTCACGCGTCGCGTCGATGCATCCAGTCACGCGATTGATATCGACAGCGTTTTTACCGAACGTTGACTCCGAGTGAAACGCGGCAAGATCCGGGCGTCAGAAGCGTACCAATGAATCCGGCTTCGGGAGGATAAAACGCAAGGAAGGTGCTTCCCCCTTCCAACCCTCTCCCATCCATCCCCCATATTCTACTCTTTTCGCCCCTCGCGCTCTGTTTCTTCCCTTTGAAAGGAACGCTTTCTTTGACGTTCTTCTTCTTGGATTTCTTCGTGCTCCGGAGACAATCGTAGGCCACGGACAATCGCGCGGACCAATCAGTCGCGTATTGAGTCCTGAGCCTCCCCTTTTCGTGCTGGTTCACACGGGCAAGAAAGAACAGGAGAAACGAACGGATCATGGCTGCGGATAAGGAGCGTACAAACCGAAAGAAGAAGAAGAAGAAGAAGAAGAAGAGGAAAAACGTAAGAAAGGACGAGGAAAAGGATGAAGGTACCGTGAACGGTGATTCTCGTGCGGTAACCTGAAATCAGTTTTATCAGGTCACGGCTGACGCGTTCCGTTGGCAATCTCGTGCTTTCCATCGGTCGCCAAGACCAGGCCACGGTTTTAACGATAAACGGCTTAAGCGAGAAACTGAGCTACCGAGGAAGGGCTAATAAAGGGAGCAGGATTCTGCGGAATGTATAAATAATGCTCGTGAGAAAGGATTCTCGATTAAGGGTTAGATAGAGATGACGATTACGGTGGATTCCTGGCATTGTTAAGCTACACCGACTTTTCGTGTAAGCCGTAAACGGATCTTCTGTTCGATCGATTGCCACGATTGGATCTCGGTATCGAGAATGCAGTTTAAACTAAAGCGTAGCGTGTTTCGGGATACGCGTGAGCAGCAGGTATCCAAGTTTGTCGCATAGTTTCATATGCTTTGGACGCGATATACCGTGTAGAATATTTTAAGCAGACGGAACCGATAAATTTATAATATACGGATTAAAGGTAAGTTAGCTAATCGCGCTAGTTATTTCTATCGATATTTAAAATAGATTCGAATAGAGGTATTTTAATTTCTTTCGTTTAATAAAATACAACGCGAATTGAATATATCGATATACGAATACGTTTGGATTAAACCATCGTATGGTCTGTTAATGAGATCGCTTAAATTATCATAAAACTGCTCTATGTAACCATGCTTTGTATTTACGGACATAAGGATAGACTAAAAACAAGGAATCCACAATGTACACTTCATCGTTAAATTCGCGTCGCTCGTAAATTTATCGCAACAACGGAGCAACATTTCCATCGTTAATCCTGGACGTTAATGTCTTTGAAATTGGTATTCGTGCTTTCGTTTCTCTTGTTTCTCCTTTTTACGCTTTCTCGTCATTTACCATCTTTTGTCTTTAACGATAAATCTTGCTGTATATTTGTCCAACGGCAACGCCCACGCATTTGCTTGTACAGTTTCTATTCTTATTACAATTACCTCTTTCCTCCACCACTTGCTATTCAAACATTTTTCCTTTTGTTATACCATCCTACTTTTCTTAATTGATTTAAACTATTTTTTATTCGTTGTCGAAACTACATGACAACACTACCATTTTACCCGTCTAGAGGCAGTTCGAAAAAGATTCTTACAAATTTATTACCAGGTCATCTTGCATAATAAATTATCACGCAGTAACGTCATATAATTACAAAATTATATAGTAACAAAATTAACTATTCAATAACTAATAATTCAATTGATCTCGAACATTCTACATATGTAATGCACGTACCTACAAACGTTGTATAAAATTTAACGCCTTTTTTCCACCTCACCGTACATTTTCCACGTCCATCTTCGCATAACTTCGCAGAACTCCACTTTTCTGACATAACAGATTTACTACTGGGTAATAAAATTTCGCATTTATCGCCAGCAGTACTGCGCGTCTCTAAAATCTAAAATACCGAACTCCTTTCTGCGAAATATCCGAAATATCATTCCCCGTGTTGGATCGCTTCGAAAGGAAACATGCAATAGTCGAAAGATTTAACAACCGCTAAGCAAGCATCGTTCGAAAGACGGAATTCGTTGGTTAAAACGAGAGCAAAAGACGTTACCGGCGGGAATCGCGTGGAATGTATAAATAATACGCGTAGGGCGATGCCCCACGATTAAGAACCACGACCACGTTAATTAACCTTACGACATACATATATACATTGACGAATACATGGCAGTCAGTCTTAATGTCGTAAATCCGCGAACATTTTTCATGGTTACCGACCCCATACATCATGCCTTCGTTGTTCGTGACACCTCCTTTGCAAACGAGTCATTAGCGGACTGCGGATTTTCATGTATTTATGGGAAATTTCAAGGTGCACAGATATACCATAGATACGCGCACGTATTATGCAAGAATATATTAAGTATTCAAAGTACGATAGTCGTTGTAATATTTAGTAGGTAGAGCAATTTTCTACCTAGATTCTACTTTTTCCAATTATGTTTAGAAAAATATGATCTCTTATTATTGTAGTACTCGGATCGATTTTGAAAGGACTCGATTTAATCGTAATAACGACTTGATAAATGAAGAGGAAGAAATTAATAATGGCAGTAACGAGAGAAAAAAGACTTCCGTATAAGCTACGACGCGACGTCAAGGCGACTTGCATTTAACGACTGCCTGAAAACGACTAAACGATGGCGAACGATACACGACGCTAAACGTAAACGACTGATGATCGACAAATGAGTTTCTTTTTATTCTTTGCCGTTATCAATGCCAAGAAGCGATGTACGCAACGTCTGTGATAATAGGAAATAATCCACGTTAAGTCTATCGAAAATCTTAATTTCATTAACCCTATTCGACTGTCTCGCGTGGACTAACGGGTGAAGCTCGATCCTCCAAATTATTTCACGGTGACATCCTACGTTAACGAAATCATATAAATTGGCCGTGTACTCTAAAGTAGAGGATAATGTACTTAATAGTTGACTAACAGATCGTTTCTTAATTTAAGCGTATTAGAATAACCATACGTATGTAGATATTACTGGCGTTTATTTCAAGGATGTAGCCATCAAAAAAGATGAAAGTCAGGAAATCAACAAAGATAGATCTATCATATATTTTTTACACGATCTTCAAGTAAAGTTGTAATTTTTACGCTGTTCAAAATTGAAAGAACTTGACAAATGCGCCACAAATGGTTCTTATGCCGGTAATCTAGAGATTTCTGTCGAAGAACGATACTGAGAAACAATAAGTAAATTAGATAACGATAATTTCAAAGTGAAAAATCTAAAATATTAAGTTAAGAAAAGCAAGACTACTGCCATTTGTAGCGACATATTTAATATTTTATAAATATTTTATGAATTAATTTTCATATTGTATTAATAATAGTCATACGTAATTTACACTTTGATGGATTTATGGACAATAGCTTAACAATAATAAATTAGTGTTTGTTATTAAGAGCATTAAACATAATTATAAACACACTCGGCGGTAGAGAATGATAATTCATTTTAATTGTAAATATATACCTCGTGTTTATTGCTTAAAATTGTTCCAACAGAGCTGTTGAATTTTTCATGTATTCCCATTCAAATATAGTATTTACGAGCAAACAAGCACACTGGTAGCGCGAATTGCATGTATAATTTCCGCAAACATTTTGACTTTGACATCGCAGTAATAAATTAACGTAAGTGAAAATTAAAGTCAGTCAGATGGTCGAATACTTGAAAAGAAACGTTCGGAAGAGATGACACGATAAACAGGAACAAAGCGCAAGCGTACAAAAGAATTAACGTTGCTCGATACGTACGTTCCAGTCTTAAATCGAATTTAGTTCCTAAACGAAATGCACAGTGGAAAGAACAAAGCGACGACAAAAATTTAGCGAATAAATTAAATATAGCGCGAGAAGAAATTCCTTTCTAAATTTATTCGTGTCGAACGACAAATAACAACGTTTTCTGCTATTTGCTTTGTTGCTATCCGTCGATTCTAAGAACACGTGTATAGAGAAAAGGAAAACAAAAAATCCTTGCTTCCATTCCATGCGAACTTTTCAATAATTGTTGTAGTATCGACCAAAAGGGTTCGCGATCGAAGGTGATTTTTGGATGTATTTACCAGCAATTGGTATGTGTGTGTACATGTGCAAAGATAGCGACGTTATCGCGATACTTGAACGATTTCGCGACGTGTGAAGCGATTTAACTTGACTTCTCCGGCGTATTTATAATTAGGATTCTGTTGAAAATCCGCCGTTTAAGCATCTAACAATTTCATTCGAAATCTTTTCAACATTTTTCGGCAACCGAAGGCTTTGCAATAATAATTAAAAAGACTACATCGAAAGGAATCGAAACGTAAAATTTTGGAGACACTGCGCTGTGAATTGTAATTTTATGGAAACCGTATGGAAACTACCCTGTCGGGCGATTTCACGATGACGAAACGATAGGAAGCTGAAAGAGAAACACGGTGAAGCGTGTCAGAGATGGAACAGTCAGAGACCGAAGACCGATCCACGAACAGCGATCTCGATATCTAAGATCGCTTTTCCGATAGTTCGGACACTGAAATATAACTGACCTATAAAAAAGATAAAGGAGAAACGTGCCGTCCACGAGTCTACTCACCGCGATCGTTTAACAATCCTATCTTCCGAAATTCATCTTCCCTAAAAACTCTGCGGCCAAGCTTCAACTGGTTTTAGCGACAGCTCGGAGTTTCTGGAAAATTGACTTAAACGACTTGGACGCGTATAGATAGCGTTAAGTTGTAAGAACAAAGAAAAAGAACGAACAAATTTGACAAAGTGAGGAGACACAGTGACGATATTACATTGATTTCAATAATATTTCGTACAATGCGATTTACATATATTAAAAGTGTACTTATTTTGAGAAATATTACATACCTCTTTTCTATTTCAAAACTATCTCAAGATTTCTCAAGGTTTCTCTGTCTTTGAAAGATTTTACACCATTTTGCTAAAAAGACACTAAACAAAAGACAGTTGCGTAAAATAATATATAATATGAAAATGACATAACGTACCGCAGTTTGTCAGGTTTTATGAGAATTATTTACAATAAAATGTGCTATAAAGGAAATATACATGTGGCCGTATGTATCTTGTCAAAATACATTGAAACGCGATTTTGAGATTGATATTTGGTATTATTAACAGAGATATGTATCGATTCGATGAATTATTTTGAAAAATACTACTCAATTACCAACTGCATATTTCGTACATGAAAGCCTGCTCGTAACAAATAACTTTTACATGTTTTAATTTTCGATTTTATTCGTTGCCTTTATCCAGACATTCGCCATGGACTTTATATAATAACATCACCAATTTTATAACGAACTGTACACAATGTGTACGTGTACAATATACAAATAAATAATACCTAAGCGATGAAAAGCTTGACACATTATAGCTACGAAAAATATTGAAACAACAGACAAGTAAAAACCTTCGAACGTATTAATATAAATAAAACGTTACCCTGCATTATTTTAAAATGAATAATTTTCCAAGCAAACGAGAAAAAGAAACGTGTTTTCCTGATATTTCAAACAGAGAAATATTTACTTCAACAGTTTTTCAATGTTACATTCGCAAATACGAAAAAGTTCTTCGTTAAAATAGTAGAAATACCATGTTCATGAGTTTATAAGCATACGACAATGAACTTTTCGCGACTACCTTCGCACGCACCTGTAAAATTCGATGATAGCGTCGCGCGTAAGATTTCAGACAGATGCAGGAATACACCGCTGTATTCTCATTCTCTGAAAATCAGATCGTTGAACGTTCCTCGCGGATACGGAAATATCCAAATATCGCGCGTGCATCACTAACGAGAACAAGGCTGGCTGAAATGCTTCTCGACGAAAGGAACCATGGAATTCCGAGTCTGCGGTAGACGAAAATAAAAAAGTACAATACGAACGGTGGTGCGTAAACGAAAGCGCGATACGCTCGTACGAAAAGCCGAGGACCACGAGGAAAGATGGTAGGCAGAAAATCCTTCGATCGGTATACGTCCTCCTATCCTAGGATTATTCTATCGACATTCTAAACGCTAACTAATCGTTAACGCGTCTAGCTTAAGTTCTTGCTCGACTTTATCGAAAGCGGCCAGTACATGATCGCCGTTTCTCGCGACAGCAATTGTTGAGATTAATAAGGGATTTCGATACGACGAACGGAATCAAGGAATTACATTGGTCACGAGAAAATAGTACCTACGTGGATAGAGTACAGGCCGCGCTGGGATTGCAGCGGAAGCTGCGAACTGATAGTTTGCCACGAGACGGATTGGATCCTTCGAACGAAAGGAAACGGATTGGATTTGAAGCAAAGGCGTCGAAGTTAAGTCTGGCTTTCGGTTGCTTCTTGTAAAAGTAGAATAAACAGCAACTAAATTAAGAACGAGGAGAACCGTGTTTCGCGGTTTGTTGCGGTTTCGGCCAAGGGTAAGGAGAAACCGCGACGTTCTCGATGCGTTTCATTTCTCTGATCCTGTTTCCCAAGTAATCTCTTTCAACGGCTGCTTACTCGCAGTGTAAATTTCATTGACGCTAGAAAATCACTCGGGGAAATCTCGTTGATAGAAGTTCGATTCGACCGCGTTTAATCACGTTCGTAGCCGTAACAGTACCATGTCGTTCGAAAAATATTTTGGTACAGAATTTCTGTAACACGACGAGAGAGTAATAATGTCTTATCGTATACAGTACGTTTCGTAAAGCAATTCGTAGAAATGAATTTTCCTAAAATATGCTAAAAATACGTTATAAGGTAACTAATCGATTGAAATTCTGGAAATAATATTTATCACGGATCGATCTTTTATTTCAAGGTTTTATAACCAAAGATTCGCCTATTCGTCTTCCAATGTAATTTATCTTCGCTGTAACTCGTTTAATTGGTTGCAGATATGAAATTACGCACATCTTTCATATCCCCGAAATTGCATGGTAGATCGCAGATGATAAGAGATCGTAATTTATGAATTAAATTAGATTTTACAAATAAAGATATCTACATATGTACATCCTGTCTCCATTTAAGATTGATCCATAGATAAGTTAAATTATATCTTTGGACTTTACGTGTCTCTTCTACTTTCAACTATTTTATGTTAAAATATTCCGTTCTGGTTAGATGATAACGTTAAAAAATGCACTTACACCTTCTTCCTACGATCTTCGAATAGGAACATATTAAAAATACGTTATTCGTATGAAACCTTGCACTTTTCAAAATCAGAGTCGAGCTAACGGCTCTTAAATCGAGAATACACATAAGCGTGTAGCTTTTTTTCTTTCTGCAGGGTTTTTCAATAAAATTTTCATTCTGAACAAAAAGCAAATCAAACATTCCATTTTAAACACGTTTTAATCCTTTTCGTTGCAATATCCAAAGGTATCTCTCGTATTTTACAGCAGCGCGGCATCAGTACGAGCTACAAGCAGCTTAAATTAACGAGAATTTATATTTTCGTTTATTTGTAGCAGCTCTTGACAATTTTTTGCATTCCAATTTAACAGTGTAGTTTTTGAAATAGGCTCCTTTGTGAGGCGAAGGCACCTTCATTTTCGCAAAAGCGTTACACGCTCTTCTTTTCAACCTTTTTCAACCTACATCGTTTCTTCCTCCAAATAGTCATCGTTCGTAGTAAGAAAGCATATTAAATTTAGTGAACATTCGACGTAAAATTTTAAGCACAGACACGTTTTTTTAAGTGTCTTTCAAAGACGTTTCCCGCTTGAAACGTTGTCTGCGTCGCTTCCGTATCTCCGTAATACATTTATACGAAATTAGCTAATTTTGTGGAATCTTCGTCAGATATACCATTGAACTTATCAACCGTTTAGTGTAATCCGAGTGGAAAGCGCGTGGAATCCGTCCGAATTTGACGCGGTTTATTTCTAAAGTATCGAACGGGACTAGGGATCGGTACCGCGGCAAATAGGATTACCAGTCATAAATTAGTCGTCAGAGGATCGCGATATGAAATTAAATATCGAAAACGACACGTTGCCCGATCTCTCGTCCTCTGTTCTCCGTGCGCTATTCTCAGCGGTTAATAGCCGCGCCGAAATTACCATGCGTTTCCACCGTATAATCAAAGCAAATTCCCGATAACTGCTATAACGATGTAAAACGAACACAAGGCAACCGCTTTATTCCATTACCCTTCAAAGCAGGAGTAATGACTCCCCACCTCGGCCGTGCATATCATGGTAACCGAGTAAATTGCTTGTTTTATATGCAAATCTCTTTACTCTCTTCGCCGTAGACGGAATTATAGCCACGTGATAAACACCACCGCACGCATAGCCGCACCGCCTCGTCATCCATCCGATAATCGACACCCAGTCTTCGCCAGAGGCTGAGTGGAACGTCCAGCGATAAGGAAAATCGGCGTCCGCGCGATTTCTAACAAGATCGGGCGCGAATCTTTCCTTCGAAATGAAAATAGCGAGGAGACGACGGATATTTGTGTAAATGCGAAATAATTTTACGAATAAAAATCAAAAGCTCGTCGTTGTTTTTCCACTTTTCATCGCTATTCTATTGTACTGGCCGGAAGCTGAATTCGCAACTTGGCGAAACGAATGTCGCAATAAATTACGTTCGATCACTCGCGAAAGTATTTCGACGCTTGTTCGACTAAAAACGTTTCACGAATATGCTACGTACAGTACGTCCTACCTGATTTTCAAGCTGTGTACTTGGTTATATCTTTATATGTTTTATCGGCGGTTTTGGAAGTTCGATTACGAGAAACAGACGCGTCTATGCGCCGTGATTGTCAGTGATCCATCAGGGAACGAAAGATTGATTGAAGGTTTCGTGAATGTGTGTATGTGTGTGTGTGTATGATTGGACATTCGCACAATAGGCGAATATAAATCGTACGTAAACGTTGATCTCGCTGTGGAATATTTATCGAAGAAATTAATTTACTGGTAATCGATGATATTTTACTACTTTCCAAGTAATGTCAAGCGACTTTTAGAGTATATAGAACAAAAAAGATAACGACTTGTTAGAGCAACTTGGAAAACCAACGATCTTAGATATTGTAAATCTCGTAGATATACACCGCGTTTCTGAAACAGTGTACACTGTACATGTCTGTACACTGTCTTTACGAAAGACAGCATGCGAGAAGAAAAGCACGTTACATGCGCATGTATGTATGTATGTATGTATGTGGCGTACATACATAAGTGTATCGTTTACGTACATTGTTATCTTTATCGCAGTTTTCTAACTTCCACGATTATACGTCCGCAGATATGTAAGTTACATTTCTTTAAATGCTGCGATTAGACACCTTTCAATACGAACGCGTTAATTGCAAGATCAAATATTACATTGCGATTATGGTTCAGAATGATCACCAACTATACGAGTTCCAAAGAAAAGGCTGGAAACGCGTTTATACCTTCGCGGCTGTCGATCCCTATGAATTCAAAGAAAACGCGTAAAGTGCACTAAAGTCTCGTATACCTCGTACCAGCTTTCGATTTCCGGTATTACTTCACTGGATATGGTTTCATTTTTATTATACTTTACATTATTTATCATTATATTATTCTTATATTAATTATACAAATAGTTGTCTAAAAGTTATTTGGAAGTTTGCTCTCGTCGCCGATTTCCATAATTTTCGCACAATCTTTTCCTATGCACGCAACCGCCGCGCTGCTCCATGTAATTTCTCGCCTAGTTTCCGAGATATTCGCGAAAACATGAGCGTTGAATTCTGCCCGTATGAGTGTACGTATCTGTAGCAGAATCCCAAGTAAGATGCAAGTAAGAAAATTGCACGCATAACACGTTAGCAGACAAACGTAACATTTTATTAGTGCGCAAATGGTTTTAACAAAATTCAGGTCATCGTTCCTCGCACATTTGATAACCTGGGCAAACGCAAATTTTTTAGCTTAGGTGAAATTTGTCAAATTGACTTTCGTACCGCTAGATCGGTCGCTTGGCCCACAGCGTGCCGGTTATACGCATAGGAAAAAGTTGTTCAGAATCATGCGTATTAAAAAGTTATGGAAATCGGAGCGATCGAGTTCTGTACATTTTTGTCACGTTCTGTGTACATTTACGAGAAAAGTTAATTCTCGTTTAACCGATCCGCCGATCCTATACTCGTTCTTTTATATAGACGGAATCACGTAACACGTTAGGCGAAACGTCTTTTCTTTGCTGCAAGAGCGAAACGGATTCTCGAATTGGTTAATGTTAATGGGTTCCGATTTTTAAAGGTATCGCGAACAGACGGATTTTCGATTGAAAGCATTGGCAACGAAACTGGAGATCGTACTCCCGGGTCTATCTAAATCCATTAATGGCCAAGTCAGACCGCTATCCATTGCGAAGATCGATCGCCGACAACTCGCGCGAATCTGCATTTCATTTTAACCGATTCGTTGAAAGAATTACTCGACTACATACAGTACAGGAGCGAGAGAATCTACTGTATTTCTTGGAATTCCATTACAAAGAATAATAACAAGCCGAATGAAAACTATACATATGCATATGTCGATAGAACGAGAATACGAAATACTCGCCAAACATCGAACAAACTTCTTGCATTCTGTGCGGCGTTTGCTTTCGTTGACTTTAAACGTGAGATCTGGCGAGCGGAAGGATTACTGCATTGGTAATCTCGAGAACGAGGCGGATGACACAATCGTGGTCCAACTTCACGCAACCTAAGTTCGTTTGATCGTTCAAGATATTGTTTCGCAATATCATTGTCCAGGTTAGCGGCTAACGATAGCGACGACAGGCTCAAGTACATTGAACAAATTTAGGTACAACGCGTACACGCGATAAGGAACTTTTCAAACGTGCCAATACTTTTGGTCCGCTGGAAACAGACCTTTACGTGTATTTTATTTCGTTCCATTTTTTTATTTTAACTATTTTTAAAGTCGACAGCTATATTTTACAAAAATGTTAAATAGAAAATCACATTCTTTAGAAATTTACAAAGAATTTTATACAAAGATACGAGCCGTGCTAATATCCTCGTTTGGCACTGTATTTTAAACATACAGCGTATTTGAAGCACATGTAGGTATCCGACTCTTGCGTGTTTCGCTACATTAGCAATAGCAGTTTCTCAAAGAGACTTGTTAATCGTAAAATGAAATATGCATGGCAAATAAAGCTTTAAATTCTTCTGCCTCGAGTTGTGTCGATATTTGATGTACGACGAAATTTTCTCGTTTTACATCTCTTTCGTAAAGACTATGGGGCTCCAACTATCCTCGGCAACGTTGCAGTTCTTATATCCTCCAGTTTCTGTCAATACGTTTCCTTGGATGCTGGAAGCATGTTTGCAGTAACATGCGACTACTAACTTTACGACATTGCTGTACTGTTTCCGCCGTGTGTAAATATTCTTCTTTTACGTGCTGTTCGCGTTCAGTACAAAAAAACCCAATGGTATACGAGCAAACAGTGAAAACAGAAACATACTCCTGTGTATGGTATATCCGTTTTAATTGAATACGATGGAATATCTCGAAAAGTATATATTAAAATGAACAACAAATAATACATACTTGGAAATATCGTAAAACATACCTATTCATGGCAGGATATTAAATTAAATAATTTAATTAGATATTCATAAATACGGTATCGAATAATTCAAATAAAACAAATGTACGTAGTTGCACGAAAGGTGGAATAACAGAACTTTGATAGTATTAATTTTAACATTCAATTTCATTGTTTTACGTATAATACTATGCATTTTATTATATTCTCTCGTTTTCGTTTCCTTTTCGCTCTACGCACATCCTTCTCCTCATAACGTAATAGCATTTGTCGACAAAAGTTTCACAAAATCGTTCTCCTTTACCGGACGACGTAGGATCACAGATCTCGACGATACAGATACGTAAAACCAGGAAAAGGAAAACTTTGCCAAAACGGGTACTAGCCAGGAAAATCACAGTCCGCCAAAAACTATTTCAACTGATCGCCTCTAACGAACCACAGTCAAGTTCGTTACTCTAACGCCAAGCGAAGTAATTTCCATTCCGGATTGATTAACCTGGAAAATCGCTGCATATCGAGTAACTTTGTCATACTTACGGTTGTTCATCGATCAGTGCCTGGTGTACGCATAACAATTGCAACCGAGATAACCGAGTATTACGTTTACATGAGTGTGGTTCCGTTAACCGGCCGAGTTAATTATAAATCCAGCCGCAACGGGGTTGCAAATCGATACGGAAACGTCGTTGGAAAAGGCAACGAAGCAGAGATACGGCCACTGAAAATCCTATGGGCCAGCCACAACCGACACATTATTCACAATTCGGCGGCAGTTTGCGGGTGAATTTTGCAGGCAGCTGCTTTCTCGCGAAAAGTTCACTCGTACGAGCACGTTCGTCTAGTTTAGACTTCACATCGAAACTCAACTTTCCAACGCAGCTCGAGCTCCGTGTTTTTCTCACGCGCCGCTTATCGCTTTCCAGCGAATAGTTTCGCCATTTTTTCCTTGCCTTCCGAGAGCCAACAGCACCGTACTCGTTTCCCGAACCGATGTCTTCCTTTTAAGCGAATTCGTCGTTCCTCGCGCTCCCTTTTTCCCTCCTTTTGCTTTATTTCGTTGCTCTTTTTCCAGTCGACGGGCACCAACCGTTCTCGCCAAGATACTCGATAATAAATCCTACAGAGTGATTTACGAAGCGATACCCATCCCTGCTGCACTCAGCTCACCTCGCCGACTCTCGTTCGCGACACCTTGCCTCGCGCAGTTTGCAAATTAATAACGTCGACAACGATAGGTTCTGTTATAAGGCTCTTGCACTGGATGATTGCGAAATTAAGTGTTACAGGTTGCCATCGTTCTCACGGGGCCTGGATGATTATTAAAAAAGTTACCGGCAACGTCGTTGTTTTTGTCTGTCGTGTTGGAAGCAATTTGTTTATGCGCCCGTGCTCGATCCAAGTCCAAGTTTCGCTATTTGACAAATTTTATTCCTGTGAAATTACGCAACATCGTTCGATCAACGGATTGGAAAACGATTTATTTCAAAAAGCTTGAGTAAAAATTTAAGTGTTAGCTTCGTGTACACAGGTATCGAAATAAGTAAAAACTTTGTTTCTTTATCGAAATATTATTTGACTTAGACTTGTATTTTAATTATTACCAGTGACGCGTACACGTTATAGAAACGTAATATAAAAGTATAATTTCAATATTTTCCGCCCAATAAGTTCGACAATTTGGAGAAACACACCTCTAGACGTTGATTGAATCTTATGGACGCCTTTTGAATCACTCTTGAATTTCCGCCAATTTTCCTCGCGCTTTGTATCCTTCTATCCTTAATATTTAGCTTTATACCTAGATGCCGTATCGTCAAATTTTCCTTGAATTTCACTAACTTTTCAAACAACCGAATACTCTACCAATAAACTCTACTTTACAATTCTAATGGTTTACGATTAGACAATCTCCATCGGCCACGCGGATGATGTATTCATCGATCGTGATAAACACAAAGGCGGAAAGAACAGGGTACGCAGAAAACGATTGCGTGAATACGAATTTCATAAATCACGTAACAGCGATCGACGACGCCATTTGTACATCCACTGAATTTCGCGAATCGTATAACCGTGGCAGGTTGAAAAATCATGCGACGTCGCGCGAAATGTGCTTTGCTTTTTACGCGCGTGACCGGTGCAGCGCTGTGCCGAAATTGCAGGCGCGTAGCGCCCTCGAAATAAAGCGTACACGGCCAACCACTTAAAATTACCATTTTCGTCAGGACCAATATTATTATTTTCAAAAAACGAGTGAATCGAATAACGATTCCGCGATTTCCACAGAGCGAACAGTTGGATCGAATGAAACCTTGTTGCGAAGGAAGCTTTCCAGGTTTAAAGACATTTTCCCATTTTGCAATTGTTGGTTTTTTATAAGCAAAGCGCAGTATACACGAGATATCGCGTTTTAAGTATGATCATCGCAGGCTACTTTAAACTAGTCGGTTTTAAACAGCTGTAATGTGAGCGTAAACTTACAGATTAGTGGAAGGGAAAATGCTATGTGTTTATTATTTTATTATCTTTAACAGAAATAATTTCAACAGACGATTTGTTTTTTATATATAAAAATACCAAATATATGGTACGTCTAATATCGTCGTCGGATTAATTCCTTAACGACAAATGATTACCTGCTATAATGACAGCTATACAACTATAGCAACTACAATGGCTAACTGCGAAACTTTCTTTGTATAAGAATCACTGTTGTCGCTAAACTGTTTACAAAGATTTAAGTAACTTTTGGAAAGACGATAAATTACACGATGTAACAAAACAAACTTGGCACGAACGGTATTCGTCCCATACCGAGCTGCAACTATGACGCAGCTGGTAGATAAATGAGACAAGGGAAGGTTTTTACGTTTCTTAGTTTCCAATTTTTATCATTTTTGTTCGAGTAAATTATCTAATTACAAATGTGCTAAAATATACTTTTGTCCCCCCCCCCCCTTTACATATTGCAAGATGCATTGAAAAAAATACAATGCAGGATAAATGTAAACATATTTTCTCTTATTCAATTTCTTTTATGGACACTTCCTAAAAATTAGTATTATAAATGTAAATATACATTTAGAAAATTAAAAGTAAGACAAACATTTCCAAAACAATTCCCTCGATTCGTCGTTTTATTTTCAGCATGCTTTCTCCACCGAGCTAAGCTCGCGGATTTCAGTCTTAGGATGGTATGGAATTACACTGTGAACGAAAGTTTTCCCCAATCTCAAGTACTATGAAAAGTCTCCTATTTTTAACATTGCCCTTTCGCCGCACAACAGAAATTCGTGCGAACTGGATGCGTGTATTACGAAATGCTTCCGGTTATCTCCAGTTGCCGATCGTTACGCCGCGTCTCGCAGGGTAGGTATGCTGAAACCTATTTTTTCATAGCGTCCCGGTTGCCACGTAACCCCTGGCACAATGCGCACGCGAATGATATCCCGAGGGAAACGTCTTCCCTTTCACTTGTATTATATACATAAATACTTATTTCTCCTGAGATGGCGTCACATGGCGTCGCGTCGCGTCCCAGCAAGCTTCTCCTTGTCCAGAATTCGTACCACGCCTTCTAAACTCTTTTACGTTAAACGCGATATCGGCGTTTTTCGTCTTTTTCAAAACGTCGCTTAATTCTCCGATTAACTTCTCAGACATTTCCATATATCTTAATGTTTTGTTATTGTTATATGTCGTAGTTTTGTTGTTAGCGTAATATTTTGATCGAAAGTGATCAACAGATAGCGGATAGTCGTGCAAGTTCGTATCTTTACGAACGTAGGTAATTGAAAAAATGACATTCGAGTAGGAAATTGTTTTATGTCGTAAAAATTGCGACGACTATTATGTCTTGCGTATCTCTCCGTATTCTGTATATTCTGTGTATCGTTGCGCTATCAAATGTTCCATAAACGTCCGAAAACTGGCAGACAGGCTAGTGATCGATCATCTTTTGCACTTATACGCAAGTACAAATTTTTATCTCTTATCCTGTATAAACGTTACAGCTGTTGGAGCAAATACCTTTCTTGTCTTCCGAACGACGCTACTTCCTTTCGAAATCCTAGATTCGCGACATTCTTCTGTATTTTGGCTTCTCTGGCTTTCCTATATTTCCTATATTTATATAACGATATCCAAACTACCCCATCAATTAACAACAATTTATTTTTATTTCAATCGAACGGAAGCAAGTATGCGTCAATACGCGTTATCACCTTCTCGTTTATATTTTAGCGACTTGATGGGAAAACAAATTGCTTTCATTTGTTAATTTCCTGCGATCACGGTCAATAGGTACCTATGCGATTGAAATTTTAACAAAACGCTTCAATGGAGAAAAATATATTTCCGTGTAACCATTATTCGTACTTTGCCGAAAAACGCAATTTCAATTACCGTTTGAAGTAACACTTGCTACCGTTTTAACCGCTTTCGATGTTATGGGTAAATACAAAAATTTGACCTCTATAAAAGTAAATACAAAGTACGTATCTACTAAATTTTTTAACTGTCCTTCGTAATACACATGTACATGCATATATATATACAAAAGTAATAAATGTATACGTATACACGTATTAAATACAAACTAGCTAAATACAAGCTAAATACAAACACAAGTTATCGATAAAAAGTTTCATAGCCATAGTTTATAAACATTAGATTAGTGCATAAAAAATATTGTTTTCCAATATCGATATTCAAATATCGTGTATTTAATGAAAATAAGGTAATCACGTATCTGGAAAAAGAGACCTCTACCTCGGTGACCTTGATCTTCGAATATATCGTATAATAGAATAAAGCGAGAAAAGGTCCTTGAGTGACGCGCACATATCCGAGCCATAGGATAGTCATAGACCAAAAGTTATGAGAAAAAGAAAATTCTACGCTGTTACGTTACATTTACTCCAGAGAATAAGTAGTTAAAAACGAAACTGCAGACACATGTGCATGGAATTGCGATTCTTAGATCGAGGTTAGATCAAGTTAGATTTTGAATGAAAAATCGCAAACTTTGCTTTCATCGACTCGATGAAATCCAATAATATGAATATGATCTCGAAAAATTCTTCTGCTCCTTCTACGAACGAATATTTTCTTTTAAATATAAATTCGCCAAAGTCTATATAGCACAGTGACTTGTTCCAGTATCAAAACGCGGAATTTTCGCCTTGGCATCACGTCGGTACGTACTATGTGCTGGATATATGCACCAGTAGCCGGATCCAGGAAATCGCACGAATGGTTGACCGTGAGATGAATGTATCCTTGCTCCTTTAAACGCTCACATGTCTGCCAATGGTTTTCAGTTGAAAAGCCCAACAATTTATCTTTATCGTTGGGGATTGATAAGAATTTGTGTAAATAGAAATTTTAGGCATTGCAATCGTGAGCAAATGCGAAGGTAACTGGTTGCAAGAAACGCCGAGACATCGCGACGAAAGTGTTAGATGCGAAGCAAAAAGGTAAGTTGGAAGTTGAAGCGAGATCGAGTGAGACGAGGAATCGAAGTTCGAAGTTAGGCAAATAGCGTGTAACAGAAATCATTTAGGTATGCGTGTCCTCGTGTACGTATATCGTGGTAAACGTAATGTGAAAAGTAGTTTCCTCTTTGTCGTAACTTTTGAAACACGATCGTTCCACGCCTCGGACAAAGTGCACGTAACTCAGGACCCTCCGCAGCATATTCGAAATCGAAGAAAAGCGGGAACGAGTCTCCGTTTCCCATGATGCACGATTGTCGAAAGTAACCGCCATAAGATTCGATAGACTTTCTCAACGAGTGTCTAGTTTCATCGTTACGGATCGTTCGAACGATTATCTTCTCTTAC
Source organism: Bombus bifarius (assembly GCF_011952205.1). Classification (NCBI taxonomy): domain Eukaryota; kingdom Metazoa; phylum Arthropoda; class Insecta; order Hymenoptera; family Apidae; genus Bombus; species Bombus bifarius. The sequence continues at coordinate 7,657,335 of NW_022884356.1, forward strand.
AACCGCAAAGTTTCTTTCTTTCGATCGCTAATAAATACGCGCTCGGATTTCGAAACGTAAAATCTCTTCGTAAGACGCGTAATAGCAAAGAGAAATACGAGAAAATAGGAAATAAGTCTCGTAAGAGATAATTTATACGTATAGCTTTAATAACTCGTATCGCAACAGGAAATCCTCGTCGCAAACTCGACTAACACTGGCGAAAAACTTTCGCGAATAACTCGCAATACTTTGGCTGTTGCGTCGCAACGAATAAAAACTTGGCATTCTATAGGCGTAAACATAATTCATCGAAACGGTGCGAAACGAGCGCAAGTTTTTTGAAAAAAAATCGCAGCTCGTTGGCGGAAAATTATATCTCCGCTTAACGAACGGCATAAAATTCGTAAGCTCGATTCCCCGTCGCGTCCAACGTGCGTTTAAATATTTAAAAGCGTTTTCTCTGCCTGCTAGGCACTAAGCTGCGCCACGCCAACACCGTCCCGCGGGTAACGTCATCTCCTTCCGCGTATTCGCCACCATTTCCGTCGAGGTTTGTACTCGCAGCTCCCTCTTTATTCCTGATCAAGGAACAAGGAACACCCATGGAGCGCAGCGTTCGTGTTCTATGAACTTCCCTCGTCCGCGCTAGAAAACTTCGGAAACGGAAGCAGTTAAAAGATAGAAAGTCCGCCGCCGCTAAAATTATTTCAGCTGTCCGTTTATTTGAAATTTGTCGCGGCAAAGGAAATGCTGCGTTGTTCTAGACGTTTCTCACAGCCTATTGCCATTTTGCTGCACGTTTTACATAAAACATTTTAATTTGAATATTTACGCTTGGATGATGCGCGTCCGTGGAAAAAGAAACCGATACGCTGATGAAAAGACGTCAAATATAGTAATAACACCATGCTGAAGTTAGCGAGGGGATGATCGAATCGTCGATGAGAATTTTATGGTCGTATCGAGTGGTAAAACCGAGGAGAATGTTTTATCTCTTATAAAGTTGTTGAATTTTCCATTGAACCAATGCTTTGTAACTTTCGTATTAAATGTACTGTAATGTTGGAAACATTAAAAATGCCGGGATTAGAAGTTTAAAAGATTCACGCGTATGGCAAATGTTTCCCAATATCGAGTAGATCAAACAGGGATAGCGATGGAAATGAAAATTTCCGTTACGCTTTTACTAAATTCTTTCAAATGCTTGTTCAGAAGATCGTCATTTACGAAACAGAAGAAAATTCGTACTAAAAGCCAGTTTCATTTGCAATGTATATTTAATGAAACTGTCGATTGGAAATAATATAAATGAATCTCCGCGAACAAACTATTGGGTATGCGTGAACATTTCTTTATTAAAAACCTATCAATTCGTTCTTTCTTGTTGGCAGAATTTGATTGCTTTTACATTTACATATTTCAATTTCTCACAAATACGTAATAAGACCGCAGTTTATTTATAACCGTCGATACAACTTTGTTACCCGTTAACATATGGAAAATCACGATAAACGTTCTCTATATCCGTCATGATACAAATTTTCAAGAAAGAACAACTGTTCTTGGGTACAGTTTCTTTTAAATTATAACGACTCTAATGTTTTCATCAAGTATGGCCGAAGAAAATGATAGAGCCGCGCACAACAACGACGTTACCACCGCGTCGTTACAACAAAACCTTCTAACGAGCAACGTGTACGTATGTGGCTCGCGTGTCGAAGATTATTCGATATCAAAGCTCCTGGAGAAAAGAAACGGCCACGGAATATAATATTTCGTGAAATACGTTAAATCCGGCTGTCTAAGTCGACTGTGGCGCGCGATCCAATTTTTGCACGATCGCGCGTTTTCTACGGAGTTTGGCCGCGTCGTAATGTCGCAAATTTATCGCAATTTCGCGTTCAGAGGTAAGCAGAAATGCTAGCTAAGTATGTACTTAGGTCTTAAGTTGTTGCATACACGCGTTTGTGTACGGAGAACGGATACCTTGACACGGTTCACGCGCACGTTACCATCGTCACCGTGTTACATACGTGCATAGTAATCTTTCTATCGCAACGATAAATTATCGTTTGGAACGCTTTCGCTCAATGTACGAAGAGATTCGAGGAAATATCGCCGATCCAATGGAGAACTCGCATGTAATTTGATCGCTATGTGACTATAGCATACGCGGAAGCGTACAACATATTTGACGAATGAAAGAATTTATTATACCCGCTGTATTCGGATAATCTGTCACAGAACGGTATTCAGAGTCCGTACAAATTCTTGCCACACCATTTGCTTCGAACTATAGAGAACGATGGTGATTATATGTACGTACTCGTTGTTAATTTCATATTACGTAATTACGATTGAAGTTTTCTGCCTCTAAACACGTGTATAAATTTCGTTAATGTGGTATCATTTCGCCCCGAAACAAGAACAAGCTAATTTAACAACAGACTCGTTTTCTCTGAGTCGTGACATTTAGAAAAATCCTAAGTCTCTGAAAAATCAAAGAATGCACACGTATGATATCACTCTGGCCCGTGACTACAGATACCTATTTATCGCAGACGTTACAAAACCATAAAAATTTTCTATACAGCACGAATAGTCTTTCCCATCAAAGTTTTCTATAACAAGAGTTCAAATATAATACTTTGAGAAACCGACGTTAAGTATATAAATACTGATACAAATTTTTTGAAAATATAATGTATTGCGATATACAGAGCGTATTGAAATATTGAAAATTCATTACAAAAGATTAGTAAACAAAGAATAGAATTTAATATTTATTTGCACGTAACAAAGTGCCGGATACCACTATGGAGATAGCATAAATTCAACCATCGAGGAATTATTCACCCTGTGACGTGTCAATTTTCATGCAATTAAGGTTAAAGCGCCTTCAAAGAGGCAGGTTCGAAACCTCTCGACGCATAATGTACTAATTATTATGTCTACCGTATGTGCAATTTAATAACTATACGTATGTTTAACTTTCTCTAATAATCACCTGTGTCGGTCAACATCGTTTAACACAGGTATAACGCTTATAAATTTTAGTCGTTACCTTCATTACCTGGATTAATTAAACCTTTGCAATGTATCGATCAATTCGTGATGGAAGCTAATGAAAGTTTCACGCGTATCTTTTCTTCCTGGTCATTGTCATCGTCAACTATTAACTTTGCATCGATAGCGCTAAACGAGCTATAAAGGTTTGAAAGAATTCAAACAGTTTCACGAGTAGGTACGTATAAGTATTTTTCTAAATATTTAAACAAACTATCCATCTATTGGAGATGGACCAGCCGTCGCAACTTACTTTATCTGATACTTGTAAAACTGATACTGATATAACTTGTAAAATTCATTCTTTGATGGAATAATTTATTAATCAAATTCTCAACAGCCAGTATAACTTCTCCCACAATGTTCACCGTCCTTTTCGCGTACAATTTATTTATAATTTATTTTATTATGTACAACATTTAGATACCTTCAACGGTACGGTACATGCACGCTAACTATCTGCGATTTGTGGAAACCTGCAAATAAAGTTACAAATATTCTACCAAAGTTTGACAACAGAACTTTCCTGGCCAACCTAGTATTTCTATAGTATTCGTACGTATTCGACATTCCAAGTACGTACGTATAGACCGTAGTATAGACCGTACAATCACAGCCAAATCCAATCTTTTAAATGAAATTCTTCCGGCTAATGTAAAGATCGGCTTGATCTTACATCGCCAACTAGTTACAGAACTAAACCATTTCCAACTTGTTCTCGAAGAAACAAACATTTCAAAGCTCGTAACTTTCTAGCGTCTCTAAGTCTGCCAAGTAAGTAAGTAAGTAAGTAAGTAAGTAAGTAAGTAAGTAAGTATCTATACCGAAGAGATGCGCTCGTGTCCATCGCTTTCCGAGTCCTGAGGGAGTTCAGTAGCTTTGATTTCGAAGCCGCAGCCGCAACACACGTTACTGCCAATTATTCAACGTACACATTGTCCCATTGTGAATCAGTCGAGAGATGGTGGTCGATTACTGCATCCGAAGTGGAGTCGTTATGTCAATTTGCATAATGCATCGATTAAATAAACGGGTTGCGGTACCGTACGATGTCGTAGAGCACGGAAACCGAAGCATGCCGGCCGCAAAACAACTATTGACAGCCGAATTCTCCATACTGTCCACGTATATCGTAGCAACCATCGAACGTATTGAAATTAACGCGCCCTCCTCCCTTCTTTTTCCTTTCTACCAACCCGTCCCCTACACCTACATATACACCGTCAGTCATCGTGCACGAGCGCCAGCCTCATCACGAGCCATAAATGCTTCATAACGATTATGAGCCTGCCGACAGCGTCATTACGGATGACTGACACCGCGGCCAGTTGTCTTTCGGCATTAATTGGAAGCGTAATTGCAACGATCGCACCGTTTCCCGTAACATTTTGACGGATCACGTTAAATTCGTCGCGACCAGTGAGAATTTCAGCAACGGCTGACAGCCCCTCGCGCGATCGTTCGTCGGGTAAAGTTCCATTTGACGATCGACAGATTTTTATTGGTTACCTTTGGTCAACTTTATTACCGTCGCGACGACGAATATCGGATGGGTTGCGAATTCTTAGAAAATCATTTCTCGCAATTTTGCCCGGATATCGTGTATTAATTATTCGTGGTACGAGTCTCGGTTTACATCGACCAGTTTGTAGTCGATGAGTAGGTATAATCTATGAGAGATATTTGGGCAAACTGTCGAGGATAGTTTGGATTTTAAATGTTATCGCGTGTAATATAGCTTTTATTAAAAATTAGACATCAGAATTATTCAGCTTGCCTGTAAAGTCATCTACGTTTTAAAAGCTCCTTCCTGCTCAAAGACTTCTTTGAGAGTCAAAAACTGACGTTCGTTAAGCAAAAATAGGAAAATCGAAAATGTAGCTATAAAATAAAATTTATCGTTACGTATATCGAGTCACTAAAACTTTCATACCCATTTCACGGTGAACCAAATTGCAACAGCGAACATGTACATATATGGTTTATATACCGTACAAGAGAAAGGAGTAGAATGAAACAGAATATTAAGCGGAGCACGGCGTCGCAAAATATTTGCAAATGATCAAAGTCAGAGGTGTGCAGATGGATCGAGATACATCGCTTAGAAAAAGATTTCGATACGAATATCGTCACGATTAATAAAAATCACGAATGCGTAACTAGTAAATCTTGATTTATATTAAACTAGCCGCACGGGTAATGGAGACCGTGTTTAAAATGACAGCCAGACAGTTTGCCGAGACAAAATCTACGCGTTATACGGCCATCTTACAGACATCGTGTGTCCGGTATTTTAGGTACAGTCTTTACGACCGTGTCGTTGAAAATTGCTTATAATCGCAAATACAATTACAGCTCTATTTTAATATAGTTGCTAGGTACGTGGTTGGTTGGGAATCAGAAGTTTCAGTTACTTACTCGGCTCGTCGACATCGCCAAGGAAAACTTCCGCCGCAACAAACCAAACCAGCGTGCTCATCAGCAAAAGCATCCCCTTCATCCTGGGACTGTGTGTAATTGAACAGACGAGTCCTGGCGAATCCCCCTGCTCCCCCTCGAATATCCAACACCTTAACTCCAGGATAGCAAGTTGCTCGAGATAGCTGATAAGTTTCAATGAATCTAGTTCTCCGATAGGTTGAGTCGCAACTTCGCCTGCGAACCGATTCTCTCCGTCTTCTGGGATTCCAGAAGCTATTCGTCGTGGCACACCGTCGCGCCAACTTCACACAGCACACTCGCTTCTCTGTAACTTCACATCGCGATTTCTACCGCTTCTACTTCTAACTTCTTTTCACCAACTTATCGACACGAACGAATAAACCCGAATATTTACGTACGTACAACTTGGACAACGTTCATCGACGTCGGATGATCGACGATAGTGCAGCTTGCCAGAGACGAGAAAACCGTCGATCAACTTTCGCGTTACCGTGACCGTAAACGACCGCATACACACGCGTAGAATAATGCACAGGCGCGTGTCGAGCAAACGGATCGAACGGGGTTCATTCACGAAACGACCGAACGAGAATGCGGCTCGACGAGGGTGCTTCGTCTTTTTTTTAAAGTTGCTCGGTCATCCCCTTCGATGCAACTGCGTGCGTTCTCTATAAAACGTCTTCGTCGTTATTAATGGAGTTACTCGATCGGTTAATCGTACGCTCCGTCCACGGTCCATTAACGCTCGCTTCATACACGGTTACACATCACACGACTTGCCGTCATCGTTCGCCGATAATGACGTAACGCTGCCCTTTTTCAGCGCAAGTTGGCCGCGTAGGACGCGCTGTTCCAAGCGACGGAAATAGACGACCCCGACGATGCTGATGATAACATCGAACCGGTGTCATTAGGGTCCATCGGATACGATCGCCTCGGAGGGTGCATGGGATGTCATCGGAGTCGCTTTATGGTTCACCATGATGTATCGGAATCCCGCTACGTCCGGTGAAGACGACGACTCCGCTATCTTTTCGATCGCCACGATCACCCAAACGATCACGAATATCAAAACTAACGAGCAACAACGAGAACTCCTACTTTCTGTTCGAGCGAACCGTTACAAACTCGTTTTCGTCCTGGATACGGTTCTACGACCAGTAGCCTCCAAAGTACTGGTAACTCTTGGTCCCGCTGGAAATACGAACGATTAAGGTCGCTTGCTGGGAATCGATGGATTTTTATTCATCCGCTGGAATGCTCCATCGAAACGCAAGAACAAGGACAACCGCTTGTAAAGAGGTATCAGATTGCATCTAATTATATTCCTTTGTTCCAACAGACCTAATTTCCATCCTATTCACTGTTCTGCGATTACCTCGAGCTGTAAAACAGATCTGTACAATTACGTTAAAGGCGTACACAAAATACGAAAGATAGCACCAATACGACGAATCACGAGTTTTAAGGGCAATAATTTGTTTCGTGTTACGATCGTTTTACCAACGGATAATAAGCGAAGCGTATCGGTAGGGAAAATCAGTGGAAGTATGGCGAATATCGACGGAATTCAGGGAAAAAGTCGCGTAATCTCAGCGCGTGGTAGAAGGCGCGCTCACTGCTGCGTTGCGGCAGGCCTACTGACAGGGGCAACCGAGCTTTCGGTTCGGGTCGGCACGATTCGTGCGATTTCGCCACCCTTCGGCTCCAGTTTGGCTTAAAGCATTCTCCGACCACTTTTCATACCCCCTCCTGCCACGCTCTGATCACTACAGGCTATTCCCCTTGTTCAACCCCCGCTGAACAGATAAATGTTAGAAAACGGTGTGAGAAGCTCCAACGTCGTATTTACTATTCATTCGTTATCCAGGGGATTAGCGGAGAACGTTTGAAACCGATTACGGGTTATTTAGGTTCTACTCCGTGTGTGTATGTTATGATCGCGCTGTTGATTGACGCGAATAAAGAACATCGGTGTTAGAATCGATTCTAGCCAATGATGCTCTGGCTTGGTTGGACGATCGAGTCAGTTCGTATTTTATGCGCAGCCCTGTCCGTAAGTTATTCCACGTTTTTTGCGTCTTTTCGTTCGTCAAATTATTCAATCCTTCTCGTTCTAAAGACTCTCGACGCGATTAATCGATAATCATCGAATTTTTTCGAAACGAAGTTTATCAAATAACGGCGAATTCTACCATAGCATTTTTAGCTTGACGATCACTGTGTGTGTCTAGCGGGTATAGGAGCAAATTTATGTTCAGCATATTAAAAACCATGTTATAAATTCGTATAAAAGCCAATAAAGGAAGTTTGAACGCAAGCCCCTGTATTAATTATTGCTACTTCTCTCATTAAGCTCGTTAAATTTGAATCGCTGGTTAATCAACGCGTATCGTTACCTCGTTTGTTGTTTATCTAGAAAGTAAAAGACAACAGAAACTCTATATTAAACAGAATAATTTTTAACACGGTAATATGATAAATCTATCCATTGTTTCTGTCGAAACTTTGTCCACCACAAAGTATCAAAATTTATGTCTCGAGTTATATCTGAATTTTTTAAACGCACCATAAAACTGGCGCAGAAATATTTCGAAGCAGTCATTTACCACATTTTATCGCACTACGTGTGTCTGCGGATAATCACTGAAGCAATAAAAAAGATTATTTCTCAGTTCAATGCCTCGATTTCTTATTAACTTAGGATTAATGCGTACATATACATGTATATGTACATCGAATATTTAAGATGACAAATAATTCGGAATAAATGATTTACAAAATAATTATTTCTTCGTCATTAAGATTTCCTCCATTTCTGGTATTTACGTATCAAATACAAAGCTACTTACTTTCAATTTTTTATAAGGTATAAGCTAACGTATTTATAAGCTCGTCTTCGTCACCGATTTCCATCATTTCCGAATACACTGCTTTCAAGAATCTTTATGCGAATACTAAACTAAACTAAAGAAATGGCAACTTAAATGGAGATTCGTTTTACCTATCGAAGACTACGACAAACGTTTTATCTTAAATACTCGATATATGTTTGCGCGTTACACGAATTCATTTTCGTACTTTTAAATTTCGCATAAACGCATAGAAATCCACTACCTGATTATATGATACGCACAAAGTACTATTTTATCATTATCGTCAAAACTATTATCAGCTGAAACTGAGATTTGGATTTCATTTGTAAGGATGCGGGTCTAAGTTGTCGAACCGAAAGGAGCACGCCGTATTTGGAAAAAGTCTCAAAGTCTCTATGAAATCGAAAACACAATTGTCACTCGTAAATAAACACCGATAACGAGACACCTCTCGAAGCTGCTATTTATCAACTATTTATTACTTAGCAATTCGTTGATCTACGATTCCTTTAAAATTTACAGGTACGTGTTACTGTTAAATGTACGAAATGTTCGTGTTCCATTAGTTACCGTTACTACGCTGTTACCGTATCTTTTTATTAGGAAGTGTATCAGATATCCGGAAATAGCTATCCTACTACCCTCCATCGGCAGTACGACGAACTTAACAGCGTTTCATGCGCTCAGCCGATTTTTACGAAACTTTCATCGGCCTTTGCAACGCAAATACACTGCCGCGAAACCTATTAAAGCGCGGTAGAAAGGACAAAAATGGATTCGTATGTCCGAAAATGTTGCAATATTTCTACGTGGAAAGTCGAGCCAGCCGTTATCCAAACAGCGGGCAGCTTTTTTCTCTCGCCGCGCGGAGAAAAAACTTTCCCGCCTGCAATTGAAAACCGTCCCATTTGAATGTCGAACTTTCGAATGAACATTTTCATAAATATGTATCACGGGTTGGTGCTTTCTCGGCTTTTGCCTTCGTGCAAACTCCACAAAGGGAATAACATTTTTTCCTCCTCGGCATTTCTTCTTTCTTTTTTAGTCTTTTCTCGTCGTTTTTCTCTTTTTTTCGTCATCCTGAGAATAAACCGAACGGTGCGCGATTGCGATAAACTGTTAAAGCTTGATTATTGGATTACGCAAACCGTACACGTCATTCCTCGTTCATCTCGATGCTGCGGGGAATCGATTTGCGCACGTGCGCTCGATCGGCCAGCCGTGTCGTGGAAATGTACGATGGTATAAACCGCTTCGTGCCACGTTACAGCGTGGTGGGCCGTCTTTTATATTATCGTTTGTTAGGAGCTTTACAATATCGACTAGAACTAGGTTTTTAACTTTTCACCAGCGTAATAAAACTAATAAAATACCGATCCAAGACGCGTATCCTTCTATATCTAGAATCAGTAGCAATTACTTATTACAAAACTACTGCGAACTATTTTACATCAGATAGCCACATATTTCATTCCAATTTCTTCGACATGCATTCGCAATTTGCGATAGCAGCCTTATAGATCAGCAATAGCGCACGGTTGTAAATTTGAGCGGTTTTTGGTAATAAAATACCCTTTCATTTAGATATCTTTGTCAGTATTTTTATACTTTGGACAATAATTCTAGCGTCGAGTAACTAAATATCTCTAGCGCAGATTTAAACACGGATGAACAAATTTCCAGTCGCTAGAAGAAGTGTTTCAAAGAAACTCTTTCATCCGTTACGAAGCTTGTTACGAGGACGTAACGTTTAAAAGATCGGCAACCTAAAGATACTGTTACCATATCCGTCAATTATGATCTCTCGAGTCGGTTACAAAGGATTTCATCAAATGAAATAGGAGGTGGCACGTTCGTCACCATTACGAGCGGGTTGCTAAAAGCACAGAAAAGTCGACAATCGTGCGCTCGAGAAGGTAGTTTATTGCTTCTGCAATAAGTTTCTAGGGCGCACCCTAAGAAAGGGGTTAAGTTCAGAATACACACTAACCACGCGATGCGGGATACTCGGAATTTTAGGATGTCTTCGCGTGATAATACAACGAATACCAGATTTTTCGTGATTCTATTATTCAAACGCTATCGATAATGACAATAACACGATTTATCTATGGAAAGAAGAAAACACGTTTTGCCATAGAATTTTTTGCATATTTTTAAGCTAACATATCGATACGAAGTAACTCTGACCTTGTTCGATGTATTAACAAATTTCTAGCAGGAATTTAAAAAAATGTTTACATTTATCTCATAAAAATGTTACGACGAAATCCTTTAATTTTAATAGCGTTAAAAACGCTAAACTTTCGTGATTGGATATAGATGCTCGTTCGACATCAGAGCTATCGAAATAAGGAAATTTCGTGTTCTGTTAGTTGTAAATAAGTAAAACTTCTACGCTCTTCAGATCTTCGCCTTTGCCAGAATTATTTTAGTTTATTCTACGTTTAGCGATGCGCGAATGTTCATAGTTATACAAAAGCATAGTGTCTCTGTAATAGCACGATGAGTGCAACTTGCGAAATTGAAAATGTTCCGTCCTTTTTTATCCACAAAGAACGAGCGAAGAAGATAAAAAAGGATAAGAAAGAAAAAGTAACGATAAAATAAAAAGCGATATTTCGTTAAACAAGGGGAACATTTCATGGCGCGCTCGGAAAGAACAACGACGAAAATAGCCAAAACGAATTCTTTAAAAAGCGCTTGAAGGAAGAGAGAAACACCGCGTCGCGTCGCCGTCGTGACAAGATTTACTTGTTTCAACCCTTTGCCCTCAAACGTCATCCCTGTTTCATCTCTGCCACGTCACGTGTTTCTTATGGCAAACTGTGCAAGGTGTGCAAATCACGAAACCTTGCGCTGTTGCAACATTTAGCAGGCAATTTTCTAGCGAAATTTAACTTGAGCAGATTTATTAATTCAACAGTTACCAACGAAATCAAGTACACGTGCACATACCTAGAAATACGTCCTCGACTATCGATTTTCGTTCCCTCCAAATAATTATAACTTGGTTGATTTTACATTTCCGAACATGACATTTTCCATACTCCTATATTTGAAACCTATATTTTTTAAGCGAATATAGAACGATATTAAACTTTGTTAACGGCTGCAGTAAACCACCTTTTGCGTTTGCGAATTTACATCGATTGGACACTACGTATCTAGTTATTCGAGCAAGTGTCTCTGATGAGGACTTTGTTTTCTCTTTCGAGTCATCGAGCATCTCCATTCTCCGGTTACTCGACATTTTCATCCGTCTCTCGTATAAACCAACCGATGAATCAAAATCAGATTTGCCAACGTTTCCTGTTTCGTTGTAAGACACACGATGCATAAATTTCACTGTATATCGTCTCTGTATTTCGTCTGACTATTGATATTCGCGCAAATTAAGATCTTTTTAGACACAACTAAGAAAATAAAACCCTCGTAGAGACTTTCTTTCCGCTCCCTAAATATTGAAAAAATAAGTAGCCATCTTAGATAATTTCTGACGCGTTACGTGTATTTTATATATTTGTTCGCCTTTAAACTTCTTAAATATATAAAAATTCACAATCTACTTATCGCGCTTGATCAGGCTACCTATTACATGTTTCTACTACCTCGGCAAGTAACTATGTAATACACATTCGAAAGTTACTCTATTCGTGGTATCTTATTGAATATAACAAGAAAGTATATCTACGTTTGTAGGATTCCGTAAAAGCAAACGAATTCAATATTTCAGAAGCGCAGAGATCCCCGGACACAATAATAGATTTTTCACGGCGTTGCCGATGCAGTTCCTTGAACCGTCTCTAAAAAGCAGCTAGGTGGGACATCGGATTTGCTGACACGAAATCCTCGTTCTTGAACTGAACCCCTGGGATCGGAGCAGATCCGACTCAGGGTAAATATTGGAATCACGATGAATCTCGTAGATCGCCGTCCCGCTAGTCCGACCCTTTCCTATAACGACTTTTGTTCTTGTAAAACTATAACGTTTTTAGAAGCGATTTACTACGAAGAAATATTCTTCTGGCTCTCCCAATTCAGGTATAAAGATAAAAATAACAGTTAGAACGTTCCAATCCGCTCATATACGATATATTAATCCACGTCGAGCGGATACGATACGGCTACGTTAAACTAGATAAAAAGTTAACGATACAAATTTTGTTATTCTTCTATGCCACGAGCTTTGTCAGCTTCGCATACGTATATTCCGTGTGTTGGTTGAAACAATGTCCGTCATCTTGTCCGTATCATATTTTTCGAAAGTTTCTTCGCATACTTGCACTTTAAATTTCAACAAGACCGTGACGAGTCCCACGTTTGTCCGATTTCCAGCACATCTTGCACCTGCAAGTGCAATTATTCGAAATTATTTTATCAGTTGTTGTCATTATATTGGTCTTGAAGGTAGGAAACTTTGCATTAATTAAATGTTGCGTTTCCTCAGATACGTTCGGTGCAAGTAAATAGATTTACACAATTTATTCGTTGAACACTCTACGCTCTAGCAACTGCATCGAAGCCTTAACGCGTTACCAATACAATTTCTAGGACCATCCCTAAAATGCAGATAGAACATCGAATGTCTGCTTCTCGCGTTGTCATCCGTGAATCTTTCAACATCGAAGACTTCCGCATTCGGATAAATTCTCAGATCTCTATGAATCGGCTAAACAGGAATGAAAATGTTTTAACCCTTTCGTATGGTTGCTTTCGTTCCTGAGAACGTGTAATCCTCTAACGCTGTTCCGAAGAGTCATAATGCCACTAGATACTTTCTCAACGTTTCTCTGTACATACGTATACAAAAAAAAATAGGAAAAAATATTCAAATACGTAGGCGCTGTAAATTTTCTAATCAATAAATGACCTTTCAAAAAAATAAATTGCAATGCTTATGTAAAAAGTAAAGGAATTGGGAACACGCGTCCAAATACTTCGTTTCTCTACGAAAATAGCTCTCTTCGATCGCGAATACATTCATCTCGTTACTGAAAGCGCAAGAACCGATCAGGTCGGCGGTGTATCTCGCCGAGATTTCACGACACTCGATCAGCTCGCCTTCCGCGATCAATCTGTCCAGATACTCGTCGAAGTGGTCCGACCACTCTAGCAACAAGTGAAACATCTCCTTCAACTTTCCGAAGGTGAAGACAGGCGAAAGCCTGGTTCTTAAGGGCCTCCATCTCTCCGCTTCTAGTCTGAAGAGATGTTCCGATAATGGCTCGACCTATAAAATATGCGTCGATATATTGGCAAACTTAAGAAATGCTTTTTATCGCCGCACCGGCGAGTTAAATCGAAGGAAGATTTTCGAAAGGCTATTTACTTTCCTTCAACCATCTTTTACCGCTATTTTTTACGCTACATCTCTAAAGTACACTTCGGGAAACAACGTACTGAAACTAAAAGTAATAAATACTGCGAAACCATGGAATATAGAAGGTTCGATGAATTTGTACGTTTTGCAAGTGCTAAATTGAGTTACTGGTTAACTCGTTGATTGTCATCCGAATTTTATACATATTATTTCCAAAGCGACCAAGGAGAAACGTAACTGAAAGTTCGTCTTAACCAGGAAGGGCACGGTTATAAAAGATAAATAACGAATAAAGTATTTCCAAATTGTCCACGTGCGTTTAGCAGTGAATAAAAATGAACAGAATATTCGGGAAATCGTTCAATTCTGCATTTGAGAATTTTGATAAATTCGAAAGGATAAAATTAATCAACCATCGATATAAGTATAGAAAATCGTCTTTAGCAAAATACATAGGTACATTTACTATTTTGCGGATTATATTGATAGAACGTAACGTAATGCTATCGGCAAGGCAATATAGAGGAATCGATGCTGACGTATCTAGCCAAATTGGCACCCATCAGTGACATTTAAAAGTTTACACGAGTCGCGTCCAGTAACATTTAATTTCACGAATTAACTCGAATTACATTCGAATTACAAAGATACCCTAACACGTTGGCTGCACTTGCAAACAGCTTCGTACAAGCCGACAAATCTTACGCGATCCATTAAAGTTGAAATTGCGAAATAAAAGCAACCGACTTGCCAATCGCTCGCCTGCCTTGTCCCGTTCAAGCTCGGGGCTACATGAAATTTCTACAAAAGCGTAATCACCAGAGATTAAGGGCGAATAAAACAAAAAAACACGTAAGAATCTTTGATCCGGGGATCAGAGAGCGAGTCGAACGCCAAACACGTTCCCCTTTTATCGTGCAATAAAAGAAAAAACCTGCCCTCGCACCCTCTTTTAATGACCAACCCCGTGGAACGTAAATCGATACGCTTCGCGACGCAACGCCGGCAGGCATTCATTTAATTAGCCAGCTTCGACTGAAAACGAAAAAAAAATAAATAAAAGGGATCGAAGAGGAGAGGGAAAAGGATAAAAGAAACAGTATAAGGGTAAAGGGGAAAATAATCCAGTCGTGAGCAACGGGCGCGCACCATGTTGTTACGTCTTCGTTCTCGTTGAAACGAAGCAATTTACAACACAAGCAAACGGGGAAAAAGCGCGGCATGCGACGTTGCAGGTGGTTCGTTATGCCATCAAAGGGCGAATCGAGTTCCACTCAAGCACAGTTATTAAATGCAACATACAAACGTGTTGTGCAACATTGATTTTCTCTAATTGCCCTTGTTCCTGGTCCGTCATGGCTGAATTCCCAGCGAATCGTTGTCGTGGATTGTCCTCACCCGTTTCACAGGGGGCAGGGGGTTAATTAATATGCATTGTCATTTAATTCGTCCCCATTGTCGGTACGTGCGCGGGACGAAAAAACAAAGGGAGAAAGGCCGAATTTTCACGGACGACTTTCCAGGAAGAGACGAGATCGGGGATTATGTACGAAGGATTTCTAATTTATGAAACAATCGCTTTTACAAATAGATGAGGCTAAAAAGTCACTGTAATAAAGACGAGCCGCGGTAACTGTTTATGCATTTTCACGGTAGAGTTATCAGAATGGCCAAAATGAATAATTTGTCATTTTTTAGAGATTTATAACGATGCGTGTTTTGCGATTCTTGAACGATTTTTTACAAGATATATGGATTACTCCTCTACTTCTTCACCGAGCCCCACGATCATCCCTATCTGTTTAGTAGCGAAAAAATAAAGAATTTTTAACCGATGTGCATCTTATTTTCGATTAAACATAATTCTACACAGCGGAGTTAAATTTTGCTATTAAATTAATTAAGAAAATTAAATAAAACTATCGATTAATTTCACAATCCTACACGCACTTCGTAAATAGAGAATCGTAAATAACGAAATAGATAAGTATAATCCAATTGCGAATAATATTATTATACACGGGTCGCTATACATGAAAGTAAAAAATTTCAGTTCCCTAATTTACGTGATACAGAAACATAATACTATATAAGTATTGAATATCTATATCAACTTTTCAGGGGGTTATTAATAACAGATTCTCGACACCGTGAAAAATTTTATGACCGTACATTTAATACCGCTAGAGTGACACGAATGCAAAAGGGGTTTTATCTTTAATGCGAGTTTCCTATTTCGATAAAATACTGTTTCGTACCTATAACAAGTGGAAAATACTTGGCAGAATTTATTTTGTCCAATTGCGCGTAGTCGTGATAAAGTATCATTTATTGCGCGTAAACCGTGCTACTTTGGTACAGATTATCTCCGTTATCTCTGTAAATAATATTTTATCGAATCGTCTACAATTGCACGAAATAAATAAGTTTTCGGTGCGGATAAAACGTATATGCTACATGTTTAGCGGGTATATTACATTTATCACGATATACGCTAGCTATAAAATATCATTTATCAACCGACTTCTTTTTTATGCGTTACGTTCGTTTCATTCGCGAGTACAGCAAACAATTACAAATTCAAAGCACCCTGGCCTTTCAAAGCATGCAGTTATTAAAAATCGATAACTTGTATTTTTTGGGTTAAAAATACACACATTACAAAGGATATTCATGACATTTATAGCGCCATAAAGGAATAGCGTAAAATCTTTCAATTTAAATAAGTCTAAACTATTAAACATACCAGCAATTTTGTAAAAGCTATTGCAAACTTATCCTAAATATAACAAAAAT
The DNA here is from genome assembly GCF_011952205.1 of Bombus bifarius. Lineage (NCBI taxonomy): Eukaryota > Metazoa > Arthropoda > Insecta > Hymenoptera > Apidae > Bombus > Bombus bifarius. Next base: position 7,673,820 of record NW_022884356.1, read on the forward strand.
ATCTACATATGCATTTCCTTCCAATCAACTTCTGTTGAAATCTATTGCATCTTTTTTAGCAGGTTTTAACATCGTACCAACTGCTTATACATATATAGGTGGTTATTAGCGACGATAACGAAGATGAAAAATATCATAAGGATCAGACTTTCTTATATACAACATCGTACCGAAATCTATTTCTCGCGTAGGTCCTTCGAAATGAATTCTTGAAAAAAGTCCATTCTTTCAGACGCTCAAATTTTGTAAAATAATATTAATTTACGTACATATGTACCTATACACTGCCTATTATGCATATGAGAGTTGATCGACGTCAGAAACTTTGAAAAGCTCGGTGACGATAGCACGTGTCACATTGAAGTAGTCACGTTGGATTACTATACAGTTTGCAAGTATATACTACTTCTTTCGATACAAAGATCGTTCGTTACATATCGCCACTTGCTCTTTTTCTCTTTTCCTCTTTTCCTGCTTTCCATCGCTCTTTCGCTCCATTGTGCATGCTACTGTCAGCCATCATTACTGCCGGAAATAGAACTTTTCCCGCTTGCCTGTTCGTCAATGAGACACGGACGCGATCAAAGTAATCCCGCTACAAGAGAAGCAGCTGATGAGACAAACTAAACTGTTAGCAAGAAGAAAAAAGAAAGAGTCTACGACGGATACGGAAATGAATGGAAGAAAAGTAACAAAATCGCTTTTCTGCTCGTGTTTATGAAAGAGGAAATTATTCTGTCCGGTTGGATTATCCCGTTCCGTGTTTTTTTCTTCGTCGTTTGATCGTACGTGACCACTGAAGAGTTGCCTGACTGATTTTCTTCATCTACAACTGTACTGCATGTGTTTGAAATTTCTATCTCTAAGATGAAACAATAATTAAGCGATTAATTAAAGATAGAGTTTCGCGGTTGGTTTCTACTGATTCTACCTGAATCGTGATGAGACAATCGATTCGTCTAACCAAATCGATAAACTGAAAAGCAATACAAGTTCGAAAACTACATTTTCAGATTTATACTTCAGATTCACATTTTTATACGAAGAATGTCTAAATATTCGACGTCAAAGATCTAAAATAAAATACAAATATATACTCGTTCAAATTTGAAGCTTCTACTAATTCATTAAATACGCACGGAATGATACAAATTGATCGTCGCATCATTCCACTATCTTCCGATTAGTTTTGATCTTTTGACATTTAGAATTGTGAAATATTTCTCTAACGATCAGCAATTTTTTATTTGCAAGTCGAAATTTATTCTTTAGTTGTTTAAGGCTTCTTCGCAGTTCGAGGCTGATAGACGCTTGAGAAAATTTCATTTGAAATAAAGATACAAAAAATGATAATTCAATATAATGAATTATTCCAATTAGTTTATTACTCTTATTTCGGAAATAATATAAAGAATTTAACTCTATAGTTCGTGTGAAGATCAAATAAATGATCAGTCGGTTGTTATCTTACGTATTCCTGTTATAACTTTTTTAACAAAGCATTTATGAACCTGGCTTTATATGCTCTATGACACATGAAATATGCTGAAATCGTTTTGCAAAAAAAATCTAGTCCAACCTCCATAGCGGCTAGCTTGAACGATATACATATATACATGCTAACTTGCGTCAAAACCCGTGTGATTTTGCTGAATGTCGCTACATCAAAGGAAACTGTACGCTCGGTGTGGACAAATACCGCAACAATCTTCCTACCTTGTACACACTGAAATAACTTCGAAGATGAATGAATGACACACGCGCGTTCGAACGAATTTTTATGCGTTCTTGCACGAATTGATACGACTGTGCCTAGTTTCGCTCGTTTTTGCACTGTATATCCTACTCGACGAGCCGTATCATAAAAGGGAACTTGGATAATCAAAAAATTCCGAATTTTTCGAAATTTTGCAGAGTTATAGGACAAGTTATCAGGCAACTGTCTCCTTTTTATTACGTTCTCGTTCTTCGGGATAAAAACACAACAAATAAATACACAAAAATGAATAAATAAAGACAAATATAAACGCACAATTTGTTAAAATTCGATGTTTATATCGTCCTCAGAGTCAGAGTTAGCAGAAACGATGTTTTATATGCATCGTTCGTATACATATATGTTAGTAACAATTGAAATATCGTGGCGACTGATCGTGGACCACTCCGTAGGGTAGAAATTCTTGAAATATATTTAAAATATTCGTTGAAATTTTGTTTTAACGAATCGCTTTCGGAATTTCGCTGAAAACCTTTGCATACCAACGTACGTTGTTTTGCATAAGGAATTCGAGGAATTTTGTAATCTCATCATAATCGCCAAATCACAATAGTCATTCTGTAAAAGGCGAATTTTAATTTACTCCGTGAAGTTATAGTACGTTTAAGATACGATAAAACGAGCTAGCTTCGAAAAATATGAAATTACGATTTACGATTATGAAATGCGTGTCACGGATCTGTTCACGAGTTAGTTAGGCGATATACTATGCGTTAATGTGAGCAAAACGACGTATGTCAACTCGATCTCCGCACTCATTATATACGTATCATTATATACGTAATTTCGCGAAATTTATAAGAAAATCGGGAACCATTTTAAGTCGAATATTTACAATAAAACTTATTTTTATATCGCCAACACTCGTGAGTTGAAATATTCGTTCTTTATATGGCAGCGTTGCGATTGTTTTCTAATAGTGTAAATTTAGATAAAACTTTAATTTTTTAGTGAATACCGAATATTAATTTCATTGTATCTTCTTCTTGAAGATATTTTTCAACGCAGCGATGGATATTCTTCAAAAGTAAATTCAGATAATGCTGCAATCTTTAATGAATCTCGAATATCAACTTCTCTATAATTTCTTTATAAAGGCAATGATGGATGTTCTTGAAAAGTAGATTTTATAATACAAGAAAAATGAACTTCATTACCTGTTACAAAGTACTGTAACAGGGGAAAACAACCTTTGCAACGTTCTTCGTTCTTCTCCTCTATAGTTTCTCTCTCGGATACTGAATCCTTGCCGGGTACTTGTAAAAGTTTGCTTGTAAGAGAAAGTGGTCCAATGCATCCAGTTCCTCAAAAACATCACAAAGGTAATCTAATTACGAGCAAAATGTTAGTACCCAGCGCAAACGTAAAGTTCGCGTCGTAATTCGTAATTCCTATGAATTATTATACGATAACTATAACACATTCCTAGACGAAAGCCAAAACGAGTTACACTACTACTGTACAGTACCACATGCTCGCACAGTTTTTCGAAAAGCCTTGTCCCCGGTAACCAAGTTCCTATAAGTTTGGTGTTTTAAAAATTCACCACTCGTTCCAGGACCAGATTTAGCGAAGGACCCAGATACATCGATGCAAGAGCTTCCTTTATGAATTATGCAATGGATTCACACAGTGCGTCCGGGGTTTTGCTTCGTACGAGTTCCTGCGATCCTCCAAAATAGAATGACTATGGACACAAGGCGGACGTAGGACGACCATTATTAGCATAACCACCAACACGCTTTATCCAATCTAAATTGTTTTCAACCACGAAGATGTCAAGAGTATAAGATACCTGGAACGATTACCATCTACATGGATCCTTCGTAGTATAGTACATTATTAATATATACATCGACGCTATCCAGTCTGAATTCTTGTTGACCACAAGGACGTCAGGAATCTCGAGTAAGTCTCAAGCGATTACCACTTATAATGGATCGTTCGTAAGTAGCATCTTTGTAGTCGTTCGAAGTATCGTCATACAAATTCCTGTCCTCGAACACGCGTCCAATCGTGTAAACGACGATGCAATTGAACGAAGATACTTTTGGAAGCAGTTTTCGCGTAGATCATACAGTTTGTCACATTCGCCGATAGCGTCATCTCTATACATCCTTGTACATAATATGTCCTTCTAGGGTAGCTCCTTGTACGCAAAATACATATACCGCTCTACGTTCTACGCGTTACGTTCCAGAATTGTCTCTGTGGTAACTCGTGTTCCACCCATTCGCTATAACCGTGCTCTAATTAAAAACTGTTTGCTATTTGGGTCACAAAGTACAACGATGTCGATGACCCGTCTTCGTCTCGCCTCTGCATAACTATCCAGATATATTTACTTTCTAAATCACTGTGTGAACGTGGAACACCGTACATATACGGCGTACACAGTTGACAATGAGACGCTGCTCTTCCATCTACATGCATACATATATGTATAGGTAGTATACGTAGGTAGCGGAAGTGCTAATACGTTCATTACGTATGGCGCGTACGTCATATCTTAGAGCAGAGTGTTTCACGGTAACAAGGTGATATCAAAGTGAACGTTTTGATAATAGTGGCCGTTCGTTGTGTCAATTTTCGATATTTCGTGGCAAAATAGTAAAACGCTCCTACGTATATGAACCACCGTGTGTCGGCTATCGATTTGTAAGCGATACCTCAGCTTACTCGAAAAGCGTGTGTTCCGCTGCCAAAACATTTACATACAATGCACAGTACGATTGCTCCTCGCTGTTGACAAAGTCAATTTTCAATCGTTGATAAAGTCTATACGGAAAAACGATACAGTTAGGCAACTCCAAAGAAATTCATTTTATTTACCTATGAATATAGCGATTCTAGGAATATAGGAACACTATCGAAAAAATGTATCGCCTAATTTCCCCTAATTTCTATTCGTTGTTTACGAAGATACTGCCTTCTACTACTAATCGTCTAATACAATCTAATATAATCGTAGATGATATCGTAGAAGTACTTAGTAGTATAAATGTATACAAGAAATAGATATCGAAAACAGAAGGTCACTCCAGATACTAATTATGGTAAATATCTAGGAAAAAGGAACCACCTCGACGATTTCGACGACTGTGAAATAAATCTCAACATTTTAAACAACTTTCCCCTATAACCATATATGTACATGCATATGCAAAACTATTCCGCCGTTCGGCCTTAGTTTTCAAGTTGATTTTGATTTTTGGACGTTGCTAGCAAGTATATAGCAATGTTCTCGAATTAAAACCCTCATAAAAATTAAGAGAATTGGAAAACATCGATTATTTTTATGTTTGCATAAATAAAACATTTCCGTTTGATCGGAGTCTAAGAATTTCGCACGGTACTGTACTTACACGTGTTTCACGATATCTTCGCAATCTTAATACTAAACGATACGTAACTTTAAAAATCAATTGTCGGCACTATAGACGCGTTAAGCGCTATAAACTATAGAATTGAAAGCATAGAATTTGCTTTCGCCTAATATTTGTAAATATGGCGTGCTCCTTGAATAAATAAAATTCTAGACTCCAATTGACTGATGACATCAGAGGCCGTAACCTTTTTCCATGGGATCGCTCTCATTTATCTTAGATCGGTCTACGTTTCGATGTGAGAGCACACTTTCGTGTTTCACCATTTTTACCAACGCCACGTGACCGACGTGATAGCGACAAAGAAAAAAAATGCGGTGAGTGAGAATAACATTGAGAAACGGAGAAAGACGGAGGACCTATATGCATAATTAGAATATGGTAATGGTGCGTTGGCCCATTTGCATCATTGAAAAATAGTTCCATGTCACGGGATTGCCCTTTTTTTATATTGACGTCGGGTATAATAAAACGGATAACATAGCATTTTCTGATTAAATGTAGATTTAATCTGGAAGAAAATGGGTTTAATAAGAAATCAGGAGCTGAATAAGAAGTCTGAAGAGTCTTGTATTTCAATATCGCTTGCAACAACCATATACGCATGATACTTGACTCTTAGATCTTTAAGCTTTTACGATGATCGATCAATGTCATACTTTTGGTTTTTCGAGATCAGTTTACTTCTTCAGGGTATATCCGAAACTGAAGGTTTTTCTCAATAATACTTTTTCAAATAGCTATTATCGCCTAGAAAATAAACTCGCACGAAGAAGACAGGCGAAACAAGTCGATTTCTGATATATATATCAGTGGACGACAAATAATTAAATTTTTGTAGTCCTCGTATTTCGTTTCCATAAAATAGATTTGAAATCTTTTTTACGCTACTTAACAGTAAGTTAAACTACTTAACATTAAACTATTTTCAATCATGAAAATGTCGGTATGTGTTTATCGAAATAGTTTGGTATGAGAATATTCCTCATCCGCGAATTGCAGAAGAGAAACGAAAGAAGTTTTATCGAATGATGGTATTATTTTTACACGAAAAAAAATGTTAAAGTATAACAACGATACAACTTTACCTTAAATGCTATATCTTGGAAAAGGAAAAAATATTTCGGTATACAATAAACGTACGAAGCTCGTCGAGACATCAACGCAGCTTTGATCTGTGTCGTATTCGATTATGTAAACAAGTCCTGTTGAACATAGAGATTTGTTTAATAATGTCACCCTGAATTGCCATTATTTTTATCTCGATGTGAAATCTCTTGATCGTAGACGATAATTCTACTGAAAAAACGGAAAAAGGCACGCAAATATATAATTAAATGTGTTGACACGCGTCTATTATTAACTTTGCTGCCTCGTTCCTTAATTTATGTTCAAGTAAACTCGAGTATATTGTGAAATTTTGATGATTAATATCACTCTAATATTCAAATGTTTTGATATTCGAAGAAAGCATTTGGCGTTGTCGAGAATGATGATCAGGATACGTAATTTCTGTATTGTGAAAAGAGCCTCCGAAATTGAGAAATTGAAAAGAATTTTCTACGATAATTTAGATCCATTTAGATCATATGTCTGATAACTTTTGTAACTTTTACTATTTAGATAAGTCTTGAAATTACAACAACTTATCGATTAAATGGTCCCATAAACGTATCAAAATATCCAAGTTAGAATAAAGACATCACTTTTCTCCTTCGTATGCTTATGGCTGAGCAACGTTATAGTATAGAAAAGACACAAATATTCGAATAGCATTTTATCCATACTGCTACTGAGAATAACATTCAGATTCGGATGCGGAGTCGAATGAACGATCGACGAAGAATTCATCTCGTTTGATATTTGCACAGTAACACTCGGAGAATATTAAAACTTTACACGCGTAATCGAATTGTACAACACATTTAAAATTTAAAAGCGGTATATTCGATACAGCGGTAGATATCATTTTGTTTTATACTCGATCGTTAACGTCGTAAGAAAAAGAAAATAAGGTACGTGCGATATTATTTTATGGTTCCATTTACCTTTCTCTCTTCTTTTTTTTTCTTTATCACTCTCTAGTCGATCTAAATATCGTATTTTATGGCCTACGACAGTATCGTAAGAAATAAAAGACATCGTCACGCGTTGCTCTATTAAATTTTATTCGATGATTCTCATCTACAAGGATATCGTAAAATTTAGTTTACGCGATTTCCCTATACCATCGAAAAAACTGTCCCTATACCGTGACATCTTCGACTTGTTCGCGCAATTGTGCGATGTTCGAAGATCGCATGCTTTGGTCGACGTAATGTAACATCTGAAGGAGAGAAAGGTCTTTCCAGAATCGTCCAACAACAGCTACTGGCTTTTAACGTGTAGATAAATATTATATAGATTAAATGGATAACAATTAAAATAGCATGGTAAAAATAACTGTTGCGACTGTTGGTAAACCTCCTGAAATCTATTAAAGTATGAAATTAATCAATTAACGTTTTCACGAAAACCTTCTTAAGTATACGATACAAGACGAGTTCTCTTATTAGATATATAATGATATTATTATTAGATATATAATATAATAATATCTTATTAGGTATATAATGAGATATTAAAAGAAAAAATAACGAGAGAAAGACAAGTATAAAAAGCTGATAAAAATAAATAAAAAATTCTCGTCTGTATTACATTCTTCAGTATCAAATTTTTTACACATCGGATCCGGAAGACAATTATCGCTATCAATGTTGATTGCTCTTATTATAGGGACTCCTATAGATTTTGGGTCCGCTGCAACCTCAAAAACTTGCGTTTATACGAAGTCCAAGATCAACCGTATATTCGCCCATTTGAACAGTAAGTACGTCTGCTATTGCCTATAAAAAAATTGTATTGTTAATATTCACCAATATTGATATGAATATTAATTTAATGATACGAATAATTCTGTAACCTACTATGATTAGTTAAAACATGATTTTCACAATATCACCAAATATGTATTTTACATAATTTCATTTCGTTTCCATTACAAGAACATATAATTGCTTTTTAACATGAATTATGCATGCATTAATATACATGCATTATATGATAATATATTAATTGAATTCTTTAACCTGTATTTTAATCACTCTGTTTGCATGGTATGATTATGATTTTAATATAAACTATAATACATATCATTAATAGAGAGGATAATATGAATCCATTTTCGTTTTTATAAATTTTGTCTAAGACTATGCGATTAATTTACCTAATTACTGTACACATACATACATCTGATTGTCGTTCGTTTCCAACTTTCATGTCTAATTAGAAGAATTCAAATGAGAAAAAGAGATTTAATTAGACAATTCACTGGTCTCGCTATGGTGATCGTTCGAGTATTTGTGAGAAGAAAATATGCAAATAACACTTTTTCCAATGGATACAAGTTCGTCATTTTCCTCTAAGGAAGCGGAATTATTCAAAAAGATCCATGAGACGCGTCTCGATGAGATGTAAATTCTTTCGTTGTTTTATTTACCGTACTTATTTCCTGCACACACCGCTAACTAATTAAACAACTTGAAGAATGTTACTGCTACATGAACACAACGTGTTCTGTTGCGTAAAATAAGGAATTTTTCTATCTACCTACATGTTCTCCACCGTACATGGTTAAAGATTGTTTTAAGAGCAAACCGTACAATTTGAATGAGCAAATAAGGTAAATGATCGATCGAAACTCTTAACGTTCGAACGAGAGTTCGAAAAATGATCGATTTCTGATTTTACATTTTATGCCTCATTCTTCTCTCGCCTAAAACTAAATGCATCCGTCAGAAATTGAAATTTCTCGGAGAAATGTGCCTGTGTATCAACAAAAACGATCTTCTCGGTCTGGAGGCAGCTTCTATCAGTGGCCTTTCTCCTCTTCACGTGACCATATTGAAAAGAATACGAAATAAGGCAGCTCATCGACCGTTAACATTGGCATGCTCCCAGTTAATCGACAAAACGGGCATAACGTGACCTGTATCCGCTATTTTTCGATTCCTGACCTCGAACGAGTTATCGTTGCTGCCTAAAGCAATACATCGCTCACTGGCCAAAAGATAAATATACGATATCTTTGATGCATTCTTTTCACGATGAAACTCTTGCTCTCGAGAATATCTACCCGAGAACCTAAATAACCCCACGAATAACCTGGACACTAGCGTTTCTCAAAACAGGCAAATATATTTATCATAATGTTAACGTTAATCTTTCTCCGACATTTCCACCTATTTTTGATATACTAGATTTTGCTCGGTGTCGTGCAACGATTGCCTGGAGTCGGTTATCAACGCAGAACCTCGATCGTCGGAACATCTCGATAAAATTTCACGTTTCAAGTGACATCGTGCATGATACAGTTATTCATATTTGTTTCTTATAAAAAGTTAACATTATAATACATATACTTCTTACATTTGATCCTAGAAATACAATAAATCGTGACCATGAATAAATAATTATTTTCTAAATCGCTTATTCCGATTTTCAATCGATGCATTCTCGGTCACTATATAATAAATTCTCAAAACAAAACCTCCATCGCGGACTTAAATGTATTGTCAAAATTACTAATTTAGTAATTAGTCGATTACTACGAAAATATGTGCATGTGCATTAATGTGCATTCTGCATAAACATCTGTAGTTCAACGATAATGCGTCGAGCCTAATATTTCCTGAACGAATCGCCTTCGTTAGAAATTCAATTTATCCCTGGAAACATAAATCGACGAAGCGAAAGCGGAAGTTTCGCAAACGCTAACTGACGACCTGCTATCACTTCGATAATACACGGACGCTTTACGAGCTTATTCCAATTCCGACTGGATGGACACACGGTTAAATGGATTTCGTCAATTCATTTACCACTTGATCTAGCCGCGCATTTCAATTATATGTGTACTCTTTGTCAGTAGTATCCGTTAGCGTACCATCGCGACATCGTGGCGTGCACGTGCACACTGCACGCTGCACACTGCACGCTGCACGCTGTACACTGAACACGCGAGCCACACCAACGACAGTTGCTGATAAAGTCGTGGGAGCGGATGCGGTCCACGATACAATTGAATTAATCTCGATCGAACAACACCGTGCCACAAAACGAAACAGGAAATCGCGTTGCCGCGCGCAAAATCGAGCAAACGCGGCCAGTCCGAATCTATTGCCCGTTATTAGCCGTTACTGTTTTCCAGAACGTTGCTCGTTATTGGCCGCCGCCGCGTTTTTTCTTCCTCTTCCTATCTGTTCCTCTATGCTGCGCTTCGTTAATTAGAATGTAACCGGTGCGACGCGACGCGATTAAATTACTCGGCTAGAAGTAATTTATACGATCGCGAACCAGCTTGATCGTTCTAAATCCCCGGCACACATCGGTTTTATAGAGAAATTTTGTTGTCGGCCCGTAGATTTGGAAAAATCGCGCGTCTCTGATATCTTTTGTAAGGGAAACGTCCAAAAGATAAAGAACAGCGAGGATTTATCTATTCTCGTCGTTGCCGAGATCTTCGAGATAATAGATTTTAGGATAAAGAAAATTTATTGCGTAGATACGAGATTTACTTGCTGACTCGTTCTTAATACATCCGAGATTCTCTTTTTTAGTGTTATTTATTAGTTAGGAAGATATTTTACCTAGTTATTCTCTCGCAGCATAAACAAGAAGTTATATTATATCGAAATGTTAAATATGATTTTCTAAAAATATATAGACGTAATAAATGGAAGGAAACCGGTAGTTTCTTTTAACGACATAAAGTTTGTATACAGGACTACATGCCTAGGAAATTGAACTGCAGTTCCGACAAATTTCGATTCGAATTATAAGTTACAGCACTCTCGTGAATTTATGATACGTCCTTATGTAGATTGCTATTGAGAGAAGCTGTAGAAACCCCAAGTTCTTTAAATTTTAATTAGGATCCAAAGTTCTCCTGCTCATAACTAATTAATCTAGAAGTTCTAAGAGAGGAGAGTTTTGGGGAAACTTGTATTTAAAAACATACTATAAATCCACGTAAGTTATGAAATTTGTTTTTCGCCTTGTGTACATAAATATGGACAGTATTATAAACACTTGTAACGAGCAAATTTGCAGCACGTTTCCAATTATAAATTTTTCTACATACAAGGTTATCCACTTAACTCGGAGTTCGCGTAAGCAAGAACGTACGACTATGGTAACAATGCAATATATACGCTTGCTACTGTAATCAAATGTCGCTCGCCATCGATGAACTGTTGCCAGAAGTATAATTAGGCGAGAGAACATAAAGCGGTTTGGTTGTCACCGAAATTCTTTAGATTTGACGTCGCAATAAGGAGAAGGCGGTCGCTGAGAAAACGATCCTCGCGTTTTCGCCCGATGATTTCGTGTGCCTGTACGCTCCTAAAGTTCCGAAGCAAGCAATGGCACCTGGTTCTATTCCCACGTCTAACTCAATTTTGTTCTTTTAATTGCTGATATTTTGGATTGTGCTTACCTCAAATATAATTACAAAGTACCTTTCTTTTAAATTGCATTCAACCGTCAGAATTATGAGCGAATTACAATGAAATTGTTCGCGTTCCTGCAAACATCAAGGTCCTTCTTCTATTTCGTCCAGTAATTTCCATTGTTCACGTATTAAACATTTAGAGACGCCGAACTAACGTGAGAAGAACAAGTCATACAAGAAAGTCCAAATGTTGACGTTGTAACGATATACTCTTTTTACTTACATATACTTACATCGGTGATCATGTAACGTCAATTCACATCAGAGACCAGGCCACACACCGCCACACAGGATGGCACCCAGATGTCTACAGATTCTTGGTGCGCACCCTCAATAGTCTTAAGTACCCACCAGGGGTCTTGGCATTTTCATAGTTAAGGTTCTTCGGACCAAGCGAGTATTTCCTGTCTTAGATTTCCCTTTACGTCTATTGTCTACCACGTATTAGCTTAGAAAGTTGGTTTTCTTCACATCTGGTATGTTCCGTTAGCAACTTTCTCGCGAGGGCGGCTAAAACCGTTCCTGGTCCACCAACCGTCTTATTATCCAATCGGAGACGGTGTTTACTGCCCTCACTTCCTTAACCAAAATTGTCATCGACAAATCCGATAGTCCCGTGTCCTTAGACACACCCACCCCTAGCCTTCCTCAGACATGGTATCGCCAGAAAGACTCACTTATTCCGTATCCTTAGAATAGTCAACATATCTATACCGGTCTCCACCCTTATAACAGTCGCGTACTTAACGTATCGTTGCAACTAAGTCTTACATAACGTGGTTGGAGTGAATTGTGATTTATGTTAATTCAGTGTGTGTTACATTGTGATTGCTGAATTCATAATAAAGTTTAATTAAAACAAAATTAATAGTTGTGTTACGGCTCAGCTACTTTTTATTTTCATCAACTAACCCCAAAAATTACGTGACAATCACAACGACGCTGAACAAGAAACAGATGTATCGTCGATAGCACAATTTCAAGACCCATGTTTTCTCGTACAGCCTGTTGATCTTATAGCGTACCATGAATTCGTTAAATTCGTTAGCTTCGAGAACCGAGGGAACATAATTCTTCTCATCCGTGAAACGTCTTGGGGAAGACGATCGTCCAACGATGAACGAGGTTAAAAGGAAAAGCGTATTACGGTAAATCATCCATGCTATGCCGAAGGTTCAAATTGCGTTTTCTCTCAAAGTTCATCCGATCGGAGATTCGAATTAAGTTAGCCTGCTCGTTTTGAAGAGCCCTCCTCGGCTCCTGGAGCTTCCAGTCCGCCTCCATTTGCTTCTCCGCTATCTGTTTCTGCAAAGTAGCTATACGGTGGTCCAAAATATTATAATCCGCCTTTGACGGAATCGCTGGTCCATAATCGTCGCACGGCACCGCTCTGCTGTCCTGGTGCGCCATTTCCGATACCAAGTGGCCAATCTTATCGCGAAGCTCTGCTAACTGTGTCAATCTCAACGACTGCAGAGATAAAGAACACGTTGTTTCGATTAATGATACGTCAGCATTTTCGAGATTGGAAGATGATCATTTGTCATAAATAGACCGCCAATATTTAACTAGTACGAATATTTTTATAAACACGAGTAAAAAATGTTCATCACACGGAATAAATTCAATCGATAAAGCTAACGATTAAATTAGAAATATTCTACTTTTTGATGAATGAACAGAATTGTGACTGAAATTTGTTTAAAGTTATATCGCTTAAATTTTTAATCGAATTTGAAGATACATTTAGGACATTCGATTTAGTAGAACGGAGGCGTTTATTAATTTCTGGAGTACAGAATGATTTATTGAATCTATCAGGTTTATTCACTTATTAAGTAATATCATTAATCTATATCATTGTGATTTGCATGCGGTAACCAACGTCGATAATACAATATAACGATATTACATGATTCAGTAACGCATCAATATTCGTATAACATGTCAAAAAATATTTGTACCTACCTATATGTCAAACATTTCCATGTACGAATAAAGCGCTTTTTCAAAGATCAGTCTTCGGATCTTTCGCGTTCTTTATTTGTAGAAAAGTCTATATAATTTTTACTTTCGTATCGTTTTTCAAATTTCTTCCCCGGTAATTCATTCGCCTTTATAAAATCACAGCCATAGTCCAAAATATCTTTGTCCATCTCCGTTTCCTCGGGCTCCAGCTTTTTCACTACATGAAATTCATTTCATTAACAATATATATATATATATGTAGTATCGTGGACGAAGAGCCTAAGAGATATCGGGCGAACTATAAACAATGTCGCGAGAAAGTCGAAGTACCGACAGGCCCAACGATGTATCGTCGGTCCTTCGATCGAATAGTTACGCCGAAAAGGCCTACGTGACCCTGGCTACGAGCGTCTGCAGAACACGTGTGCCTAGAAAAGGACAATAGAAGGCTACAACGGCCAGAGAGTCAGTCGAGGAGCAGAGTGCGAGTTGAGCGGATACGGAGTGTGAGTGGCGTTGCCGAGAGAGTGTTGATGGCATTTTGTGAAAGTCGAGTCGTTATCTAATTATTTAGTTGTGCTGTTTTCTGTACGTTTGGTGTGAATAGTTCAGGTTGAACAACAATCGTCTTTTTCTGTCCGATTAACATCTGTATCATCCATTCCTTGTAAATATATTATACCACGATATTACATATATATATGTCAGTGACATAAGGAATTTAATATGTCATTCCTTGCAGAATCTTACAAAGATAATACAATCCAAATGAGAAATTGTTCTCAATTTTTAAAGAATAGTATAATTTCTAGTAGTCAACTGCACCAATACTTTTCAAAAAATATATGTAAGTTTCAACAAATGAGAAATTTTCTTTCAATTTAACTAATTCTGTGCAGAAGAATAATTTGTGGCTTTACTATTATAATCTGTTATACTCGTTTCACAATCCACAAATATCAAAGCACGAGTAATTTGAAGTCGAAATAGGAGGAAAAGCTCGTTACTGTAAAATTATATCTGATACTGCTTAAGATAAATAATGATATTAAATGCCTTTCATTAACCACTCTGCTGGAATTTGCAAAGCGACTTGAACAAAAGATCAAGCACTTACCCTTCTAATTTGAATTCCAAACAAATTGAAACGGTAGTTATCATACCTTCTTTCAATTTGGCATTTTCTCTCCTCAGCTTTTCCAATTCCTTGCGTAGCCTTTCCTTCTCCTCTTGGCAATCGAATAACTGGCTTTTCAGTTTCTCGTTCCCATCTTTTAACTCGCCATTCCCTTTCTTCAATTCGTTCAGATCCGTGGCTAACGCAGCATCGCGTTCTTTGCGTCTATTCTTCTCGTCCCTTAGTTTACCTAATTCCAACCGCAACTCGCTATAATCCCTTTTCAATTTATCCAAATCGGCTTTTAATTTATTCGCTTCGTTTTTCGCCTCGTTTAAATCGTCCCGCGGTTTCGAATTTTCCGGGTTCAAATCTATCAATTCATTACACGATCTTTCGTTCTCCGCTTGACAATCTCCTCATTCGGGTCATCTAATTCAGACTTCGATTTGTCGTAATCGTTTCTTAATTTGTTCGAATCATTCCTCAATCCATTTCATTCCTCCATGGCGTTATTTAAATATTTTTGCAGTTGAGTATTCGCCGATTTCGAACTAATATTTAGCTCAGACCTCGGCCTATTCAGCTCCTTCTTAGCATCTTCTAATTGTTTCTTCGAGGGTTCCAGCTCGTTCACCGTGTTCTCGAGATCGGCTATGTTGTTCTTCAAGTCGCCGTTCTCTTTCTCCGGATCGTTCGCCTGTTTCTCCGCTTCTGCCAATTTGTTTTTCGTTCCAGTCAACTCCGCCGCCAATTTCGCATTGGCCTTCTTCGGATTCGTGTTTTCGTTCTTCGGATTCGCGTTCTCCAGGTTCGCATTCTCGTCCTTCAGAGTTTCCAATTGCTCGTTCAACTTGGCTAATTCTACATTCAGCTCCTCGTTCTCGTTTCTTGGCTTATCGTTTTCGCTGCGAACCTTGTCCAACGCCGCTTTTAGGGCGACCAGCTGTTTCTTCGCGTCGGCCAATTCCTCCTTGGCCGTATCTTTCGCGGTCATCTGCTCCTCCAGCTCGTTCCTACGATTATTTAGCTGTTCGCATAAACGATAGAATTCATCGACCAACTTTTTTTTCTCGTCTAACAAATCAGAAAGTTCACTTTCCAGAGACATTATCTTTGCTTCTATGGTCACGTTCGTCTTCTTCGGTTTATCGATCTCATTCTTTATACGATGCTTTACGTTTGTTAATTCGTCCAATTCGTTTTCCATTTCGTTTAATTGCTTCTACAGTCTATCGTTCTCAGTTTGGCAATTTCGAAGATCTGCTCTCAATTTTTCCGCAATTACGTCCTCTGCGTTCGAGTTTCGTTCTCTGCTTTCTGTGTATCGCCTTCTCCTCTCGAGTTTCGCTTCTTTCTTCAATTAATTTACGAGTAATAAACGAAGAAGACATTCCTCGTATAAAAGATATTTCCAATATTTTTAACGAAGAATTACGCTTATTAAGATTAACGTTAAAATACCCGAAATTTACCTGGCATTCGAGCAAATCTTTCAATGCTTTATCAAGATCAGCTTTTGATTCATCGATCTCCAACTGAAATTTGCAATTCCTCATTTCCCAATGATCTATGTCTGCCTGCAGTTTAGCAATTTTTTCTTCCAATTCGTCGATTAATTTCTTCGGATCGGCGATCTCTTGTCTCAGACCCCTTTCGCCGCCCATTGCCTGAGTTTCATACTTCCACCTCGCCAGCACATTTATCCAGTCCGTTTTTCAAAGAACCTACCTCGGATTTCGATCGATCGATATCCTCTAAGGCTTTTGCCAATTCGCGTCCCAACCGATCGATTTTCACCAAGTAAATCCGCGTTTTTCGACTTCCATTTATCCAATGCCTCTAGTTTCCGTTCCAATCCTGCGTTTCTCGCTTTCAGACTGGCGATTTCCTTCGTTAAACGATCGTCAAGTTCGCGAATATCAGACTCGAAAGCTCGATTCTCTAATTTAAGCTGATCGCTGTCGGTTCTCAGCTTTCGCATCTCGTTCGCGCAATTATCGAGTCCATCCTTCAAGGAACCTGTTTCGGATTTCAACCTCGGATCAATGTCCTCCAACACCTTTTCCAATTATTTTCTCAAACACGATCTACTTCAGCGACTAAGTCTGCGTTTCTTCCCTTTGTCTTATCCAACTCCTCCAACTTTCCTCGTAATTCCATCATTTTAGATCCGAAATCGTCATTTTCCTTCGTTAAGCGATTCTTTTTCAACTCGAACTTCTTTACTTGCAGTTGCATCTTTGCAAGTTCGAGTTCCTTATCATTAGCCGCTTTCGACGCGTCAGCAGCGGCTTTTAGCACCTCCGCTTGCCTTCTGCAATCCTCAAGGTCATCCCTTAACGCTTTCATATCTCGTTTCAACGAATCGTTCTCGATCTCGTCGAGGCTGTACCGCGGCTCGTCCTTCAAGTAACTTCAGTTTATTAAGTTCTTTACCAGCTTCGTCCAATTCGGCTCTCAGGCTCTCTCGTTCTCCGCCATCGCTTGTTCCAGTTGCTTTTCGATACTGTTGCTTATC
Source organism: Bombus bifarius (assembly GCF_011952205.1). Lineage (NCBI taxonomy): Eukaryota > Metazoa > Arthropoda > Insecta > Hymenoptera > Apidae > Bombus > Bombus bifarius. The sequence goes on from NW_022884356.1 coordinate 7,691,139, forward strand.
TCGCTTCGCCTTGGCCAATTCATGCTTCAGTTTGTTGATCTCTGCTTGCAAAGCCTGCTTCATGCTATCCTAGTCGTTCCTTAGCTGGTTATTCAAATTGTCTAGCTCCGTCGTCCTTTCCATCAGACCGTCGTTCTCGTTCTTCAGCTGCTCTAACCGAGCCCTTAACTTTTCGCTCTCGCCGACCGATGCTTGCAACGCTTCGCGAAGTTTGTCCTTCTCCTCGCTCTCGGCGTCCATCTTCCTTCAGACCAAAAATCTCCCTCTGTAACTTTTCAATCTCATCTCGGTTTCTCTGCAGTTCCTTCGGCAACGCGGTCCTGGCCGCCCTCTCGTCCTCCAGTCGTCCAGTCAACATCTCCGCCTGTTTTCTTGCCTCGTCCAGCTCGTTCGGCAAATTTTCCTCGTCTCGCCTTAAGATGCCCGCCTCGTTTTTCGAGATTCGCTGTTATCGCTTTCGCGGCTGCAAGCTTTCCTTCGAAGCCGCGTAGCTTCTCCGAAAGTGCGTGCTTGTCCAGACAACGCTGTTCCAGCTGCGCGTTTCGCTTCTTACGCTCCTCCAACTTATTCTTCAGTTTGGTTATCTCAGCTTTCAACTCATCGATCTCGTCATTTGCCTGGTCGAGTTTTGACTGTAATTCTGCCGTCTTGTTCTTGTAGTCTTTCCCCAACTTGTTCCTCCGCTCCGGTAAGTCTGTTATCCGATCGACTCTATACTTCGGTGCTTCTCGCTGTTTGTTTAGTTCGTTCAATATTTCTCTCTGATTTGAGATCGTGTAACTGTGACTTTAGACTTCCCACTTCCGATTTCAGAGAAGATAATACCAACAAGTCTGTCTGTGATTGTCTTAGGTTGTTCAAGAATCCTGCGATCTAAGAGAGAAGCTATGGTTTTTTAATTGGTATCGTGCTTTTGATTAATATCGTAATTTGTAACCTCGTTAAAGGGTATTATACATACGTAACTCAATATGACACATTAAAAAACATTTAAACCGATGCTGTTCTCATTGTGCTTCCTATATGTGTGGCCAAAAGAAGAATATCCCTTTTTAATCCCTCTTCCACCTTTGAATATTAATTACGCATGCACTCCGTTTACTCACTCTTTCCACTCCTAACTGCTGACTCCTCATCTCCTCGACAAACCCTCCGACTAACGCTTTAACGTATTACGAGAGAAAAATCAGTTCGCCAGAATTTGCAAATGGAAAAGTCGCTCGCGTTAATCGAATGAAACAAATCTGCTAATTTCGAGGCTGGCATACGTTCTACGATAACGTCACTAGTGCAATGCTGTTTTTGGGAGAAGTTGTTTAGAGAATTCTAAGATCTTACCTACACATATACGCGTGTATAAGGGTATAAAATCTTTTTTATCAAACATCATCGTCACTAGTTCGAGCGAAGACTAAAGACTGGGATTAACCGCTGATTAACGATGATCCGTCAATGATGCTCGGTCTAATCTCTACGAAGAAGCTGTTCGTCACGAAGAAGCTGTTTTGACGAGGGATGAGCATACGAACAGATTGTTTAATGACCGTTCACACTAAACGACTACCAGCGAATTCTTCCTCGTTTGCCTCTAAAATCGAAATGCCCCTTTAGAAAAAGAAACACAGAGAAAGGTTCGTCGTCTAATCCATTTTCGCATCAAATCAAATTGTTTCATCGTCTCGATATGTATCGTATTATCGTTTCGCAATATAAACCAACTTTCATCGCTATATAATAAGTTTTATGAACTTATTTGCAATCCACCAGCTGACGTTAGTTTCGAGTTTTCAATCATCTAGATATCAATACCTCGTCATCTTCCCTCTTGAGCTGCTCTTTCGTGGCTTCTGTCCGTTCCAATGAACCTTTTTGACTGACCATCGATTCCAATCCTTTGTTCAATGCATCGATCTGCTCGACTCTTTCTTCCAACTGCTTTCTTAGATCAGCCACGATATCCTCGCAATTGTTCAACTTATCCAGTAAATCTGAAATATCAATATACTCCGGCACTGCGATTGTTTCGGCCGCTTGCGATATCGTTTCTGGCATTTCCTTTCCTTCGAGCTCAACCAATGCACTACGCCAGTCTGTTGCCTGAGAAAGAAGAAGTTCGTTTTCCAAACGCAGATCATCGCGGCTTTTCGAAATGTCCACCGAGGTTACGATCGATTTCTCCACAACTTTGGAAATTCGTTGTTCGGCCGATTCACGTTTCACGAGATCACGCACTTTGTCCTTTAAACGATATATCGCGGGGCAGTTGACGTCCTTCTCGGTGTGCGCCAGTCTCAAACCTCGAGTCCGATACCGTGTCCCGCAATCTGTCAGGGCAACAAAGTTTCTTTGACACGTTGCACAACCGAGGTCATAAAAAATTTTCAAATCAGCACGTTTCATGGTTAGTTTCGCTACAAGAGATACATTGAAGCGATAAAATTAATCAGCTTTGGAAATACAAAGCATTTGGATCTTCTCCTACCAACTCTATACTCTTGTCTGATAATACCACTATGGGCAACAGCAGCAATGAGCCATATAAGCAAAATAGAGACAATGCAAGCTAAAATTCTTAGAACGATAGTAAACGCCCCATGATACGTTAGAGACGAGGACATTCGGAAAGACCTGGGAATACCAACGGTCAAGGAGGAGATTAGCAGATGCGCAAGAAGGTACAGAGAAAGAATAGCAACACACCCGAACCGGCTGGCAGCGGAAACGATCAACGCATCAAGCATAGAAAGAAGACTAAAAAGGAAACACCCAGCAGATCTCACAAAGGATATAACCTAACAAACACGAAGATGGTACTCCGCTGGGGGTAGCCACCCACATATAATCAAAAAAATTCTACCAAATGTCCAAATCGGACAAATTGTGAATGTAAACAACTAAGAAAAAAAACTCTTGTCTGATCTGTAGGATTTCAGGCTCGGTTTGGTTAAATTTACTATAAATTACGTACATGCGATATTGATACGTATAATAAAAATATGAACGTTTCTGCGGTCATAGATTTGTTTGAGCAAAGTTAACCGAAATGTACAGATACGTAGGATCGATAACGCGTATCATTCTGCTACCAATGGTTCGTTGTTGGCAAGAGGAAACGATTAAACGAGGTCTAAGTGTACGAAGAGGAGAAAGTAGCGAGCAGTAGTACTCTTTCTTTTCAAGCGCCAAAACCCTCTCCAAGATATCTCATCTTCTCTCTGAGGAAGTGGCGTCAGGATCGTCGCAGAAATCTCGCTCGGCGAGAATTTCCTCGAGATCCCTCGCTTTATCTTGGAGCACCGCGTTTGCATTTTGCAGCCTTTCGATTTCTTCCCAGGAGTGCACTAGCAGCGGATCGGGCTTCGATATCTCATCCGCATTTACACCTACACGAAAACATCTAATCTCTAGAAACATTCGGAACAGTGCACGTGCACGATACCGTTCAAAGAAAGCGCTCTGAATTTTAAAGGAAAATCCCTGAAGCTAGGAAGCTCCGGTCTACATTCGCAAACAGCCTTCGGTTTGTATTGCTATTACGGAATTTACTAGTAGAACCTCGGCTGAATACTATGCAGTACTATATCGTAAAGTACATAATGTAGCGAAAAATTTTGTGAATTATGGCAATAGTACAGGCAAAGCACAAACGAAGAAACGGGGATCACAGGCATGAAATATAACTACGATTTTGTCGATTGTGATATTGGTCGATGGTTAAAGTTTGATATAATGTTCTATTCGATACAACATAGTGAAAAAGAGAAGCAATCTATTCGATGCAAAGGTGTAAGCTACTTATTAGCAGTAGGTGAGCGATCCATCAAGTTTTTATGAAAAAACTAACAGAATATCGAATGCCTAAAATATGATAACTGGACTGAGAATTTTTATGGAAATTTATATTTTTATAAATATATTAAGATAGCTGCAACTTGAGTGCAAATTTTTTACCTGTTAAAAAGTAGACACCTCGATACTTCATATAAGTATGTTTGCACGTTATATGCATTCTGTGTATTTTTGCATCTTGAAATTTCGCATAAATGCATGAAAACGCGCAGTCTATTATAGTCGATCGATATCTTTGAACTGAAGATGTTTTAAGAGAATCCCCCAAGCAGAATCTTCCTAACAGTTGGCGCTTCATAAGACGACCTAACGCTCGTTTCGAGACACTTGTTCGCAAACTATCGACATCGAACGAGCCGGTCACAGTGTATATAATTTCTGCCGTTTCGCTCTTTACAGCACTAATTGCACGGAACGTTGCTCCTTTCGACTCGAATTAAACGACTAACTCGCAAAGGAAGAGAAACGCGATCACAAGGGTATTCGTACAGAATTCCAATTAATCAATTACGAATCAGAGAGAGAGAGAGAGAGAGAGAATAAGAAGAAGAGATTCATAAAGGAAGAAGCTAGGAAATATCACACATCGATACCGAATGACTGGAGGGCTCGTTTCAGAGACCTATTTTCGCTCTCGAGTTGAAGTCTTTTCATTCGCCACTTCTTCGTCTGACACTTCATTACAGCGAGCTTCTTCGGGGCAAACGAGAGGTCGTACATTTCTGCTTCTTTGTCGCTCAAGGGATCCTAACTGCAGCAATAGCACGGCTCGTGCGGTGGATCGATCGATTCTCGCGACGATGCCTCGCATCCGCGCCGGCACAAACTTCCATTATCCGAGTAATCTTTCAAAAGTTTTCCGTAATTACAAACCGCTTGCCTCGCAGCGCGAGACAAGAATTTTAACGTCGATTCTCGTAGCTGTACGAAGGAAACGGAGAAACGAGTTTAAAGCTTAGAGGTCCCGCGAATTCATTCTAGAAACCGAGACTCGATAGTAAAGGAGCTTTATATAATAATAAAGCGTCTATCGAAAAACAAAATAATTCACTATCCTAATATTTTCTATTCCTAGTCGTACAACATCTACGATCGACGTTGTTGCCTCGCGTTCACCAACCTCCTAAATTCGTTTCCCAGCCAACCGTTAAATCATATTTTACAGGTTATCCGAACGTAACTATTTTCCCGCTGCGTGTTTTTTCCTCCCTGTCACCGCGCCGATGTCACCGAATCACCGATGTAAGTGAATTACGATCGTAAACCGATTACAGACAGTTCGGCGCACCTAAACGCCAAACTGGCCTCGAGCACCAGGTGAAACAAAACATTTAGCCTGGATATACGAGTTTGGGATGATGTATTTCGACGCGGCAGTCACACTTTTGCTGCCACACGACCGCGGTCATCGATGAAGATCGATAATCTGATTTAACGTCAGACCGGTCTGTTTTATTGGGCCGCGTAATAAATTTGTTCAGATTTCGACGACGCGACGCTTAGATAGATACGTTTTTCATACGTGATACATATACGTATTATTTAGCGCGCTTCCGTAAACATTCAGAGCGCACCATCACCGATCCAATTTACGAGAACTTTTCCATCGTTTGCTGTTATTTCCACATCATAGATTAGCATCGTAGAAATGGCAAAAAAGGAAATATCTTCCCGCGCGATATCAGCTAGCTGTTACGTTTCTTTGCTCTACGTATGTGCAAATTAACTGTCCAAAGACCGAATATATTTCTCTGAAATTCTGTCAAAAACGTCGTATTTCTCTATTACCAAGTTACATATTTTAAAATTACAAAAAGACCGATTTTATTTACGAATTTTGGAATTCTTCCAATGAAAATAAAAGAAATATGTACCGTTGTGTGATAAATCGATACAGTAAATCCTAGTTATGTCTATAATTCGGATTGCGTCTTTAACCAAATAATTAAGGATAAAGAAAGGTGCACAACAATTTCTCTGTATCGTTTTCTTATAAATTACTCTAGAAAATTAGAAATCTGATTTTACTATAATGGTGTTTCGTTCCACTTTTGGCGATTACAAACGGTTATTTTTATATTATTTCTTGAAGCAAACTTCTTAAATATCAATAGCGAAGATGGGACGAAAGGAGGATTTTTATTTCGATCAAGATACGACAAAGAAGCTAAAAAGATCATTCCGCTTCCAATTGATAGCGTTGAAAAGGTTAGCTATCGGACGCTATAATTGCACGCGGTGCCACTAATAGCTCTAATCGGTGCTACTAATAACCCTAACAACTTGGGAAATATTTAACTTTATTATACTTCCAGCTTTCACTTCGCCCGACCACTTTGCCGCGAATTTCGCACGCAAGTTTTCATATTCCTGTTC